>NC_135232.1:996269204-996880038 GCF_051348905.1 Ranitomeya variabilis | reverse complement strand
CGGCCCGGGGGGAGAACACCAGCCCCCTAGAGCTTCCAGCAAAGTCAGGAATCACATTTAGTACAAGCTGGACAAAAATAAGAGCAAAGCAAATAACCAAAAAACAAAGAAGCACGACTTAGCTTAATTTTGCACGAACCAGGAACAGCAGACAGGAGTAAACAGAAAGGATCTGATTACAACGATGCCAGGCACTGGACTAAGGATCCAGGAAGTTTATATAGCAACACCCCTGGACTAACGACCCAGGTGGGTGCCAAACTGAGGAAAGACAATCCCAGAGTCATATCACTAGTAACCACAAGAGGGAGCCAAAAAGTCTAATTCACAACAGTGTCCACCGCCCATTTTATGGCCAAACACTCTTTCTACGACTGAGTAGTTCTTCTCAGATGAGGACAGCTTTCTACTCAGATAGAGAACAGGATGCTCCTCCCCATGTAGCTCTTGGGAAAGGACTGCTCCTACCCCTACATCTGAGGCATCTGTCTGAAGAATAAATTCTTTCTTGAAGTCCGGAGCCATCAGAACGGGCTGCTTACATAGAGCCCCTTTCAACTCTTGGAAGGCTGACTGTCTCTTCGGACCATTTAACCATCACCGATTTTGTCCCCTTTAGCAGATCAGAGGCGCAGCCACCGTGGCGAAGTTCAGGATGAACCTCCTGTAATATCCCACGATTCCCAGTAAGGTTTTAACTTGCTTTTTGGAGAGTGGTTCCGGCCATGTTTGGATTGCCACCACTTTCCTGATTTGGGGCTTTATTTCTCGACGACCCACTATATAGCCTAGGTATTTAGCTTCTTCCTTACCCAAGGCACACTTCTTCAGGTTTATTGCAAACCCCGCCTCTCTTAGAGCATCAAACACCGCTTGGACTTTCTCCAGATGACTCTCCCAGTCCGGGCTAAAGATGACGATATCATCCAGGTACGCAGCAGCATATGCCTTATGGGGTGCAAGGACTCTATCCATAGCCCTCTGGAAGGTCGCCGGAGCTCCCTGTAGGCCAAACGGCATCCGGACATACTGGAAGCATCCATCAGGTGTCGAAAAGGCCGTCTTCTCCTTGGCTTTCTGTGCCATGGGGATCTGCCAATACCCCTTTGTCAAATCCAAGGTGGATATATATCTGGCGTGCCCAAGCCTTTCGATGAGCTCATCAACGCGGGGCATGGGATAAGCGTCAAACTTGGAGACCTCATTCAACTTCCGATAGTCGTTGCAAAACCTCCACTCTCCATCAGGTTTTGGGACCAGGACAATTGGGCTCGACCAAACGCTCTTCGATTCCTCAATGACTCCAAGCTTCAACATACGCTCCACTTCCTTGGAGATAACTTCTCGACGAGCCTCAGGAATACGATAGGGCTTCACGTTCACCCGCACATGTGGCTCTGTTAGGACCTCGTGCTCTATGACCTTCGTGTGTCCTGGCTATTCTGAAAACAGGTCCCTGTTTTTCTGGAGTAACTCCTGGCACTGCTGTTTCTGGGTCTTCAATAGCATCTCCGCTATAGTAACCGCTCCAACCTCACCTTCTGGGTTGCTTAACAACGACGGAGTTACTCTCGGCTCTCTATCTTGCCACGGCTTGATGAGGTTGACATGGTATATTTGGAATGGTTTCCGTCTTCCTGGTTGGTGAATTTTATAATTTACTTCACCAAGTTTCTCGACAACCTCATATGGCCCTTGCCATTTGGCCAAGAACTTGCTTTCCACCGTCGAAACTAACACAAGAACTCGGTCTCCCGGATTGAACTGCCTCACTCTTGCAGACCGGTTGTAGACTCTGGCCTGAGCTCCTTGTGCCTGGAGGTGTTCTTTCACGATAGGCATCGCCTTTACAATCCTCTGCTGCATTAGGGCCACATGCTCAATGACGCTTCTGTGGGGCGTTAACTTCGGCTTCCCAGGTTTCCTTGGCTATATCCAGGAGTCCTCGCGGATGTCGGCCATATAGAAGCTCAAACGGTGAGAACCCTGTGGAGGCCTGTGGAACTTCACGAATGGAAAACATCAGATAGGGTAAGAGACAATCCCAGTCTCTACCGTCTTTCTCTATAGCTTTTCTCAGCATGCTCTTCAGTGTCTTGTTAAATCTCTCAACAAGGCCATCTGACTGGGGATGGTACACAGAAGTCCTCAACTGGGAGATTTTCAGGGCTTTGCATAACTCCCTAATCACCTTGCTCATGAAAGATGTCCCCTGGTCAGTCAGGATCTCCTTCGGCAAACCTGTCCGGGAAAAGACATGGACCAATTCGCGGGCTATACTCTTCGAGGAAGAATTTCTCAAGGGAATTGCCTCAGGATAGCGTGTGGCATAGCCCAGGATGACTAATATATACTGATGGCCCCGGGCTGATTTAAATAAGGGACCAACCAAGTCCATGGCAATTCTCTCGAACGGCACCTCAATAATGGGCAGTGGCACAAGGGGGTTCTGGAAATGAGGAGTGGGAGCAGTTAGCTGACATGTAGGGCAGGACCTGCAATAGTTCACTATTTCCCGGTGACACCCAGGCCAATTGAACCTCTGCACAACCCGTTCCTGCGTTTTTTCCACCCCTAGGTGTCCACCCAAGATGTGTGAATGGGCCATGTCCAACACCTTCCGTCTATATGGACCCGGCACTACCAACTGCTCTACCAACTCCTCCCTTATTTTCGTGACCCGGTACAACAACTCCCCACTCATCAGAAAATGGGGAAATCTTGTGTCTGCCCCCGGCTCCTGTACCACCCCGTCAATAACTGTGACATTATTAAAAGCTTCCCTCAGAGTGGGGTCCCTATGTTGGGCAGTCCCAAAATTTTCACCGGTTACCTCTAGCTCCATAATGTAAGATGCAGGGGACACTACCTCCTCATCCCCAACCAGAACACAAAAAGGAAACCTGTGTCTCTGGGTGTGGTGACACCCTTCCAGGGTTCATTGGTTCCCTACTCTTGCTAGGGAGCTCAGAACCTTTTCCCCACAAATCCCAAAACAAACAGAAATCCCGGCCAATAATTATAGGGTGCAACAAGTCCTGCACGACGCCGACTATGTGGGACTCAGTGCCACATGCCGTTTCAATGTCCACCCTGGCCAAAGGGTAGTCCTTTGCATCACCATGTATGCACCGCACTCCGACCTTCTTTCCCGGGAGCAGGTGGAGAGGAAAAGTGGCCCTCACCAGGGTCACTAGGCTCCCCAAGTCTAACAGTGCCGTGACTGCTCGACCGTTCACCTTTACGGGACACGCTTGAGGTCCCTCGTTGGGCGGAGAGTTCACACTGCAGGCTGGATACGCATAGTATGAACAACGGCGTCCCATGCTGCAGTCCATCTGTTCAGTGGTCTGGGAACAACGGGCGGCTATATGTCCTGGCCTGTGGCACCTCCAACAAATAATATCACCCGTAGGGACCTTGGACACCACCTCCCCCGCCCTTTGTGACCTTGGACGCGCCACCCCTTTTTGGGAATCCGCTCCCTTCTGGGACCCCCAGTACGGCATGGGTTGTCTCCCGGAGGAGCCTTCCAACCCTTGGTATCTCTCGACCAGTCCGATCAGTTCGTCGGCATTCTGGGGATCACCCTGGGCAACCCAAGTCTGTATGGACCTCGGGAGGGAATGCACAAACCGATCCATCATCACTCGTTCCACCATCTGTGCAGGTGTACATGACTCTGGCTGCAGCCATTTCTGGACCAGGTGCAACAGATCAAACATTTGAGAGCGAGGCGGTTTGTCCCGGTGATAGGTCCAGCTGTGAACTCGCTGTGCCCTGACAGTCAGTGTCACCCCCAAACGTGCGAGAATCTCGACTTTCAATTTGTGATACTCTTTGGCATCCTGCAAGGTCAAATCATAGTACGCCTTCTGGGGTTCTCCCGTCAGGTACGGCGCCAGTACCTCTGCCCACTGCTCTGGCGGGAGTTTTTCCCTCTCAGCGACCCTCTCAAACACCGTCAGGAAGGCCTCAACATCATCCCCGGGGGTCATTTTCTGCAATGCACGTCTTACCGTCTTCCGGACGTGGGTATCATCAGCCAAACCTGGGGTTGGGGCACTCATCTTGCCCTGGATGGCGGATGCCAGAAGCTGCATCTGCTGCCGTTGCTCCTGCTGGTTCTGCTGCATCTGCTGCCGTTGCTCCTGCTGGCTCTGCCGTTGCTCCTGCTGGCTCTGTTGTATCTGCTGCAGGCTCTGTTGTATCTGCTGCAGGCTCTGTTGTATCTGCTGCATCAACAACCTGTTGGGTCTCTTGCTGTCGTTGCTCCTGCTGTGACTGCAACTGGACCAAGTGTTTCAGCAGGTCCTCCATTTTCCCCGGCAATGCTTGTTGGCTTACAACAGACTTGACCCAGGACATCCAATAATAGACTTACGTCTCCACTGGGAACGCTGCCCGCATTCTCCACCAATTGTAGGGATTTCACTCACTCAGGTTCGACGGCTGACACTCAGGAGGCACGTTCCTTTAAAAGTTCACAGGGTTTATTACTTCATAAACCACATGGCAAAATAACAGCAAACAAATAGCCTTTAGTTCAGGAAAAGAAAAACAAAGTGTCCAGTCCACAAGGCTCAGTCCTGTAGCCTTAACACACTCAGGAGGGTTTCACCTCCACACATATCTGCTGTGTTAAGCATTAGCCTGTCTTATATAGAGCTAACCACACCCAGTAACCCATCACATGATTAGCCATGTGGTCTGACATCACCACAGGTCCTGGAACACACATATATGGTTATGTGCAACAAAGAAATACTCCGGGATACATTACAGCAACAAGCCACCTATGCGATACATATCTCCCGTCGACTACACACCCTTTAGCCATGCTACAGTAGAAAAAACGCAAAATTGCTTGCAGGATGCGTTTTTTCTACATAGACTTGCATTAGCGACGCATTGCGACGGATTGCCACACGTCGCAACCGTCGTGCGACGGTTGCGTCGGACCGTCGGCACAAAAAAAGTTACATTTAACGTTTTTTTGGTGCGTCGTGTCCAGCATTTCCGACCGCGCATGCTTGGCCGGAACTCCGCCCCCGCCTCCCCGGACATCACAATGGGGCAGCAGATGCGTTGTGAAACTGCATCCACTGCCATCGTTGTGTTTTCTACTCACAGTTTGCGTTGGTACGTCGCCACGTCGCATTGCGACGTGCGTCGTATGACGCTAGTGTGAAAGTAGCCTTAGTTTGGCAGGTGTGTCCAAATAAAGGCAAGACTACTTAAGAAGGCTGTACCACATTATTAAGCAGCCTACATTTTTTGCCAAAATGGGAAACAAAAAGGATGTGTCGGCTGCTGAGAAGCAACAAATTGTGGAGTATTTAGGTCAAGGCATGACTACAATCAACATTGCCAAGACACTTCATCGTGATCATCGCACAATCAAGAAGTATGTAGCTGATTCCCAGCACACACGTGTGCGTGCTGATAAGGAAAAATTGAGGACTCTTTCCAACAGGCAATTGCGTAAGTTTAAAAGAGCAGCTGCAAAAATGCCTTGTCATAGCAGCAGACAAGTTTTTGAAGCTGCTGGTGCCTCCAACGTCCCCAGAACAACAAGATGCAGGTTCCTTCAGAGGTTTGCAGCTGTGTATAAGCCATCCTGTCGACCACCTCTATCCACTGCACACAAGCAGAAACGGCTCCAGTGGGCCAAACGATACATGAAGACTGAATTCCAAACTGTTTTGTTCACCAATGAGTGCCGTGCAACGCTCGATGGTCCAGATGGATGGAGTGGAGGATGGCTGGTCGAAGGACACCCCATGAAAACAAGGCCAAGGCGCCAACCAGGAGGAGGTGGAGTAATGTTTTGGGCTGGAATCATGGGGAGAGATTGTCGGCCCCTTTATGATCCCTGAAGGGGTAAAGATGAACTCCATAATCTATGTGGAGTTTCTAAAACAACACTTCCTGCCATGGTTCAAGAGGAAGAACCGTGCTTTCCGCAGCAAGATCATTTTCATGCATGATAATGCACCGTCTCATGCTGCAAAAAACGCATCTGCATCTCTGGCTGCAAGGGGCATAAAAGAGGACAAACTTATGGTGTGGCCACCATCTTCCCCTGACCTCAACCCCATTGAGAACCTCTGGAGCATCATCAAAAGGAGTGTCTATGATGGCGGGAGGCAGTTCACATCTAAGCAACAGCTCTGGGAGGGTATTATGTCCACATGCAAAACAACTGAAGCAGAAACCATCCAAAAACTGACAAATTCAATGGATGAGAGAGTTCAGAAGCTTCTTTCGAACAAGGGGTCCTACGTGCAAATGTAACATCAACTAGAATAAAGTTTTCACTTGAAAACGGTTTGATTTCATTTTGTAATGAGCTGATAATGCTTGTAATTTCACAATTGACCATTTTTTTGTTCAAAATAAAAAAAAAAAAAAAAAAAAAAAGGTTGAAAACTCTGCTGTGCATAATAATTTGGAACATGGATTTTGAGTGTTTATTTTTTTTAGAAAGATACTGTTTTCATAGGCAGTTTGTTCTAAAACATTGCAATTATACTAGAATAGTAGATGACTGGAAAATAACAATGACTGCAATTCAGATCGGTAATTTAGAGAAAATATGAGGAAATATTTGCATAATAATTTGGAACACAGTGTATGTATGTACGTCGCACTTAGCACAGCAACGTAATATATAGCACAGCCACGTAGTATATAGCAGCCACATACTATAAAGCACAGCCCAAGTAACAGACAGCCACGCAGTATATAACACAGCCCACGCAGTATATAGCAGTGTGGGCACCATATCCCTGTTAAAAAAAAAAAAAAAAAAACTAAAATAAAAAATAGTTAGATACTCACCCTCCGGCGTCCAGCGAAGCCGTGCCGATGTGCGCGATGCTGCCGCCAGCTTCCGTTTCCAGTGATGCATTGCGAGATTACCTGTTGTGGATTCTGTTTGTGGGCTCCCTCTGGTGGTTACTGCTGGTACTGGGTGACTTTGGTGGGTTGCGGCCTTTGGTTTCCACCTGTCCATCAGAGGCTGGGTGTTTCCTATTTTACCTGGCCTTTCTGTCATTCCCTTGCCGGCTATCAATGTATTCAGATGTGCTCTGTTTGGTTCCTGCCTACCTGCTCCCAGATCTTTCAGGATAAGCTAAGTGCTGATTTTCAGTTGTTGGTTTTTTTTGTCCAGCTTGCTTATTATGTCTCTATGCTAGCTGGTAGCTCTAGTGGACTGAGGTTCTCCCCATGTGCCATGAGTTGGCACATGGGTTCTTGTAATCTCAGGATGGTTTTTTGATTAGGGTTTTTTGCTGACCGCTCAGACCCCTTTTGTATCGTTCTGCTTTCTAGTTTACAGCGGGCCTCAATTTGCTGAACCTATATATATCATCTCTATGTGTGTGCCTTCCTCTCATTTCACCGTCAATACATGTGGGGGGCAACTATACCTTTTGGGGTTCATTCCTCTGGAGGCAAGTGAGGTCTTTATTTTCTCTGCAGTACTAGTTAGCTCTTAGGCTGGTGCGTGGCGTCTAGAACCAACGTAGGCACGCTCCCTGGCTATCTCTAGTTGCGTTTGTCAGGCGTAGGGCAGCGGTCAGCCCAGGTTCCATCACCCTAGAGCTCGTCCGTTATTTTGTATTACTTTGCTTGTCCCTTGCTATCCCTAGCCATTGGGATTCATGACAATTACCCAGATGACTTAGCGGTTTCGCGAGCCTGCTAAGTCATCTGGGTAATTTTGCAATGCATCTCCGGGAACGGAAGCTGCCGGCCGCATCGCGAGGAGCTAGAAAGCTGCTGAGGCGACGGAAGGTGAGAATAGCATGATTTTTTTTATTATTATTTTTAACATTATATCTTTTTACTATTGATGCTGCATAAGCAGCATCAATAGTAAAAAGTTGGTCCGGGATGGGGCGACACACTGGCGCTGACTGGAGGAGAGTAGGGAGGGGCCAATTCGCGGCCGGACTAAGCCTGTTGCCGATTGGTCGCGGCCGGTGTCAAATCAGTGACGCTGGATTTCCGTTACGGAAGTTGCAGACAGACAAACAGACGGAAGTACCCGATAGATAGATAGATAGATAGATAGATAGATAGATAGAGATATAAGATAGATATATATATATATCTTATATCTCTCTCTCTCTCTCTATATATATATATATATATATATATATATATATATATATATATATATATATATATATATATATATATATATATATATATATATATATATATATATATATATATATATACACATACATACATACATACATATACACACACACACATTCATACACACACAGACCGTATTTTCCGGCGTATAAGACGACTTTTTAACCCCTAAAAATTGTCCCAAAAGTCAGGGGTCGTCTTATACGCCGGGTACGGCGTGTGCAGGGAGAGATCCTGGATGTTCCCAGGGTCTGAAGGAGAGGAAACTCTCCTTCAGGCCCTGGGATCCATATTCATGTAAAAAATAAAGAATAAAAATAAAAAATATGGATATACTCACCCCTCCGAGAAGCCTGGCTGTCACCGCTGCGTCTGCCTCCGTTCGTAAGAATTGCAGAGTGTGAAAGACCTTCGATGACGTCACGGTCAGGTGACCGGTCACATGAGCGGTCACGGACCAATCACAAGACCGTGACGTCATCGAAGGTCTTTCACACTCTGCAATTCTTAGGAATGGAGGCAGACGCTTGCAGCGGTGACAGCCAGGCTTCTCGGAGGGGTGAGTATATCCATATTTTTTATTTTTATTCTTTATTTTTTACATGAATATGGATCCCAGGGCCTGAAAAAGAGTCTCCTCTCCTTCAGACCCTGGGAACCACACGCAGTATAAGGGCTTGTTTCCACTTGCGAGAAACACGTCCGTGTCTCGCATGTGGAAACCAAGCTGTGGCGCCGGCACTTGGGAGCCGAGCGTGCGGCCACATAGGAACACATGGAGCTGCACGCTCCGCTTCAAAGTGCCGGCGCCAGAGCTTGGTTTCCACATGCGAGACACGGACGTGTTTCTCGCAAGTGGAAACAGGCCCTAAGATGACTGGGCGTATAAGATGACCCCCGTCTTATACAGCGGGCATATCCCAAATTCCATATCCCTTGGGGGTTTCATATGAATCACGTCACTTGGAGATTAAATCGCAAAGTAATTGTTCAGAGTAGAGCGGCGGATAAAAAAGCAAATCCCCACTCAGGTTTGTCATCCGTTAATGGAAATATAGGTGGCTTCCACGCTATTGGTAGTAAAAAGGCTGTGGAAAAGCGCTATTGCTCTTCACCCCCTCAAAAGAATTCCAGCAAATTCTGTGCTCCCAAATCCAAATGCCCCTGTCCCTCCTGAGCCCCAAATTTAGTGTCCACATGTTTGGCATTTTTGCAGCGATGAGAGTCCGCCTAATTTATGGGTGCGTATCTCTAGAAGCATAAGCTAGGGACTACAATGTACTGGTCACTACAACGGCGGTTTGCAATTTTTAATCAGCAACATCCACTGCTGCTTGTTTATGGAAAATCAAGTCAAAATCATCACTACACCTGTAAAATTCCCAAAGGGATAATTTCCAAAATGGAGTCACTTGAGGGGGGATTCTGCTCTCCTGGCACTTAGGGGCTCTATATACGGAGTTTGAAAACTATTCAAGTAAAATCTGTGCTCCAGGAAGCAAATAGCGCTCCGTCCCTCCCGAGTCACTCCGTATGTCTAAGCAGTACTGTACAGCCAGATATGGGGTATTTCTACGTTCAGCAGAAATTGTGTGAGAAATTTTGGTGCCATTTTTACCCATTTCCTGTGTGAAAATGTAAAATCTGGGGCAAAAACAAAATTTTGATGGTAAAAATTAAATTATTTTTTCTTCACTGCCCAATGGTATAACATTTTGTTACAAACCTGTGGTGTCAATATGATCACTGCACCCCTAGATTAATTCATTCAGAGGTGTAGTTTGTAAAAATGGGGTCACTTATGGCGGAGTTCTGCTGTTCTGGAACCTCAGGGGCTCTCCCAGTGGGTCATGGCACCCTCAAACCATAACAGTGAAATCTGCACAATAATATGGTGCTCATTCCCTTTGAGCTTTGCATAGTGCCTCAAAAGTAGTTTTTGACTGCATATGGGGAACTGGCATACTCAGTGGAAATTGCACAACAAATTTTGGGATCCATTTTCTCCTATCCTTGTGAAAATGAAAAAAGGCGTTTGCATATTTCCAGTTCAATTTTGTAAACTTTTGTTAAGCACGTGGTGGTTCAAGATGCTCACCACACGTCTAGATAAATTCATTGATGGGTCTAGTTTCAAAATGGGGTCACTTGTGGAGAGTTTCCACTGATTAGGCACATCAGGGATTCTCCAAACGCTGCATGTCATCCGCTCTCGATTCCAGACATTTTTTAGTTCAGAAGGACAAACGTGCCGCTTCCCTTCTGAGCCCTGCCATGCACCCAAACAGCAGTTTTCCCCCACATTATCAGCCTACTTAGGAGAAATTGTGCAACACGTTTTGGGGTCCAATTTCTCCTGTTACCCTTGTGAAAATAGAAAAAATTGGGGCTAGAGTAAAACATTTTTTGTAAAAAGTAAAATGCTAATTTTTTCCTTCCACATTGCATTCATTCCTAATGAGCGGCAGCGCCAGGACGTAGCATGCGATGGCACCTGAGGCTGCTGAGAATCAGCATGGAGGTAACCACAAGGTTCAGTAATCAAGACTTTTATCATGGCAGGGACATTCACATCAATTATTTAAATGTAATTATTTTTTTTTAAAGTCCATAGCATCAATATGAATCATTTACAGTGCTGAAATATTTATGGGGCCTTGTCTGTGGTCTGATATAAATATCGTAGTTACTCACCGATAACGGTATTTCTCTGATCCCATGACGGCACCACGGAGAGAGAGGGATCCGCCCTCAGGGACAGGAAACCCACAGGTTAAAAAGGCGGGACCTCTCTTCCACCTCAGTTTGGTTTACAGAGCCTTGACAGGACTTCAGCTGTAACTTAAATGGTTATTAAACAACAAAATAATTAAATCTTTCCTTTTTTTCCCCCCCCGACACCTCGTGACTCAACATTAGTAGTGTGCACACCCACACGTGAAAGGGAGGGAATATACGGGTGCCGTCATGGGATCAGAGAAATACAGTTATCGGTGAGTAACTACGATATTCTCTTACCCCCATGACGGCACCACGGAGAGAATTTCATAGAATGTATATTAGGGTGGGATTACTGCCTCCAGAACCCTCCTACCAAAGGTTAGGTCTGAAGAACAGGATAGGTCCAGTTGGTAGTATTTAAAAAATGTAGAGGGAGAAGACCAAGTGGCTGCTCTACATATCTGGTCGATCGATGCTCCTGCCCAAGAGGTTGATATCGATCTGGTTGAATGAGCTTTGATCCCTTCTGGAGCGGCTTCATTGGACAAGGCGTATGCTAGAGCGATAGCCTCCCTTACCCATCTCGCCAATGTTGCTTTTGACGCTTTGTGCCCTTTATTTGGACCCTGAAAACAGACAAACAGAGACCAGCCTTTCCTACACTCCCTTGTAGCTGTTATATATTGGGTCAAGCATCTCTTAAGATCTAGTGTGTGTAGTGACTTCTCTTTTTCGTTTTTGGGATTTGGGAAAAACGATGATAAGGATATTTGCTGAGATCTATGAAAACGTGATGCTACCTTGGGCAGGTAAGACGGGTCAGTCCTAAGGACTACTCTATCCTCTAGTATCTGGGGTAAAGGCGGGTAAGCTGAGAGAGCCTGCAAGTCACTAATTCTGCGGCCTGAGGTTAATGCTACCAGGAGAGAGGTTTTCAG
Organism: Ranitomeya variabilis; assembly: GCF_051348905.1. Classification (NCBI taxonomy): domain Eukaryota; kingdom Metazoa; phylum Chordata; class Amphibia; order Anura; family Dendrobatidae; genus Ranitomeya; species Ranitomeya variabilis. Next base: position 996,868,207 of record NC_135232.1, on the reverse strand, counting down.
GGAGATTATCTTTAAGGAAGCTTGAGACAAGGGTTCAAAAGGCGCTTTCGTGAGTGCAGAAAGTACCAGGTTTAGGTCCCAGGGAGGCGAGGTGTGGTGTATGACTGGTTTAGACCTAATTGAGGCTTTTACAAACCTTTTTATCCAGTGATTCCCTGCTAGGTCACAGTTGTATAAGGCACCCAATGCTGCAATTTGAACTTTAAGGGTACTTGTTGCTAACCCTTTTTCTAATCCTTTTTGAAGGAATTCTAGCACTTCCTTAATTGGGATTTTCCCCGACACACTGACATTTGGATTAGAGAGGAACTCCTTCCAGACCTTGCCATATGCTCTGGTAGTTACTGGTTTCCTACTGGACAAGAGTGTTGAAATTAAATTTGAGGAAAACCCCTTTTTTGCTAAAAGTTCCCGCTCAAATTCCATGCTGTCATGTGCAGGTTTTTTTACTCGTGGATGGTTTATTGGCCCTTGGCGTAGAAGATTTGGGATATCCGGGAGAACCCATGGCTCTGTTACCGACATCAAGCGTAACGATGGAAACCACGCTCTCTTTGGCCAGAACGGGGCTATCATAAATCACTCTTGCCCTGTCCTCCCGGATTTTCTTCAGAACTAATGGAATTAATGCTATCGGAGGAAAGGCATAAGCCAGTTGGAAGTTCCAGGGAATCAGAAAAGCATCTAGGGTCACTGGGTTCCCCCGTGGGTCGATTGAGCAAAATGCCTGTGTTTTGCGGTTTAGATAGTTTGCGAACAAATCTATTTCCGGTATTCCCCAGCAAGCTACAATGCGGTTGAATATCTCTTGGTTCAACTCCCATTCCCCCTGTCTTAACAGTGTTCTGCTTAAAAAATCTGCCGCCTGGTTCTCTGTCCCTTTGATGTGAAGGGCTGACAGAGAAGACAGATTTGCTTCTGCCAATGTCAAGATAGATTTTGTCACTTCCATCAACGAGCGGGACCTTGTTCCCCCCTGGTGATTGAGGTATGCCACCACCACCCTGTTGTCTGATAGTACTCTTACATGGTGGGAACGGAGGAAAACTAGGAAGTGTTCGAGTGCGTATTTTACCGCCAAGAGTTCTTTCATGTTTGATGAACATAGTTTTTCTGTTTCTGACCAAGGGCTTTGGGCAATTTGATCTTTCAAATGAGCCCCCCAACCCCATGGGCTCGCATCCATGGTTAGGGTTACCGAAACTGGCAATACCCATGGAACCCCCCTGGTTAAGTTGGTCGGGTCTATCCACCAACCTAGGGAACATATTGTTCGTGAGGAGATTTTTAAGCGCTTTTCTAAATCCCCTTTTAATCGGAGTTGTGCTTCTAGTATCTCCCACTGGAAATCTCTGGAATGGTACTGGGCCCATTGGACTGCTGGCATACAGGCTGTCATTGACCCTAACACAGACATTGCCTTCCGTGAAGTGATGACTGGAGAAAGCCTTATTTGAGTTATTAGTTGTATCATGTTGGTAACTTTCGTCCCTGGAAGACGACATTCTTGTTTTGTCGAATCTATCATTATTCCTAAGTACTGTTGTATTTGTACTGAAATAATTCTGGATTTCTCTAGATTCAACATCCAACCCAAATTTGACAAGGCTGTCATCACCTTGTCTAGCTGTTGACTGCAATGGTGTGAGGATCTGCCCACTACCAGGAGATGGTCCAGATATGGGACTATTAGCACGTCTTGCTCCCTTATATGGGCCATCACTTCTGCCATCAGTTTCGTAAATACTCTCGGGGCTATAGCAAGGCCGAATGGGAGAGATCTGAACTGATAATGTTTCAGTTCCCCTTGCATTATCACCGCCACTCTGAGGTATTTCTGGTAACTGGGATGGATAGGCACATGATAGTATGAGTCTTTCAGATCGACTACAGTCATGAAACAAGAAGGATGAAGGGATCTGACATAGGTTTTTATTGTTTCCATCTTGAAACTTTGGGTCACTAGATATTTGTTTAATTTTTTCAGGTTTATTATCGTCCTGAATGTCCCATCTGGCTTTGTTCGGAGAAAAAGAGGAGAACAAAATCCTGTATCTTTCTCCTGTTGTGGGACCTCCTGTAGGACATTCTTTGTGAGGAGACTGTATATTTCCTTTTGTAGGGCCAGTTGTTCGACCTCTAATTTTCTCTGTGGTGTTATCACGAAATGGTTGTGTGGCATTGTATAGAATCTCAATTTTAGACCTGTCCTTATTATACTGAGTGTCCACTCGCTCCCTGATATTTTTTCCCAGGCTTGAAGGAAGTATTTTAGTCTTCCTCCCACCTGGGGCGCACCTTCATTGGGATTGCTTCTTGTTGTCCGGTTTGTTAAACATGAAGCCTTTGCCTTTAAATCTTTTATCTTCCCATCCTTTTTGTTTTTTTGGAGGGCGTTTATGCATGAACTTCCTACCCGAAAGGGCCGTTTGTAAGATTGGTTAAGAAACCCTGGGAAGGCTTTCTTTTTGTCTACGGCCTTCTCGAGGATGTCATCTAGGGTAGGCCCAAACAAAAATTCTCCCTCACATGGTATGGAGCATAATTTTGCTTTTGTTTGTAGGTCTCCTGGCCAGCATTTGAGCCATAATGCTCTTCTGGCTGCATTCAAAAATGAAGCTGACCTTGCTGTCAGTCTCACAGAGTCTATGGAAGCGTCTGCCAAATATGCAGCAGCACCCCTCATTACCGACACAGAATCCAATATTGTTTCCCGTGAGGTTTTGTTCAATTCAGACTCTAGGTGGTCCAGCCACACCATCAATGCTCTTGCCGTGCATGTAGCGGCTATTCCTGGTTTTAAACCCCCGCTAGCTGCTTCCCAGGAGCCTTTTAAGAACACCTCGGCCTTCTTGTCCATAGGGTCCTTAAGGGTCCCCATATCCTCAAAGGGTAACGCAAATTTTTTTAGAGGCCTTCGCAATAGCGACATCTATTTTAGGTGCTTTTCCCCAAGAAGAACATGCAGGGTCGTCGAACGGATATTTTCTCTTTGGGGCTAGGACTTTCTTGTCTGGCCTCTTCCACTCTTTTTTTATTAGGGTCTGTATTTTTTCATTCAACGGAAATGCCCGACGTTTTCTCTGCTCTAAGCCGCTGAACATAAGATCTGCCGTTTTTTTAGACCGAGTGTCTGCCAGCCCCATAGTTGTTCTAACCGCTTTTATTAGCGCATCTGTTTCTTCTATAGGGAAACAGTTACGACCACTCTCTGACGATGTCGAGGATGATGACGAGGACAGGGAACTATCAGAACTATATTGGATACTGTGTTCCTCACTAGAACTGGGATCCGGGGATTTACGTCTCGATTTGCGTTTCCTTTTAAGGCTTTTTGCGTTTTCCAACGCATCTTCCACTTGAGATTTAATCAGTTCTTTAAGGTCGGATACAAATCTTGGGGATTCTTCACTTAAAGTTCTCTCTATGCAAATCGCACAAAGTTTTTTGACCCATGTGGTAGGTAAATCTGCAGAGCAGATTGCACAGACTTTGTGCTTAGTTTTCCCCGTACATTTCTTTCCCTATGGACACAACAAAAACCCCATTTAGAATATGTACATTCACGGAGTTCACTTACCCTCCTGATATGAGGGAGGTACCGGTTCAGGTCTTGGAGATGCGTCCTCAATTTGAACCGTTGCCTTCCTTCTGGATCCAGTGGAGCCTCTGCTGCGTTGTGATCCAGAGCTGTGGCGCTGAGTAGGCTGTGGTTGCGGGTCCTGCTGCGGCCGTTTTTTCGGTAGGGGTTGCAGAATTTCTTCTGCGGGTTGCTCTGATCCACTCAGCTGTTTAAATCCCCCGCCCGCAGCGCCATTAGCTTCCAGTTTCCATGCGCCCCTGCGCTGACCCAGAAGTACTCCCGCTGCGCCTGCGCACTAAACTGCGGCCAGTCTCGCGCACCACTAGAGCCTCTGCCGCCATGCTGGCCGCCGGCGCCTGGGGGTATCGGAAGTGCCACCGCTGCCTCCATATCGTCTGTTCCTGTCGGTGGCCGCCGCCACCATCCCTCCCAGGGCCCCCGACCGGCGGTAATTTACCAGGTAGCTGCCGCTACCTATTACCGGTCGTGTGATAAAAAGGGAAGAGGCAGACCGGATTCCTCTTCACTGCCTCTTCCCTGCACCTACTCAGGGCCCGCCGACCCCGGATTGTGCCCTCGGGGACGAAGATCCACCTTGACCGCGGCAGGGCCCCCTGCTGCTTGAATCCGGTCAGATGGTCCCCGGTGTCCCACGATGCAGGTATGTTCACCTGTAGGTTCCCCGCCAGGGACAGGAAACTGAACTGAGGTGGAAGAGAGGTCCCGCCTTTTTAACCTGTGGGTTTCCTGTCCCTGAGGGCGGATCCCTCTCTCTGTGGTGCAGTCATGGGGGTAAGAGAAATTACACTTATTATAGGTGGTCTGAATTTATTTTTACGAATGTGTGCGCCTGCTTGATCAACAGTTCGGACCAGCGGCATCCCTGTACTACCAGCCCAAACTCCCGATCCTGCTAGATCAGACAGGTTTGCCTCTGCAGTGTTGGAAAAGGGCAGGAACACTGAAGCCGGCTGGATCAGGAGCTAACAGTGCGCTCCAGCTCCTTATCAGTTCTATGGCACGATTGGTCATCGCTGATAGACTGGAGCTTTAGCCACTAAACTAGGAAACAAGCCAAACATAAAATTATAAAGTCCTCCATTCTTGAGAACAGATGGGAATTTTGATAAATACACTGCAAAGTTGCTCGTTTTACAAGCGTTTGCAATGTTATGTTATGCAAAAAAAAAAAAAAAAAAAATTGAAGATGATCCTTTGGCTGTGTGCACACTTTCAGGATTTTTCGCGTTTTTTTCGCTATAAAAACACTTAAAATACGCATACATATGCATCCCATCATTTATAATGCATTCCGCAATTTTTGTGCATATGTTGCGCTTTTTTCCGCAGCATGTTCATCAATTTTGCGGATTTTTTGCGGAATTTCCACTATATTATTGCATCCCAGAACCTCCGGAAAAAAACGCAAAAAATACGCAAAAAACGCGAGAAATACGCAAAAAAGCCGCAAAAAATCCACATGCGGATTTCTTGCAGAAAATGTGCGGTTTTGTTCAGGAAATTTCTGCAAGAAATCCTGATGTGTGCACATAGCCTTTAACCTCATTGTGACATAAGACGTATAGTTACGTCGTGTACTTGACTTTGAAGCAGGCTTGCAAGCCAACCTTGTATGTATCCCAGCAGATGATGGCTGATATAATCAACCATCATATGCCTCTGACAGCCATGGGTGGAGTGGAGCAAAGCCCGAGGCTGTTAACCCATTAAATGCCACTATCGATCTCTAACAGCGGCATTTTACACACACAAGCAGAGGATATGTAATTATACGCACCCGTTAAGTGATTGCGAGGTGCCGATGGGTCCTGTGAATGAAGGCATTTAACTGGCGATTGTGATTTTCACTGCTCTGTACAGCACAAAGCGATACAGTAAAAAAATAAAATAAATAAATAAATAAATAAATAATGCAAAAGTATAAAATATCCCACTTTTGCTCCATTAAAAAAAACCCAAACCAAATATTTGGTATCACTGCACTTGTAAAAGTCTGATCTATCAAAATATTAAATAAACTAATCTAATTAGTAAACGGAATAAAAAGGAAACAAAATTCTGGCAGTTTGTTTTCCTATTTTGGCCGTCGCAACATTGAAATAAAATGCAATAAGAAGCGATCAAAACATTGTATCTTCTCCAACATGGTATCAGTAAAAAAAGTCAATTTAAGGCACAAAAAATAATTACCCAGACCCCGAAAAATTAAAACGTTACATGTCTCAAAAATGGGGACACAAGGAAAATTTTTTTTTTTTTTTTTTTTACACATACAGTACAGACCAAAAGTTTGGACACACCTTCTCATTTAAAGATTTTTCATGACTACAAAAATTGTACATTCACACTGAAGGCATCAAAACTACGAAATAACACATGTGGAATTATATACTTACAAAAAAGTGTGAAACAACTGAAATTATGTCTTATATTCTAGGTTCTTCAAAATAGCCCTTTTGCTTTGATGACTGATTTGCACACTCTTGGCATTCTCTTGATGAGCTTCAAGAGGTAGTCACCGGAAATGGTTTTCACTTCACAGGTGTGCCCTGTCAGGTTTAATATGTGGGATTTCTTGCCTTATAAATGGTGTTAGGACCATCAGTTGTGTTGTGCAGAAGTCTGGTGGATACACAGCTGATAGTCCTACTGAATAGACGGTTAGAATTTGTATTATGGCAAGAAAAAAGCAGCTAAGTAAAGAAAAACGAGTGGCCATCATTACTTTTAAGAAATGAAGGTCAGTCAGTCTGAAAAATTGGGGAAACTTTGAAAGTGTAGTGGCAAAAACCATCAAGCGCTACAAAGAAACTGGAATGACATGAGGACCGCCCCAGGAAAGGAAGACCAAGAGTCACCTCTGCTTCTGAGGATAAATTTATCCTAGTCACCAGCCTCAGAAATCGCAGGTTAACAGCAGCTCAGATTAGAGACCAGGTCAATGCCACACAGAGTTCTAGCAGCAGACTCATCTCTACAACAACTGTTAAGAGGAGACTTTGTGCAGCAGGCCTTCATGAGAAAATAGCTGCTAGGAAACCACTGCTAAGGACAGGCAACAAGCAGAAGAGACTTCTTTGGCTAAAGAACACAGGGAATGGACATTAGACCAGTGGAAATCTGTGCTTTGTCTGACGAGTCCAAATTTGAGATCTTTGGTTCCAACCACCGTGTTTTTGTGCAACGCAGAAAAGGTTAACGGATGGACTCTACATACCTGGTTCCCACCGTGAAGCATGGAGGAGGTGGTGTGATGGTGCTTTGCTGGTGACACTGTTGGGGATTTATAAAAAATTGAAGGCATACTGAAGCAGCATGGCTACCACAGCATCTTGCAGCGGCATGCTATTCCATCCGGTTTGCGTTTAGTTGGACCATCATTTATTTCTCAACAGGACAATGACCCCAAACACACCACCAGGCTGTGTAAGGGCTATTTGACCAAGAAGGAGAGTGATGGGGTGCTACGCCAGATTACCTGGCCTCCATAGTCACCAGACCTGAACCCAATCGAGATGGTTTGGGGTGAGCTGGACCGCAGAGTGAAGGCAAAAGGGCCAACAAGTGCTAAGCATCTCTGGGAACTCCTTCAAGATTGTCGGAAGACCATTTCCGGTGACTACCTCTTGACGCTCATCAAGAGAATGCCAAGAGTGTGCAAAGCAGTCATCAAAGCAAAAGGTGGCTACTTTGAAGAACCTAGAATATGAGACATAATTTCAGTTGTTTCACACTTTTTTGTTAAGTATATAATTCCACATGTGTTAATTCATAGTTTTGATGCCTTCAGTGTGAATGTACAATTTTCATAGTCATGAAAATACAGAAAAAAAATCTTTAAATGAGAAGGTGTTTCCAAACTTTTGGTCTGTACTGTATTACTGAATAATTTTTTTCACCACTTAAACGAAAAAATAAAACTACACGTTTGACATCCTGAAAAGGCCAACGGATCTAGCAATCAACTTATAAGGTGAAAAAGCAAGGTAGATATGTAGATAAAATATAACTTTTAATGGTTCAAGATAAAAAGAGCTCTTAAGGTCAATGAAAAACAGCCAAAAAAAACTAAAAAAAACACACCAAAAAGACCCAAATATATGAAAAATACACCACTATAGGACAGTGATGAGTGAATGAAAACCAGTGGGTGAGGGGCGGCTCCAATCACAAACAGGTGGCAAGGATCTCCGTAATGTTCACAGATACATCTATACAATAAACAGCTCACAGACCAGCGCCTTGGTAGAAATTCATAAGCATTAGGAACTTTCTCCTCTAAGGCCTGTCCCACAAGTCCAGATAATTCCGGTACCGGAAAAATCGGTACCGGAGTTATCCGTGTCCGTGAGCTCACGTGGCACATCAGTGTGGCACACATGCGGCAGCCGTGTGCCGACTGGGTACCACACAGACCGTGCAGGAGACAGCGCTACAGTAAGCGCTGTCCCCCCAGCGTGGTGCTGAAGCCCCCATTCATTTCTTCTCTCCAGCAGCGTTCGCTGGAGAGAAGAAATGAAAAATCATTGTATTTTGGTTTTTTTTGCGGTAGAAATAAAGATCTTTGTTTACACCCCCCCACCCCACCCCTGGAAAGAAAATACTCACCCGGCTCCCTCGAAGCGTCCTCTCCGCGCCGCAGTTTCTCCTGTATGAGCGGTCACGTGGTGCCGCCCATTACAGTCATGAATATGCGGCTCCACCCCTATGGGAGAGAAGAAATGAATGGGGGCTTCAGCACCACGCTGGGGGGACAGCGCTTACTGTAGCGCTGTCTCCTGCACGGCACACGGACTGCACACGGACAGCATCCGTGTGCGGTACGTGTTTTACACGGACCCATTGACTTTAATGGGTCCGTGTGATCCGTGCGCTCCCACGAACACTGACATGTCTCCGTGTTTTGCACGCGGACACACGGTCCGCGAAAACACGCTGACATGTGCAAAGACACATTGCTTTTAATGTGTCTACGTGTGTCAGTGTCTTCATGTACGTGAGAAAACTTACACCTCACGTACCGGAATCACTGACGTGTGAAACCGGCCTAAGGCCGAGTTCACACTTGCCGGTCTGTGTACGTCCTCCCTTAAGCTCCGCCTACTTCCGCATGCGTTCTGCGTACCATATGCGCTGTATGCGGATGTGGCGTCTTGGAGGAGGCTTTCATCTATGGCCGAACAATACCCCGCCACAAGGGCGCAGCAGTGGACTGTTCATGCTCTGTCCCCAACCGCAATACTCCCAGCGAGTTGTCTTGGGTAGATCATCAGGGGAGACACACCAACAATATAGAAGGGGGCTTCTTGGCGTGATCCTAATCACGCAAGAGAAAGATGGGACGTTTGACATCTACACAGTCCTACTGACCTGGAGAATCAGATTGCCACGTCAGTCTTACCATATGGTAAATTAAAAAAAAAAAAAAAAAAACAATTGGGGAATTGGACTTATTTTTACAATTTCAAGTGCTTGGAATCTTTTTCCCGCTTCCCAGAGCATCACATGATAAAGTGAATGATGTCATTTAAAAGCACAACTGGAAAAGACAAGCCCTCATCTGGCTATGTGGAAGGGGAAAAATATGGCTCTTGGAAGAGTGGGAGGAAAATACGAAAATGAAAAATTGCCCCATCAAGAAGAGGTTAATGGCGTACCCAATCACTGCAGATTAATACCATTTTCATAGGATAGTTGATCAATATCTGATTGGTTCCGACACCCCAATGATCAGCTGTTATTTGTCCATACCGTAGCGACCGCTGCCAGGTGCTGCAGAACACCACTTATTATTAACAGATGCTCTGCAGGACCTGGCAGCAGATGCTACACTGTGAAAGGAGCTCATAAGTGCTAATACATGGAGGCCGGGGTGGGACGGGTGTCGCCCCCCCACTGAGCTCATGTTGTTAACCCAGCAACAAAAACTATATTAAACACTGGACATCAATGGCGGAGCTTCTTCCAGGCTCTTTCCTAGTTCTCCTCATTACCTCTCACTTATACAGGACCCGAGAAGGTGACAGGACGTTCCTACTGACTGCTATGGGGAAAGAAAGTTGTGCAACCCGCAATAGCAGGAGGCAGCAAGTGGCGGGCGGGGTAAAGTCAGAGGCCGGCGGGGTAAAGTCAGAGGCCGGCGGGGTAAAGTCAGAGGCCGGCGGGGTAAAGTCAGAGGCCGGCGGGGTAAAGTCAGAGGCCGGCGGGGCAAAGTCAGAGGCCGGCGGGGCAAAGTCAGAGGCCGGCGGGGCAAAGTCAGAGGCCGGCGGGGCAAAGTCAGAGGCCGGCGGGGTAAAGTAAGGCTACTTTCACACTAGCGTCATTCGATGTACGTCGCAATGCATCGTTTTGGAGAAAAAACGCATCCTGCAAAGTTGCCCGCAGGATGCGTTTTTCTCCATAGACTTTCATTAGCGACGCATGGCTACACGTAGCATCCATCGTGCGACAGATGCGTCGTGTTTTGACGGACCATCGGCACAAAAAATGTTCCATGTAACTTTTTGTGTGTCGTGTCCGCCATTTTTGACAGCGCATGCACGGCTGAAACTCCGCCCCCTCCTCCCCGGAACTCACAATGGGCAGCGGATGCGTTGTAAAACTGGATCCGCTGCCCACGTTGTGCTACTTTAACACACTGTCCGTCGGTACGTTGGGCCGACGGTTTGCGACGGCCTGTACCGACGGACTAGTGTGAATGTAGCCTAAGAGACCGGTAGGGTAAAGCAAGTGGCCAACAGGGTAAAGTGACTGGCAGGGTAAAGCAAGTGGCCGGCGGGGTAAAGTGACTGGCGGGGTAAAGCAAGTGGCCGGTGGGGTAAGTGGCCGGTGGGGTAAGTGGCTGGCAGGGTACAGCCATATATCTCCTGGCACAGCCGGACATTAGGGGACTGATGGCTGCTGCTCTCCGTCACCTGGCAGCCATCCCCAGCACTACACCGCGCTCCACCTGATGACTCCCGCTCCGCTGCACTGTGAGGTGGGAGACGTCCCGGGCCTCCTACCTGCTCTGGGTGTCCGGGGCCGCTGCCTGCTCCCCCGGCCGCAGTATGCCGCATCCTCCCCTCCTCGGCTTTGTGCTCTATGCACGGAGGGAGGCAGTGGTCGGCGGCGGGTCGTCAGACGGGGGCAGTAGTGTTCGCACTATGGGCTCCTGTGCTTCTCTACCTGGGGGAGGAGGAACTGCACATCCGGCCCCGCTTCCGGGCAGCTGCTGAAGCTGTTGCTAGGGTGGAGTGGGTGTTGCTAGGAAAGGCCTCCTCCATCAGCTGAGTGCTGGGAGGAGGGTGTGATGGCGGCAGTGGGGCTGAGCACAGGCATGTCCGCGGGAGTGCAAGTCATCAACCACCAGTGACCCTGGGATGGTCCTAACTACATGTCCCACAGCTGCAGGTGGCTGCTGAACAATGCGTCTCCATGGCAACAGACTCCTAATACCTTCTTAGTGTAAGAAGACCTATACAATTACATTTATTTACTGGAGCTGCAATGGAACGACTGATCCACTATATATACTGCTCCACTATACACTGCTCCACTATACACACTGCTCCACTCTACACACTGCTCCACTATACACACTGCTCCACTATACATACTGCTCCACTCTACACACTGCTCCACTCTACACACTGCTCCACTATACACACTGCTCCACTCTACACACTGCTCCACTATATATACTGCTCCACTATACATACTGCTCCACTATACACACTGCTCCACTATACACACTGCTCCACTCTACACACTGCTCCACTATATATACTGCTCCACTATACACACTGCTCCACTATACACACTGCTCCACTCTACACACTGCTCCACTCTACACACTGCTCCACTCTACACACTGCTCCACTCTACACACTGCTCCACTATACACACTGCTCCACTCTACACACTGCTCCACTATACACTGCTCCACTATACACACTGCTCCACTATTCACACTGCTCCACTATATATACTGCTCCACTATACACACTGCTCCACTATTCACACTGCTCCACTACACACTGCTCCACTACACCCTGCTCCACTACACCCTGCTCCACTATATATACTGCTCCACTATACACCCTGCTCCACTATACACTGCTCCACTATACACTGCTCCACTATACACTGCTCCACTATACACACTGCTCCACTATACACTGCTCCACTCTACACACTGCTCCACTATACACTGCTCCACTATACACACTGCCCCACTACACCCTGCTCCACTCTACACACTGCTCCACTATACACTGCTCCACTATACACACTGCCCCACTACACCCTGCTCCACTCTACACACTGCTCCACTATACACCCTGCTCCACTATACACTGCTCCACTATACACCCTGCTCCACTATACACTGCTCCACCATACACACTGCTCCACTATACACCCTGCTCCACTATATATTGTCGGGACCACACTCAATCGGAGAAGCCTTTGGAAGTGGGGAATCACCAGAAATAATACACAAGACACGTCTCGTATAGTATATCACTGGGAAGTCTCTGAAGCACGCCTGCCTTCAAGGTGCTATCCCCTCTTTATATAGTTGTACAGGTAGTTTCAGTGGTTATACAAGTTTTGCTTGTTTAAGCAAAGAGAGAAAAGAGAAGACAAAAAAAAACAGTTTCGGCTATGTGATAGTTTCACAAACAAAAAATAGGATTTCACACTATAGCTAAAATGTCCTTGAATGGACATGTCAATATTGATCACAAATTCTTTTTGGTTCATTGAGGTAACCATTTTTGTTCCGCTCTTCACAATCCCCCCTTTGACATATTCCATTCAAAACCTTGTCATATAGACGATTATTTTAGTCATTCTTTTTGTGATGTTACAAAAAAAAAAAAAAAACTTTATATTCTCGCATCCATTACACAAAATTTATTTGTGCATACCGAGATACCCTTGAGTACAACCTTGAATAATACATATATAATTACAATAACTATAACTGTATGTATTAGGCTTTGCATAATCCCGGTAACCCACCCACCGATCCCCCTGAACCAATTGGCCGGGTTAAGAAAAGAAAAGGTATACTTGTGGCTGATACTGGTGAATGGGTACAGATCCAACAATCTGCCAGGGGTTGCGTATTATTTAACAAATCATGCACTAATTTTCTATGATGTTGTACGAATCTATTGTTCAAAGGGGCTAGAGAATTCAATCTTTCCCATGCCTCCGTTGAGGTTAACATTATTAACATCAATATCATGAGTCTTATACTGCTTTTTTGCAATGGCTTGCATGTATCCATGATGCCTTTCCTTCAAGCTTGACTGCTGTTGGAGTTGTTAACAGGACTTGGAAAGGTCCGTCAAATCTCGGTTCCAGAGTCTTTCTGGTGTGTCTTTTCATGTAGATTTGATCACCAGGTTCCAACTTGTGGCCTCCTTCGAGATTTTCTGGATCTGGAAGGGAAGCAAAAACTTGCGAATGCACTTTAGTTAAACGTTTTTGTAATTCTTGTACATAAGCAGTTAAAGTCTCAGTATTCAACATCAGTTGTTGTGGAAAATAACAACCCAAATTTGCTGCTCTACCAAAAAGAATCTCATGTGGTGACAGCTTAGCCTTCCCCCTTGGGGCGTTTCGGATGGAATACAGGGCAAGTGGTAGACACTCGGTCCAAGGCTTTCCTGTTTCTGCCATGGCCTTCTGGATTTTTATATTGTTCCATTTAATCTTTCCACTTTACCTGAACTCTGTGGGTGATACGGAGTGTGAAACTGGTTTTCTACTCCCAACATTTTCATAACATTCTGGAATATTTCTCCAGTAAAATGGGTACCCCTATCTGACTCGATCACCTCAGGCATGCCGTAACGGGGTATCAGTTCATGTGCTATTTTAATGGCAGTAGTTTTTGCTGAGGCTTTACGAACTGGATAAGCCTCTGGCCACCCTGAGAACATGTCCACACACACAAGCACATATTCGTATCCGTTGTACCTAGGAAGCTGGATGTAGTCGATCTGGAGTCTTTGAAAGGGATACAGTGGTCTTACATGATGCTTGGTTGGGGTTTTAATGGTCTGACCTGGATTGTGTGCCAGGCATATAGCGCATGCAGCACACATGTTCCGAGCGAAATTACCAAAGCCTGGAGCCAACCACCTTTCTTTTACCTTGAGCGTCATACCGTTTGCCGATACATGCGTAGGTAGGTGGAGGTCACTCGCCACTGCGGGGTACCAGGCTCTGGGTAAACACAACAAAGTTCCTTTTTTCCATAATCCTTGCTGATCTTCTGCCCCTTTTTTCTGCCACTGCCCTCGTTCTTCGTCGTCTACCTGTTTCTGAGCTTCCTTCAATCTCTCCTCATCATCTTCAGAGCTATCTAGTGTGTGGGCATGATGTAAGGGTTTACGTGCTGCCTGTTTTGCTGCTTTGTCGGCTTTATCGTTACCCCTGGCTTCCTCGGTGTCGAGTCTCACATGTGCAGTTACCTTTATCACCGCTATTTCTTTAGTTTCTTGTGCTGCCTCCAGAATCTGTCTAATGAGGGAGGCATGTTTAACAGGTTGGCCTGAAGCAGTCATATAACCTCTGGCTCTCCATATTACGCCAAAATCGAAAATAATGCCATGTGCATATCTAGAATCAGTGTATATGTTTGCTGTCTGATCTTTGGCTATTTTTAGAGCTTCAACTAATGCCATAAGTTCTGCTTCTTGTGCAGACTGATTAGCAGGGAGAGGTTCTGCTTTCAGCACTTCATGCTGAGTTACTACCGCATAACCTGTATGAAATTGTCCATTCATATCTGCATATCTACTGCCATCTATGAAAAGTTCAAATGTAGCATTACAGAGTGGCTTGTCACGTACATTACGTAAGCCCTGAGTCTCTTGTTCCATTAATTGTACACAATCATGCATTGACTCTGATGGGTCAAAGGAGTTGGAGAGTGCAGTTTCCTCAGGTATGGTACCCCCCTCAGACTCTAAAGGGAGCAAAGACGCGAGATTAAGAGTCTGAATCCTGGCAAAGGAAATGTTGGGCGGCAGTAGTAGGGAACATTGGAGACGGAGGTGTCTGGCCATTGAAATATGTTTAGGTTGGACCTGGTTAAGAATGCCATGTACATCATGAGTGGTCTGAACTAGAAGTGGGTGATCAAGAACAATCTCAGAAGCTTTATCTAATAACAGTGAAATTGCAGCTACTACTCTTACACAAGAAGGTGCGGCTCTAGCTACAGGGTCCAGCTGAGCTGATATGTATGCCACAGGTCTCTGTTTGTTTCCATGTTTTTGTGTGAGCACCCCTGTAGCATGTGAGGATATCTCAGCTGCCATCAATTGAAAAGGTTTAGTGTAGTCTGGGAGTCCCAAAGCCGGAGCTGATACCAGTGCTGTTTTCAAAGAGGAAAATGACTGTTTAGCCTCTTCACTGAGTGAATATGGCGTGTTGGCAATACAGTCATATAAAGACTGCATGAGTTGACTTGCATGTATGATCCACTGTCTACAGTGTGAAACAATACCCAGGAAAGCACGCAGCTGTTTGTGATTCCTGGGTTCAAGCATGTTACGTATGGCTTCCGTACGTTGAGGTGTGAGGTGTCTGATGCCCTGTGATATGCAGTGACCTAAAAACACGACTGTTTGTTGACAAGCCTGGAGTTTCTGTCTATTTACTTTACAGCCTTCTTGCGCTAGGAAAATTAAGAAATTAACAGTTGAGGTAACTGCCGTCTGCTCATCAGGGCAACAAATAAGTAAGTCATCTACATACTGTAGAATGACTACTCCTGGTTCTGGGGTGAAATTTTTCAGCACGGTCTGCATTGCTTCAGAGTACAAAGTTGGTGAGTGTACCATACCTTGTGGCAATCTTGTCCATGCTAATTGTTTACCCTTGAATGTAAAGGCAAACAAATGCCAACAGTTCTTATGTAGTGGCACAGAAAAAAATGCGTTTGATAAGTCAATTACCGTAAAATATGCAGCAGTGCTGGGAATTTGAGACAGTAAGGTATGAGGATTCGGTACCACAGGGGTGACCGGTGCCAAAACCTTATTGATTTCCCGTAGGTCGTGCACCATGCGATATTTCACCATAGTTTCTTTGGAGGAAACTTTCTTTTTGACAGGATATAAGGGTGTATTGGCGGGTGACCTGATTTCTACCAAAACACCTTGTAACACATAATCCTGAATTTGTTGAGAAATCGCCAGTTCTTGCTGGGCGCTGATGGGGTATTGCCTAAGCTGAGGTAAAATGGTTCCCGGGGCAGTTTCTAACAGTATAGGAGCTACTGATAAGAATCCTACATCAGTGTCTCCTTTTGCCCATAGGCTGTCAGGAACCCGAGACAAGTCAATTTTTGCTTGTTGAGTGTAAATTTCGGGAAAATCCTCCATTGCCTGTATTCTAACATATTGTTCCAGAGTTTCTGCATCTTCAGGGATGGTCAGCATAACTGTGCCATTTTCTCTAAAATGGATGTTTGCGTGCATTTTACTTAAGACATCAGTACCCAACAAGCAGGTAGGTGCACCTTTAGCAAATAAAAATTTGGATACAAAGGTTTTAGGGCCAAAGCTCACATTTAAAGGTTTTGTAAAGGGCAATGCCTGAATTTTACCATCATACCCTTCTGCATATGTTACCTTTGAGGATATATTGTCAGGATATGGTAAAAAGTCTTGATTTAAAATGGAGGATGTTGCTCCCGTATCTATCAGAAAAGGTACATTTTTACCCTCAACCTCAACTTGTATTATTGGTCTTCTAGAAGGAAGAGAGACCTGCATAACCTTCAGTCATTCTGAGCTGTCTGTTTGATCAGGCACTGGGTTATTTATCCTATTTTTGGGTACAAAGGTTCCTGAATCTATATCTGCTTTTCTCTTCCTACATTCCCTTTGGAAATGTCCTGGCTTCTTACAGTAATGACAAGTAAACTTTTGATTAGCAGAGCCAGTATTAGCCTGTGCAATTCTTACTGGCTTAGAATTTTCTCTTAAGTCCATTTCTATCCCTACAGCTTTCTGTCTAGCCAGGTGTGGGTCTTCCAAGGTTCTCCAATCAGGGGTTGCGGCCTTAAGCTTTTCCTTCACTTTTGGAGACAATCCATCTATAAAGGTTTTTGTAACTAACCTCATCATTCCTGAAGCGGTTAGATCCATGCCTTCATCTCTGAAATTATTTTCTACACTTAGATAATATTCGTCTACTGATTGTCCAGATTTCTGAGCCACCACTCCCGTTGTTCCTCTCTGCCTCTGTTTTTCCCTCATGAAAACCATTAAGTGATCTACAAATTGCGTACCTGATTCTATCGTTTGTAAGGCACCATCTCCTGCCTGGGGCCTATGTACCTGTAGATTTGCTAATAGCTCCTGGAAGAGTCCAGGAGTCATTTTCATTCTACATAATTCTTCTCCATCTGCCCAAACTCCAGCGTGAGTCTGCATAATTTGCTGTATATATTGTGCAAATCTAACTGGACACTGGGTGGGATCTGGTGCGTTATGCAAGAGAGACATGCCTTCAGCGGGGGACCAAGGGAAATATTGTCGAGTTTGGTGATATCTAGTTCCCATTACTCCGTCAGCACCAGGTTCCCTAAAGGGTCTTGGTACTACCCTAACAGGGGCAAGTACAGCGCCATGTCTAGGTGTACCACAGGCTAGGCAATCATTTCTCCAGTCTGGATTTTGTTGTCCACAGTGCGGACATACCCATCCTCCTGGTCCGGCTAAACTTTGAGGTGGTGTTTGGAGAAAAGATGGGGCATGTGGGTTAAGGTATGGGGGTGGGGTGTTCTTATATTCCACATTTTGTTTTTCTCCATAGCCTGCGGGTCTAATACACCACTTTTTATTCTGTTGATTATATGTCCATCCCTCTTTTTCTGCTACCCTAGAGACATCAATCAACGCTTGGATCTGATCTATCCATTTCTTGTCTCTGATTATGCCTTTTTTTTTTTCCTGAATTCCTTCCCATTTTTTTC
Organism: Ranitomeya variabilis; assembly: GCF_051348905.1. NCBI lineage: Eukaryota > Metazoa > Chordata > Amphibia > Anura > Dendrobatidae > Ranitomeya > Ranitomeya variabilis. Next base: position 996,850,616 of record NC_135232.1, on the reverse strand, counting down.
TACTAAAGGCTTCTGCCTTAGTAACTCCAAACTTACTAAAAATCTTTCTCAGCCCCTTAGTGGCATCTTCACCACTTCTCTCCTTTATGATAGTATAGATATCTAATTATTCTGGTTCCGACTTTGTTTGCTTATTCCCCATTTTCTTATCCTGAGCTTTTTTCTTTTCTTGCCCTAGGTGGCGTTTGGGTATGAGAATACCTCGTTACCTTCTTCCTAAGGAGCTAGGATGTTTAACGGCTTCTGCGTACCGTGTTGATGTAAGAAAATCCTGATTCCTACACCTATAGCAAACAACACAAATGCAACCAGACAGAGGATCAAAATACAACGTATCTTGTCCCAGGCTAATTTATCTGTCCTGGGCTCATACTATCATACACTTATCCGTCACCAGGTTTTCGTCAAAGACAGGATCAGAGATTGAACATAGGCGCGGAGGTCTCCCCGAAAGGACGCAACCACGTTGCCCAGTGGGACAGTCACTTCTTCTGTTTCAACACCCTGGGCGGCTTATAGGGCTATTCCCAACTTCCACACACCTTCTATTCACATTCACTCTCATTCAATGCCGTACTCCGTGAGGTGGTCAATTCCTAAGTAGTTCAAGAACCCGAGCTATAGGTATCCTCCTCTACTAGAACTACCCGCTAAAGGACACGACACAGAAAATCTTACGGACAGTGCAGGGCAGATATAAGAGATCTAACAGTGTCTCTTACCTGGCCAGGTTTTTATTCATCTGCCGTCCATTATCCCAGATTCTCTTTTCGTTCGTATTCTGCCGGTGTTCTTGAAGGAGTACACAGACCTCGGGTCCCTGTTCAGGCGCCAGGAAATGTCGGGACCACACTCAGTCGGAGCAGCCTTTGGAAGTGGGGAATCACCAGAAATAATACACAAGACACGTCTCGTATAGTATATCACTGGGAAGTCTCTGAAGCACGCCTGCCTTCAAGGTGCTATCCCCTCTTTATATAGTTGTACAGGTAGTTTCAGTGGTTATACAAGTTTTGCTTGTTTAAACAAAGAGAGAAAAGAGAAGACAAAAAAAACAGTTTCGGCTATGTGATAGTTTCACAAACAAAAAATAGGATTTCACACTATAGCTAAAATGTCCTTGAATGGACATGTCAATATTGATCACAAATTCTTTTTGGTTCATTGAGGTAACCATTTTTGTTCCGCTCTTCACAATATACTGCTCCACTATACACACTGCTCCACTATACACACTGCTCCACTATACACACTGCTCCACTTTGCACACTGCTCCACTATACACACTGCTCCACTATACACACTGCTCCACTATACACACTGCTCCACTATACACACTGCTCCACTATATATACTGCTCCACTGTACACTCTGCTCCACTATACACACTGCTCCACTATACACTGCTCCACTATATATATTGCTCCACTATACACACTGCTCCACTATATACACTGCTCCACTATATACACTGCTCCTCTATTCACACTGCTCCACTATACACACTGCTCCACTATATATACTGCTCCACTATACACACTGCTCCACTATATATACTGCTCCACTATACACACTGCTCCACTATATACACTGCTCCACTATACACACTGCTCCTCTATTCACACTGCTCCACTATACATACTGCTCCACTATACATACTGCTTCACTATATATACTGCTCCACTGTACATACTGCTCCACTATATATACTGCTCCACTATACACACTGCTCCACTATATATACTGCTCCACTATACACACTGCTCCACTATATATACTGCTCCACTATATATACTGCTCCACTATACACACTGCTCCACTATACACACTGCTCCACTATACACACTGCTCCACTATAGATACTGCTCCACTATACACACTGCTCCACTATACACACTGCTCCACTATACACTGCTCCACTCTACACACTGCTCCACTATACACACTGCTCCACTATACACACTGCTCCACTATATATACTGCTCCACTATACACACTGCTCCACTATATATACTGCTCCACTATACACACTGCTCCACTATACATACTGCTCCACTATACACACTGCTTCACTATACATTATACATACTGCTCCACTATATACACTGCTCCACTATACATACTGCTACACTATATATACTGCTCCACTATACACACTGCTCCACTATACACATTGCTCCACTATACATACTGTTCCACTATGTATACTGTTCCACTATACACACTGCTCCACTATATATACTGCTCCACTATATATACTGCTCCACTATGCACACTGCTCCACTATACATACTGCTCCACTATGTATACTGCTCCACTATACACACTGCTCCACTATGTATACTGCTCCACTATACACACTGCTCCACTATACACACTGCTCCACTATACATACTGCTCCACTATACACACTGCTCCACTATACACACTGCTCCACTATACACACTGCTCCACTATATATACTGCTCCACTATACACACTGCTCCACTATACACACTGCTCCACTATATATACTGCTCCACTATACACACTGCTCCACTATACACACTGCTCCACTATACACTCACTGGCCACTTTATTAGGTACACCTGTCCAACTTCTTGTTAACACTTAATTTCTAATCAGCCAATCACATGGCGGCAACTCAGTGCATTTAGGCATGTAGACATGGTCAAGACAATCTCCTGCAGTTCAAACCGAGCATCAGTATGGGGAAGAAAGGTGATTTGAGTGCCTTTGAACGTGGCATGGTTGTTGGTGCCAGAAGGGCTGGTCTGAGTATTTCAGAAACTGCTGATCTACTGGGATTTTCACGCACAACCATCTCTAGGGTTTACAGAGAATGGTCCGAAAAAGAAAAAAAATCCAGTGAGCGGCAGTTCTGTGGGCGGAAATGCCTTGTTGATGCCAGAGGTCAGAGGAGAATGGGCAGACTGGTTCGAGCTGATAGAAAGGCAACAGTGACTCAAATCGCCACCCGTTACAACCAAGGTAGGCCTAAGAGCATCTCTGAACGCACAGTGCGTCGAACTTTGAGGCAGATGGGCTACAGCAGCAGAAGACCACACCGGGTACCACTCCTTTCAGCTAAGAACAGGAAACTGAGGCTACAATTTGTACAAGCTCATCGAAATTGGACAGTAGAAGATTGGAAAAACGTTGCTTGGTCTGATGAGTCTCGATTTCTGCTGCGACCAGGGGCGTAACTACCGCGGTCGCAGGGGTCGCAATTGCGACGGGGCCCGCAGTGCTTAGGGGCCCCTAAGAACTCTGAGCTACAAAATGGGCCGCCGGCCCTTTATAAACCTTCTTTACAGGCCCTGGTGCGCGTGCACTCTCTCAGTGCATGCGCGATCACGGGTGGGACTGCACTTGTCACGGCAGCAGAGCCCCTCCACCGCAGAGAGCCGCACACCACAACTATGGCTGCAGCTGCTCTGTGCGCACAGGACCTAGGATGAGGTCACAGGAGGGGAGGAGTCGGAGTCACATGATCAAGGGCTTCCGTGTAGTGCAGGACAGTAGTGCAGTGCTGGTCGTCATCATGCTGGAGGAGGGTAAGCTTTTGTGTGAGGTCAGGAGGGGTTTGTGTGGATGTAGCAGAGCAGTGTGTGTATGAGGTGTACAGAGCGGAGCCGTGTGTGTATGAGGTGTACGGAGCGGAGCCGTGTGTGTATGAGGTGTACGGAGCGGAGCCGTGTGTGTATGAGGTGTACAAGGCGGAGCCGGGTGTGTATGAGGTGTACGGAGCGGAGCCGTGTGTGTATGAGGTGTACGGAGCAGAGCCGTGTGTGTATGAGGTGTACAGAGCGGAGCAGTGTGTGTATGAGGTGTACAGAGCGGAGCAGTGTGTGTATGAGGTGTACGGAGCGGAGCCGTGGGTGTATGAGGTGTACAGAGCGGAGCAGTGTGTGTATGAGGTGTACAAGGCGGAGCCGGGTGTGTATGAGGTGTACGGAGCGGAGCCGTGTGTGTATGAGGTGTACAAGGCGGAGCCGGGTGTGTATGAGGTGTACAAGGCAGAGCTGGGTGTGTATGAGGTGTACAAGGCAGAGCTGGGTGTGTATGAGGTGTACAGAGCGGAGCCGTGTGTGTATGAGGTGTACAAGGCGGAGCCGGGTGTGTACGAGGTGTACGGAGCGGAGCCGTGTGTGTATGAGGTGTACAAGGCAGAGCTGGGTGTGTATGAGGTGTACAAGGTGGAGCCGGGTGTGTATGAGGTGTACGAAGCGGAGCCGGGTGTGTACGAGGTGTACGAAGCGGAGCCATGTGTGTACGAGGTATACGGAGCGGAGCCGTGTGTGCAAGGTGTACGGAGCGGAGCCGTGTGTGTACGAGGTGTGCGGAGCGGAGCCATGTGTGTACGAGGTATACGGAGCGGAGCCGTGTGTGCAAGGTGTACGGAGCGGAGCCGTGTGTGCAAGGTGTACGGAGCGGAGCCGTGTGTGCAAGGTGTACGGAGCGGAGCCGTGTGTGTACGAGGTGTACGGAGCGGAGCCATGTGTGTACGAGGTATACGGAGCGGAGCCGTGTGTGCAAGGTGTACGGAGCGGAGCCGTGTGTGTACGAGGTGTACGGAGCGGAGCCATGTGTGTACGAGGTATACGGAGCGGAGCCGTGTGTGCAAGGTGTGCGGAGCGGAGCCGTGTGTACGAGGTGTACGGAGCGGAGCCATGTGTGTACGAGGTATACGGAGCGGAGCCGTGTGTGCAAGGTGTACGGAGCGGAGCCGTGTGTGTACGAGGTGTACGGAGCGGAGCCGTGTGTGTACGAGGTGTACGGAGCGGAGCCGTGTGTGTACGAGGTGTACGGAGCGGAGCCGTGTGTATGAGGTATACGGAGTGGAGCCGTGTGTGTACGAGGTGTACGGAGCGTAGCCGTGTGTGTACGAGGTGTACGGATCGGAGCCATGTGTGTACGAGGTATACGGAGCGGAGCCGTGTGTGCAAGGTGTACGGAGCGGAGCCGGGTGTGTACGAGGTGTACGGAGGGGAGCCGCATGTGCAATGTGTACGGAGCTCAGCCGCGTGTGTAGGAGTAACTATGTGTGGCCATTATACTGTAGGCAATATCATGTGTGGCCAATTGTACAGTATGGAGCATCATGTGTGGCCATTGTACAGTATAGAGCACTATGTGTGGCCATTGTACAGTATGGACAGGGGCGTAACTACCGCGGTTGCCACTGCGACCGGGCCCGGCAGGTCAGGGGCCGGCAGGTCAGAGCAGGGCCGGACTGGCCATCGGGCACTTCTGGCAAATGCCAGAAGAGCCGGTGCCAGTCATGGGCTGCTCGATCCGCCTCCCCCCGCCACCGACTCACCCCCCCCGCCGTCGCATTCAACTATACCGGCGTCTATGACGCCGGTACAGTTAAATGCAATGACGGAGGAGAGAGCGTCTACAGACGCTCCCTCTCCCATCATTCCCCGCTCTGCCTCTGACACTGCAGGTGCGCGATGACGTCATATCATCGCGCACCTGCTGTGTCCCGGGCAGACTGCAGCCGAGCCTGAGATCGGAGCAGGAAGCAACGCTGGCAAGAGGAAAGGTAAGGAGAGTGTTTTTTTGTTTTTTTACTTGACTGTGGGGGCATTCTCGGGGGGGGCGAGAGATGCGGGCTGTGCTGGATAGACCACTGTGCGGGCTGTGCTGGATAGACCACTGTGCGGGCTGTGCTGGATAGACCACTGTGCGGGCTGTGCTGGATAGACCACTGTGCGGGCTGTGCTGGATAGACCACTGTGCGGGCTGTGCTGGATAGACCACTGTGCGGGCTGTGCTGGATAGACCACTGTGCGGGCTGTGCTGGATAGACCACTGTGCGGGCTGTGCTGGCACCCAACACCATATTGCAGTGCAGGGGATTCCTCCTGCACAGCAACAGTCCGAGGCGTATCTAGGGGAAGGGGGCAGCCGGGGCACGTGAGAGACAGGAAGCAGCTCCAGTCATCACGATGAGACAGCTTCTCAATCTGTTTTTTCCCCCTCATACATCTCATGTACCTCTGAATGAGATCGTATTTAAGAGAAAGCCAAAATAACCCCGGGACAGAAGGCGAGAGCAGGGGGGAGGTGCGGGACAGAGCCGCTTTAGTCAGGAGAAGCTGAGGAGCTGCAGCCGGTTTACATCAGCCACCCCTGTACCAGAGAGGAGATTGTGAGTTGTGTATATGAGCTGGTATCTCTGGTGTGTGTGTGTGTGTGTGTGTGTGTGTGTGTGTGTGTGTGTGTGTGTGTGTGTGTGTGATATCTGTAGTATGTGTGTGTGTGATATCTGTAGTGTGTGTGTGATAACTGTAGTATGTGTGTGATATCTGTAGTATGTCTGTGTGTGTGTGTGTGTGTGTGTGATATCTGTAGTGTGTTTGATATCTGTAGTGTGTGTGTGATAACTGTAGTATGTGTGTGATATCTGTAATATGATGTGTGTGTGATATCTGTAGTGTGTGTGTGATATCTGTAGTATGTGTGTATGTGTGATATCTGTAGTGTGTGTGTGTGATAACTGATGTGTGTGTGTGTGTGATATCTGTAGTATGATGTGTGTGTGTGTGTGTGTGTGTGTGATATCTGTAGTGTGTGTGTGATATCTGTAGTATGTGTGTGTGTGAGGCAGCGGCGTAACTACCACGGTCACAGCTGCAAGCGGCTCTGGCAGGTCAGGGGGCCGTGTGTCCCCTTGAGCCTGTCTCCCTTATGCTTGTGTCCCCATGTGCCAGTCTCCCTTGCCCATTAGTCCCTGTGTGTCCCCATGTGCCTGTCTCCTATGTCCCCTTGTGCTTGTGTCAGTCTCCTTTGTCCCCTTGTGCTTGTGTCAGTCTCCTTCGCCCACTAGTCCCTGTGTGTCAGTCTCCCTTTCCCACTTGTCCCTGTGTGTCCCCTTGTGCTTGTATCCCTTGTGTCAGTCTCTTGCCCACTAGTCCCTGTGTGTCCCCTTGTGCCTGTCTCCCTTGTCCCCTTGTGCTTGTCCCTTGTCCCCGTGTGTCCCCGTGTGCCAGTCTCCCTTGTCCACTAGTCCCCATGTGCCCTTTGTGTCAGTCTCCCTTGCCCACTTGTCCCCATGTGCCCCTTGTGTCAGTCTCCATTGTCCCCTTGTGTCAGTCTCCCTTGCCCACTAGTCCCCTTGTAACCTTCTCCCCTGCCTCCTAGCCCCCATGTGTCCCCTTGTGCCTGTCTTCCTTGCCCACTTGTGCCCTCTCCCCTGCCCCCTAGTCACCATTTGCTCGTGTCTTTCTCACTGCCCCTGTATGGAGGGGCTGCATTATACTATGAGGGGGGCTGCATTGTATTCTATGGGGGTTACATTGAATTTTATGGCGGGGGGGGGCCCCATTTGGAAGTTCGCACCGGGGCCCATAACTTTGTAGTTACGCCACTGGCTGCGACATTCGGATGGTAGGGTCAGAATTTGGCGTAAACAACATGAAAGCATGGATCCATCCTGCCTTGTATGGAGCATCTTTGGGATGTGCAGCCGACAAATCTGCGGCAACTGTGTGATGCCATCATGTCAATATGGACCAAAATCTCTGAGGAATGCTTCCAGCACCTTGTTGAATCTATGCCACGAAGAATTGAGGCAGTTCTGAAGGCAAAAGGGGGTCCAACCCGTTACTAGCATGGTGTACCTAATAAAGTGGCCGGTGAGTGTATATACTGCTCCACTATACACACTGCTACTGTCACGATTCGACTGACCTGAGACCCGGGAGCACCTTTCCTGGCTCTAACACTAGGGGGTGTCCTAGCTCGCCCTGTTCCCAGGGATATTTCAGATGGCGAAGATGCCGGGGCCTCCGCCCTTGCCTTATCTCCTATAACAGCCCTTCATCTGTCCCCTTCCCCCACCAGGGGAAGAGAGGCGCTACTGTGTACCGCAGTACACCATCCCGACAGACAGGGTGACAAAAACAAGGGTAAAATGAAAGCTACACATACACAAACTATACACTCACATATAACAGAGATATTCACCAAGGTATGTAGAGAGGGGGAAGAAAGTAAAATAGGGAAGGATAAGGAATTTCCAAGAATACAAACCAGGCAGCAGTCGCTAATAAACTCCTCCAGCTCTCCTCCCCAACACCAGCTTCTCCCACTCCAAGATCAATGTAGCTATTGCTAAGGCTGCATTCACACATCAGATTTTTGCCGTCAGGCTCAATCCGGTGGCTCAACCGGATTGTGAAAAACTGATGCGACGGATTCCGTTTTTCTGCTGGATCCGACTAGCAGATACAGCCAAAAATCGGATCCGTCGCATGAGTTTTTCATCCGTTTCTTCTGTTTTTTTAATCTGTTTTACGACGGATCCGGTTTTTAAAAACACCCATGGGAGGCTCCCAAACGTGATTCGCTACTGAAATCCTTCAGTGCCTTGCGAAAGTATTCTGCCCCCTGGAACTTTTCAACCTTTTCCCACATATCATGCTTCAAACATGAAGATACCAAATGTAAATTTTTGGTGAAGAATCAAGAACCAGTGGAACACAATTGTGAAGTTGAACAAAATGTATTGGTTATTTTACATTTTTGTGGAAATTCAAAAACTGAAAAGTGGGGCGGGCAATATTATTCAGCCCTTTCACTTTCAGTGCAGCAAACTCACTCCAGAAGTTCATTGTTGATCTCTGAATGATCCAATGTTGTCCTAAATGCCTAATGATGACACATATAATCCACCTGTGTGTAATCAAGTCTCCGTATAAATGTAGCTGCTCTGTGAAAGTCTCAGGGTTCTGTTTGAAGCACAGAGAGCATCATGAAGACCAAGGAACACAACAGGCAGGTCCGTGATACTGTTGTGGAGAAGTTTAAAGCCGGATTTGGATACAAAATGATTTTCAAAACTTTAAACATCCCAAGGAGCACTGTGCAAGCGATCATATTGAAATGGAAGGAGTATCATACCACTGCAAATCTACCAAGAACCGGCCGTCCCTCTAAACTTTCATCTCAAACAAGGAGAAGACTGATTAGAGATGAAGCCAAGAGGCCCATGATCACTCTGGATGAACTGCAGAGATCTACAGTTGAGGTGGGACAGTCTGTCCATAGGACAACAATCAGTCGTACACTGCACAAATCTGGCCTTTATGGAAGAGTGGCAAGAAGAAAGCCATTTTTCAAAAATATCCATAAAAAGTGTTGTTTAAAGTTTGCAACAAGCCACCTGGGAGACACACCAAACATGTGGAAGAAGGTGCTGTGGTCAGATAAAACCAAAATCGAACTTTTTGGCAATAATGCCAAACGATATGTTTTGCGTAAAGGCAACACAGCTCATCACCCTGAACACACCATCCCCACTGTAAACATGGTGGTGGCAGCATCATGGTTTGGGCCTGCTTTTCTTCTGCAGGGACAAGTGGAGCGCCCCCACGTTAAGGGCAATGGGGTACTCGATACCGGGTCCCTCTCGGTTTCTGAGGAATGTCACGGTGGCCCGACCCGGTCCGTGGCCCTTTGAGGGGTGCCCGATTAAAAGGGTGAAGTTTGTCTAGTGTTCGTGATGCCACCTGTGGTGTTCGGTCAGGGCGACCGACGCTGCTTAGGGGTCCGCTGGGGTGATGGAATGTCGGCTAGATGGTATACCTTCCCACAGGTGAAGTATGTCCCCAGGGCTTCCCAGATGTGTAAGTGGTGATGGTGGACGTTGTAAGGCGCAATGAATAACGAGGATACAAAGGTTGCAGTCTCTTTACCTTTTACTGAATCCTTCAGCGTCCACAGTCCAGAGTACCGTTCACAGGGCAGGCAGAGTCCGGCTGGTCCGAAGGCATATCCAGAGTTCTCTTAACCAGGTGGAAATCAGTAGCCTTCCTACTAGCACCTGGGTGTTGTAGTACTTCCCTGCTGAGCACCACGGGATAGTCCTCACAACTTTCGTGGATGTTTCTGATGTTCTCTCTCTCTGTCCCCCAGATGGTATGGATAGGACGAACCCCTATGACTGGGATGGCCTGAGGCTTGTTTATAGGGACCCTAGAGACGCCCCGACCCCCACAATTTGCCACCGTGTCTTCTTAGGTATTAAGGTCGGGCAGCCAACTTGGAATTGACTGTCCTGCCGGTCTCTGAAGTAATGCATAGAGTCAATTACTCCCTCGGTGTTCCGGCCACCAGCTACGCGCCTCAGAAGGAGGTTGCCGATCTCGGGGCAGAACTCCTCCAGGTATTATCTCCTTCTGCTGTGACTTTGTTTCTCACTCTCTACAATACAGTTCTCTTCGTGTCCTTTCTTAGGATACTGCCGCACGTGGGGCAGGCGCAGCTCCGTGTCTTTCTATCTCGCTAGGCCTCTGTCAGGATCCCACCCCTGACAGGGACCTTCTGTCTGCAGCTCAGATGTTCCTCCTTTCCCCTGTCTGCCTGACCGGTGTTGCCTGGGCAAAGCCCAGCCAGCGTCTCTCTAACTTTCTATCCAACCAACCAACCAGTTTTACCCTTCTGTGAGGAGTGCCCTACTAGATAGGAGCATGGCTCCCCCTGGTGGATTGGAGTGTGAAATGTGTTGTGATGCCGTGATACCTGGAAAGATGAACTCCTTTAGTGCCATCAGACGTAATATCACTCCTCCTGGTGGAAGAACGACATTACTGCAGCAACCAGGACTCTGGGGCGCTGCACAAGGAAGATGGTTAAAATTGATGGGAAGATGGATGGAGCCAAATACAGGACCATTCTTGAAGAAAACCCGTTGGAGTCTGCAATAGACCTGAGACTTGGATGGAGATTTGTCTTCCAACAAGACAATGATCCCAAACATAAAACAAAATCTACAATGGAATGGTTAAAAAATAAACGTATCCAGGTGTTAGAATGGCCAAGTTAAAGTCCAGACCTCAATCCAATCGAGAATCTGTGGAAAGAGCTGAAAACTGCTGTTCACAAACGATCTCCATCAAACCTCACTGGGCTCGAGCTGTTTGCCAAGGAAGAATGGGCAAGAATTTCAGTCTCTTGATGTACAAAACTGATAGAGACATACCCCAAGCGACTTACAGCTGTAATCGCAGCAAAAGGTGGCGCAACAAAGTATTAAGTTAAAGGGGCCGAATAATATTGCACGCCCCACTTCAGTTTTTTAATTTCCACAAAAATTTTAAATAACCAATAAATGTTGTTCCACTTCTTGTTGATTCTTCACCAAAAATTTCCAGGGGGCCGAATACTTTCGCAAGGCACTGTATATACAGTGTTCCTACAGCCCATCTTTGACAGGTTGTAGAGAAAGTGGCAAAGATGGAAGGTGTGTTGGCAAACATTCTAAAGATTTCTGTGGATTTCACTTTTGAGGTGAATCGTTTGAAAGCGATTGTTCTAGAGAAGGAGCAAGAGAAACAGTGCATCATGCGTCTGCACCGACGACGTTTGTGGATTCACCCAATAACAGCACAGAGAATGACATGTGGGGTTTATTCTACACTATACATGGAGTTAAGAGGAAACCCCGAGTATGGGAGCGGAAAACTTCGACTTGTTGGTGGAGCGGATTGGACACCTCATCCATAGAAATTATACCTATTGCCGCTTCTCCATTTCACCGGCAGAGCGTCTGATGGTGACTCTTCGGTAAGGCATTTTTATTGTATCTCCTCCTGTTAAAGCACACTTATAACAGTAATGTTGTTGTTGGTATTTTGTAGTAATTCTTGCCTTTCCTTTTTTCACAGATTCCTTGCAACTGGAGAATCCCTTTCCGCACTCCATTTTCAATTCAGACTCGGGATTTCCACGATATCGGGGATTGTGAAGCACATCTGCGGTGCATTGTGGGACTGTTTGCATGAAGAATTTATACCACATCCCACAACTGAGAGTTGGCTGGACATTGCCAACAACTTCCAACAAATTTGTCAGTTTCCCAATTGCTTGGGTGCAGTGGATGGGAAACATATTCGTATCGTGAAACCTGCTGCACCTGGCTCGGAATAGTTCAACTATAAGAAATATTTCTCCATTGTGCTCATGGCCATTGCAGACGCTCAATACAAGTTTCTAGTGGTCGATATTGGGGCCTACGGCCGCTCCAATGATTCTCAAGTTTTTAAAGTGTCTGCATTGGGCGTCATCACTATGGAAACAACTTCCAATTTCCACCACCAAGACCACTGCCTGAATCCTCGGGGCCGCCAATGCCGTTTGTATGTGTTGGAGATGAAGCGTTCCAACTCTCAGAACACCTGCTGAAACCATACTCCAGTAGTGGATTGATGCCAACTAAAAGAGTTTTTAATTACCGACTAACACGAGCACGAAGAATGGTGGAGTGCGCTTTTGGGATTCTAACATCCAAATTGCGAGTTCTGGTGACCGCTATTAACCTGAAGACTGACACTGTTGACTAGGTGGTGAAAGCTTGTGAGGTCCTGCACAATTTCATAATATGCAAGGAACAGATTTCCATTGATGACAACTTCTATGAAATCACCTTGAATAATTATTATAACATTACTTTTAGAAGTTCTGTGTCAGTTTCCAGAATGAGGGACAAATTTGTAGAATACTTTATTTCACCTCAAGGAAGAGTAGACTGGCAGGATGAGATAGTTTGAAAACTTTGTCTTGGACCTTGTTACCCAAAGTATTGGACCTGTTTTACTCAAAGTATTGTTCCTTGTTTTACCCAAAGTATTTTACCTTATAATTAAGAGACAAAATAAAAAAAAATATATATATATATTATTTAGAAATTTTATAAAACATGTATAAGTTAAGGTAGTGTGGGGTGGAGATACTACTGGAGGGGTTGTCAGATTGGGACACTTCGACAGTGGGAGTGGGGAGAGAGGATTGTGGTGGTGATGGATCAGAAGGTAAAACAGAAGGTGAAGCGGTGGAGAAAGAAAGAGAATGGGTGAACATAAAACCGGGAGTAGGGATGGGAATTTGGAAGTTTTGAGGGGTGGAGTGGAGGGATTGGGAGGCAGAAGAGGTGGTGGGTGGAGAAGAGGGTTGTGTTTGGGGCATGATGGGTGTGGAAGGAGACTGGTGGTAGTGGGCAGGTAGTGATATGGAAATTTGGATTGGATAAATTTATCCCTGTGTGTGCTGCGGCCGCTCCCAATAAGACTGAGTATTTTGAGCGCTCAAGGAATGAGACTGCACACCATTGTTGTGTCAATAACATTCCATCAATACTGAAACTTTATTGTACATACATAGTTTTATATTTTCATATAGAAAGGAGTGGTTAGGGGTTGTTAGGGGTGGTTAGTTAATTATATATTAAGCGTGGTGTGCTTTATCCAATGGATATGATACCTTATTTAGCAACTGGATAAAAATTAACCTTTATTAGGTATATTAAAAAAACCAATATAGATAAAATCTTGATATGAACCAAATAAAGAGAAAAACAACAACAACAGTAAACACAAAAACCCTGTTGTGATGAGTGCCCTATTACCTTCACAGAACGGGAAAGACAAACCACGAAAAATGACATATAACAAATACAAACAGAACTGACAGTATTTTTAGACTGCCTTCCAATCCCAAGCAATTATTAGGCTCACACTAGGTGGGCCAATGGTTGATACACCTTAGATCCAACGCTATTGTGATGCAAACAATTGGATCTGTTACTGTGGCTACGACCACACACGCCACAGCGTTCAATTCTTATCCTCAATCCTGCTCACAGGAGAAGAAAATTTTTGGACCCCCTCAATGTATATATATTGCAAGTCTCATATATGATATACAATATCCGGATTTAACCGCTATGTCTAGGCAGTTCGGACAAAAATACATTGGATTGGAGCACTGTCAGTGCAAATTAGCAGCACATTTTAGGGGCGTTTTCAAAAATGCCCTTCACACATGATTACCCATCCATAAAGCTATGGGAAACATTTGTCCTCATTTACACTTCTCATGAGTATTCCCTAGATGGGTTCAATAGTGACAACTTCAAGGGACAAATAATGGTGGAGTATTATCATAGAGATGCTGTAAAGCATAAGATCATGGGTATTACCAAACCCATGTGTTAGGGTGGATCTCACCGCATATTCATCTCCATTGCCCCAGCTATCGATCTAGCCACCGTCCACCTCATGTATGACCCCGTTAGAAGATTATGCTGCAAGAAGCGTCTCCCAGGGAGACGCTTCTTGCAGCATAATCTTCTAACGGGGTCATACATGAGGTGGACGGTGGCTAGATCGATAGCTGGGGCAATGGAGATGAATATGCGGTGAGATCCACCCTAACACATGGGTTTGGTAATACCCATGATCTTATGCTTTACAGCATCTCTATGATAATACTCCACCATTATTTGTCCCTTGAAGTTGTCACTATTGAACCCATCTAGGGAATACTCATGAGAAGTGTAAATGAGGACAAATGTTTCCCATAGCTTTATGGATGGGTAATCATGTGTGAAGGGCATTTTTGAAAACGCCCCTAAAATGTGCTGCTAATTTGCACTGACAGTGCTCCAATCCAATGTATTTTTGTCCGAACTGCCTAGACATAGCGGTTAAATCCGGATATTGTATATCATATATGAGACTTGCAATATATATACATTGAGGGGGTCCAAAAATTTTCTTCTCCTGTGAGCAGGATTGAGGATAAGAATTGAACGCTGTGGCGTGTGTGGTCGTAGCCACAGTAACAGATCCAATTGTTTGCATCACAATAGCGTTGGATCTAAGGTGTATCAACCATTGGCCCACCTAGTGTGAGCCTAATAATTGCTTGGGATTGGAAGGCAGTCTAAAAATACTGTCAGTTCTGTTTGTATTTGTTATATGTCATTTTTCGTGGTTTGTCTTTCCCGTTCTGTGAAGGTAATAGGGCACTCATCACAACAGGGTTTTTGTGTTTACTGTTGTTGTTGTTTTTCTCTTTATTTGGTTCATATCAAGATTTTATCTATATTGTTTTTTTTAATATACCTAATAAAGGTTAATTTTTATCCAGTTGCTAAATAAGGTGGTTAGTTAATTACCATATTGTCTAGCTCCTCTGTCATTGGTTATCTAAACATATATGGAATATTGTGATTAATGCACATATGACTGCTGATTAAGCAACTAAAATGTAGCCCTGCATCTAGGACAAAGTTGAGACATCTGATCAGCACTTAATACATCTGGCTTTGTTCCGCTTTTGAGATGGAAAACCCCACACAATCTGTCTGGCTTATATCAGTTTATGTCAGCCATTTTAAGCCATTGATTATAATGTATATATTAGCTGTGAGTATATGAGTATATATAATTATAGAGCAGTATACATGCAAGTGAGATCTACATGATATATATATTTCTATCACAGTAGTAGAGGTTGGGCAGGGAGTGGAGGCACAGGTGATGTGGTTGGGAACTGGTACGGGGCAGGATGCTGGTACGGGGCAGGAAGCTGGTATTGTATAGGAGGGGGAGGAGGGACAGTGGCTGGAGGGGGGCAGGTGCGGGAGGAACTACCGTGGCGGGTGGAGGGGCTTAAGAGCTAGGGCAAACTGGCATGCTTGCATTACTTGCATCTGCTGTTTAGGAGAAAGCTTGTCTATGCGCTCGACTACTGCCTGGAAAAGGAGTGATTTGGTGATTTACTTGCACCTGAATGCATCCTATCCAGACGTGTGTGCAACTCAAAAATATTGTTGTTGAGGAGGTTAAATCCAACAGTGATTTGCTCAGACAACAGTTTCAGACAGTTCTGGAAGGATGCATTTAGATGCAAGAACTCGGGCGCATAGCTCTTTTCCTGACCCCTCTTGCCGCCCAGAACCCACAGGTGTTGTAGAGGTGGCAGCATCAGAGGGGTGGGGTAAAGGAATAGCTATATCCTCACCAGCAGCTTCATGTAACGAAGTCGTCCATGATGCTCCAGCGCTGGTGGAAGGGACCAAGGGATCAGATGTGAGGGAAGGCTGGGAAGGTGCAGAGGGGTCGGGTTTGTCGAAGTGGCCCCCGGAGGTGGACCCCTGTGGGATCTCTTCAGAAGGGTTCAAGGCTGCAGGCTACCGAGTGCTGCAGATGGTGCTGTGGAACAAAGGAAAAAAATGTAATTAATATATTGTTATTGCTTGGCCCTGACTGAAACCAAAAAAAAAAAGGTAACACATGTAAACATTTTTACTTAGTAAAAGGGGTGGGGAATATTTACCTTCTGCTATCCATAGTCGACCGGAGGAACGACAGAGCTCTTGCATATTTGTACTTGCTCCTGCGTCCTCCTGATCCACTCAGGGCCTGCTGTCATGATTCTCAATGGCGAGAGAACATAGCCCAGCATATATGAGAACTAGCTCTTGGAAGATGGAAACTATACTGACCATGAACTAAACCTGCCGCACAACTAGAAGTGGCCGGGTAGCATGCCTACGTTTTTTAACCCTAGATGCCCAGCGCCAGCCGGAGAACTACCTAATCCTAGCAGAGGAAAAGACAGTCCTGGCTCACCTCTAGAGAAATTTTCCCAAAAGGCAGACAGAGGCCCCCACATATATTGGCGGTGATTTTAGATGAAATGACAAACGTAGTATGAAAATAGGTTTAGCAAAATCGAGGTCCGCTTTCTAGATAGCAGGAAGACAGAAAGGACACTTTCATGGTCAGCAGAAAACCCTATCAAAACACCATCCAGAAATTCCTTTAAGACTCTAGCATTAACTCATAACACCAGAGTGGCAATTTCCGATCACAAGAGCTTTCCAGACACAGTAACGAAACAGCAGCTGTGAACAGGAACAAAATGCAAAAACACACAAGGACAAAAGTCCAACTTAGCTGGGAGTTGTCTAGTAGCAGGAACAAGCACAAAAGGCTTCTGATTACATTGTTGACCGGCAAGAAACTGACAGAGGAGCAAGGTTATATAGCGACTCCCACATCCTGATAGGAGCAGGTGAACAGAGGGGATGATGCACACAAGTTCAATTCCACAAGTGGCCACCGGGGGAGCCCAGAATCCAATTTCACAACAGCCTGCATCTCCTTGTTGAACTCCTTCTTGAAGTGATTCCTGAGTGACCGCCACCGCTTGTAAACTCTGTCCCCTGTACAATGAAAGCACAAATTGGTTAGTGTACAACACATTACATCCAGCAACATAACTGAACTGTGAATACTTATGTGCTTTATTCTGGGCCCGAAACTCAAGGTCCTCCCAATGGTCCACTACTTCGTAGCAACCTTCCTCCCAGAGCCGACGGGTCACACCAATATCAGCGTGGCAGCGGTCTCCCATATTCTACAGCGGCTCCAGCTCTCGGATTAGATCAATGAGGAGGTCAACATCTAGACCGGCCTCCTCACCGTCAGAGTCCGGAGCACGCTGTGAAGCCTGTTAAAAAAGACAAGAAGCAAAAACATTACATTAAAATCATCAACATGAAGTGGAGAAATAAAAAATTTTTTTTAAAAATGTACTTACTCGATGGCGACCGCCCCCCACTCACGCCGATGACCCTGGAAGGCGCTTTGATGACCTCTAGATCAAGCCCCAGAATCGGAAGACTAAAACAAAAAAAATTATGTGCTTGGATGTAGGCTTATGTGTTGTGTGTACTGTGATGTCTGTAATGATGTGTTTTTATGTGTTGTGTGTACTGTGTTGCCTGTGATGATCTGGTTCTGCGATGCATGTAAGAAACTTACCAAATGCGAGCCCACTCCGGGTATTTCTCCACCCCGTCCGTCTCCTTCTGGAAGCATCTCTGATGCTGCAGCTTCCTGTTAAACAAGATTTATATATTAATTATATATATATATATATATATATATATATATATATATATATATATATATATATATATATATACATACACACTCCCTGACAGAAGTTATGTCGCTTATGCATGTTATGTAAATAAAAGCTTATAACCTGACGTTAAATTCATCCATTGGTTGTATAAATTATTCTTTTGAAAGCTGAAACCCTCCGAAATGTGGTTTAGGTTAAGAAAATAAATGGGCATCAAGGCAGAAATATTAATCAGTTAATGGACACAGAATGGTCAGATTTTGGCAAGACAAAAGTTTTGTCGCCTGGTCATATAATGCACCCAATCCTAGTTTACATCCTCACCTGTGCTCAGTAAATGATTGGTTAATTAGTGTGTGTGTATAAAAAGAAACCGAGCACCCCAGACCTTCACTTGAACTGAAATTTGAGCTCTGACAACATGCCAAAAATCCACCCTGCGACCAAAGCTTGGATTATCAAGAGGCTGAAGACCAGATCCACTGCAGAGGTGGCTGGCACCTTTAATGTGTCTCAGCGTCATGTACAAAGAATTAAAAAAAGATTTGAAGAGACTGGAGATGTGTTTGACAAGCCCAGGTCCGGCAGACCCCGCAAGACAACTGCTCAGGAGGAACGTTTGTTGGTTAGAAAATCCAAAGCAAGCCCCTCTTCCACTGCAGCAGAGCTCCAACAGGCCTGGTGACCTCAAGTCCCTGTGCCAACTAGAACAGTTTGTAGGATTCCGTCTCAAAATGGCCTCCATGGTCGAATCAGTGCCCAGAAGCCAGCACTAAACAAAAGGCAAATAGAAAACCATGTGGCATTTGCAAAGTCCCACAGCCTGCTAAACAGATGGACACTGGAAAAGTGGCAGAAGGTGGATTTCTCTGATGAATCTTCAGTAGAATTACACCACAGCCACCGCAAATACTGCAGGAGATCTACTGGAGCCCGTATGGATCCAAAAATACACCCAGAAAACAGTTAAATTTGGTGGTGGAAAGATCATGGTCTGGGGTTACATTCAGTATGGGGGTGTGTTGTGAATTTACCTTTTGGCTCCCTCTAGTGGTTACTAGTGATTTGACTCTGGGTATGTCATTCATCCCTTGTATGCTCACCTGGGTCGTTAGGTCAGGGGTGTTGCTATATAAGCTCCCTGGACCTTCAGTTCAATGCCTGGCAACGTTGTAATCAGAGCTAATCTGTTGTGCTCTTGTCTACTGATCCTGGTTCCTGCTAAATTAAGCTAAGTCTGCTTTCTTGCTTTTTGCTATTTGTTTTTGTTTGCATTTTTGTCCAGCTTGTACATAATCTGTATCCTAACCTTGCTGGAAGCTCTAGGGAGGCTGGAGTTCTCCCCCCGGGCCGTTAGACGGTTCGGGGGTTCTTGTATCTCCAGTGTGGAATTTTGTTAGGGTTTTTGTTGACCATATAAGTTATCTTACTACATTCTGCTATTAGTAAGTGGGCCTCTCTTTGCTAAACCTAGTTCATCTCTGTGTTTGTCATTTCCTCTTGCCTCACCGTTATTATTTGTGGGGGGCTTGTATCCGACTTTTGGGGTCTATTCTCTGGAGGCAAGAGAGGTCTTTGTTTTCCTCTTCTAGGGGTAGTTAGTCCTCCGGCTGGCGCGAGACATCTAGCGACCAACGTAGGCATGTTCCCCGGCTACTTCTAGTGTTGGCGTTAGGAGTAGATATATGGTCAACCCAGTTACCACTGCTCTATGAGCTGGATTTTTGTACGTCGCAGACTTACTTGTTCCTCTGAGACCCTCGCCATTGGGGTCATAACAGTTTGCCAGGCCAGTATTAAATGTTAAATGCATTGCAGAAGCGGGATTATAAGAAAGAAAGTTCTGAGTTTTTTTTTCTCTCTCTCATTTTTTTTTTCTTGTCCCCTTTACCTCTGAGTGGCTTGTGTTTGCTGCAGACATGAATGTCCAGACCTTGATTACAAGTGTGGATCAGCTTGCTGCTCGTGTGCAGGGCATACAAGATTATGTTATCAGAAATCCTATGTCAGAACCTAAGATACCGATTCCTGAACCGTTTTCCGGAGACCGATTTAAATTTAGAAATTTCAGGAATAATTGTAAATTGTTTTTGTCCCTGAAACCCTGTTCATCTGGAGACTCCGCTCAGCAAGTAAAAATTGTTATTTCTTTTTTACGGGGCGACCCTCAGGATTGGGCTTTCTCGCTGGCGCCAGGAGATCCGGCATTGGCTGACATTGATGCGTTTTTTCTGGCGCTTGGTTTGCTTTATGAGGAACCCAATCTTGAGATTCAGGCAGAAAAAGCCTTGCTGGCGATGTCTCAGGGCCAGGACGAGGCTGAAGTGTATTGCCAAAAATTTCGGAAATGGTCCGTGCTGACCCAGTGGAACGAGTGTGCATTGGCTGCAAATTTTAGAAATGGCCTTTCTGAAGCCATTAAGAATGTGATGGTGGGTTTTCCCATTCCCACAGGTCTGAATGATTCTATGGCCCTGGCTATTCAAATCGACCGGCGGTTGCGGGAGCGCAAGACCGCAAATTCCCTCATGGTGTTGTCTGAACAAGGCACCTGATTTAATGCAATGTGATAGAATCCTGACTAGAAATGAGCGGAAAATTCATAGACGCCAGAATGGCTTGTGTTACTACTGTGGTGATTCTACACGTTATCTCAGCATGCTCTAAACGTCTTACTAAGGTTGTTAGTCCGGTCGCCATTGGTAATTTGCAACCTAAGTTTATTCTATCTGTAACTTTGATTTGCTCACTGTCATCGTATCCTGTCATGGCGTTTGTGGACTCAGGTGCTGCCCTGAGCCTTATGGATCTGTCATTTGCCAAGCGCTGCGGATTTGTTCTTGAGCCATTGGAAAATCCTATTCCTCTTAGGGGTATTGATTCTACGCCATTGGCAAAAAATAAACCGCAGTTTTGGACACAGGTTACCATGTGCATGACTCCCGAACATCGGGAGGTAATACGTTTTCTTGTTCTGCATAAAATGCATGATTTGGTTGTTTTGGGTTTGCCATGGTTACAGACCCATAACCCAGTCTTGGACTGGAAGGCTCTGTCAGTGTCAAGTTGGGGCTGCCATGGAATTCATGGAGATTCCCTGCCCTTGTCTATTGCTTCTTCTACGCCTTTGGAAGTTCCGGCGTATTTGTCTGATTATCAGGATGTCTTCAGCGAGTCTAGGTCCAGTGCACTGCCTCCTCATAGGGAATGTGACTGTGCAATAGATTTGATTCCTGGCAGTAAGTTTCCTAAGGGGAGACTGTTTAATCTGTCGGTACCTGAACATACCGCGATGCGTTCATATATCAAGGAGTCTCTTGAGAAGGGGCATATCCGTCCTTCTTCTTCCCCTCTTGGTGCGGGATTCTTTTTTGTGGCCAAAAAGGATGGATCTTTGAGGCCTTGTATTGACTATCGCCTTTTAAATAAGATCACTGTCAAATTTCAGTATCCTTTGCCGCTGTTGTCAGATTTGTTTGCCCGGATTAAAGGTGCCAAGTGGTTCACCAAGATAGACCTTCGTGGTGCGTACAACCTTGTGCGCATTAGGCAGGGCGATGAATGGAAAACCGCATTCAATACGCCTGAAGGTCATTTTGAGTACTTGGTGATGCCATTTGGGCTCTCTAATGCCCCTTCAGTTTTTCAGTCCTTCATGCATGACATTTTCCGGAAGTATCTGGATAAATTTTTGATTGTTTATCTGGATGATATTCTGGTTTTTTCTGATGATTGGGACTCGCATGTGGAGCAGGTCAGGATGGTTTTTGAGATTCTGCGTGAAAATTCTTTGTTTGTAAAAGGCTCAAAGTGTCTCTTTGGTGTACAGAAGGTTCCCTTTTTGGGGTTCATTTTTTCCCCCTCTGCTGTGGAGATGGATCCAGTCAAGGTCCGAGCTATTCATGATTGGACTCAACCCTCGTCAGTTAAGAGTCTTCAGAAGTTCTTGGGTTTTGCTAACTTCTACCGTCGTTTTATCGCAAATTTCTCTAGCGTTGTTAAACCGCTGACGGATATGACCAAGAAAGGCTCTGATGTAGCTAACTGGGCTCCTGCTGCCGTGGAGGCTTTCCAGGAGTTGAAACGCCGATTTACTTCGGCGCCTGTTTTGTGCCAGCCTGACGTCTCACTTCCCTTTCAGGTTGAGGTGGATGCTTCGGAGATTGGGGCAGGGGCCGTTTTGTCGCAGAGAGGCACTGGTTGCTCTACTATGAGGCCTTGTGCCTTTTTCTCTAGGAAGTTTTCGCCGGCAGAGCGAAATTATGATGTGGGCAATCGGGAGTTGTTGGCCATGAAGTGGGCATTTGAGGAGTGGCGTCATTGGCTCGAGGGTGCTAAGCATCGTGTGGTGGTCTTGACTGATCACAAAAATCTGATGTACCTCGAGTCTGCTAAACGCCTGAATCCTAGACAGGCCCGCTGGTCATTGTTTTTCTCCCGTTTTGACTTTGTGGTCTCGTATTTACCAGGTTCTAAGAATGTGAAGGCCGATGCTCTATCTAGGAGCTTTGTGCCTGATGCTCCTGGAGTCGCTGAACCTGTGGGTATTCTTAAGGAAGGAGTTATCGTGTCTGCTATTTCTCCAGATCTGCGACGTGTGTTGCAGAGATTTCAGGCTGGTAGGCCTGACTCTTGTCCACCTGACAGATTGTTTGTGCCTGCTAGATGGACCAGCAGAGTCATTTCCGAGGTTCATTCCTCGGTGTTGGCAGGGCACCCGGGAATTTTTGGCACCAGAGATCTGGTGGCCAGGTCCTTTTGGTGGCCTTCCTTGTCTAGGGATGTGCGGTCATTTGTGCAGTCCTGTGGTACTTGTGCCCGAGCTAAGCCTTGTTGCTCTCGTGTCAGCGGGTTGCTCTTGCCCTTGCCTGTCCCGAAGAGACCTTGGACACACATCTCTATGGATTTCATTTCGGATCTTCCGGTGTCTCAGGGCATGTCTGTCATCTGGGTGATATGTGATCGTTTCTCCAAGATGGTCCATCTGGTTCCTTTGCCTAAGCTGCCTTCCTCTTCTGATCTGGTTCCTGTGTTCTTCCAGAACGTGGTTCGTTTGCACGGCATTCCTGAGAATATTGTGTCGGACAGAGGATCCCAGTTTGTTTCCAGGTTCTGGCGATCCTTTTGTGGTAGGATGGGCATTGATTTGTCGTTTTCGTCCGCTTTCCATCCCCAGACTAACGGACAAACGGAGCGAACTAATCAGACTCTGGAGGCTTATTTGAGGTGTTTTGTCTCTTCTGATCAGGATGATTGGGTGACCTTCTTGCCGTTGGCTGAATTTGCCCTTAATAATCGGGCTAGTTCCGCCACCTTGGTGTCGCCATTTTTCTGCAACTCTGGTTTCCATCCTCGTTTTTCCTCGGGACATGTGGAGCCTTCTGACTGTCCTGGGGTGGATTCCGTGGTGGATAGGTTGCAGCGGATCTGGAGTCATGTGGTGGACAACTTGAAGTTGTCACAGGAGAAGGCTCAGCGTTTTGCCAACCGCCGCCGCGGTGTGGGTCCCCGACTTCGCGTTGGGGATTTGGTATGGCTGTCTTCTCGATTTGTTCCTATGAAGGTCTCCTCTCCCAAATTTAAGCCTCGCTTCATTGGTCCTTACAAGATATTGGAAATCATTAATCCTGTATCCTTTCGTCTGGATCTTCCGGTGTCGTTTGCCATTCACAACGTATTTCATAGGTCCTTGTTGCGGCGGTACGTTGTGCCTGTGGTTCCTTCTGCTGAGCCTCCTGCTCCGGTGTTGGTTGAGGGCGAGTTGGAGTACGTGGTGGAGAAGATCTTAGATTCTCGTCTCTCCAGGCGGAGGCTTCAGTACCTGGTCAAGTGGAAGGGCTATGGTCAGGAGGATAATTCCTGGGTGGTCGCCTCTGATGTACATGCGGCCGATTTAGTTCGTGCCTTTCACGCCGCTCATCCTGATCGCCCTGGTGGTCTTGGTGAGGGTTCGGTGACCCCTCACTAAGGGGGGGGTACTGTTGTGAATTTACCTTTTGGCTCCCTCTAGTGGTTACTAGTGATTTGACTCTGGGTATGTCATTCATCCCTTGTATGCTCACCTGGGTCGTTAGGTCAGGGGTGTTGCTATATAAGCTCCCTGGACCTTCAGTTCAATGCCTGGCAACGTTGTAATCAGAGCTAATCTGTTGTGCTCTTGTCTACTGATCCTGGTTCCTGCTAAATTAAGCTAAGTCTGCTTTCTTGCTTTTTGCTATTTGTTTTTGTTTGCATTTTTGTCCAGCTTGTACATAATCTGTATCCTAACCTTGCTGGAAGCTCTAGGGAGGCTGGAGTTCTCCCCCCGGGCCGTTAGACGGTTCGGGGGTTCTTGTATCTCCAGTGTGGAATTTTGTTAGGGTTTTTGTTGACCATATAAGTTATCTTACTACATTCTGCTATTAGTAAGTGGGCCTCTCTTTGCTAAACCTAGTTCATCTCTGTGTTTGTCATTTCCTCTTACCTCACCGTTATTATTTGTGGGGGGCTTGTATCCGACTTTTGGGGTCTATTCTCTGGAGGCAAGAGAGGTCTTTGTTTTCCTCTTCTAGGGGTAGTTAGTCCTCCGGCTGGCGCGAGACATCTAGCGACCAACGTAGGCATGTTCCCCGGCTACTTCTAGTGTTGGCGTTAGGAGTAGTTATATGGTCAACCCAGTTACCACTGCCCTATGAGCTGGATTTTTGTACGTCGCAGACTTACTTGTTCCTCTGAGACCCTCGCCATTGGGGTCATAACAGGGGTGTGCAAAACATTTGCAAGGTGGAAGGCAATATCAATAGCCCAAAATAACAAGAAGTATTAGCTACCTCTTATATTCCAAATCATAAAAGGGGTCAAATTCTGCAGCAGGATGGTGCTCCATCTCATACGTCCATCTCTACAACAAAGTTCCTCCAGGCAAAAAAGATCAAGGTGCTCAAGGACTGGCCAGCCCAGTCACCAGACATGAACATCATTGAGCATGTTCGGGGTAGTATGAAAGAGGAAGCTTGGAAGACAAAACCAAAGAATCTAGATGAACTTTGGGAGGCAAGTAAGACTGCATTCCTGATGACTTCATTAATAAATTGTATGAATCATTGTTGAACCACATGGATGCAGTCCTTCAAGCTCATGGAAGTCACACAAAATATTAAATATGACTCTAATAGCACCACAACTTCATTCACCAATGTTATGCAACATATATTTGTATTTTAAGTTAATTATTTGAATATCACATTACTTTCTGTGGTCGACAAAACTTTTGTCTTGCCAGAATCTGACCATTCTGTGTCCATTAACTGATCAATATTTCTGCATTGATGTCAATTTATTTTCTTAACCTAAACCACATTTCGGAGGGTTTCAGCTTTCAAAAGAATAATTTATACAGCCAATGGATGAATTTAACGTCAGGTTATAAGCTTTTATTTACATAACATGGATAAGCGACATAACTTCTGTCAGGGAGTGTATATTTATTACGTGAACATCACCAAAATATACACTCACCGGCCACTTTATTAGGTACACCATGCTAGTAACGGGTTGGACCCCCTTTTGCCTTCAGAACTGCCTCAATTCTTCGTGGCATAGATTCAACAAGGTGCTAGAAGCATTCCTCAGAGATTTTGGTCCATATTGACATGATGGCATCACACAGTTGCCGCAGATTTGTCGGCTGCACATCCCAAAGATGCTCCATACAAGGCAGGATGGATCCATGCTTTCATGTTGTTTACGCCAAATTCTGACCCTACCATCCGAATGTCGCAGCAGAAATCGAGACTCATCAGACCAAGCAACGTTTTTCCAATCTTCTACTGTCCAATTTCGATGAGCTTGTACAAATTGTAGCCTCAGTTTCCTGTTCTTAGCTGAAAGGAGTGGTACCCGGTGTGGTCTTCTGCTGCTGTAGCCCATCTGCCTCAAAGTTCGACGCACTGTGCGTTCAGAGATGCTCTTAGGCCTACCTTGGTTGTAACGGGTGGCGATTTGAGTCACTGTTGCCTTTCTATCAGCTCGAACCAGTCTGCCCATTCTCCTCTGACCTCTGGCATCAACAAGGGATTTCCGCCCACAGAACTGCCGCTCACTGGATTTTTTTTCTTTTTCGGACCATTCTCTGTAAACCCTAGAGATGGTTGTGCGTGAAAATCCCAGTAGATCAGCAGTTTCTGAAATACTCAGACCAGCCCTTCTGGCACCAACAACCATGCCACGTTCAAAGGCACTCAAATCACCTTTCTTCCCCATACTGATGCTCGGTTTGAACTGCAGGAGATTGTCTTGACCATGTCTACATGCCTAAATGCACTGAGTTGCCGACATGTGATTGGCTGATTAGAAATTAAGTGTTAACAAGAAGTTGGACAGGTGTACCTAATAAAGTGGCCGGTGAGTGTATATATATTTATTTACCTCACAGCGCTGAAGACGCAGGGGAGGACTCCCAGAAGAAGACATTGGTTGGCTGGCTGGTGGCCTGGAAGGCTGTGGCTGGCTGCTGGCCTGGTAGGCTGTGGCTGGCCTGGTAGGCTGTGGCTGACCTGGTAGGCTGTGGCTGGCCTGGTAGGCTGTGGCTGGCTGCTGGCCTGGTAGGCTGTGGCTGGCTGCTGGCCTGGTAGGCTGTGGCTGGCCTGGTAGGCTGTGGCTGGCTGCTGGCCTGGAATGCTGTGGCTGGCCACTGGCCTGGTAGGCTGTAGCTGGCTTCTGGCCTGGAAGGCTGTGGCTGGCCTGGTAGGCTGTGGCTGGCTGCTGGCCTGGGAGGCTGTGGCTGGCCGCTGGCCTGGAAGGCTATGGCTGGCTGCTGGCCTGAAAGACTGTGGCTGGCTGCTGGCCTGGGGCAGGTTATTGCTCTGGTGGCGGCAGGTTTTTGCTCTTGCTGGCGGCAGGTTTTTGCTGTGGCGGCAGGTTCTTGCTCTGGCGGCAGGTTCTAGCTTTCTGTCTTGCTTGCAGGCTGGTACATGGATGAGTGAAGCCCTACCTGGCTGGTTTTATATACACCTTTCCTAATTGGGGGCTGGCCAATTGTATCCTAATTAAATCTGAGCATGCGCAGTTAAAAAAATCAGAATCCGGCGCCAGATTCCATCATGTGACGGATCCGGCGCCCATAGGCTTCCATTCTAGCAAACGCCGGATGGCGCTGTCCGGTTTTTCGCCGCAGACAAAAAACGTTACTTTGTCCGTACTTTCCCGCCGCCGGATAAACAGTTTTCAACTGATCCGGTGAACGATAACTGAAACGTGAGGCCATCCGTCGCAATCCGTTGCTAATACAAGTCTATGAGAAAAAAACGATCCGTTGGAATCATTCGCTGGATCCGTTTTTTTTCAAAATTCGCCGGATTGAACCTGACGGCAAAAATCTGATGTGTGAAAGGGGCCTAACTCTGACAATTACTTGGTAATCGAGCCCAGATTTTATAGGGAAAAGGAGTGGCTAACCAAGCACAGCTAAATATAGGAGCTTTCTAATATGGCCGATTAACCCCTGTTCTGCTGGAAGAAACAAACACGTTTAATACAAGGGAGAAATGCTTCTTCTCAGCATAGAAGGAGCGACTGGACGCTGCGGTCTTCTGAGTTCACTCCGTTGCGGTAACCCCGTGACAGCTACACTATACATACTGCTACACTATGTATACTGCTACACTATATATACTGCTACACTATACATACTGCTACACTATGTATACTGCTACACTATATATACTGCTACACTATACATACTGCTACACTATGCATACTGCTACACTACATACAGTGGGGAAAGAAAGTATTTAGTCAGCCACAAATTGTGCAAGTTCTCCCACTTAAAAGATAAGAGAGGCCTGTAATTGACATCATAGGTAGACCACAACTATGAGAGTATGAGAGTCAAAATGAGAAAACAAATCCAGAAAATCACCTTGTCTGATTTGGAATTATTTATTTTGCAAATTATGGTGGAAAATAAGTGTTTGGTCACCTAAAAACATGCAAGATTTCTGGCTCTCACAGACCTGTAACTTCTTCTTTAAGAGGATACTCTGTCCTCCACTCATTACCTGTAGTAATGGCACCTGTTTGAACTTGTTATCAGTATAAAAGACACCTGTCCACAATCTCAAACAGTCACACTCCAAACTCCACTATGGCGAAGACCAAAGAGCTGTCGAAGCTGTCGCAGACATTTGCTTCCCTTGGCTCTGTGTTACCTCACACACGCTGGATGTTGCAGAGCCAGCTACTCTGCAGCTTGCAAACCAACACTGACACACCCAAGACAAAAACTGACAGATTTAAATGGAATCGTGGCCATAGAGCCACTTCGAAAACCCAGAGTGGAGAGAGGGATTCGCTCCACTACCAATCCTTCAAATCTCTCTAAAAATAAAAGCCCTTAACTGATTTTCCTAAAAATCTGACTGAGTCACTACTTGGACCCAATCCATTCTTTCTTTTATTTTGCCTTGTGACTCACAGGCGTCCTGCTGTGAACACAATAGATAAGGTATATTGGTGTGCACTCAGTTAGATAGAGCGAGGTGCTGGTGTCACGGACTGTAGGAGTCCTTAGAATCAAATTTTGTTAGAAGACACCACACACTCTAGTGGTTACATATGCAAAATAGTCTGATTTTATTAACAAAACATAAAAAATAGAAGCAAATAACAAATATATAGTAAGCGACCAGAATAGTATGACGTTTCGACTCTCCCGAGTCTTACTCATAGAGTCGCTTAAAGGGAACCTGTCACCCCCCAAATCATAGATGAGCTAAGCCCACTGGCATCAGGGGCTTATCTACAGCATTCTGTAATGCTGTAGATAAGCCCCCGATGTATCCTGAAAGATGAGAAAAAGAGGTTAGATTATACTCACCCAGGGGAGGTCCCGGTGCGGTGCAGTCTGATGGGTGTCACGGTCCAGTCCGGGGCCTCCCATCTTCTTACGATGACGTCCTCTTCTTGTCTTCACGCTGCGGCTCCGGCACAGGCATACTTTGCCCTGTTGAGGGCAAAGTACTGCAGTGCGCAGGCACCGGGAAAGGTCAGAGAGGCCTGGCGCCTTCGCCCTGCAGTACTTTGTTCTGCCCTCAACAGGGCAAAGTACGCCTGTGCTGGAGCTGCGGCGTGAAGACAAGAAGAGGACGTCATCGTAAGAAGATGGAGGGCCCCGGCTTGGACCGCGACGTCCATCGTACCTGGACCGCCCCTGGGTGAGTATAATCTAACCTCTTTTTCTCATCTTTCAGGATACATCGGGGGCTTATCTACAGCATTACAGAATGCTGTAGATAAGCCCCTGATGCCGGTGGGCTTAGCTCATCTACGATTTTGGGGTTAACAGGTTCCCTTTAATATATAAATGATATGTATATATATAGCAAGTCCTTTTCTAAGGATATAAGTGATGCTAAATTTTAGTGATACAGTGTCTAACCAGTAAAGTAGGGGACCTGTGGTATGCAGACTTCTGAGCGGCGCTCCCTGCCGGCACTAGCAGGGTGCGGGAGTGCCGCTCAGAAGTAAACATGTGCACTACCTGGTTGTTACGATAAGCATAGGGGTGAGTATGCATCTCGCGTATTAGAAATAAAGGGAAGTGTGACATCGCTCGTAGTGTGGCGTAGTACTACAGTAAAGGGACGATGTGAAGTGACAGTTACGGTTTTGGGAACATGTTATATTATGTATGGTGATGGGGAATATATACACAAAATGAATATAAAGTGAAGTTGTATAAAGTGTGGAGGATAAGAAAGTGAGATTATGATAACACTATGTAACAAATTTTTATTTATTTTTTGTTCCTGGGTCCAAAGTGTTTTCTTAACCCGGTATGCCTAAAACAAATAAAAAATAGTAGTTGTTCCACAAAAACTTTGCTTCTGTGATCAGGACAATGAAGACTACTCAGTATTGAATACGAATGGAGAATTTTCCCGAAAACAGACAAATTTCAAAATTTCGTTGTCCCGATCACAGAAGCAAAGTTTTTGTGGAATAACAGCTATTTTCTATTTGCTTCAGGCATAACGGGTTAGGAAAACACACTTTGGACTCAGGAACAAAAAATAAATAAAAATTTGTTATAGTGTAATTTCCTTCTTTTGACACAATAAATACAATTTTTTTCAGGCCTGTGGTCATAAAATCAAATTTTATGCTGAATGTAGTAGTTTTTTTATAGTCTTTAAACATAAGCAGTTGAAATATTACACTTGGAAGCCAGGAACAACAATTGTGTTACATAGTGTAATGTGAACAAAAGAAAAGAGGAAAAAAAGGGGAACATAGTGATGGCTATAGTGATTTTGACTTAGTGTAATATAAATTTTAGTGATGAATGTATTTAGTGATGAATGTTTATCCAAGATTATTAAAAAATACAAATAATAAAAATGCAAAAAAAATGTAAAATTAGTGACATAAAATATTCTTTTTTTTTTGTGATATTAAATAAATATTAAAAATAGTGACATGAATTATTCTATTTTTTGTGATATTAAATAATATACATATTTTGCATATCTCATAAAAAACAATGATAGATACATAAAATGTGATTACAATCATAATAATAATATAATTCGAAAAAAGAGAACTATGGTGAACGTTCTTATGACAACTTTTCTTCTCCTTTATTAAGCTTATCTTACTTGATTATTTGGGAGGTTATTTAGTGTGTCGCCTCATAGGTGAATCCAGTAGTCCACATTATGATGTCATTTTGCAAAGGTTTGTCCTGAAAGGTAAGTGTTGATATATCCAATAAGGTTTGGATACTGGTCTCTCAGTGAGGTTTAGATTATTTCTTTGTTTCTTTATTCTTTCTTTGTCTTTCAGATCACCATGCAATGACAACAGTCCAAAAAGCATGGCACAGCAGTCCTCCACCCCATAATGGACACCGCAGACCCCCAGGTGGGAATGGTAACTTGAAACAGATAAAAACAGAATAAAAAATGTTCACTTATCACAGTGATGACTCAAACAGGAGTTTATTTGACAAGAAAGCACTAAATCCAACATTTTCATTTAGCCCCTGTGGTTGCAAGGTTCCAAGCCTATAAATCCAGTTGCTTTTGACTTGAGCTAAAAAAACTTCCCAAATCGCCCCTCTGGTCCCCAGGGAAGCTTGAGCCATGGCCTTTATTTTAAGGCCTAGGGGGTTGCTACCATGATGTAGCTTGAAATGACTGGGCAGGGCTTTTAGGGTACTCCCGTCTTCTATAGTGATGGATTTTTCAATGTGTCTGTATCGCATCCTCAGCGCTCGTGTGGTTAATCCTACGTAAATCTTGTTACATGGCCATTGGTAGATCACTCCCTTTGAGGAGCAGTTTAATGTTTTGCGAATCTCTAAATTTCTCGATCCATTAAAATTGGAAAAGGCTTTACTTTTTACTAAATTTTGATAAACCTTGCAGATTTCACAGGGGGAACAGCATTCTATGTCTGTGATGGCATTGGATTGTAATGACTGTCAACCAAAGAATCTTTAAGATTGTCAGATCGTCTAGCTACCATTAAAGTGCGGTCGGTAGAATTTTTTTAAAATAGGGTCTGTTAAGAGAATGTTCCAATGTTTTTGATAATTTGGGTGAGATCTGGCCATTGCTTGTTATAGTTCGTGATTAAACAGACTTGGTTTGCCTTGTTTTTCCAGTTTTGGTCCACTAAACTATGCACTAGCACTTTGATCATGATATATAACAGTTTTTTGTGAGACCTATATTTACTCTTTTCTGCATTAATTTATGACAGCAATTTTAAGGTATTTACCCAATCTCAGGTCCAACATACCTGCATTGAACAAATTTCAGGGTCAGCGTTTTCCTTTTGTTGTTTTTTTAGCTTGAATTTTTATCACATTTCTTTCAATAATTTATCAATAAAAGTTGTACATTTGAATAAATATAGTGTGGAAACATTATGCGATGATATACTGCGTTACTCCCTTAAAAGATTGTGTTAATAGAACCAGTAAAGGCTAAGCAAACAGCTGTGAGCTGATATTAATAACCTGGGAACCTTTATGGCTATTGGTCCCTTCCCAGGATATTAACATTAGCTCTTAGCTGTCAGCTTTCCCTCTGCTGGTTATTAAAATTACGCGGGAGCCCACGCCATTTTTGTTTCTTTTAAATTATCAGTTGCTGTCTGGCTACAGCCTATGTACGTTCGTTCTGTTAATGCTCCTACATAGGCTGGTGACAATGTGTGTGTACTTATCGGCTACGCCTCTTTCACACTTCCGTCTTTTCAGATCCGATGCAATGCGTCGTTTTGGGAAAAAACGGATCCTGCAAATGTGCCCGCAGGATCCGTTTTTTTCTCATAGACTTGTATTAGCGACGGATTGCGACGGATGGCCACACGTCGCATCCGTTGTGTTTTGGCGGACCGTCGTCTGGAAAAAACGTTCAATGTAACGTTTTTTGTCTGCGTCGGGAAAACGTGTCGCGACGGATCCTGCGGCATACGTCGTTGACTAGAATGGAAGCCTATGGACGCAGGATCCGTTGTGACACGTCGTATGACGGAATCCAGTGCTGGAATCCCTTTTTTTACACTGAGCATGCTCAGAATCAGGAATTTGTAGCCAATTGGCCAGACAGGCCCCAAATCTATATAAACCTGGCCTGGGGCGTCACGCCCAAATATGCCAGCAAGACTCCTGCTAGCCTGAAGACAGCCAGCCAGTCAATATATTGGTTTCCCTATTTTCCAGTAGCCAATCACATTTGGGATACTCCCATTTTTAGGCATGGAAAACGGATCCGACAAAAAAACGGATGAAACGGATGGTAAAAACGGACAAAACGCCCAACGTGCGTTGTGAAAGTAAGGTTGCTTTCACACTAGCATCGGTACGGGGCCGTCGCGCTGCGTCGGCCCGACGCATACTGTGAAAAAAAATGCCTGACGTGGGCAGTGGATGCAGTCTTACGACGCTTCCGCTGCCCCATTGCAAGGTTCGGGGAGGAGGGGGCGGAGTTTCGGCCGCGCATGCGTGGTCGAAAATGGCGTACTCGACGCACAAAAAAACGTTACATGTAACTTTTTTTGTGGCGGCGGTCCGCCAAAACACGACGCGACCGTTGCACGACGGTTGCGACGTGTGGCAATATGTCGCATCGGTAATGTTTGTCTATGGGGAAAAAAACGCATCCTGCAGACAACTTTGCAGGATGCGTTTTTTCTCCTAAACGACGCATTATGACGTGCAGCCAAAAACGCTAGTGTGAAAGTAGCCTAATGCCCGACGTGGGCAGCGGAAGCAGTTTTACAATGCTTCCGCTGCCCGACTGTAATGTCCGGGGAGGAGGGGGCGGAGTTTCGGCCATGCGGTCGAAAATGGCGGACATGACGCGTAAAAAAACGTTACATGTAACGTTTTTTGTGCCGACGGTCCGCCAAAACACGACGCAACCGTCGCACGATGGTTGCGACGTGTGGCACTCCGTCGCAATGCGACGCTAATGAAAGTCTATGGAGAAAAAACGCATCCTGCGGGCAACTTTGCAGGATGCGTTTTTTCCTACATAAAGACACATTGCGACGTGCGTCGAACAAGTCTAATGTGAAAGTAGCCTTAGTAATGAGGGCTGACACCTTTTAATTACTAAGCCTAGAGCTAGGTGTCAATGACAGCTGCTGACACCAAGCCCTAATCCCATTGCCCTGATGCCACATTGACTCAGCATTAGTGATGAGCGAATATACCGAGCATGCTTTGGTGTCTTCTGAGTATTTTGGCATGCTCGGAGATTTAGTTTTCGTCGCCTCAGCTGCATGATTTACGGCTGCTGGACAGCCTGAATACATGTGGGGGTTGCCTGGTTGTTAGGGAATCCCCACATATAATCAGGCTGGCTATCAGCTGTAAATCATGCAGCTGAGGCGACGAAAACTAAATCTCCGAGCACTAACAAATACTCGGAGACCACCCGAGCAACGAGTATACGCGCTCATCACTAATCAGCACGAAAAACGTGGTGCTGGACCCAGAAATTACATCACAAAACTTTTTTTTAAACATATTTAGCTCAAAAAGCATTCATTGCTGTACAAAAACGCATGCAAGAATGTGGCAAAAAGTGTTTTTTTCCGCAGCGTTTTTACTGCCAAAAGATGCAGAAATCTTGCAGAATTTTCTGCAAGCAAATACTGCACATGTGCACAAAGCCTTACAGGCCCCGCTCTACATTCTCATAGCAAGATAGCGTTTTTGCGGGTGACAAGTTCCCTTTAAAGGAACTCTGTCACCTGAATTTGGCGGGCCCTCTGTCCGGTCCCATGGGCGGTGTTTCCTCAGCTTTTAGTCACCCCTTCCTTTCCCGCTGGCCGCAATATTGTCTTGAATTTGATTAGGTTTCCTCTGTAGATCACGCGTGCGCAAAGCAAT
Source organism: Ranitomeya variabilis (assembly GCF_051348905.1). Lineage (NCBI taxonomy): Eukaryota > Metazoa > Chordata > Amphibia > Anura > Dendrobatidae > Ranitomeya > Ranitomeya variabilis. The sequence continues at coordinate 996,816,499 of NC_135232.1, read as the reverse complement.
CTTGCCTTGCGCACGCGCAGTATGCTTTGCCCAACTGCAGGCAAAGCCGAAAAGCATTAGTGCGCATGCGCCGGCACACTATGTCCCAGAACACAGCGAAATACTTCCGGGACATAGTGTGGGGGCGCATGCGCACTAATGCTTTTCGCCTTTGCCCACAGTTGGGCAAAGCATACTGCGCGTGCGCAAGGCAAGATTGCTTTGCGCACGCGTGAACTATGGAGGAAACCGACGGAAATTCCAGAAAATATTGCGCCCAGCGGGAAAGGAAGGGGTGAATAAAAGCTGAGGAAACACTGCCCATCGGACCGGACAGAGGGCCCGCCAAATTCAGGTGACAGAGTCCCTTTAAAGCCAAATGAATGACTACAGCGGCAGTAAACAACCGACCACACTCCTGATTCTCGGGATCGGTGGGATTCCACAGAAGCCAGGAAGTTATACCAGTCCTGCAAGAAAATAACTTATAGCCCCAATAACACCTAAGAAACACGTGGCATGTTGCCCATAGCAACCATAGGGAAATTAAGCATCTATGTTGCCGTCGTATAATTTGACTCCTTTGCACGTCAGCTTTGATGTCGGCAGTCACTGACAACCACAGATGCCGGGGATTCCAGTCACAGACATGGCGGCCAGCGCCTCCCCCAACATTCTGCCAGTAGAAGAAGGGTCAGGCAGAGCCGCGCTGGCAGTGACGTCATCTGTGCGACGGACGCTGACTGCTCGCTGCCCAGCAACCGCTATCATCACAGATCGGGCCGGCCATCGTGTGCGCTGCATTCCTCTGACCTCCGCAGAGCTGCGCCCACCCCGCGCCGCACAGACATGCCGTAGTGACGGGCAGCATGAACAAGTACGTGAGAGTGAGCAAGATCGGCGAGGGCTCCTTCGGGAAGGCCATCCTGGTGAAAGCCAAGGAAGATGGCAGGCAGTATGTCATCAAGGAGATCAGCATCTCTAAGGTGGGTGCCGTCCGCTGCTGGAGCCTTAGTAGGATAGAATGGCAGCCTGCAATAGCGTGTACTGCTGTATCCGCCACAGTGTCTATAACACACATACCCCCATCATCATCATCACCACACAGTGTACAGGTACTCCCATCATCATCATCATCACACAGAGTACAGGTACTCCCATCATCATCATCATCACACAGAGTACAGGTACTCCCATCATCATCACCACAGAGAGAGTACAGGTACTCCCATCATCATCACACAGAGAGTACAGGTACTCCCATCATCATCACACAGAGAGTACAGGTACTCCCATCATCATCAACACACAGAGAGTACAGGTACTCCCATCATCATCACACAGAGTACAGGTACTCCTATCATCATAATCACACAGAGAGTACAGGTACTCCCATCATCATCATCACACAGAGTACAGGTACTCCCATCATCATCATCACACAGAGAGTACAGGTACTCCTATCATCATAATCACACAGAGTACAGGTACTCCCATCATCATCACACAGAGAGTACAGGTACTCCCATCATCATCACACAGAGAGTACAGGTACTCCCATCATCATCACCACACAGAGTACAGGTACTCCCATCATCATCAACACACAGAGTACAGGTACTCCCATCATCATCATCACACAGAGTACAGGTACTCCCATCATCATCATCACACAGAGAGTACAGGTACTCCCATCATCATCATCACACAGAGAGTACAGGTACTCCCATCATCATCATCACACAGAGAGTACAGGTACTCCCATCATCACCTCTCGCAGTACAGCTGCTCCCATTATCAGACCCCATAGTACAGGTACTCCCGCCATTAGCCCCCCTTAGCACTGTCGCCATGGGGTGCTGAAAAAAGCAGACAGCACTCAGATCAATGTTATTTGATGGAGCACATGAGCGTTTTTTTCCCACTGACTAAATCTGTGTGTGTAAAAAAAAAAAATCCCATCACGCCCTAGTTTCTTCGGATGAGACTCACCCATTTAAGTATATGGCTGCACAAAAAATGTGGATGCCGTACGGTGCCATAGTATAGCATCTGATGTGTACAGATACATTGCAGCTCTGTGACTTTGGAAACTCTAAATGGTTCTTTAAATGATTAACAGCTGCCACCAGAGCCAGCTCCAGGTTTTCATGGGCCCCGGGCGAGAGAGCCTCAGATGGCCCCTTTAAATATACAGTGGGGAAAAAAGTATTTAGCCAGCCACCAATTGTGCAAGTTCTCCCACTTAAAAAGATGAGAGGTCTGTAATTGACATCATAGGTAGACCACAACTATGAGAGTCAAAATGAGAAAACAAATCCAGAAAATCACCGTGTCTGATTTGGCAAGATTTATTTTGCAAATTATTGTGGAAAATAAGTATTTGGTCATTAACAAAAGTTCATCTCAATATTTTGTTATATATCATTTGTTGGCAATGTCAGAGGTCAAACATTTTCTGTAAGTCTTCACAAGGTTGCCACACACTGTTGTTGGTATGTTGGCCCATTCCTCCATGCAGATCTCCTCTAGAGCAGTGATGTTTTGGGCCTGTCGCTGGGCAACATGGACTTTTAACTCCCTCCAAAGGTTTTCTATGGGGTTGAGATCTGGAGACTGGCTAGGCCACTCCAGGACCTTCATATGCTTCTTACGAAGCCACTCCTTCGTTGCCCTGGTGGTGTGCTTGGGATCATTATCATGCAGAAAGACCCATTCATGTTTCATCTTCAATTACCTTGCTGATGGAAAGAGGTTTGCACTCAAAATCTCACGATACATGGCCCCATTCATTCTTTCATATACACGGATCAGTCGTCCTGGTCCCTTTGCAGAGAAACAGCCCCAAAGCTTGATGTTGCCACCCCTATGCTTCACAGTAGGTATGGTGTTCTTTGGATGCAACTCAGCATTCTGTCTCCTCCAAACACAACAAGTTTTGTTTCTACCAAACAGTTCTACTTTGGTTTCATCAGACCATAGGACATTCTCCCAGTACTCTTCAGGATAATGCAAATGCTCTCTAGCAAACTTTTGACGGGCCCGGACATCTACTGGCTTAAGCAGGGGATCACGTCTGGCACTGCAGGATCTGACTGGCGGCGTAGTGTGTTACTGATGGTAGACTTTGTTACAGTGGTCCCAGCTCTTTGCAGGTCAATCATTAGGTCCCATGTGGTTCTGGGATTTTTGCTCACCGCTCTTGTGATCATTTTGACCCCACGGGGTGAAACCTTGCATGGAGCCCCAGATCGAGGGAGATTATCAGTGGTCTTGTATGTCTTCCATTTTCTTATTATTGCTCCCACAGTTGATTTCATCACACCAACCTGCTTGCCTATTGCAGATTCAGTCTTCCCAGCCTGGTGCAGGGCTGCAATTTTGTTTCTGGTGTCCTTTGACAGCTCTTTGGTCTTCACCATAGTGGAGTTTGGAGTCAGACTGTTTGAGGGTGTGCACAGGTGTCTTTTTATACTGATAACAAGTTCACACAGGTGCCATTACTACAGGTAATGAGTGGAGGACAGAGTATCCTCTTAAAGAAGAAGTTACAGGTCTATGAGAGCCAGAAATCTTGCATTGTTTTTAGGTGACCAAATACTTATTTTCCACCATAATTTGCAAAATAAATCTTGCCAAATCAGACACGGTGATTTTCTAGATTTGTTTTCTCAATTTTGACTCTCATAGTTGTGGTGTACCTATGATGTCAATTACAGGCCTCTCTCATCATTTTAAGTGGGAGAACTTGCACAATTGGTGGCTGACTAAATACTTTTTTCCCCACTGTAGGTATAGTACAATGACAAAGATTTCTATTACTTTTTACTGAGTAGTATCTATTGTAAATTCTGCAATAGCTCGGAAATCAGCAAATCCTCGCAGTGCACAGCACACAGAGTGAATGCAGACTTATCATTTTAGGCTGAACAGTATAGTCCTCCATGCAGAGTTATGGGAACCACATAGTCCTCCATGCAGCGTTATGGGAACCACATAGTCCTTCATGCAGCGTTATGGGAACCACATAGTCCTCCATGCAGCATTATGGGAACCACATAGTCCTCCATACAGCATTATGGGAACCACATAGTCCTCCATACAGCATTATGGGCACCACATAGTCCTCCATGCAGCGTTATGGGCACCACATAGTCCTCCATACAGTGTTATGGGAACCACATAGTCCTCCATACAATGTTATGGGAACCACATAGCCCTCAATACAGTGTTATGGGAACCACATAGCCCTCAATACAGTGTTATGGGAACCACATAGCCCTCAATACAGTGTTATGGGAACCACATAGCCCTCAATACAGTGTTATGGGAACCACATAGCCCTCCATACAGTGTTATGGGAACCACATAGTCCTCCATGCAGCGTTATGGGCACCACATAGTCCTCCATACAGTGTTATGGGAACCACATAGTCCTCCATACAATGTTATGGGAACCACATAGCCCTCAATACAGTGTTATGGGAACCACATAGCCCTCAATACAGTGTTATGGGAACCACATAGCCCTCAATACAGTGTTATGGGAACCACATAGCCCTCCATACAGTGTTATGGGAACCACATAGCCCTCAATACAGTGTTATGGGAACCACATAGCCCTCAATACAGTGTTATGGGAACCACAGCCCTCCATACAGTGTTATGGGAACCACATAGCCCTCCATACAGTGTTATGGGAACCACAGCCCTCCATACAGTGTTATGGGAACCACATAGCCCTCAATACAGTGTTATGGGAACCACAGCCCTCCATACAGTGTTATGGGAACCATATAGTCCTCCATACAGTGTTATGGGAACAACATAGTCCTCCATACAGTGTTATGGGAACCACATAGTCCTCAATACAGTGTTATGGGAACCACATAGCCCTCAATACAGTGTTATGGGAACCACATAGCCCTCAATACAGTGTTATGGGAACCACATAGCCCTCAATACAGTGTTATGGGAACCACAGCCCTCCATACAGTGTTATGGGAACCATATAGTCCTCCATACAGTGTTATGGGAACCACATAGTCCTCCATACAGTGTTATGGGAACCACATAGCCCTCAATACAGTGTTATGGGAACCACAGCCCTCAATACAGTGTTATGGGAACCACATAGCCCTCCATACAGTGTTATGGGAACCACATAGTCCTCAATACAGTGTTATGGGAACCACATAGTCCTCCATACAGTGTTATGGGAACCACATAGTCCTCCATACAGTGTTATGGGAACCACATAGTCCTCCATACAGTGTTATGGGAACCACATAGCCCTCAATACAGTGTTATGGGAACCACAGCCCTCAATACAGTGTTATGGGAACCACATAGCCCTCAATACAGTGTTATGGGAACCACATAGCCCTCCATACAGTGTTATGGGAACCACATAGTCCTCCATACAGTGTTATGGGAACCACATTGTCTTCCATATAGCATTATGGGAACCACATAGTCCTCCATACTGTATATTGGGTCCAATATAATGCTCCATACAGTTTAATGACCGCATATATTGCTCCATACAGTATTATGGCCCCCATAGAATGCTCGATACAGTATACAATTGCCCCTATATAATTGTCCATACAGTATAAGGGGAACATATAATGCTCATTGTCCATTATGGGCCCATTATTCTGTATGGAGAAAATAAAGGGAGCGCAATTTTTTTTTTTTTGTATGGAGCAATATATGGAGCCCATTGTTCTGTATGGAGCAATATATGGGTCCATTGTACTGTATGGAGCAATATATGGGGTCCCATTATTCTGTATGAAGCAATATAGGGGGCCCATTGTGCTGTGTGGAGCATTATATGGGGCCCATTATGCTGGATGGAGTAATATATGGGGCCCATTATACTGGATGGACAATATATGGGGCCCATTATACATCCAGAGTATATCCCGGTGTAGGCTTAGACAGCACAGCATTCGATTAAGCAGATGGAGGCTATAATTGTGTCCTTTTTGCCTCCTTTTATCTTATTTAGTAGTATTGAAAAAAGTATCAGACTTTCCTTTGGAAAGGCCACAACAAAAACTTGTACCATTTGGTAATTTTTTTTTTGCATTGGTCCCTATGGTGGACGGGTGCCATGTCATCCATCATACTGTGGCTATGGTCGGCTGTATAGCTCCTGTGTGCATGATTCGGACAGCGGCATCAAGCACAGTGTGAACTCGGTTTGGCAACTCCAGATTCACATTAGATCAGATTAGAGCAATCGTTTGGCCGATGGCCGTCTCTTCCAACTCCCCCAAACATAGGAGTGCTCCATTCAGCCGACCGTTGTTGGGTTCTCAGTAGTTACCCGATTCCTCTAGCCGCGGCTTATCTCTGCACAGAACAAAAGGATTGGCTCCTGAGCTTGATCTGCTGTATCCTTCCTTCTGCCAACATCCCATGTCGGGGAAAGTCGGGAGGCCCCATACTTATTAGATGGTCTCCTGAGCCCCCTGAAATTGTCAGGTTCTGCTGACGTTCATCTAATATGGATGAAGACCCTTACACTTGCTCTTGAATCTGAGGACTGGTTGAAGCTTCCAGCACTGATCGATATGTTATATTTTTACTTTAAGATGTCAAACAAAGAAAGAGCGGAATCGAGGCGAGAAGTTGCTGTTCTGGGGAACATGAAGCATCCAAATATCGTCCAGTACAGAGAATCCTTTGAAGGTTAGAAACCTGAGTATGTTGTCAGTGTGCTCCTTGTGTTATTCCCAAAGCAATGTAGGGACTGAGGTCCCTTTTGGAGAAGACGGCTCAGGAACACATTGGCTATGTTTTTACGTGAAGCATCTTTACTGTCCTCTTTATGGACATCTTTAGTGGTTTTGACGGAATTTAGTTTTACATTCTACTCCTAAAATGTAGAATGGCCACTTCCAACATTCTTCTTGTTGCCACTTTATGGCTTTCTAAGCTTGAAGCAGTTAAAAGAAGTGACCGAAGACGGGACCTGTGCGCTACAATGGCGTCTTTCCATTGCTCGCATCCTCTTAGCGCTTTCTCACGTGTTCTCCAGAGGTTGTGTGCACGTACCCTACCCCGGTTGTGATAAACTAGCGTTGGGCTCGGCCCGTCGCTGTGCGTCGGGCCGAGGTTCCCGACGCTAGCGTTGTCTCCGCCGCACAACGGGTGCAGCGGATGCATTTTTCCAGCGCATCCGCTGCCCCATTGTGAGGTGCGGGGAGGTGGGGGCGGAGTTCCGGCCGCGCATGCGCGGTCGGAAAAAGCGGACCGTCGTGAGCAAAAAACCTTACATGTAGCGTTTTTTGGTCCCGACGGTCCGCCACAACACGGCGCAACCGTCGCAAGACGGTTGCGACGTGTGTCAATCCGTCGCAATACGTCACTTAATGTTAGTCTATGGGGAAAAAACGCATACTGCAAGCACTTTTGCAGGATGCGTTTTTTCGGCAAAACGACGGATTGTGGCGGATTGCAGTTAACGCTAGTGTGAAAGTAGCCGTATTTTGTGGGTTTTGCCGGCAGACCTTTATGGTAAATACAACAATCTTACTTTTCTTGTAGAAAGCGGCTGCCTTTACATTGTGATGGATTATTGTGAAGGAGGGGATCTGTTTAAACGAATAAATGCACAGAAAGGAGTTTTATTCTCTGAAGATCAGGTAAATGTCCTTCCTACATCATATGGCTGACCCCTCCTGGAGGACCACAGTCCGAGCCTGAGCTCTCCCATGGGAGACAGGCAGAAGGGCCACCACCTGTCTCCAACGCTCCACTTGGGAATAGGGGTGCAGTGTGGCGGATTCCTAGTTTTACAATATATTGTTACACTATTCTGCCTTTTTATCATGTGAATTGTAAAATGCTAATGTTAATCTTTGCACTACTGTTAGATAAATGTCAAATATATTATATTCTTCAGTCAATTTAAAAGGATTTTCCAATACTTTTCCAACGTCTGCATGTCACTAAAAATCCCTGATGAGCTTTGTTTTCTAGGCCGATGCAATGACATGTTGCCCATATTATTATTATTATTATTATTTCTTGTTATAGCGCCATTTATTCCATGGCGCTTTACATGTGAGGAGGGGTATACATAATAAAAAAACAAGTACAATAATCTTAAACAATACAAGTCAGGACTGGTACAGGAGGAGAGAGGACCCTGCCGGCGAGGGCTCACAATCTACAAGGGATGGGTGAGGATACAGTAGGTGAGGATAGAGCTGGTCATGCAGTGGTTTGGTTGATCGGTGGTTACTGCAGGCTGTAGGCTTGTCGGAAGAGGTGGGTCTTCAGGCTCTTTTGTATGTCGCCCATACATTTTTGTTGCTAATCCTACCCTGGTTTATGCTTTACCTAAATAAACCAGTGAGAAATTTAAAGAGACAGCGTTCCGGTCTACCTCTATGAGTAGCAGAATGAACCAATCTACCACAAACGTCAACATAGCAGTGCACATGCTCCGGCCATAGGAGATAATGGAGATGGCCCCTTTATTTTCTGCCTTGTTCTACCCCCTTGTCCCTACTTTAAATGCTCTACCATCCCTGCTAGATCCCTCTCCCCCAGCGGAGCATACCCCTTTCATTCAGGTACAATATATTTGCAGAATACAGGTTATAAATTCAGCTCCGTGGTCTAGAAACTATGAGTTTATGATCCCAGGAGGAGCGGACTTGTCGCAGCCATGCGGCTTGATTATTATGCTACAGGTACAGGTTGTGTGATTATAATCTGGGTGAAGGGCCAGCCGATTCCTGCAAGGAGCCATGTTATAATCTGTGTGGGGGAGGGGAATATTTATTCTACTATGGATGATCATTTCTAGGGGGGTGCGATATTATAATTGAGAGAGGGGAATGATTTATTATTATACTGTGGGGGGTTATTACTGCAAGGAGGTAGTGATGATGTTGGTTGGGGTGATTCGATTTGCAGCATCTTTACTCTGTATAATTAGAAGAGAAGTACAAGTTGCTTGCCTACTGTTAATGGTTCCATGGTTTTGCAGCCATTAGTGATAAGGAAAACATTTATGATTAATATTTAATAATACAGCATGAGTTTTATTAAGCGAGTTGTTAATAGCCACACCTCGGACACGCACCGTGCTACATGAAACCCAAGCCTGAGGGTGGGCCGTGTCACTCATGGGCCAGTGCTTTGTGCTTGTGTAAGGATTCGGACATGCTGCCCACGTTTCCCTCTTGGAGAAACAAGTTTGTTGTACAGAGTTATGTGATGCAATGTGAGCTGTGATGTATAGTGTCATTTGTGATGTGCGATAAAGGTGTGTCTGTAGTTTGACAATAGGGCGAGTAAGGTTAGAATGGTGGTCTCCCTCACTGAACTGTAAAACATCTGGTCCTAGCAAACCAGCAATATCTGTTACATTCGACCTGCACAGGCGTAGCACCCTCTCGGCACAAGACCACACACCCAGCTAGGACCCCCATTTCCATGTTACTGTGACGGGACGCAATAGACGAATGCCTCACCCACCCATTGGGAGGCGAAGCCATGAAGCAAGACAGTCAGTGGGATAGCGCCATTTTCAGGCAAAGAAAGAGAGAGCAGTGGTGTGTGATGGTGGAGCAGGCGCCTGGTTTAGGGAATAGGAGCTGACGATGACCCAAGGAGTTCCGAAGATAGGGCCACCAGCTACCGCATCTACACGTGCCCAAACGGAGGAAGGGGTGGCTTAGCAAAGAAAGTCACCGGACCCCTGAAGGAAAGTGTCATGATTCTGTTGTCATATTACCCGGGGCCAATGACTCCTTCCCAGTGCCTAACTCTAGGGGCGCCCTATTTATCCTTGCTCTCCAGATTACTGCTGATGGTGAAGATCCTGGGGCCACGTACCTTGCTGAACTCCTGAATCAGTTCTGTATGTGTCCCCACCATCTGTCTCCCATGCATGGCAGTGGGGAGGAATAGTGTATGTACATACACAAACCAGACTAACAAAGTAGGACATACAGGGATAAATGAATATACCCAGCTTACAAATATGGACTCACAGACAACAGAGGGGAGCACAGGGTAGAAATGGTAGGGAAACTAAATAGATGAGGATGAGGGATTGGACACAGCCGAAACACCTAGCAACAGTCAAAGGTAATCCAAAACACCTGTACCAACAACAGACTCCTCCACTCCTTCACCAGGCAATACAAGACTTAAACTAGCAATCCAGATTGCCAGAGGTGAGAATATATACAGCTCTGGCAAAAATTGCGAGACCACTGCAAAATGTTGAGTTTGTCTGATTTTTCTCTGTATAGGTATATTTTTGAGTAAAATGTAAATTGTTCTTTTATTCAGTCGCCATGACAGCACAACGAGAGAGGGGATCCGCCCTTCAGGGACAGGAAACCTACAGACATAAAAGGGCGGTACCTCTCCCTCGCATCAGTTGGTTTCCTGTCCCTGACAGCGGAACCTCTTCAGGCAGGCCTTATGAAGAAGGTCGAAGATTAGGAAGAATCCCACTCCTGACAGGCCGATACAGGTGGCGGGGGCTCCCCACCTCGGCTTAGTCAGGAGGCCGGAAGCACCACACGGCAGGGGCACTGTTGGTGTAGGTGGTAGCAGGAGGAAGCAGCCTACATGGGGGGCTGGCTTCTTTGGTGGTCTACAGAGCCGAGTACCTGGTGAGTATGGGGGGCTCCTCCTGGGTAGCCGCGTCCGCCGTGACTCAGCCGTCTGTTCGCATCGCCCGGGCGGCGTGTGCATCGGTCGGGGGGGACCGCTCGCATCCTCGGTCGCGTCTCGCTGCGCTGGCTGCAGCCGCGACCGGAAGTGAAGCGGCTGGGCGGCGCGGTGTGATGACGCGACGGGGCATGCACAGTTGCGTCCTCCCGGCCAATGGCGGCGCTCCGGCGTTTCTGCCGGCTAGAGCCCAGGTGAGGCGGCGATTGCAGCGGTCGACGGCGGAGGCGGAGCCCAGGGGTAGAGCGGACCCTATTGGAGGTACCGGTCTCCCACTCCTTCTCCCTGCTAACCCCCATCCGGGGGCGGTACCTTTTCGGGGGCATTATTTAACTGCTGCATATGGGCCACATGGTGTTCCTGGCCGTTCCCCTGTACAATGGATTCGCCAGACGGAACCCCACAGCAGCAGCAGCAACAGCGGCAGCAGCAGCAGCATAATGTAGAATCGGAGGAGCCTGTGGTGATCTCCCAGCGTCGGTCCAGTGGCAGCAGTCGCGCTGGTGGAGCGAAAAAGGCTCAAAAGTCGGATAAGTCCTCAGGCCGTAAAGAAAACCCGGCTAGAAAGGACCCCCCGTCTACGGTACCATTCACTGCAGGGATGGGTAAGTGATCTACGTGAAAGTTCGCTTACTGATTGTCCTCCCTTGTATTCCCTCTCTCCTTACTAGGGGAGAAAATGCTTATCTAAATCCAGGCATAGACAGTGTGCCGAGTGTACTGAACCACTCCCTGATGGCCATAAAAAGACACTGTGTAAATCCTGTATACAGCGCCTGGTTGAGGAGGAGGCTCCTAACCTCACTTCTACACTAAGACAGTTGGTCAGGCAAGAAGTGAGAGGCTCCATGAGGTCACAAAAGGAGGCCAAAAAGAAAAAAGAGTTATCCCCGGTTTCGGTCTCAGATTCAGACTCGGATGGACAGAGTTACGACTCTCTCCCATCATCGGTCTCATCAGAAGACATAGAGTCCAGTCGAGCCTGTCTATCGCTCGACAGAATAAATAACTTAGTAAAAGCTGTCAACAACACGATGGGGATTGAGGAACCTCAGTCAGAATGTTCCATTCAGGATATCATGTTCAGGGGTCTGAATCGGAAATCCCGGAGGTCCTTTCCTGTAGTGGAAAAGGTCAAATCATTAATTTCAAGGGAATGGAAGAAGCCCGAAAGAAAAGGGTCACTTCCTCCAGCCTTCAAAAGGAGGTATCCCTTTGAGGAGGAAGCATCATCCTCATGGGACAAGGTTCCGAAGCTGGATGCGGCAGTAGCCAGAGCGTGCAAGAAAACGTCTCTTCCGTTTGAGGACTTGGGGAGTCTGAAGGACCCTTTAGATAGGAAAGCTGACGTATTCCTTAAGGGAACCTGGGAAACATCAGCAGGTTCCCTGAGATCAGCAGTTGCAGCCACTTGCACAGCTCGGTCTCTGATGGTGTGGCTCGGACACTTGGAAGACCAACTCAGGAACAAGGCTCCCAGGAACGAGATCTTAGCTTCTATGCCCATCATACAGGACGCGGCTGCTTTTCTTTCTGATGCGTCGGCGGATTCAGTTAAACTTGCCGCCAGATCTTCTGCCTTGTCCAACGCAGCCCGAAGAGCACTATGGATTAAATGTTGGCCGGGAGATTTACAAGCCAGGTCGAAGCTCTGTAACATTCCCTGCGAAGGATCACATTTGTTTGGGCCAGTGCTGGATGATCTACTGGATAAGGCCGGAGATAATAAGAAACGGTTTCCTTTCCTTAAGAGACCCTTCTTTAGACGGGACTATAGTAGAGGCTGGTCTAACCGTAGAAGGTCTAACCAAGAATCAAATAGAGAAAATACCAGATTTGATAACACCAGGAGAAGAGGTAGAGGATACATGTTTAATTCCTCCCGAGACTATAAAAAGCCCCAATGACTGGCGGACCAGGTGGGGGGTAGGCTTTTGGCCTATTACTCTACCTGGATACAAATTACTAATAGTCCTTGGATTCTGAGCATCATAGAAGCAGGTCTAAGATTCGAGTTCCATCAAGTCCCTCGAGATAGTTTCAAGCTGACACCCATTCGTTCTTCTCCTGCAGAACAATTGGCCTTGGAATCAGAGGTTCAGGAGCTTCTGCGAAAAAGGGTCCTAATCAAGGTGCCTGTAGAAGAAAGAGGTAAGGGGTTCTATTCCCCATTGTTCCTGGTCAAAAAACCTGACGGAACCTTTCGCACCATTATTAACTTGAAAGGCCTCAACAATTTTCTGTTAATACCGTCCTTCAAAATGGAATCTGTGAAGACGGCAATAAAGCTTCTTTTTGAAAACTGCTTCATGGTTGTCTTGGACCTTAAAGACGCCTACTACCATGTCCCAATACATGCAGATCATCAAAGATTCCTTAGGGTGGCGGTTTCACTTGCTGGCACAGTAGAGCACTTCCAATATCGGGCACTTCCCTTTGGTGTCGCAGTCGCACCCCGTGTATTTACCAAAATCATGATAGAGGTTAGGGCGCACCTACATGAGCAGGACATATTGATCGTTCCTTATCTGGATGACCTACTGATTGTGGGTCATTCAGAATCTCATTGTAAAATCCAACTAAAAAGGGTGATTGCAGAATTGCACGATTTAGGATGGATTATTAACTATAAAAAATCCCGGTTACAACCCTTAAAAACACAGGAATTTCTGGGTCTAGTTATAGATTCGGGTCGGCAGGAATGTCGTCTCCCAGATTCAAAGGTGGTTAGCATATGTCAGCTGGTCACGAGGGTGATTAACGCTCCTTTAAAGGGCCACTGTCACCCCCCCCCAGGCGTTATAAACTAAAAGAGCCACCTTGTGCAGCAGTAATGCTGCAGTCTAACAAGGTGGCTCTTTTAGTTTTTGATTAAGTTATTACCGCAATAAAACGTTTTAAAAATTGGCCAAACGTACCAGCGATTGTACCGGGAGGCGGTCCGAAGCGTCCTCTATGAATCTTCAAACTGCCGTCACTCTTCTCTTCAGGGCCGATGGTACCCGCCCCCTTCGCGTTGTTGCTTCAAATCCGGCGCCTGCGCTGTGCGTGCCTGCCTGGGGCCTGCGCAGTCTTCTTTGGCCGTCATCACTCACACGCAGGGTGCCTGACTGCGTCTGTGCGGGCAGTGCGGCCGCCCTGTTACTGAATCCCCGCCCCGCACTGTGTTATTCATTATGCACACTGCGGGGCTGGCATTCCTGGGCATGCGCACTGCACTGCGCTGTTCAGGCCCTCCCCCATCTCGGACGTTCTCCCTTGTCTGACGTTCCCCCTGCTCCCCCGCCTTCCGGCATTATTTTCGGCTGCCAGATTCCAAAATCTGGTGAGGATTAGTGTATATGGCGGCAAGCTGCTGTGTGCTTTGTCTCTCTCTATGTGTTTGTATGTTTTAATGCAAATGCATATTTACACCAGCAGCAATGAAAATTTGGTACTTGTGTGGGTGGCCATAAATTACAAAGCACTGATGATCAATACTGTTTTTTGGGGGAGCATTATAGGTTCACATTGCGTTCGGGCAATACGTTTTGCGAATATAGCTAGCGTATTGCACCAGCGCAATGTCTTTAGCGGGATTGCTTTTGCCGATCCCGCTATCGCAGATCCACAATCTGCGCTAGCGAGGAACGGAGCTGGGACGCTGAAAGCAGCATCTGAGGTCCGACTGAAAATAACGGCACATCGCAAGGGCGTGCCTAAAAAATGGCATGCGCTAGCGATGCGATCCAGATCCTAAACACATTGCCGTCAATGGGTGCGCTAACGGACCCGTTGCATGGCGTAACTTGCGACAATCACGCCATGCAGCGTACTCCTTTAGCGTTAACCCATTAACGCTTAGTGAACCTATTCGTAACGCACTGAACATCACTAAAGGAGGAGGGGTCTGCATTATACCACATCAAAGAACAATAAACGTTGAGGGGTGACCATTATTACACCGTACTGCAGATCAATGCACGGTCAGGGGTCTGCATTATTATACCGCACTGATCATCAATAAACGGTGAGGGGGGATCATTATTATTCCGCACTATAGATCTATAAACGGTCATGGTGGAGCATTGAGTGGAGCACTTAAATACGTGGCACTGAAATACGTGGCACTGAAATACGTGGCACGTGGCAATGAAATACGTGGTACGTGGCACTGAAATACGTGGCAATGAAATACGTGGTACGTGGCACTGAAATACGTGGCACTGAAATACGTTGCACATGGCACTGAAATACGTGGCACGTGGCACTGAAATACGTGGCACTGAAATACGTGACACGTGGCACTGAAATACGTGGTACGTGGCACTGAAATACGTGGTACGTGGCACTGAAATACGTGGCACGTGGCACTGAAATACGTGGCACGTGGCACTGAAATACGTGGCACATGGCACTGAAATACGTGGCACGTGGCACTGAAATACGTGGCACTGAAATACGTGGCACGTGGCACTGAAATACGTGGCACTGAAATACGTTGCACTGAGTGCCACGTGCCACGTCAGTGCCACGTGCCACGTATTTCAGTGCCACGTATTTCAGTGCCACGTATTTCAGTGCCACGTATTTCAGTGCCACGTGCCACGTATTTCAGTGCCATGTGCCACGTATTTCAGTGCCACGTATTTCAGTGCCACGTGCCACGTATTTCAGTGCCACGTATTTCAGTGCCACGTACCACGTATTTCAGTGCCACGTACCACGTATTTCAGTGCCACGTGTCACGTATTTCAGTGCCACGTATTTCAGTGCCACGTACCACGTATTTCATTGCCACGTATTTCAGTGCCACGTACCACGTATTTCAGTGCCACGTATTTCAGTGCCACGTATTTCAGTGCCACGTATTTAAGTGCTCCACTCAATGCTCCACCATGACCGTTTATAGATCTATAGTGCGGAATAATAATGATCCCCCCTCACCGTTTATTGATGATCAGTGCGGTATAATAATGCAGACCCCTGACCGTGCATTGATCTGCAGTACGGTGTAATAATGGTCACCCCTCAACGTTTATTGTTCTTTGATGTGGTATAATGCAGACCCCTCCTCCTTTAGTGATGTTCAGTGCGTTACGAATAGGTTCACTAAGCGTTAATGGGTTAACGCTAAAGGAGTACGCTGCATGGCGTGATTGTCGCAAGTTACGCCATGCAACGGGTCCGTTAGCGCACCCATTGACGGCAATGTGTTTAGGATCTGGATCGCATCGCTAGCGCATGCCATTTTTTAGGCACGCCCTTGCGATGTGCCGTTATTTTCAGTCGGACCTCAGATGCTGCTTTCAGCGTCCCAGCTCCGTTCCTCGCTAGCGCAGATTGTGGATCTGCGATAGCGGGATCGGCAAAAGCAATCCCGCTAAAGACATTGCGCTGGTGCAATACGCTAGCTATATTCGCAAAACGTATTGCCCGAACGCAATGTAAACCTATAATGCTCCCCCAAAAAACAGTATTGATCATCAGTGCTTTGTAATTTATGGCCACCCACACAAGTACCAAATTTTCATTGCTGCTGGTGTAAATATGCATTTGCATTAAAACATACAAACACATAGAGAGAGACAAAGCACACAGCAGCTTGCCGCCATATACACTAATCCTCACCAGATTTTGGAATCTGGCAGCCGAAAATAATGCCGGAAGGCGGGGGAGCAGGGGGAACGTCAGACAAGGGAGAACGTCCGAGATGGGGGAGGGCCTGAACAGCGCAGTGCAGTGCGCATGCCCAGGAATGCCAGCCCCGCAGTGTGCATAATGAATAACACAGTGCGGGGCGGGGATTCAGTAACAGGGCGGCCGCACTGCCCGCACAGACGCAGTCAGGCACCCTGCGTGTGAGTGATGACGGCCAAAGAAGACTGCGCAGGCCCCAGGCAGGCACGCACAGCGCAGGCGCCGGATTTGAAGCAACAACGCGAAGGGGGCGGGTACCATCGGCCCTGAAGAGAAGAGTGACGGCAGTTTGAAGATTCATAGAGGACGCTTCGGACCGCCTCCCGGTACAATCGCTGGTACGTTTGGCCAATTTTTAAAACGTTTTATTGCGGTAATAACTTAATCAAAAACTAAAAGAGCCACCTTGTTAGACTGCAGCATTACTGCTGCACAAGGTAGCTCTTTTAGTTTATAACGCCTGGGGGGGGGTGACAGTGGCCCTTTAATTTCTGTCAGAAATGCCATGTCACTCTTAGGTTCTCTTACATCCTGCATCCCGGCGGTTCTTTGGGCCCAATATCACACCAGAACACTACAGTGGGATATCCTACATAACTCGCGCCGACTGGGGGTCCAACTTGACAGCAAATTCTCGTTATCCGTCGAATCCATTCATTCACTAAGTTGGTGGACTCGTGTTTCAAATTTATGTAGAGGAGTTCCTTGGACTAACCATGTTACTAGAGTAATAACTACTGATGCTAGCCCCAAGGGTTGGGGGGCGCACTTGGATAGTAATTGGGCCCAGGGGCTATGGTCCCAGTCAGAACAAGACTCGTCCTCCAACCTAAAAGAGCTTTTAGCAGTGGAACGCGCTTTAAACAGCTTTCTTATACCCCTACAGGGTCGTCACGTCAGGCTGTTCTCGGACAACCAGGTAACCGTGGCCTACATTAATCACCAGGGGGGTACGCGATCCAGTTCACTAATGGAGGTCGCGGATCGTATATTTCAGGTGGCCGAGAATCACCTGCTATCCCTTACGGCACTTCATATAAAAGGAAAGCTCAACACCATGGCCGACTACCTAAGCCGCAACAAGCTCAGACAGGGGGATTGGTCTTTAAACCCAACCATCTTCAATCAGATCATTCGCTTATGGGGATATCCAGAGATAGACCTTTTTGCCAGCCAAGAAAACAAAAAACTTCACCGATTCTGCTCCCTAAATCCAAGGGACAACCCGTATGCAGTGGACGCTCTCTTAACACCATGGCGCTTCAGTCTCGCATATGCTTTTCCCCCTCTAAATCTGATACCGATAGTTCTGAGGAAGATTCGGGAAGACGGGGCCCGCGTAATCTTGATAGCCCCGTTCTGGCCCAGGAGGTCATGGTTTCCTTGGCTGAGGAAGATGTCAGTTACTCAGCCATGGATCCTCCCAGAACTGCCAGATCTCCTCTCTCAGGGTCCAATACTCCATCCACGGGTGGCCAACTTACACCTAGCAGCGTGGAATTTGAGAGGTCGCTGCTAGAGGGGAAGGGGTTCTCTAGGCATTTGGTTAATACTCTTCTTAAAAGTAGAAAAACCTCTACTATTAACATCTATGTCAGAATTTGGAAAAAGTTCTTGTCAGTTTCAGGGGCACAAATTGGCCAAGAACCTTGCATTAATCAAATTCTAGAATTTTTACAAAAAGGTTTAGAATTAGGCTTAGCCACTAGCACTCTTAGAGTCCAAGTGTCTGCTCTAGGAGCGCTGTACAATTCTAACCTAGCCAGCAATTACTGGATTTCTAGATTCTTCAAGGCGGTTACTAGATCTAGGCCTGTTATTAAGCAAAACATAGTTCCATGGGATCTAAATCTGGTTCTTTCAGCTCTAACACAAACTCCTTTTGAGCCTATTGATACTATTTCAGTAAAAATCCTGTCGCTTAAAACAGCCCTGTTAGTTGCTCTCACGTCGGCAAGACGGGTTAGTGATCTACAGGCCTTATCTAGACAACCGCCATACATGCAGTTTAGAGAAGATAGAGTTATTATGAAACCTGATCCCCTCTATCTTCCTAAAGTAGCTACAAAATTCCACAGGTTACAGGAAGTGGTTTTGCCATCATTCTGTTCCAATCCCGCTAATGATAAAGAACGTAGTTTTCATTCCCTAGATGTGAGAAGATGCCTCCTTAAGTACATTTCAGTTACAGATCCCTGGAAGAAAGATAATTCCCTTTTTATATCTTATCAAGGTGTTAGAAAGGGTTGTAGAGTATCCAAAAACACTTTAGCCAGATGGATCAGGGAGGCGATATCTCTCGCTTACACTGCAGGTGGCGTTGAAATCCCAGAAGGTATAAAGGCTCACTCTACTCGAGCTGTAGCAACGTCCTGGGCAGAGAGGTCCGAGGTGTCGATTGAAGACATATGTAAGGCGGCCACATGGTCTTCTCCTTCTACCTTTCTGAGACACTATAGATTAGACCTGGGTAGCTCCTCTGACCTCACGTTTGGGAGAAGGGTGCTTGAGGCTGTTATCCCTCCCTAATGTTTCTTATTTCTCTGAAAGTCTCTCGTTGTGCTGTCATGGCGACTGAATAAATACGTACGCTACTTACCTGGTAGCAGTGTTTTTTCAGGAGCCATGACAGCACCCTTACATTCCCTACCCTATTCTTTCTCGGATGGCTCATCACTTTCGCTATTTTCCTCTTTTGAAAATGATATGTTCACTTAAATTAATAAATTGTACCATAGTTTATGCTGTTTCTGTGTTACTAACCAAGGAGGTCCTCTCATGCTCTGGAACTAACTGATGCGAGGGAGAGGTACCGCCCTTTTATGTCTGTAGGTTTCCTGTCCCTGAAGGGCGGATCCCCTCTCTCGTTGTGCTGTCATGGCTCCTGAAAAAACACTGCTACCAGGTAAGTAGCGTACGTATTTAGTCTATAAACTTCTGACATGTCCCCGAATTTCCAAGCAATACATTTTGTATTTTTTTTTCTGAAAAAGCGAAATGGTCAAAATTAAAACAAACAGCAACAGTGCTTTCAGACCTCAAATAATGCAAAGAAAACAAGTTCACAATCAGTTAGAAACAACAATACTAATGTTCTAACTCAGGAAGAGTTCAGAAATCAATATTTTGTGGAATAACCATGATTTTTAATCACAGCTTTCATGTGTCTTGGCATGCTTTCCACCAGTCTCTCACACAGCTTCTGGCGCAAAAATGTAAGCAGTTCTTTGTTTGATGGCTTGTGAGTATCCATCATCCTCTTGATTACATTCCAGAGGTTTTCATTGGGGTTCAGGTCTGGAGATTGGGCTGTCCATGACAGGCGTTTGAGGTGGTGGTCTCTTAATTTTTGCCAGAGCTGTATAGGGGAGTAGTCAGTGCTGAACAGCTGAGATCATCCAAGTAAGTAAGCTGCAGAGAGTCCAAGCTGAACAGTTTAACCGTGGAATGCTAACAAAAATGTTCTCCGTTTAATATGAAGGAGAAGTGTTTCTGATCAGTGCAGGGTACGTGAAATCAGACGCTGTTGTCTTCTGGCCCCTCTCTGTCACGGAAACTCGTGACAGAAAGGCTGGAAGCAGCTCGAAAGTCAAGCTGCGGACCCCGGCCTGGTTCATGGCCCATGGAAGGACCAATGAGCTGGATGCCTTACAGGCCCAGTTGCTATTGGGTTCCCCATCATCCCTGATTGCAGTCCATACCACTGGCCTGAACTGTTCACTCCTCAACGCTTTGCCTCTGCAATATCTGAGGATGGCAAGGACACTGATGGCTGGCTGGATCCAGTTGGCTTCTTTTGGAAAGAGCTTGGAATCGCTGTCTGACCACTGCTGATAGACTGCAGAGGTGGTTGGTATCCTAGGCAACAAACAGTCATCTATAAAATAAAAAAAAAAAAACACTCCATTCTTAAAGGGGTATTCCCATCTCCAAAATCCTATCCCTATATTTAGTAGGTGCAATAATAATATTAGCAAATACCTCCAATTAGAAATGTAGTATAGTTTTTCTGATTCGCTGTGTCTCTTTCCTAATGTGCAGACATGACATTGCAGTGGCTTAGATATCCATGGTTACGACCACTTATATAGTGACAGTTACCTAGTTGCTAGTGGCCGTAACCATGGATACTTAAGGTCCTACAATGCCTGCACATGAGCGAAGAGACATAACCAATCAGAATAACTATACTACATTTCTAATAGGAGGTAATTGCTATAATTATTATTATTATTACACCTGCTACATATTGGATAGGATCTTTGAGATGGGAGTACCCCTCTAAGTAAGTAAATTACAAAGTTGCTTGTTTTTTTAGCACTTTTCATTTCTGCCCATTGAAGAATGTGAGACCAAGTTATGTAAGTTTACTAAATAAAATGATCTATGGCGTCTGTTATTTCCTCTCACTAGATTCTAGATTGGTTTGTTCAGCTTTGTTTGGCCCTGAAGCATGTTCATGATCGGAAAATTCTCCACAGAGATATCAAGTCTCAGGTAAGCCGGATCTCCACTGGGATTATTATTGGTGGTCTTCGGATGGTCCTCCCAGGAACTAATAAATGATTTCTCACTCTTCTAGAATATCTTTTTGACCAAAAGTGGGACCATCCAGCTGGGTGACTTTGGAATAGCGAGAGTGCTGAATAGGTCGGTGTTGTGGTCCGGTGCCCGAATGCTTAATGTGAACAAGTCTCTTATCTTTTAATGTCACGTGATTTCTTCTTGTACAGCACCATCGAACTGGCTCGAACATGTATAGGGACGCCATATTACCTGTCTCCTGAAATATGTGAGAACCGGCCCTACAACAATAAAAGGTAAATAATACACATTGTCTCTTTCTGATCAGCCTTAGGATTGATTTCCTAGGCAGTAATTCCATCAGGGGTCATCTCTTAAAGGGGCATTCCAGGTATAGCAAACAAAAATAAATAAGTAAAGGACATGCTACCATCACCTACCCTATAAAAATTGTAGGTGTCCTTCAGTATAACAAGACAGCGGCCATTTTAATTCAGTTGTAATTTCTTCCGTAGACAAAACTCGAATGATTTGCTAATTAAAAGTATTTATAATGAAATTTCATTTAGTTAATAATAATTTTCTGTTCCAAGAGAATCCCTTTAGGATGACCATAGCTATTCTCTGTACATTTGGAATGCTTGTTACTAAAGAGGCATAAAAACGGAATATTTCACACATAGTATCATTGTTTGTTTTTGCTTATATTACCCCAAAATTTGACATTCCTTTATTTCCACCTATCCTGTTTAGCATCATAGATGCAGCAATAGATTAGATCATCGTTGTTTACTGCTGCCGCCTGCAGGTCTTTGTCACTCTCCAAAAAGTGTAGTTAAATACCTTGTACAAATCCCTGAGCTCTGCTGATTGTACCGCTCGTCAGAGTAATTTAATTTCGGCTTAGACTGAAATCATCTGGCTCATGATTTCCTCAGGTTTCTAATGGGTAGAGCAGCGCGCTGGAGAGAAGGACGCAGACGTGAAGACGCTTGGTCTCTAATGCACAGTGCTTTGTAAACTTTATTAGTATGTGATATACTAGTGACTCAGCATCATCGCAGGGAGCTAAGTCAGCCGCAACTATTCATAAAAAGAAGGAGCAGATGGGTTGTTCTGTGCTGCCGTGAAAGAATGGAGGATGCCAATCCAGTAGTAAGTGGCTTATTCGTCAACGCGTTTCAGAGCATACAGCTTCTTCATCAGGAAAACCACGGTAAGGTGTAAAAGTTTGAGCACCTCTGGTCAAAATTCCTGTTATTGTGAACAGTTAAGTGAGTTGAAGATGATATGATCTTTACAAGGCCTAAAGGTAAAAATGACACACTTACTTTGTATTTTAGGCAAAAAATAAATATATGGTCATTTTTTTTTTAAATTGCAAAAAGAAAAATGGCTGATGCAAATGTTTGGGCACCCTTGAAGATTTGTGTGCTCAGTTAACTTTTGTCAAGGTTTCAGACCTTAATTAGCCTGTTATGGTTATGGCTTGTTCACTATCATCGTTAGGAAAGGCCAAGTGATTCAGATTTACCAGGTTTATAAAAACCCAGCCTCCTCTAAACTTGTGCCAACAAGCAGCTATGGGTTCTTCTAAGTATCTGCCTAGCACTCTGAAAATGAAAATGATAGAGGCCTACAAAGGAGAAGGCTATAAGGAGATAGCAAAGTTGCCCTTTCCTCCAGTTTGAAATGTAATTCAGATATGGCAGTTAACAGAAACAGTGAAGGTCAAGATAAGGTCTGGAAGACCAAGCAAAATTTCAGTGAGAGCTGCTCGTAGGATTGCTAGAGAGAAAATCAGAACCTCCGCTTAACTGTATAAAACCTTTAAAAAGATTGAGCAGACTCTGGAGTTGGTACATTGTTTTACTGTTCAGAGACACCTGCACAAATATGGCCTTCATGGAAGAGTCATCAGAAGAAAACATCTCCTGCATCATCACCATAAAATTCAGCATCAGAGGTATGTAAAAGAACATCTAAACAAAACTGATGCATTTTGGAAACAAGTCCTGTGGACTGATGAGGTTAAAATAGAACTCTTTGGCCACAATGATCAAAGGTATGTGTGGAGAAAAAAGGGCACAGAATTTAGGAAAAGAACATCTCACCAACCATTAAGCGTCTGGGTGGATAAATCATGCTTTGGAGTTGTGTTGCAGCCAATGGCACAGGGCACATTTCACGGGTAGAGGAAAGAATAGATTCAATGAAATTTCAACTAATTCTTGATTCAAACATAACACCATCTGTAAAAAAGCTGGAGTTGAAAAGAGGATGGCTTCTACAAATGGATAATGATCCTAAACACATGTCTAAATCCACAATAGACTTCCTCAAGAGGCTCAAGCTGAAGGTCTTACAATGGCCCTCACAGTCCCCTGATCTGAACATCATTGAAAATCTGTAGCTAGACCTCAAAATAGCAGTGAGTGCAATACGATCCAGAAATCTCACAGAGCTGGAAGACTGGATGAAAATCCCTCACACAAGAATTGGAAAACTCTTGACTGACTACAAAAAAGCGTTTACAAAGTGAGATAGTTGCAAAAGGAGGTGCTACTGGGTAGTAACCATGCAGGGTGCCCAAATTTTGCATCCATCCATTTTCCTTTTTGTAATTTTTAAAATGTTATAAACATATATATATCCTAAAATATAAAGGAAATGTGTCATCTTTAACATTAGACCTTTTAGAGATCGTTTCATTTTCAACTTGCTTAACTCTTCACAATAATAGTAATTTTGACCAGGGGTGCCTAAACATTTATATGCCACTTTAGCCAGATCTGAATTGACCATTTTCGCAAAATCTGCTGCCTTCTAGGAAAAACTGAATATGTGCGTTAGTACGAATAACACTAATAACATTTTCAAGACCTTGTGATTCACTTATCATCCATTCAGCGCAATCATGTGCTTCGTGTAGTTCTGACTCTGTTCCCTCTCCCATGGGAAATAGAGTGTCTGGGTTCAAAACTGTTCATATATATGTATTGCTGTCAGTATGTGCCGATCAGTGAAGCCTTGTATGTAGCGAGGCTGGGAGCTGAGAGATGTTTGGTCTGTACTCGCTTTTGAATTTCACTGACTGCGTGTGGGGCTACTATGGTTGATTAAAAAAAACAAAAACGCATAAAAAGATGAACTGGAATATAAGTTGGTGTGCTTGCAGCCACTATTCAGACAAAACTCCAGATACAATATAATAAGCAAATACCCTGCAGTAAATAAATAAACAGCAATAGTTCATGAAAATAACATAGGGCGCTTAGTTAACATAATTTTTATAAAAAAATGTTTAAGCCTGTCCACCACGTCATGGTGACCTTACTCATGACTGTCCTAACCTCTAGTATCCAAACCTTACCATGTGTCAAGTGATGTGGCTAAGGGCTGAGACCTGGATAATGGACACTCGAGCCAGACCTTAATTGGCAATATGTGCAGATGTGAGAAGGGAAACCCTTTACTTACCTAGCCTGGTAGCTGGGAGATGTTTGGTCCGAGCTCTTTTGAATCTCACTGGCTGCGTGTGGGGCTACAATGGTGGGTTATCTAATATGATGTCAGTGCCCTTATCCTTAAGGCTACGTTCCAACGATCTGGGACTGGCAGTGATTTGGACGCAGTGTGTGTTCGCTGCCATTCCTGATCATGGGAACGTACCCTTAGAGTAGCTGCTACCTCGGACACTTGATGGTACCCCTTGGATGACAGGGTCTAGGTGTAATGAGTCGGAAGCACGGCACATTGGCTTTCCCCATGGGATTGTGTAAGCACTTCATGGGCATGGCTTTTGGTCTACTTCTAGATCAAAGTGAAAGAGGGACCATAATTTGATATGCCAATGGCTGGCCCACTGGATACTGCATGTTTGAGTGCACAGAAATGGACATTGTCTTCTTCAGGGAATTTGGATGGAACTTTACTTCATGCAGTGATTAGTGATGTACATGGTGCCCATTCCCTACAGTCCTGCACGAGGCCTAGGAAGGCACCAAGGTCTTTTAGTGATTTTTGGCAAGGGAATATTCTGTATGGCAGTGACCCTGATTGGAGAAAGATGAAATAGCCTAGAAATGTGACAAAACTGTAGCTTGGTCTGTGAGGCTTTGCATCCCGTGTGCACTTGGAATTGTAGGAATGATAGTGTCATCATTGCAGCTTTTTCAGTCTCACAAATATTTTTCTGTTTGTGCTACATCACTCTGTTTCAGAAATATTCACACTTGTTACTTTTGGAGCGCAGTGTGTGAAGTTTCTGTTTGCCGTTCAGCTTGATGTTCCTTCAGAGTCTTTTCTGGGGGGCATGCACTTTAACTGCTCCCCCCCACCCACCTCACAGATGCTGCCATCTGAGATTGCTGGACTGCTTGATCAGCAGCCAAGCTGTTATTGGCAGCGACTGTGAGCAAAGGAGAAAGCGCTCACCCCAAGAGAAGACCCTGAGGAAAAGTCCAGAAGAACTGTAAGCAGAGATTTCACATACTGCTCTCCAACGGCAACAAATATGAACATCTCCTTAACCCCTTCATGACCCAGCCTATTTTGGCCTTAATGACCTTGCCGTTTTTTGCAATTCTGACCAGTGTCCCTTTATGAGGTAATAACTCAGGAACGCTTCAACGGATCCTAGCGATTCTGAGATTGTTTTTTCGTGACATATTGGGCTTCATGTTAGTGGTAAATTTAGGTCGATAATTTCTGAGTTTATTTGTGAAAAAAACGAAAATTTTGAAAATTTTGCAATTTTCACATTTTGAATTTTTATTCTGTTAAACCAGAGAGTTATGTGACACAAAATAGTTAATAAATAACGTTTCCCACATGTCTACTTTACATCAGCACAATTTTGGAAACAATTTTTTTTTTTGCTAGGAAGTTATAAGGGTTAAAATTTGACCAGTGATTTCTCATTTTTACAACAAAATTTACAAAACCATTTTTTTTAGGGACCACCTCACATTTGAAGTCATTTTGAGGGTTCTATATGGCTTAAAATACCCAAAAGTGACACCATTCTAAAAACTGCACCCCTCAAGGTGCTCAAAACCACATTCAAAAAGTTTATTAACCCTTCAGGTGTTTCACAGCAGCAGAAGCAACATGGAAGTAAAAAATGAACATTTAACTTTTTAGTCACAAAAATGATCTTTTAGCAACAATTTTTTTATTTTCCCAAGGGTAAAAGGAGAAACTGGACCACGGACGTTGTTGTCCAATTTGTCCTGAGTACGCTGATACCTCATATGTGGGGGTAAACCACGGTTTGGGCGCACGGCAGGGCTCGGAAGGGAAGGAGCGCCATTTGACATTTTGAATGAAAAATTGGCTCCAATCTTTAGCGGACACCATGTCGCGTTTGGAGAGCCCCCGTGTGCCTAAACATTGGAGCTTCCCCACAAGTGACCCCATTTTGGAAACTAGACCCCCCAAGGAACTTATCTAGAAGCATAGTGAGCACTTTAAACCCCCAGGTGCTTCACAAATTGATCCGTAAAAATGAAAAAGTACTTTTTTTTCACGAAAAAATTATTTTAGCCTCAATTTTTTCATTTTCACATGGGCAACAGGATAAAAATAGATCCTAAAATTTGTTGGGCAATTTCTCCTGAGTACGCCGATGCCTCATATGTGGGGGTAAACCACTGTTTGGGTACACGGCAAGGCTCGGAAGGGAAGGAGCGCCATTTGACTTTTTGAATGGAAAATTAGCTCCAATCGTTAGCGGACACCATGTCGCATTTGGAGAGCCCCTGTGTGCCTAAACATTGGAGCTCCCCCACAAATGACCCCATTTTGGAAACTAGACCTCCCAAGGAACTAATCTAGATGTGTGGTGAGCAATTTGAACCCCCAAGTGCTTCACAGAAGTTTATACCGCAGAGCCGTGAAAATAAAAAATAATTTTTCTTTTCTCAAAAATGATTTTTTAGCCCACAATTTTTTATTTTCTCAAGGGTAACAGGAGAAATTGGACCCCAAAAGTTGTTGTCCAGTTTCTCCTGAGTACGCTGATACCCCATATGTGGGGGTAAACCACTGTTTGGGCACAAGTCGGGGCTCGGAAGGGAGGTAGTGACGTTTTGAAATGCAGGCTTTGATGGAGTGGTCTGCGTGCGTCACATTCCATTTGCAGAGCCCCTGAAGTGCCTAAACAGTAGAAACCCCCCACAAGTGACCCCATTTTGGAAACTAGACCCCCCAAGAAACTTATCTAGATATGTGGTGAGCACTTTGAACCCCCAAGTGCTTCACAGAAGTTTATAACGCAGAGCCGTGAAAATAAAAAATCATTTTTCATTCCTCTAAAATTATGTTTTAGCAAGCAATATTTTATTTTCGCAAGGGTAACAGGAGAAATTGGACCCCGATAATTGTTGCCCAGTTTGTCCTGAGTATGCTGGTACCCCATATGTGGGGGTAAACCACTGTTTGGGCACACGTCGGGGCTCGGAAGGGAGGGAGCACCATTTGACTTTTTGAATGCAAGATTGGCTGGAATCAATGGTGGCGCCACGTTGCGTTTGGAGACCCCTGATGTGCCTAAACAGTGGAAACCCCTCAATTCTAACTCCAACACTAACCCCAACACACCCCTAACCCTAATCCCAACTCTAGCCATAACCCTAATCACAACCAAACCCCAACACACCCCTAACCACAACCCTAATCCCAACCCTAACCCTAATCACAACCACAACTTTAACCCCAACACACCCCTAACCATAACCCTAACCACAAGCCTATTCTTAATCCTAATTCCAACCCTAGCCCTAATTCCAACCCTAACTCTAATTCCAACCCTAACCCTAAGGCTATGTGCCCACGTTGCGGATTCGTGTGATATTTTTCCGCACCATTTTTGAAAAATCCACAGGTAAAAGGCACTGCGTTTTACCTGCGGATTTACCGCGGATTTCCAGTGTTTTTTATGCGGATTTCACCTGCGGATTCCTATTGAGGGAACAGCTGTAAAACGCTGCGAAATCCGCACAAAGAATTGACATACTGCGGAAAATACAGCGCAGCATTTCCGCGCGGTATTTTCCGTACCATGGGCACAGCGGATTTGGTTTTCCATAGGTTTACATGGTACTGTAAACCTGATGGAACACTGCTATGAATCCGCAGCGGCCAATCCGCTGCGGATCCGCAGCCAAATCCGCACAGTGTGCACATAGCCTAATTCTAACGCTAACCCTAGTCCTAACCCTAACCCTAGTTCTAACTCTAACCCTAGTTCTAACCCTAGTGGAAAAAAAAAATATTTTCTTTATTTTATTATTGTCCCTACCTATGGGGGTGATAAAGGGGGGGGGGGGGTCATTTACTATTTTTTTATTTTGATCACTGTGATAAGTTTACCACAGTGATCAAAATGTACATGGAACGCATCTGCCGGCCGGCACATTCGGCGGGCGCACTGAGCATGCGCCCGCCATTTTGGAAGATGGCGGCGCCCAGGGAGAAGACGGACCGACTTCGGGAGGCTCGGTAAGTATGAGGGGGTGGTGGATCGGAGCACAGGGGGGTGGATCGGAGGACGGGGGGAGCGGACAGGAGCACGGGGGAGCGGACAGGGGGACGGAGGGGGGTACCGGACAGAACGGAGGACTGGGGAGGAGATCGGGGGCGGTGGGGGGGGGGGCAGAACATGATTTCCAGCCATGGCAGATGCTATTGCAGCATCGGCCATGGCTGGATTGCAATATTTCACCGTTTTCATAGGTGAAATATTGCAAATTGCTCTGATTGGCTGTTGCACTTTCAACAGCCAATCAGAGCGATCGTAGCCACGTGGGGGCAAAGCCACCCCCCCTGGGCTGAAGTACAACTCCCCCTCTCCCTGCAGATCGGGTGAAATAGGAGTTAACCCTTTCACCCGATCTGCAGGGACGCGATCATTCTGTGACACAGCATATGCGTCACAGGTCGGATTGGCACCGACTTTCATGACGCATACGCTGTGTCACAGGTCGGGAAGGGGTTAATGCAGTGGTGCAGCAGAAAAAATATAAAAGTGGCAGAATCAGGGAAGGTCAGAGATTCTGACCATGTGTTTAGCTCAATTTTTTTGAGCAAGTGACAGGTCCTCTTTAAATTGCTGTGCATTCCTCACAATCTTATATACATGTACGAGAAACCTGTCTGAGTGTCTCTTCTCAGTGAGCAGTGGAGAAAAGATGGATTCTTGTTTGCCCCATCCTTTGTAAATGGAGTACAGAGCTTTTCCATAGACTTGAATGTTAGAGCTTTCAGCACACAGCTGCTCATGGGGTGAAAGTGTTCTCAACGTCTGCCCTGATTGTGCATCCATCTATACGAGCTGCACTGCCCAATAATAGTTTGTTCTCACTATTCGGTATACTTTCTTTTTCAGTGACATTTGGGCACTGGGATGTGTCCTGTATGAAATGTGCACTCTCAAACATGCGGTAAGTAACATTAAAGGGTCTCGAGATTTTTTTCTCCCTTTGTTTTTGGTAGTAAGGATACGTATTTATTACGCTGTCACAGTTTCAGGCTTTGTCCAACTACATTTGCTATAAAGGAATTACAGGTGATTCTCACAAAATTAGAATATCATCAAAGGGTTAATTTATTTCAGTTCTTCAATACAAATAATGATACTCATATAGAGTAATTACAAACAGAGTGATCTATTTCAAGTGTTTATTTCTGTTAATGTTGATGATTATGGCTTACAGCCAATGAAAACCCAAAAGTCATTATCTTAGTAAATTAGAATACTTTATAACACCAGCTTGGGTATTGGGTTGGGACTCCTTTTGTATCAATTACTGCATCAATGCAGCGTGGCATGGAGGCAATCAGCCTGTGGCACTGCTGAGGTGTTATGGAAGCCCAGGTTGCTTTGATAGCAGCCTTCAGCTTGTCTGCATTGTTGGGTCTGGTGACTCTCATCTTCCTCTTGACAATACCCCATAGATTCTTTGTAGGGTTAAGGTCAGGCGAGTTTGCTGGCCAATCAAGCACAGTGATACTTTTGGTTTTAAACCAGGTATTGGTACTTCTGGCAGTGTGGACAGGTGCCAAGTCCTGCTGGAGAATTAAATTTCCATCTCCAAAAACCTTGTTGGCAGAGAGAAGCATAAAGTGCTCTAAAATTTCCTGGTAGACGGCTGCGCTGACTTTGGTCTTGATAAAATATAGTGGACCTACACCAGCAGATGATATGGCTCCCCAAACCATCACTGTTTGTGGAAACCTCACACTAAACCTCAAGCAGCTTGGATTGTGTGCCTCTCCACTCTTCCTCCAGACTCTGGGTCCTTGATTTCCAAATGAAATGCAAAATGTACTTTCATCTGAAAACACCACCTTGGACCACTGTGCAACAGTCCAGGTCTTTTTTTCCTTGGCCCATGTAATACGCTTCTGGCGTTGTCTTTTGGTCATGAGTGGCTTGACACAAGGAATGCGACACTTGTAGCCCATGTCCTGGATACGTCTGTGTGATGGTGGCTCTTGAAGCAATGATTTCAGTGGCAGTCCACTCCTTGTGAATCTCCCCCAAATTTTTGAATGGCCTTTTCTTAACAATCCTTTCAAGGCTGCAGTTATCCCGGTTGCTAGTGCACCTTTTTCTACCACACTTTTTCCTTCCACTCAACTTTCCATTAATATGTTTGGATACAGCACTCTGTGAACAGCCAGCTTCTTTAGCAATGACCTTTTGTGGCTTAGCCTCCTTGTGGAATGTGTCAATAACTGCCTTCTGGACGTCTGTCAAGTCAGCAGTCTTCCCCATGATTGTGGAGCCTACTGAAACAGACTAAGGAACATTTTTAAATGCTTAGGAAGCCTTTGCAGGTGTTTTAGTTAATTATTGTAATTTACTGAGATTACTTTTGGGTTTTCATTGGCTGTAAGCCATAATCATCTCTTTGTTTGTAATGACTCTATATAATATATGAGTTTTACTTTTTGTGTTGAAGAACTGAAATATATTAACTTTTTGATGATATTCTAATTTTGTGAGAAACACCTGTAAATATTCAAAAATGATTTGTACTATTTTGCACATCATTTTTTTTATATCTATTTCTTTTATCATATATTTATGATTTACTTTCAGTTTGAAGCCGGTAACATGAAGAACCTAGTTTTGAAGATCATTCGAGGATCTTATCCCCCTGTGTCAGTGCATTATTCCTATGATCTTCGTAACCTGCTATCTATGCTTTTTAAGAGGAATCCCAGGGATCGTCCATCTGTCAACTCCATATTGGAGAAGCCTTTTATATTTAAGCGCATTGAAAAGCTTTTATCTCCACAGGTAAGATAAATATTGAGATCAAATATGTTAATGGGTAGGACAGCTAATATCGACTCCCAACAGTGTCAGACTATCTGCTGGAGGATGACGTCTCCAAACTTGCCATAGAACCGAGGGTAAAAAGCGACTTAAACTGATTAGAGGAGATTCTGAAAGGGTGATTTTCTTCCCTAAGAAAGACAAAGACTGTGGAAACTAGACAAAAAGGATGACCTCTAAGGATGCTGCCATATTGCCTATAATTGTCATGTAGAAAATGGAGAGGGATGTGACATGTATTTCTAAGAGTCCGGATTCTGGTTTGAGGAGATGTTCTCTTGTCTGAGTGTAGAATATTTGTCATGGATGTGTGAAGCAGCATCACCAATAAAAATGTGTCAAGGAGGATCCTAGATTGTAGATTATTCAGTCAAAGCGTGATATAGGATCCCGGTTATCTGCAGACATTCTTGGTTCTCAGTCCAAGAATGGGCTGATGAGAATGTTGTTCATTAGGTTAGGACTACAACCTCCCTGACCCTCACCCTCCCCTTTTAAAGTATAAGACATGACTTTTGTGAATACACAACTAAAAAAAATGTGTGGGCTGAACTGGGTAGAACAGAGTGCTAGAGATGTGGAGGTAGTCGTCCTGGTTTGCACAGGAAAGGGAGCTTGCCAGGATTCATGAAAGATATAACTGAGCAAAGAAATTCCATCCTTAAAACAACATAACTGGACGTGTTTTTAGTTGTATCAGGTACACAAAGGGATGGACCACTTCCTTTCTTTTGGGAGCCACAAGCTGTTTATAATTAAAAACTAGAAATCTGTCAGAGGAGGAGAGCAGACAATTCAGTACTTTCTTAGGACTGAGAAGATGGCTCTATAAAACAAAGTCAGCTGGAGAGAACCAAGTTGCAAGGAAGGTGGAGAAATTCATCTAATATTCATATTAGAAGAAGACCTATCTGATCTAGATATCCATGAGTGTGACAAGCTAGTCATCTTGGAAGAGGAGAGGTTAATCTCCCACCTGAAAAGCCCTCGATCGTGTGGCGAACTTGCCAGCACAAAGCTTGGTAGCAATCTTCCAAGGCAAATTGCAGGGTGCCATGAAGGAGTAGGCTTAAGGAAGGTTTCCTTATTTTTTTGAAGACTAAAAGCCCTCTGCTGCGAGGGGATAGAAACGAGTGTGTCCTGGGGCCTATATTAGATAGTTTGGGACTGGTTTGTGAGAGAAGGGTATTCTTGCTCTTGGTTACCTCAAGAGATGGCAAACCTAACAGAAATTTTAATAAAAGCTGCATTTGCACTCCATGCCCCTGCCAAGAAACCTATTGAGTCCGACGAGGTCACTGGTTGCCTGAGGGGAAAAAAAACAACTGTTAGATGCTAACTGGCCGAGTGAAGCTAGTTTGATAAGCTAGATGAGAATGTTCCTGGGAATGGACCTATAAACGATTCTGTAGCATGATTTCTGGAACTAGGTAGAAAAAACTCCTCAGACAAGGTGGCTGTGAAGTCTGGAAGTGAATTAGTTTGTCTGTGAATTGCTATATTAGACTTTGGGAAGAGTCTTTCCATGTGTTTTCATACTCTGGTCAGACCTATTGCAAACCTGTATGGTTACTGAAGTGTCTAAGAGTGTGCTTCAGTATCTCGGAGGTTAGCCCTTCTAAGCAAGGAATAGAGCCAACACTTCTACATAAGAGAAACATTTCATTTTAGGTTCTGACTCAGAATCTAAATGGTAGTTGTGCTCCACTAAAGGAGTCTCAGTGGGATGAGGAAGGCACTACGGGTGTCTAGGACACAGACAGTAGCCTGGAATAAAAGCAGGAATAAGGTCACTTGGTTCTTTAGTGGGCCTCTCCATGCCAAAAGCTCTCTGCTAGTGGGTCTGACTAGCCCTAGAAAGTGGTTACAGTGCCACCTGGTATGCTTGTGAGATTCCCATGCTCAAAAGTCTTTGGTGTGTCTTACTCGCCCCTGGGCGAAAAGGAGTTTGTCCAGTTCACAGGGGGAAAGGATAGGGCAGGTAAAGAAGTCCATAAAGAATACATGCACATTGCTTTACATAAGTAGCAGGACTTAGTCATTGTGTAGTGGGTTAGAAGCCGAGGACTAAATTTGTTGGTGAGGCCCAATCCTGGAAGATGGGTTACCACTGGTAAAGACCAAAGTCTTCAGTTTCTAATATGAATGTTTGTCCCTGTTTAAGAAAAAAACCCAACACTTCTACACTTCACTGGTGCTGGCGCGGTTCCAGCGGTGTTGGCACTTATGTTCCCGGGGCTCACTTGAGGTTATGTCACATGATCCCTGTGCCCAATCAGTGCTGGCTTCCATGTTCCCACCTTTGGACTTATAAGTTATCAAGAGGGGGTGAGAAAGCAGCCGCGGTTCTGACTTCCTCTTGATTACTTATTCGACTATATCTGGGGAAAGTGGAGTCGACGCTGATTGGGGGCAGGGATCATATGATGTAACAACCTCACATGAGCCCCGGAAAGTGAGTGCCAATACTGCTGGCACCGGAGGGGATTACATGAGCCCCGGAAAGTGAGTGCCAATACCGCTGGCACCGGAGGGGATTATAAAGCCACTTTAGTATTTTACATCAGTATTTGTAAGCCAAAACCTGGAGTGGTTAAAAACTGCAGAAGTCGTGACGTGTCTTTATTATACTTTTCCTCCGATTGCTCCACTCCTGATTTTGGCTTACAGATACTGAGGCAAAATACTGACCAAATACTGAATATGTCAATGTGGCCTAAGTGTTTTTTTATTTTAACAGGAGCAAACATTCAGATTGAGAAACTGTTGTCCTAGTATTGGGCAACCCCTTTAACTATGCCACAGAATTTTTACTTTGTGGAACACTGATGTTCACCAAAAAAGCATGGTGGTAGTTCAGTTTTCATTGAAATGGTTTAGTTAGAAAAAAGGCTAAGGCCCCGACTCTTTGAGACTGGTGTTACGTGCCAGAGTTCATTAAGAAGAACCCCTCGCTTACTGAACTCTGCACATTTTTTCAGTGGCGTGCGCCTCCGAGCTCCTCACCAGAAATGTCACTCCAGTCCAGTCACGAGACAGGAGTAACAAATATTAGTCCATTTTGGCAGAGGTGCCCAAATCTAGTGCAAAAATGCCAGAGGTTGCAGAAATGTTATGCATCTTGTTTTTTTGCTAAATTCTTTTACTTTTCAGAGTGTTTTACTCCAGTTTTCTGGTGTAAACACTTTGATGAATCAGGTGTTGAGTGTATCAGCACATGGAAACCTCTCTACTGAGTTTTCATTAGTCATTAGGAAAAAAACACTATAAATCGTGCCATGAATGGGATTTGTAATAATCACAGCAGGCAGAAATAATGTGATTTTTTTTTCCCTTCTATACCTTGCGTGCTTTCATGTCCACACTATGGTTTGTCTTCTCCAGCTTATTGCTGAGGAGTTTGGTGTGGGAGCAGTTCTGAATCCACCTAAACCTCCAGGCCACGCAGCAGCTGGTGAGTCCGACATCTCAGATACAGTTCTTCCTTGTTATGACGTATTCTTTATTTTAATCACTCTTCATTTTGACGTTTTACTTTAATTTCTTATTACATAAATAGTTTCACTTTTCCATCATTGACAATGTTTTTTTTTCTGATCTAAGCCAAAAGACCAGCACAAGTCACACCGTCAGCCTCCCCTCCTGCTCAGAAAATCACAAAGCCAGCTGCTAAGTATGGAGTGCCTTTATCTGTCAAAAAGCCTGTAGACGCTAAGAAGCATTACGAGAGGAAGCCACAGATCAAACACAGACAGGTGGGAACAATGGAGATTTATTGGTAATGAAACGTTACTGAGCCCTATCATAATAGAAAACATGTTCCCTGAGGTCCCCAAAGCTTCACAGAAGGGGCTGCACAGGTGCCTCACCCCTCACCTCTCATGTGCGAGATGTCCATGCCTCTTCTTTACATCTTTCTGAACTTCCTGCCTAAATGATCTAGGCTAGGTGCCCCCATCTTTCGGGAGCTTGCTTCTGGTCCGGTGTCCGACACTTGGCAGGTTCCTGTGTTGGCTTGTGACCAGAGCAGCGTGTGAACGACATCCGACTGCTTATTGTGCAGTTTGCTCTGCCACAGCCAATGAATGTTCCTGGAAAGGGATGCTGGGGTCACTCCTCGTCCCCCGAAACACTGTTCAGTGTCAAGCTTGTGACTGGAAATATAGTGCCTGGGACCTGGGCAGAAGAAGAAGCTACTGGACGATGGTGGGCCTTGTTTCTGTTGATCTATATTAGTAACTTACTATTTTTAAAGATCACTTATGTGTATGTTCTTTTGAGTGGACAACCCCTTTGAGAAATGGTGGTTGTCCATTACGTTTTATTAGTGTAAAAACGGTTCATGTTGTTCATTACATTAAAAAAACCACACATGCCCACCAAAAACCTGTTGCTCAGTATTCTACTGTTTTCCTCACTGCTTTGTCTTCTGTTGGGGGTATAGGGTAACCGCTGCAGCCAATCTGATTGACTGCACTGTTCACCTGAAAACCAACGAAGATACCTTCAGCAGTAGAAAGGAGCACCTGCTGGTCCAGTAGGTGAGTATGGGTTTTTTTAAGCATCATATCAGGCCATTTTTACACTAATAAAAAGTAGCAGAGATCCCCTTTAAGTTTCAATATTTGTACATAAACGTTCCGTTGACTTCTGTACAACCTGTCCACTTCCCGCTTGGTGGCACACCACGGGTGTCTGCCGGCTGTGCTCTTTGAGTCTTCTAATTTGCAGTTTCACTCTTTGTCCAGGCCCCAGCAGTGCCAATGAAGAAAATGAATCCAGTAGAAGACAGGAGGAAAATGTTAGAGGTATAGAGCTGCCCCTGCTGCCTTCTTAACAATCCACCACAAAGCAACTCCCCAGAGCTGAAGGATCAGCAGTGTGGCTCGGGTGCAAGCCACTTCATTGCTCATGCTCTACAGAATGAACCTACTTAAAACCTCAGAACCTTTCCTCCTAGTTTCTTCCCACTCTCACCCACTAACCATGGTCTCCTTCTAGTTTTGATGACACTAACCCTTTTTGTCACTAGGAACACAAGGCGTCCGAGTGCAGGAGAAGTAATCGTACTTTTGTGTTTTGCAGGATGTGGTGAAGAAAAAAAGGCTGGAGATTAGACAGCTTGAAAAAGAGAAGAGACACCGAGAACAGGTACGGACTGCTCGAGTAATGTGGAATTGGTCTACAAATAAAAGTCTGCTAAGTGTTTTGTTTAAGGCTGTCTCCGTTTTTTATTCTTCCTTGGTTTTGTGATATTCTCATGTTTTAAACAATATGCCATCACCTGATTGCCAAAGGCCGACTGATCCTGAGTGCGGTTCAATCGTTTTTATTTAACAGCATCATAAAAGACACCTGCTGTAGAAACAAACCATATGACTGGATGGCTGACATTGTGCTAGTATTTTTATAGAACAAGTATTAAGAAAGAAGAAAAAAAGCGAGAAATTTAGAAAGAAAAGAGGAGGGGAGAGGGGGTTTTGGTCCCAACTTAAAGGCCGATTCATCAAAGCTTTAACACCAGAAAACTATGATAAAAATTTTAGAAAGTAAATGTTTATTGATTTTAAAACCTTTTACAGAAAGAAATAACAGGATATCCCAATCAGGACATTTGCACGAACGCAAATTACGGTACACATAGGAATATAAAGTCCAAAACGCCTACAACATGTCTCTTCACACCATTGTCAGGACCAGCTAGCCAACGTGCAGTCCAGACATAGAGCATATCTTAAGGCTGTATAGCACAATATTTAACAATAATTAATAGTTACCGCAACTTTAGACCAATCTTATAGGGAGGACGACTGTCAGTTCCCCTCTCTCTTAGGGTACCTTCACACTGGTCGATTCTGCTACGATTACGACGCATTTGCGTCATATTCGACATCGCAGTACGAGCTCGTAGCCAGCGGTCACACTCTACGATGTTAACGCTTTTTCTGACGTAGTTGCGATGTGAACGTCACGCGTCGCAATCGTACGCTACCCTTCACACCGCCATAGTCCTACGACTCCGAGCGTGACGTATTACCAGCATGGGCGTGCTAAAACGTCACGCCCAATCAGGAGACAGGTATGCGGAAGCCCAACCCACGTAGTCGCATTACGAGCTCGTATGACCGCCGTCACATACTACGATTTCGACCGCCACAGCGGGACATTTACGACGAAAGAAAGTTCTGCTCTTTCTTTCACATCGTACGATGCTGGGCTGCGTCGCAAATCGTAACGCCATGTCACACTTTGCAACCTCGGAACGAGGACGGATAAACGTCACAAATCGAACGCTCGTTCAGACTTTGATTGCACAGTGTGAAGGGGCCCTTAGGCTAGGGTCGCAGGACCTTATATTCTCCTCCTGAAAAATACCATCCAATTGTGCTAATCTGATCAGAGTCTGAGTTTGAACAGAGTGGAATCAGGTTAAGTGTTCTGTTTTACAACTAACGACTGGTGGCACTAAATGACAATTAGTTTGTGAAACCACTTCCCCAGAAAAAGTCATTAGTGCCGAAACGCACCCCGGGGTCATGGCATTCACCTCCAGCACTAGTAGCAATTTTTTTTATTTGTATTTTTACCTTATTCTTACTATACTACCATAAGCAACATTTATTACTAGAGCAATCAGCTTTTGTGTCCAGGGTTATTACATTGTCTCCTGGGGCCATGTGATTGTTCATTATTATTTCTGCCTACTAAGGGCTATCTGTTTGGTACTATTCATGCATGAGCTACATTTTTTTGCTGGAGTGTGATGCCTTTATTTTGGCTTAACTGTATGTCCCATATTTTAGTTACTTTTCAATAGAGATTTACTTATTTTATTATACTTTTGTCTGTTTGGTTGCAACTGCAATTCTTTTTGTACGATCCTCTGATTAATCTGGTGCTTTACCATACTTGCTAATCCCACCTTTCTGTGTACTTGTTTGCTGATCGGCAGTCATTTATTACTCCGCTTACGCAGACAGGACACAGCGAACGATGAGCCCTGAACAAGCTCCATTAGATCATTCAGTGCACATAGACCACCGTTGTTCTCGGCAGCACATAGTCCTGTGTAAACAGAACTTTGTGCTGCCGAGAGCAATGATCTTTAGTGCGACACAAAAGAAATTTTACCTTACGATAGAGTGTTTTGCTTGTTCATCTGGTGATCTCAGCCCGTGTAAAATTAGGGGTAGTGAGAGAATGGGGGAACATTTTAAATTAGCGATTTGAAAGGTTGATTGTTTTTCCAAGCACTTTGCATCATATTAGACAATGGCAATAACCCTTGAACCTGCTTGTAAATCTCAGAATTAGGGTAAGAGCGCACCACCCACGCCAGTGAGTCGGTAGCAGGTAATTGGTGTGGGCAGGACCATATGATGCTGTGTCCGAGAGATTGGCTGTTTCCTCTCCATAACATTGAGGGTGTTCATAGTCTTCCAGAATGGCTATGTCCAGTAAAACTGATTGTAAAAGCCTGAGCTTCTACATAGGATCAGAGCCTCATTCATATGAGCATTTTGTAAAATGCTCCGTCTCTGCTGTCAATCTTAGCAGTAATGGAAAATGCTCTTACATTTCTCTATCACATAGATAGTGCTAGCAGAGATTTTTCTCTTACATGATCGATGATAACTGTTGATTTGTGCGTTTTTACTACTTTCCAGATGAACTTACTGAAAGCCGAACAGATGAGACGTCTGGAGAAGGAAAGGGTGAGTTAGTCACCCGTGCTGTAAGTATGCTTCAGTCTGTGTTCTTTTCCCCTCTTTTATTCACGTCAGTAAGCTCGAGTTGTTTCATCTGCAAATTATAGCATGTTCTTGTTTGATCATTCGATCAAAGGATACATTGGTAAGTTTTGTAAATCCCTATAGGAGCGGTTCTTTACGCTGATCTTATTCATCATGGTCTCACGTTCATTTCTATAGATTTAATTACATAAAAATCCACTAGGGGGCAGCAATATACCAGCATTTACTAACAGACCAATTGAAGCTCTTGGAAGACACTGTTCTTACCCAAGCTCAGCCTAATCGCCAGTCACCGGGTGTTTTATTATGGCAGAGGGCATAGACCACAGGTGGCGGTGACATTATCTGCAGGCTAAATGTAAGTTCATATCCGCTCCACATATTCCCAGTAAATTACAGTAGGATTCGAGTTGATGGTGTTTTCACAACGCCATCCTAATGTAAAGAAATCTCCACTAGAATCAGGAGATGGTGTGGATCTTGGAATTCACATCAGGACTTACTTAAGAATAATGAGCCGTTCACACTTGTACTGTCCTTCAGGTTTTCATTCTTTTTTGACAATCAGAATAGCCTATGTAGTGAAAAGGAAAATAAAATGATCTGCTATAATCCATCATGGATCCTGTAAAAACAAATGCCGTGCTAGTGTGCACTGAACTGTACACTGGTGTCCTGATTGCCAAATAATTATGCATGTCATGTTAAAATTTCCTAAAATCCGCCAACATTTTTAGACAGAGACTACATGGCAATTTTTAGCTGTGACACAGGACACATGACCAAAAATCACAAACATCACAGCGTACTGCAGGTCATCATCACCCTAGTGTACTGCAGGTCATTCTCACCCTACGGTACTGCAGGTCATTCTCACCCTACGGTACTGCAGGTCATTCTCACCCTACGGTACTGCAGGTCATTCTCACCCTAGTGTACTGCAGGTCATCATCACCCTACGGTACTGCAGGTCATTCTCACCCTACGGTACTGCAGGTCATTCTCACCCAAGTGTACTGCAGGTCATTCTCACCCAAGTGTACTGCAGGTCATTCTCACCCTAGCGTACTGCAGGTCATTCTCACCCAAGTGTACTGCAGGTCATTCTCACCCAAGTGTACTGCAGGTCATTCTCACCCTAGCGTACTGCAGGTCATTCTCACCCAAGTGTACTGCAGGTCATTCTCACCCAAGTGTACTGCAGGTCATTCTCACCCAAGTGTACTGCAGGTCATTCTCACCCAAGTGTACTGCAGGTCATTCTCACCCAAGTGTACTGCAGGTCATTCTCACCCTAGCGTACTGCAGGTCATTCTCACCCAAGTGTACTGCAGGTCATTCTCACCCAAGTGTACTGCAGGTCATTCTCACCCAAGTGTACTGCAGGTCATTCTCACCCTAGCGTACTGCAGGTCATTCTCACCCAAGTGTACTGCAGGTCATTCTCACCCAAGTGTACTGCAGGTCATTCTCACCCTAGCGTACTGTAGGTCAGTCTCACCCTAGTGTACTGCAGGTCATCAGCACCCTAGTGTATTGCAGGTTATCACCACCCTAGCGTACTGCAGGTCAGTCTCACCCTAGGGTACTGCAGGTTATCACCACCCTAGCGTACTGCAACCAGGACAAGCAGGTAGCAAAATATCTAACTTGCTCTGACTTCTTGAAGCTTGCTTGTCGCAGTCCATCTTTGGTCGCGTGACCCACATCGCAGCCAAAGTGTCTGTGTAGCTCCAACCATAAAGCTTTTAAAGAACATCAAGGTTGGCTAAACAGTGTTGTCTTTGTTTGCAGTTGGAGCGGATAAATCGCGCAAGGGAGCAAGGCTGGAAGAATGTGATTGGCTCAGGAGGAAGTGGAGACATGAAGGTGAATACGTCTAAGATCCCTTATAAGGGTTGATCAATAAAGAACGCAAATTGTTATAAAATAGTAAAACTGAACATCACTAAACACTGCTGCTCCTCCAGTGGTCGCTGACTGCAGCTTTCACGTCTGTGCGTGAGTCAGTGTGTTATTGATCCACAGGAGTAGTCAAATACCAGTATAGACCACCAAGGCATTAGCACTGGAGCAGCCATTACACAAGGTAATGTTTTAGTTTTTTGGGTTTAGGATATTTCCTGCAGATGGTTTAATTTCTTTCGCCTCCTGCTCTCACACACATTAGATGGCTGTTGGCTATCTTGGCCGTCCTTCCCATAGGCCGAGTGCTCCTGTCTTCTCTATGAGAGTGCCGTTGCCGGATATTATCTCAAGGAGACGCGAAGGATCGGCATTCTGATATCAGACATGTCAGATTCTATAACTCTCGCGACAGTCAATTGTCCTGAAGCTTTCATGCGCATTAGACTAACGTGTTCGGCCAACATTAGTGATTAGTCTAATTTATATGGGAGCTTTACACTCTCATACAGCTTTTTAAAATTGATTTCCAAAAGGTTATCCTGGAGCTTCCTAGCCCCTGAAGATGTTCAGCCCTATATCTATACAATGTAATAGGTCTATATTTGGAGTTGTCCTCTCTTAAGAGATGCAGGTGGTCTGACTTTTTTTTAAATGATTTGGGTAAATTGACAGCTTCCTGTGCTTTTCCTTCCCAGGCGCCATACTTTGGGGGTGGGGGAGGCGCAGCGCCTCCACAGGCTGCTGTCCGATCCTATGAGCATTACCATTCTGTACTGGACCAGCTGCAGAAACCGAAGCCATCAGATGACCGAGAAGTCAAGCACAGAGCCGAAATGCAGAACCTTGATGCAGCACCTAAGTATGTGATCCGGTTATGTGATACTGAGCATATTAGCCCCGTAGAACATTGCGTCACAGCAATATCTGAGTGGTGACTGAGCGCAGATCCTTCTGGTGCTGTGTCACTTGTTGGCCACTAGATGAACAATGTTTTTTGTTTTTTCTTCTACAGTTCTTGACACCACTGTAAAAGGCCTAAAGTTAAAGATGACACATTTCCTTTGTATTTTAGGCCAAAAAAAGTTATTTTTTTCATTTTAAAAATTGCAAAAAGGAAAATGGGGCTAGGCAAAAGTTCAGGCACCTTGAGATTTGTGTACTCAGATAACTTTGACCAAGGTTTCACACCCTAATTAACCTGTTAGGCCATGTGCACACGTTCAGGATTTTTCGCGTTTTTTTCACGTTTTTTCGCTATAAAAACGTGATAAAAACGCAAAAAAAACGCTAACAAATGCCTCCTATTATTTACAGGGTATTCCGCATTTTTTGTGCAAATGTTGCATTTTTTTCCGCGAAAAAATCGCATCGCGGAAAAAAAAGCAACATGTTTATTAAATTTGCGGAATTGCGGGGATTCCGCACACCTAGGAGTGCATTGATCTGCTTACTTCCCGCACGGGGCTGTGCACACCATGCGGGAAGTAAGCAGATTATGTGCGGTTGGTACCCAGGGTGGAGGAGAGGAGACTCTCCTCCACGGACTGGGCACCATATAATTGGTCAAAAAAAAAGAATTAAAATAAAAAATAGTGATATACTCACCTTCGATGGCCCCGGAGGCATGCTGCCGCTTCCGTTCCTTTAGATGGTCTGTGTGAAGGACCTGCGATGACGTCGCAGTCTTGTGATTGGTCGCGTGACAGCTCATGTGACCGCTCACGCGACCAATCACAAGCCGTGACGTCATCGAAGGTCCTGCACACACACAGCATCTATAGGAATGGACGCCGCTGAGGAGATCAGCTGTCTGTAGGTGAGTATAACCGTTTTTTTTCATTTTTTTAATTACTTTTAAACATTCTATCTTTTACTATTGATGCTGCATAGGCAGCATCTATAGTAAAAAGTTGGTCACACTTGTAAAACACTATGTTTGACAAGTGTGACCAACCTGTCAATCAGTTTTCCAAGCGATGCTACAGATCGCTTGCAAAACTTTAGCATTCTGCAAGCTAATTACACTTGCAAAATGCTAAGAAAAAAACGGGAAAAAAACGCAAAAAAAAAATGCGGATTTTTTGCAGAAAATTTCCGGTTTTCTTCAGGAAATTTCTGCAAGAAATCCTGACGTGTGCACATACCCTTAGGGTTATGGCTTGTTCACTATCATCATTAGGAAAGGCCAGGTTATGGAAATTTCCCAGCTTTATAAATAACCAGCCTCTTCTATCCTTGTGCCAAAAAGCTGTAGCCATGGGTTCTTCTAAGTAGCTGCCTAGTACTCTGAAAATGGTGGAGGCCCACAATGCAGGAGAAGGCTATAAGGAGATAGCAAAGCCAGATGCCCTTTCCTCAGTTTGAAATGCATTTAAAGGGAACCTGTCGCCTTGTTTTGCCGCTATAAGATACGGCCACTGCCTTTCGGGGCTTATCTGCAGCATTCTATAATGCTGTAGATAAACCGCAGTCCGACCTGAAAGAGAAGAAAAACAAGTTTTATGATACTTACCCGGGAGCCGCCCGGTCCGATGGGTGTCGTAGGAGGTCCCGGGTTCGGTTCCTCCCATCTTCATGCGATGTTGTCATCCTGCTTTCTTCGTGCCGTTCTCTTGTGCCGGCGTACTAATATACCCTGTTGAAGGCAGAGTAAAGTATGCAATGCGCAGGCGCCGGGAAAGGTCAGAGAGGCCCAGCACCTGCGCACAGCAGTACTTTACTCTTCCCTCAACAGGGCAGATCAGTACGCCTGCGCTGGAGCCATGACACAAAGCAAGCAGGATGATGACATCGCATGAAGATGGGAGGCGCCGGACCCGGGACCTGTGACACCCATCGGCTCAAACCGCCCCCCGGTGAGTATAATAAATCTTGTTTTTCTTCTCTTTCAGGTCGGACCGGGGTTTATCTACAGCATTATAGAATGCTGTAGATAAGCTC
Source organism: Ranitomeya variabilis (assembly GCF_051348905.1). NCBI lineage: Eukaryota > Metazoa > Chordata > Amphibia > Anura > Dendrobatidae > Ranitomeya > Ranitomeya variabilis. Next base: position 996,772,654 of record NC_135232.1, on the reverse strand, counting down.
CGAAAGGCAGTGGCTGCATCTTATAGTGACAAAACGAGGTGACAGGTTACCTTTAATGGCAGTTAACAGGAGCAGTGGAGGTCAAAATACGGAAGAACAAGCCAAATTTCAGGGAGAGATGTTTGTAGGATGGCTAGACAAGCAAGATAGAACCCCTACTCGACTGCAAAAGACCGTCAGAAAGATTTAGCAGACTCTGGAGTTGTAGTACATTGTTCTACTGTTCAGAGACACCTGTACAAATATGGCCTTCATGAAAGAGTCCTCAGGAGAAAACCTCCCCTGCGTCCTCACCATAAAATTCAGTGTCCGAAGTATGCAAAAGAACATCCAAACAAGCTAATGCATTTTGAAACAAGTCCTGTGGACCGATGAGGTTGAAATAGAACTCTTTGGCCACAATATTCAAAGGTATATGTGGATAAAAAAAGGACACAGAATTTCAGGAAAAAAACATCTTGCCAACCATTAAGCATGGGGGTGGATAAATCATGCTGTGGGGTTGTATTGCTGCCAACGGCACAGGGAACATTTCACGGGTAGAGAGAACAATGGTTCAATGAAATTTCAACAAATGATTCAAACATAACATCATGTGTAAAAAACAAACAAACAAACAAAAAAACCTGAAGTTAAAAATATGATGGCTTCTACAAATGGATATTAATTCTAAAGTAAATACATGTCAAAATCCAGAATAGACTAACTCAAAAAGCGCCTGCTGAAGGTTTTGCAATGGCCCTCACAGTCCTCTGATCTGAACATCACTGAAAATCTGTGGCTAAACCTCAAATAGCAGTGCATGTCAGAAGACCCAGGAATCTCACAGAACTGGAAGAATTTTCCAAGGAAGCATGGATGAAAATCCCTCAAACACAAGAATTGAAAGACTTTTGACTGGCTACAAAAAAGCGTTTACGAGCTGTGGTACTAGGTACTAACCATTCAGGGTGCCCAATCTTTTGCATAGGGTCATTTCCTTTTTGTCATTTTTAAAATGTAAAAGATGAAAATGTTTTTTTTTTTTGCCTAAAATCTAAATCTGTAACTTTAGGCCTTTTAGAGATAAGTTCATCTTGAACTTGCTTAACTGTTCACAATAATGGTAATTTTTAACAAGGGTGGACACACATTTACATGCCACTGTACATCTGATATTGGCTCCTTATAATAAACCATGGCGGGTGTCAATAATGTTGCCCTCAACTGTATATAGAAGGAATCACCGTCTGGTACTAACTGTACTTTCTTACTGACCCCTACAGAGCCACAGTCCAGGCACAACCATGTAATGGCCCTATTCCTCAGACCCCGCTCCCTGATGGAGATGCAGTAAGGAAGGAATTAAAGAGGCTGGAAGAGGTATCCAGGCAAGCATTTGTGGACAGGTGCGATCTGCTACACTTGTATGTACAGCGTCATGCAAGCATGTCACTGCCATGTATGTGCAATAGGTGTAATGATGGCTCCTCACCATCCACCCAGTGCATGTATCGTCCAAACAAGGGGACAGCACTCAAAAATACATCTCAAAAAGGCAAAGTGAAGGCTCTTATTGGCCCATGTGAACAGGGGGCAATGTTTTTCTCAACCTTTTTAAATCTATATCTTTCTTTATTTTTTTGTTTCCTTTCTTTCTCTTTTTTTCTTTTTTTTTTTTTTTTTTTTCTCTTTTTCACTCGCTCTCTTTTTTGCGCTCTTTTTCGTGCTCTTTTTTTTCTCGCTTTCTTTTGCTTTCTCTTTTTCACTCACTCTTTAGCACTCTCTTTCACTCACTCTCTTTTTCACGCTCTCTTTTTCGCTCACTTTCTCTCTTTTTTGACCACTCTCTCTTTTTTGCTCACTCTCACTCTTCCTTTTTCGCTCACTCTCTCTTTTTCGTTCACCCTCTCTTTCTCCTTCGCCTCATTGGGGGACACGGACCATGGGTGTATGCTGCTGCCACTAGGAGGCTGACACTAAGTGATACAAAGAAAGTTAGCTCCTCCCCTGCAGTATACACCCTCCTGCTGGCTCTCAGTTAACCAGTTGTTGCTTAGTGTCCGTAGGAGGCACACGGACGGGTCTGCTATTCAGACCCAAAACTCTTTCTTATTTTATTTTTACCTTTTACATTTTTGATTTTATTTTTTCCACGGATGAATGGGGCGACGGATCCTTTCAAGGTTCCGATCTCCCCGAACCATCAACAGGTGAGCACGGAGAGTGTCGCCTCTCAGTATCCTCTCCTGCAACGTGGGATGCCAAGCCTGGGCTGATTCTTAGGGGCGACGGGTCCCTTCAAGGGCACCGATCTCCCCGCACCATCAACAGACGAGCACATGGAGTGTCGCCTCCACATACCCTCTTCTGCAGCCAGGCCTATTGCCGGACATCTGGCCCTGTCCACCCGGGGGCTGAACTTCGTGGATGTACAGAGGCCACTCTATGGCGTCCGAGCAGCCCCCACTGCACTACCACTGTTAAAGTGGATGGCACAAGGAGGCGGACAGTTCCTCTCCACCTCCCTAACAAAGGTATGGTGGATTGAGGTTTGTCCCTCTATCCCTGCACTGTCCACGATGCAATACCTGACCTGCAGCAGAACAGTAGCGTGCGCGCGCTTTCCTCGGCGCTGAAACCCAGTCATCCGCGGCGGCTCCATGCCAGGATGCGCACCGATGGTGAGTGGATCCAGTCAGCGGTGGGTCTCTTCAACTGGATATTCACATGGTCACAGGCAGCCTCAGGCTTCCCTGTGGCCCACCTCCCTGAGGTAACGATCCGGCCGCCTGCAAAAATTTAGCCCCCGGCTTCGGCCGATGTGTAGGCTGCACCCCGGAAGCCGCACCCGCACTATGGCGCCCTGAAGCGGCTTTGCCCGCCTTTCTGGCGCTTCTCGCCTGGCATGAAAGCGCTCAGTTTTTTCTCGGCCACTACAACGCCCCTCACTTCTACCGCTGGTATCTCTTCCGCCAGCTGCAGAAATTTGGGCCCGGCTTGGGCCTATTCATGGAAGTCTCGAGGCTCCGCCCACATTGTGCCTGTGACTCTGCCCCCCCGAATTGGCGTCTCTCGCTCTCTGCAAGATTTTATCACCTCTGCAACTCCCTGTGGCCATCTTGGTCCACCCGGCCGGCTCACACCAGGACGACGACTTTACATTAAAGGGGCACAACGACTTTGCAACAATTCCCTTTCCTGGTCTTAAAGGCACATGACCAGTATTCCCTGGTCTTAAAGGCACATGACCAGTATTCCCTGGTCTAAAAGGCACATGACCAGTATTCCCTGGTCTTAAAGGCACATGACTAGTATTCCCTGGTCTAAGAGGCACATGACCAGTATTCCCTGGTCTTAAAGGCACATGACCAGTATTCCCTGGTCTTAAAGGCACATGACCAGAATTCCCTGGTCTAAAAGGCTCATGACCAGTATTCCCTGGTCTTAAAGACACATGACCAATCCGAAGCCGGTCACCCTAGATGAGCTCAGGAGCCCTCCGCCGCTGATCCCAGTTTATACCAGAGTACCTAGTTCCCTCAGTGGACTTCGTCACTGACCGCAATCAATGGTTTCTCTGACCAAGAGATTGAATCCCTCAGTGATCCCTCTGTGGCTCGGAGTGCTCGCAGGACCGATATACATGGTCCCTCTCCTACATGGGAGCCGTTGGCTAGCAGGGGCCGCAAGTATTCTAGAAACTTACAGGCGTCTAGAAACGTACAAGCATCTAGAAAACGGAAGTTTTCATTTCCTGAACTCTCTCCCCAATGATTTGCTGAGACCAAGACTCTGAATATGGATCGGATATGGCCTTGGATCTGGACTTGCCAGAGCTTCAGGAAAGGATGAACTTTATCATCTCTGTACATTGACGAGGACTCTGGTTCTGCTCTAGAGTACGCAGTGTCCCTCATAAGGAGACTAAACTCCATTTAGTCCGGATAAGCGAATCACTGGTCAGGAGCCTCTACGTGGGATGCCATGCCTGGTCTGATTTGTAAGGGCGATGGGTCCTTTAAAGGGCACCAATCTCCCCACACCATCAACAGACGAGCACAAGGAGTGTCTCCTCCATGTATCCTCTTCTGCATCCAGGCCTAACGTCAGACAACCTGTCCTGTCCACCCAGAGACCTGAAGTCTTTGGATGTACAGAGGCACCCTTTTTTGGCGTCCGAGCACCCCCCTCTGCATCACCACTATTTAGCAGATGATGCAAGAAGACGGTCGATCCCTCTCCACTTCCCTGTTAAGAGGATGGTGGATCGAGGGTTCATCATTTTTAATTCTGCACCGTCAAAAGAGAGCGGCCATGGCAAGAGACAATGACCTGCTGGATGCAGCCCCGCATTCTGCCACTTGGCAGATTAACCGGGTAGGTTCTCCTGTGGCATACCTACCAGTATTCCTGCCCGATGTATCATCAATTAAAAATACCACGGACTGTCAGATAGCAAATCTGGTTCGTTCCGTCTTGCGGCTTTGGGTTCAGCGCTCTACCGTCCCTAGCCGCCGCATGGATTGCTAGAGCAATGGTCTCCTGGCTGGAGACCTTAACTACTTTGATTCACACCAGTAACCTTTTCCTGAAGGCAGTACAACTGGCCAATCAAATCTTTTGAGCGGGAGACTAACAAAGGATCGTATGTTTCCTGCAGACCCAACCAGCTGTGGGATGCTTGTCCAGGACAGTCTAGATCTAAGGGATCTTGGTTCCAAAAAGGGGAACGAAAAGTAAGACCGATCCTGGACCTCAAACTTCTAACAACCTTTGACAAGGTCCTCCTTCTTCGGATGGAGTTCCTCCGCTCAGCCATTACTTCAACAGAAAAAGGTGGAGTTTCTGGCGTCCATCGACATTCGGGATGCTTACCCTCACATTCCTATTTTTCCCCTCTTCAAAAATTCCTTCGCTTTTCCATCCATGAACAGCATTTTCAAGTCACGACCTTCTCCTTCGGCCTTGCTACCGCACCCAGAGTGTTCGCAAGGGTCATGGCGGCTGTCATGTTCCTCTTGCACCTAGAGGCGTGGTTGTCCTGCCCTGTTTGGTCGACTTTCTAGCCGCTCTTCCAGGACTACGCTAAGTCGTCTATATCACTTGCGATACCCTCTCACCTGGGCTGGCAGATAAACTTGAACAAGTTCTCATTTCCAGCCCAGCAGATATCCTTTTTGAAGATGATCCTGCACACTTCCAGAAGGATGGTAATTCACCCTCGAGACAAGGTCATGGCCCTTCAACAGGGAGCTCGCGCACTTGATCACTCATCCCCTCATTTCATTCGATTTGCTAGGAGGGTTCTGAGGAAAAATGGTGACGACAATGGAAGCAGTTTTCTTCGCTTCGCTCATTTTCAGCAAGTCAAACAGAGTTTCAGACGGTAGTCTCTGAGCTCCTTCTTCATCCAGGGCCTTTCTCCCGGTTCAATGGTTATTAGTAACTACCAAAGCCAGTCGTCTTCTCCTGATCATTGCTCTGGAGATCCGAACGGTAGTCCTACAGCTGGTCCACTGCCTTCTGGCGGGTCACCCCATCCGAATTCAATTGGATAATGCCACGGTTGTGCCATACGTCAATCATCTAGCAGGTACCCACGGTCAGGCGCTATGGCCGAGGTATCTCACATTCTCTGATGGGCCGAGATCTATCATTCGCTGATCTCGGCAGTACATATCCCAGGAGTAGAACTCTGGGCGGCTAACATATTCAGCCGTCAGGGTTCCGCCTCAAGTGAGTGGGAACTTCACCCGGAAGTCTTCCATCAGATCTGCCTTCACTGGAGCTCTCCAGTTGTTGATCTGATGGCGTCCAGACTGCACGCCAAATTACTCGAGTATGTGGTTCGGCCTCTAGATCCAAGAGCCATCGCACTTCATGCTCTGGTTCTTCCGTGGTACCAGTTTCCATAACTCCCTTTCCACTACTTCCGAAGGGCCCCAGTGATCCTCGGGGATCCGCCCTGACCACGTCAGTTTTTTGTTTGCGGAGCTAGTATCTTTCCGCCTCATTGCAACAAAACTGCGAGTAGGATCTTTCTCGCAGGGAGTTTTCACACGTAGTTCTTCCCTATCGCATACCATTGGATCATTGGGACCTTAATGGTCCTGGGAGTCTTACAGTAGACTCCTTTTGATCCAGACAGACTTTACTGTCAGGGAAGGTCGCCCTTTTTTCTCTGCGATATCCTCCTCCTGACGAGTCTTCGGAGCTAGCTGCTCTGTTCTTTCAGACTTTTTTCCCTTATTACCTTCAAGGCAAGGTTGTCCTCAGGCCATCCCTGTCCCTTGTTACCACACTGTTATGAGGGTATCATTCTTCCCTCATCTCTTTCGGCACCAGTCCACAGAATGAAATGAGTTCCCCATATTCTGGACGAAGTGAGTGCTCGGAGTAGGTACGTCTTGGGGACGGCGTCCTTCCGAAGGTTGAACGCTTTATTTGGGCTTCCTGACGGTAAGAGGAAGGCTTCCTGACGTTTACAGGAAGGGTTTAGCCGTTTCATCGTCTATGTTAGCCTGGTGGATTCTTTTCACCATCCAGGAGTCCTTCCGTGGTAGATGTCAGCCTATCTCCCTGTCTATCGAGGGTTCTAGGCACAAGGCATCAGCAAAGCACGCCTGCAAGCTTGCAGATTCGTCCAGTTCGCATGCATTCTTGAAGCACGATAATTCCCACACTTCCACAGATGTGAGTCTGGGCAGGCGGACTCTGCAGGCTGCGGTGGCGCACTTGTAAGTAGCGGTTACACAGGGCCTGATCTGATGTTGTCCCCACCCAGGGACTGCTTTGGGACGTCCCACGGTGTCCCCCAATGAAGCGAAGGAGAAATAGGGATTTTTGTGTACTCACAGTAAAATCATTTTCTCCGAGCCATTCATTGGGGGACACAGCTCCCATCCTATTATTAGCTTGTGCTTGTTTTATAATTTGACATGCTATACGCTCATATATTGTTATTGATCTCCTACTGCTTTTGCACCAAACTGGTTAGCTGAGAGCCAGCAGGAGGGTGTATACTGCAGGGGAGGAGCTAACTTTCTTTGTATCACTTAGTGTCAAACTCCTAGTGGCAGTAGCATACACCCACGGTCTGTGTCCCCCAATGAATGGCTCGTAGAAAAGTATTTTACGGTGAGTACACAAAAATCCCTATTTTCCGCTCACTCTCTCTTTTTCGCTCACTCTCTTTTTCGCTCACTCTCATCCACGGCTGTTTTTGATTAGCCAGCCTGATATGACATATAGCGATTTGACGCACTTGTAGCATTTGCTAATCAGAAGCTTTTGCCGGTGACACAAGGTAGCTCTCGGGCCTCAGGTTGCTGACAGGGCCACTGGTCCGGGTCCTGCAATTCAATTCTCCCCAACTCTGACATTATCCACATGTCTGTGAGATCAGATGATATTCATTTACATAGCACAAAGTATTCTCGAGCAGTGATCAGTTTTACACTCATATAATGATTTCATGTCCCCAAAACAAATGATTGTTCCTTGAACATATCATTTAGTCTAAACTCGTTTAAACTAGTTTACGTTAGTTATCATTGACAGCGACTCGTTAAACGTTTAATTACGAATGACTCACTCGTCTAAATGATGCATTACTCTCTCCCTCTAGACCCACTTCTGTAAAACACAGCATCTGCCCCTATAGGATACGATCCTGTTTGCAACCTCCAAAATCTTTAATCCAACGCTATGTTCACGTGTTGCATTTTTGCTGCATTTTTTTATGCAAATTTTAAGCTGTTTTAGAGACCCAGAAAATTCTATGAGATTTCAGAAATCTCATGCACACATATTGGGATTTTTCTCCTGACTGATTTGCAAACTGCAGCATGTCACTTTTTTCAGCATTTTTTTCAGCGTCTTTTTTTCAGCATTTTTGCACCCATAGAAAACAATGGGTAAGTGCAAAAACACATCAAAAATGCAGATATTAGTTTTTGGTGCAAAAACCTAAAAAAGTTAAATCTTTTTTTTTTTTTTGGGGGGGGGGGGAGGAGTAGGCACTAAACTTTTTCAATAGGCACAGGAGACAACAAAAACGCAGCAAAAAAAACACAGCAAAAACTCAACAAAACCTGTAAGCTGCTTCTTTACTACCAACAGAAAGATCTGGAGAAATCAAAGATAATTGAAATCAAAAGCCGAATTCGTAAACTTGGCATAAACTTTTCAATTGTAACATATGGATCAAAAGTCGATGAAAAAAATAATGATAATAATCTTGCCCACAAGGGAATGTCACTGGGGCTGTATACTTCTGGTCCTGGCATCCCAGCCAGCATCCACCATGTGGTAAGGTCCCTGTACCTCCTAGATCAAAGCGGTAGAGTGGCTGTTATACACAGTATTGTTTCTCACAATTGGGGAGATCAAAAAATACCCTGATCCTCGCAGCACCCTGTCAGAGCTCCTGTCCCAGCACGGGAGATCCCCAGGACAGAATATGCCAATTTATTAAGAGTACATAGTAAGTGGTCGGGTATGACAAGTATGATTACTAATAAGCTCATGTATATAATATGTGAGCAGTTTTCTGTAGTAGATTATACGATATGTATGACTTACTTTGTACCCAGCACCAACCTGGATCCAGCGTAGGCTAATCCATAGTATGTGTAGCAACCGGGGCCACTCCATGGTATGTGTAGCGACCGGGGACACTCCATGGTGTGTGTAGGGACCGGGGACACTCCATGGTATGTGTAGCGACCGGGGACACTCCATGGTATGTGTAGGGACCGGGGCCACTCCATGGTATGTGTAGCAACTGGGGCCACTCCATGGTATGTGTAGCAACTGGGGCCACTCCATGGTATGTGTAGCGACCGGGGCCACTCCATGGTATGTGTAGCAGCCGGGGACACTCCATGGTATGTGTAGCAGCCGGGGCCACTCCATGGTATGTGTAGCGACCGGGGACACTCCATGGTATGTGTAGCGACCGGGGACACTCCATGGTATGTGTAGCAGCCGGGGCCGGGGCCACTCCATGGTATGTGTAGCAGCCGGGGCCACTCCATGGTGTGTGTAGGGACCGGGGCCACTCCATGGTATGTGTAGCGACCGGGGCCACTCCATGGTATGTGTAGCAGCCGGGGACACTCCATGGTATGTGTAGCAGCCGGGGCCACTCCATGGTATGTGTAGCGACCGGGGACACTCCATGGTATGTGTAGCGACCGGGGCCACTCCATGGTATGTGTAGCGACCGGGGCCACTCCATGGTATGTGTAGCGACCGGGGCCACTCCATGGTATGTGTAGCGACCGGGGCCACTCCATGGTATGTGTAGCGACCGGGGCCACTCCATGGTATGTGTAGCGACCGGGGCCGGGGCCACTCCATGGTATGTGTAGCGACCGGGGCCACTCCATGGTATGTGTAGCAGCCGGGGCCACTCCATGGTATGTGTAGCAATGGGGCAACTCCATGGTATGTGTAGCGACCGGGGCCACTCCATGGTATGTGTAGCGACCGGGGCCGCTCCCATGGTATGTGTAGCAATCAGGGCCACTCCATGGTGTGTGTAGCAGTCGGGGCCACTCCATGGTATGTGTAGCAGTCGGGGCCACTCCATGGTGTGTGTAGCGACCGGGGACACTCCATGGTATGTGTAGCAGCCGGGGCCGGGGCCACTCCATGGTATGTGTAGCAGCCGGGGCCACTCCATGGTGTGTGTAGGGACCGGGGCCACTCCATGGTATGTGTAGCGACCGGGGCCACTCCATGGTGTGTGTAGCGACCGGGGACACTCCATGGTATGTGTAGCAACTGGGGCCACTCCATGGTATGTGTAGCAGTCGGGCCTACTTCATGCATCGTGGGTGCCGGCTGTGTTTCGTAGCTATCACACAACAGTAACTGATGCCAGCCAAGCTAGTGCCGATTGCTTCAATTTAACCACCTTTATGCCATTGCACTATGTTACAGTGGCTTCTAACAGGCTTCATCATAACGGTCGTTCCTTCTCCCAAAACGTGCAAAGCGATCTTAGGGTGCAGATTGGTTACCATGGCAGCCAAGGATCGTCCGAGGACCCTCATGTCCACCATGTGTGATTTCTTAAAGTCAAGCCTCTGGCATTACAAGTTCATGATACGCTGCAAATATATTATTGATCACAGGTTTAAGCCTATTTACAAATTACAAAAACATGTAAAAGCTCACATCACTCCCTTTTTTCATAAATGTAAATACCAAGATGTGAGCAAAAAAAGTTTAGCATATTTGGTGTTTGTGCAGATTTATCTCAAATAATAAAATGTAAAAATATTTATCCCACATGGACGAAATGGGGAACAAGATGAAAACGCGTGAATTGGCGTTTTTGGTCAACGCAATTTCTCCCCTAATAAAGAAAATACAATGAAAAGCAATTGAAATGTCATAGCAACCCTAAAATGGTTTCTATAAAAACATCAACGCCGCCTGCATTTTACCACACAAACAGTTATGACTTTAGAAAGAAGTGAAGGACAAAACGAAAGTCCAAAAATAAAAGAATTGCTCTGTCCTTAGGATGTTGTTACCGCTAAAGTCGGTGACTAAACACTAGTGTATGTGTTCCCCAAAATGGTATGTACAGAAAGTGCAATTATCCTGCAATAAAGCAACGTGCAGTGTCTGCTGAGGGCTGCAGATCGGCTCCTGAGTCCCCGGCAGCGGATGCTACACACTGACCAGAGCTGTGCTGTTCAGCGCCATCCTGTGACCACACGCTGCTACTGCTGGAGCCGTAGGGGTGCCAAGTGTCTTAGCCCTTTCCTATTCTAGGGGCAGGAATCAATACCATACGCCCGGACATGTAGTTTGGGGTCGACATTTGGACCTATTTAGGTAAAAAACAAAACAAAAAGCCAGCGAGGAGTTACAACATTTCGGTAAATCAGTATACAATTTGTCTTATTTTTTCAGACATCGAGGCCATGTAGCTGCTGAACGAGCAAGACAAGTTGAGGAATTCTGGCAGCGGAAGCAAGAAGCCATGCAAAACAAGGCGCGTGCGGAGGGACACATGGTATGGACCGCCGCTTACTTAGCCAATAGTTAGCCCTCAGCTCACGCCATGCAATTTCATATTAGTCCTTAGCAAAATAATATTTAATTTCAGTTATTTTGTTTGAGTTCATAGATGTTTCCACTACACGGAGAACCCGTTCTTAAATACATGTGTAAAATTAAAAAACAGATACTCTTCTTTGGCACCGGCGCCATTCCGATGGTGTCACAACCGGGTCTACTGACACTCTTGTGATATTGTTATGCCACATGAGCGCTGCAGCTGATCAGCGTCCGCTAATGGCCTGCAGGTCTCACACATCCTTTGGACGCCTGTGTTTTGGGAGGTGAGTATTTGTTTTATTTCACACTGCAAAATCCAGTATTTAAAGGGGATGTCCACTACTTAGACAACCTCTTCTGTATTTATATATTCCTTCTTATAAAATGAGAAAAGCCTACACTAACCTCCGGAGCTGTTCCAGTGATGTCGGTACCTCGCGTGATGATGTACCACGTGATCACTGCAGCCAATCAGCGCTGCTTCACTCTCACCACCTTCAGATGTAACTGACGTTTTTTAGGATGTCGGAGAGTCAGTGGCAGATCTTACTTCTTCCATGGTCTTCCAGTTTTGTCTGTAGGAGGTGAAAGTGAAGCAGCCGCTGATTGCCTGCAGGGATCACGTGGCGTAACAACATCACGCGTGCGCCAGTAGAGCACGCACCAACTTCACAGGAACCGTGTCGGCACCGGAGGGGAGGAAAGGTTATTCTCATTTTATATGGTGCAGTTCAGCAATTAAGCAGGAGTTGTCTGAGTTGTGGACTCACTCGGTTTATCTAGTAATCACATTAGTGTAGCCAATATTCCTAAGACGACGGTTCTCAATAGTCCAGTAGTATGCAGGCAGGCCTCATGGTCGACTGTACACAATATACCTGCAGGCAGTGCCATGGATCTCTCCTTATTCCAGTGATACTAAGGGAAATACTACAGTTCTGGCAAAAATAAGAGACCACTGCAAAATGTTCAGTTTGTCTGATTTTTCTCTTTATAGGTATATTTTTGAGTAAAATGTAAATTGTTCTTTTATTCTATAAACTACTGACAACATGTCTCCGAAGTTCCAACCAATAAATTTTGTATTTATTTTCTGAAAATGAGAAATGGTCAGAATAACAAAAACAAATGCATTGCTTGCAGACCTCAAATAATGCAAAAAAAAAAAACAAGTTCATAATCATTTAGAAACAACAATACTAATGTTTTAAATCAGGAAGCGTTCAGGAATCAATATTTTGTGGAATAACCATGATTTGTAATTACAGCTTTCATGCGTCTTGGCATGCTTTCCACCAGTCTTTCACACTGCTTCTGGGGCAAAAATGTAAGCAGTTCTTCTTTGTTTGATGACTTGTGACTATCCATCATCCTCTTGATTACATTCCAGAGGTGTTCATTGGGGTTCAGGTCTGGAGATTGGGCTGGCCATGACAGGGTTTTGATGTGGTGGTCCTTCATCCACACCTTGATTTACCTAGCTGTGTGACATGGCGCATTGTCCTGCTGGAAAAACCAGTCCTCAGAGTTGGGGAACATTACCTGAGCAGAAGGAATCAACTGGTTTTCCAGGATAACCTTGTACGCGGCTTGATTCATACATCCTTCGCAAAGATTAACCTGCCCAATTCCAGCCTTGCTGGAGCATCCCCAGATCATCACCGATCCTTCACCAAATTTCACAGTGGGTGCAAGACACTGTGGCTTGTACGCCTCTCCAGGTCTCCGTCTAACCATTAGATGACCAGGTGTTGGGCAAAGCTGAAAATTGGACTCATCAGAGAAGATTACCTTACTCCAGTCCTCCTATGGTCCAATACTTTTGGTCTTTGGCAAACTTCAGCCTGGCTCTCCTTTGCTTCTCATTTATGAAAGGCTTTTTTCTAGCTTTACATGACTTGACTCCTGCCTCTAGGAGCCTGTTACGAACTGCTTTTGCCGTGCACTTCACCCCAGCTGCCATTTGGCATTCCTTTTGTAAGTCACTTGATGCCATACTGTGGTTGCTGAGTGACATTCGAATAAGATGACGGTCATCCCGGTCATTGGAGAGTCGATTTCACCCTCTGCCAGTCTGTAGCTTTGTTGTCCCCAATGTCTGCTGCTTGACCTTGTTGTAATGGACTGCCTTCTTAGAAATTTTAAGGATGGTGGCAACATGACGCTCACTGTATCCCTCTGCTAGTAAAGCCAGAATTGAGCCCTTCTTTTTCTCACTCAAAACTTTTCTTTTCAACTCCTTTGGCATGGTTAATAGTTATTTTTTCATTCCAATTACTTTTGGGATATTACTAGCACAAGTTTTGCCATCCATCTTGTCCTATTGCATTAGGATTGTGAACACCACAGCAGTGTTTTTTATACTTTCCTTCGTTAAATAAGATTTGATTCAGGTGATCACCTAATCAGAAGCACATTAAATAGAATGAGGTGTACTCTGGTTGGAATTCAACTGACACTGGAATGGAATGGCTGTCAGACATGTAGAGAAGCTGATTTTTATACAACTGTGCAGTGGTCTCTTAATTTTTGCCAGAGCTCTATATTGGATGAAAGATCTACTTCAGAATTAGGCGTCTGTGCGTCTGTGATACCCATCTGTTTATTGGTCATTTACGCAGGCAGATCTCTACCCCTAAATGAGGGCTATGTAACTATATACAAATCGATTGCCGCTCATTTAGATGAAGGACCCTCACATGGGCTGATAGTTTATTATGGGGGCAGAGTGATGGTTGATTCGATTGTTAGCACATCTCCTAATGTTTCTATTCCTGGGTAAAATCTGTATTCCGAGATTGTCGATGACCGCTGGTGCTTATAAGATTCTATGCAGAGGGGAGGGAGAGGAGCTGGAGGCAGGCACAGGCATCTGTATAAACTGATAATAATGTTTGTAACGTCAGCAGCACTAGATGACTATCATGTCTGATTGCAATGCTTCTCATATATTATGTATGCCGTACTGCTGATGGTTTGTACTGTTTGTGCTTCTAGTACGTAGTCATATTGCACCTATAGAAGCTTGTATCACTCAGGGCAGGGTCCTCATACAGCTGTGTGCAGCAGAGCACCGCAGAGACATGCATGTCCGTATGGTTATCAAACGGAGTAAGCGCGTCCAACGTCAATCTGCAGAGAACTTATAAATGCCCGATGTGAATAGCAGTCTGTGCAGTGTTCTGCCGCATGGAAGCTGCGTCACCCATGTGCCTCGGCCACCCGCTCCCCAACTAACCGATCACAGCCATCCTCACGCTGCTCACATTCAGAATTAACCCCCATATTACCCCCAGGATGTATAATTAAAGGGATCCTGCCACATTGTATATGCAGTCTGATCTGCGGACAGGACGGCAGAGAGAAGCTGAGCAGAATTATATGTAGGCTGGATGGGAAAGACTCAGTATAACTCTCATTATATTCCTTGGAGTTATCTCTGCATGTACAGTATACAGGGAAGAATGTCAGTCACTGGGCCGGACCGCCCACCTGAGTCACGCGTGTGTGTAATATATATACTGTGTACATACATACATACATACATACATACATACATACATACATACATACATACATACATACATATACATGCATACATACAGTATACATACATACCTACATACATATACATACATGCATACATATACATACATACCTACATACATATACATACATGCATACATATACATACATACCTACATACATATACATACATACACCTACCTACATACATATACATACATGCAGAAGGGATTTCAGTGAATAAAATGCAGGTTTTCCTGAAACGTTTCCCACAGCTATGACTATCCGTTTGATCAGCTCCTCCGGCACTATGACATCCCGCCTGCAGGTCGCCTGTTCTTTTCAATATGACCGCTTCCCTTTAAGCGCATACATTCGCAGTGCTACACACTGGTTACTTGTAGTGTGCTATTCCTCCCAGAGATGTAGCACTGCCCATTTCATTCATCCGCCGATTCCTTGTGTCAGTGGTCATCTGCCATAACCCTTGTGTATGCCCGAACCTGACAGATCTAGTCAGGCTGTCCTTGTATAAAGGCAAACTCTGCTTTTCAATAACCGCTTCCAAGATTCGGCAGATTATAAACCGCATAAGTGGTTGAGTTTCTTTCTACATAATCTTTTGTACTGATTTTAATTTACTATTCATGTCAGAAGGAAAGTTCTGCTGTTTTTTTATTGACCTGAGTATTGTCCGAGCTCAGGCGAGTTATATACAGACAAGTCTGACAGCGGAGGAAAGCTGAGCTGCTGTCTGGTCCCAAAGAGAAGGCAGAAAACAGCAATTAATGTAGTAAATCACGAGACTTCTAGGGGATCTGACACATTTCACAATACATACTACATAAATTATTATATAGATCTGAGGTCTGATGAAGCTGGTATAAATGCTTGATGGAATGGCTGTGTACCCTTTTCCTGCCTAATAAAATGAGAATCCCATAAGCTCAGCTCTAGTTGTGCTCCTAAAAAGCTCTTCTTAATATCCAGGGTATACAACAATTCTGACATAGATTTTCAGTGTTAGTACACCGGCCTCTTCCTTTCAAAGAGATCGAATTCATAATGAATGCAGTTTGTATTGAGAAATCTGGTGGCACCTGCTTCCAAAATCCGTGCAAAAACCCCAAAGCTCCTCCACAGTTCATGTCTCCATAGACTGCGGAGTCGCATTAACCGCAGCATTACCCTTTAAACCCGGTAACAGGTTATTTTTAAAGTGTCCATTTTTCCTTTTTTTTCCCACTGAGTATTCTTTGTTTTTGTTTGTTTTTTAAATCCACCAGGGATACTGGCCACTTTCTTTTTTTAGTGCTATTTTTCATGGTCTTTACCAAGGGGGGCGTGGTTTCCAGAGTATCAGGGGCGTGGCTTCCAGGATTCTTGGGGGCATGGCATCCAGGAATCTCAGGGGCGTGGCTTCCAGGATTCTTGGGGGCATGGCATCTAGGAATCTCAGGGGCGTGGCTTCCAGGAGTCTTGGGGGCATGGCATCCAGGAATCTCAGGGGCGTGGCTTCCAGGAGTCTTGGGGGCATGGCATCCAGGAATCTCAGGGGTGTGGCTTCCAGGAGTCTTGGGGGCGTGATGTCCAGGAATCTCAGGGGCGTGGCTTCCAGGAGTCTTGGGGGTGTGGCATCCAGGAATCTCAGGGGCGCGGCTTCCATGAGTCTCGGGGGCGTGGCTGCCAGGAGTCTCGGGGCATGGCTTCCAGGAGTTTCGGGGGTGTGGCTTTAGACCACTCTATATTATTACCCTGTGAGCCTCTTCCTCTTGGTAAGGACCATAAAAATTTGTAAATTGGAATTATATGGCAATTAAAAGGAATTGGATCCTCAGGGGAACAATGAGAACAACAATATGGGGAAAAAACTGGCACGTTTGATCCTGAGACAGGTCCTCTTTAAGATTTGTAGCTGGAATGTCGAGGTCGAATGAAACAGACTCCATAGTAGAGAGGACACCATTCTAGTGAGGAACATGTATTTAACGCCCTCTGATGTGGCCCCAGCCATTCTTACACTTCATACATTGGATGGTGCACAGGACGCTCTGTACAGCCTGGCAGCTAAATATGGAGGCAGACCAAGCTCTGCTGGAGGAGGGAAGGCCCGGCACAAAGAAGAACAGGTAGGCCTCTCGCATGCCTGAGCCTCTTTGCAGTACCCTTGTGTCACCTGCCATGATCATGTGTCGTCTGTGCATGTTTCCTGGGTCATATGCTTAACATATAGGGGGAAGCTCCAACCTGACGCTGCTTGAGGTCCTGCCGATCATGCTGGCTGTGGTCCATGTCCCATCACTAACCAAAACTTCATGTATGTCTTGTGTTTGTAATCTGTAAATCCTCTCCATGTTGGACCATTATATCATGCACCTTTCTAATTTAATTCATGAGTTGTCCACAAAATAGTAAGTTACCCCTATTACATAGGATAGATTGTAACCTGCTGATCATTGAGCGTCCGCCCAGTGGGACCCCCTGTGATACTGAATGGAGCTCGGGAACCCAAGAACCCTGCTGCTCGTCTTGAATAGAGTAGAGGTTCTCATGGTCTACCTCCGCTCTCTTCATGGTCTATGGGACTGTTATAGAAAGTAGAGTCCAGCACCGTTATTTCCGTCAGTCCCTTAGACAGACAATAAATGGAGCGGAGGTCGAGCATGCTCTTTCATAGAGTGGTTACTGGGTGTCAGAGCCTTGTTGTGTCCCAGTGTTCAGACTTTCATCCATAAGGAAGTTATCCCATATCATAGAGATGGTGGATGACTTACTATTTGTGGAATAACCCTTTAAGTCTTTGCCTGTGAATGACTCTTGCAGATACTGCTAAATTGCGGTACTAATAATGCAACGATGGGTGGTGACTTGTAGATAGATCATGTTTTATACTATGCTACTACAAATGGTCACTCCTTACGCCATGCCTCTGCTATAGGGCGCGGGCATTATTTCAGTTCTGTAGTATAGGGTTTGCCATCCACTTGCAGTTTGTGACACTTTGGTTTTGGAAGTTACCGCTACATTTTTGCTTTGCCAGGATTATATATTTGCACGGGTTTCCCTGCTTGGGTTATTTTATGTAAATCTGAGATGTACGCCATTGGGCAGATGCTGGGTTACCTGTGAAAGTAGATAAACCTTTCGAAGATTCGTCCAGGGGCTGTAACCTTTGATGGTACTGAAGGTGGATGAGACCGAGATGATCCCTCTATAAGGCGTCCTTCACACATCCGTGTCTCCAGTACATGTATCCATTCTTTCATGGATACCTCTCATACGTAGCACCATAGGTTACAATGGGAACATGTCCATGTTTTCCAACAGCACGGATGACCAGGGCAAATACAGGTCTATGGGTCCGGGAACAACACTGACACCAGTACGTTTTTTTCATGTACGTGTTTAAACATGGAGGTGTGAAGGAGGCGGAAGCCAGAGTAGAGAGATAAGTATGGCTAGTGCTCGCCTAGATCCAGTTCTTCCATTATCATTAGCTGTAATACTACGTTTTCCTGTGATGACCACTACAGAGAATGTAAGCAGTCAGTGACATCGTTCCTGCTGATGGCAGCTGGTTGTCAGGGGTCCCGGAAGCTGGCTTGGAGTATTCATATATGATGTTGTGGTGAGACCATCCGGTTACAGTATTAGGGGATGAGAGGCACCAGGAATCCTGACAAAGCGTATTTTGTCTGTCCAGATTATCTTTCTGGAAGATCACGTACATACAATATCTATTTGTTTCCTGTGTAGGAATATTTGGCAAGGCTCAGACAAATCCGGCTTCAGAATTTCAATGAACGTCAGCAAATGAAAGCTAAACTGCGTGGGGAGAAGGTAAGTTACTTTCCACAGAAACTGGGATTGGTGTCCCTTTTAACACATTTTGGTGAATGACATGCCGAGTATAGCTAGTCTTCCTAAAACCATTGGAACTTGGTTTCTGATAAAGAAATGGTTTTATGTTTTTTGTTTTGTTTTCCATTAGAGGTGCTGACGTTAAGCAAGGGAACCATTAAATAGGATATGTTTTCAGATTTCACAATAAATGCTGCATACATTATCATATAGATCTCATAGGCCTGAGGAGACTGGTGTACTGACTGTGTTAATCTATTTCAGAAAGGCTGTGTAATCTGTAGGAAAGCAGTAGGTAGCGTCCTGGATGTGGTAGTTATGTGTTGGTAATGTCAGCTGTACACTAGGTTACTGAGAGGGTTTAATGTGATTGGATTTTGCGCCCAGGTTTTTTGAGTAACCAAAAGAACCTGGCTGGGAAAAGTTGATGTTATGATCTAGTCCGGGGTTTACAGGCTTATTAACAACTGGGTTAGCTCAGCAGTGTGAAGTGTGTTGAAACTGGAGAAAGGCAGAGCTGCTAGTCTGCTCTGCAAAGTAAGGTATGCTGAAATCAAACAGAGAGGTGTTTGTTTGGTGAACATGTTTAACACATGTGTGAGCTGCTGCTGAGAACACAGAGGTTGGTGAGGCTGATAAATCTACCTTGTTTCATTCTGCCTGAAGAAAAGGATAGTTTGTTCTCAACTGATACTGTTTTATTATTTTGGAGCTGTAACGTTTGATTGATTGACAATAGACTACATGCTGTTTTGATATAAAACCCTGTGTCATGTGTATCCAAGCAGCTACCCGAGAGCATGAACCCCTACAATTCCTTTATGAAAGTTTAAACTCAGTCTTCCTCCATCTAGCCTGGTTGACAGCTCCCTAAGTCTCTTCTTCATGATGCAGAGATCTCACACTGATCAGTACAAGCTGCATCTGTCAGGCTGGCTGGGTGAGCAGAGACTTAGTGTTGAAGGTCGAACGCTCTTTAGCTGGTTTGATAATAACATTTTATCTGAATTATACAGCCGTTCTGACATGGATTTTCAAAGCAAATAAGCCGCTATTCTATTCTATTCATGTAATTCCCATTCACTTCTATGGGAGCTACTTACAAAGCATGGCTGAGCCGGTAATTTTCCTTCTTTATTGCTTAGTGCCTGGACAGAGTTATATATGTCTTAGTCAAGGATTAAGATGGAAATACCCCTTTCGATCAACACAATGTGGCGCGATTCTAGGGATAATAAATAAGTGAGCCAACGTAGGTCTAGATTAGTCTGTTCTGTTGGCATTATTTTCTTTTACATAACATCATGAAGAATAAAAAAGCCTTCTATTAAAGGTTTTATTCCCTATGCCTGTGTAAATGCTAGGGTAATGTAAGGGTGTTAATATTCTCACTGATCTCCATCTTCCACAGTTCCCAACGCTGCTTCGGTCCTCTTCTCGGTCACTTGATGGCTAATTCTGTTTTGCCAGATCATACTCCACTCTGTGTGAGCCTGAAGTGTCTGTTACAATGTAAGTCTACAGAGCCTAGTTCCTACACTCCATATATTTACATTGTAAAAGCCTCTTCTGTCTCATAGACTGCCCAGTATGATCCGACATGTCAGAATAGTCGTCACGTGACACAGAAGAGGACTGGGGCTGAGAACTGGGGAAGACGTTGATTGGTGCATTACACAGGTATAGCCACTAAAATGCTGAATAGGACTGTTTCTTTAATCGCCGTTTATAATGAGGTTTTGGTCTATTTTTTTTTTTTTTTACATGGCCGAGAACCTGTCACCACGTTTTTCCCATATAAACTAGGGCCAGCACCTGTAAGCCCTATGTGACAGCATTCTAGAATGCTGTATATAAAAATGCTTCTCTGTAAATTAGAATATCATCAAAAAGTTAATTTATTTCAGTTCTTCAATGCAAAAAAGTGAAACTAATATATTCTATAGAGTCATTACAAACAGAGTGATCTATTTCAAGTGTTTATTTCTGTTAATGTTGATGATTATGTCTTACAGCCAACGAAAACCTAAAAGTCATTATCCCAGTAAATTAGAATACTTTATAACACCAGCTAGAAAAATGATTTTAAAATCCAAAATGTTGGCCTAATTAAATGTAAAATGGGGAAAAAAGTTTTAGTCCGCCACCAATTGTGCAAGTTCTCCCACTTAAGAAGACGAGAGAGGCCTGTAATTGACATCATAGGTAGACCACCACTATGAGAGTCAAAACTGAGAAAACAAATCCAGAAAATCACCTTGTTTGATTTGGCAAGATTTATTTTGCATATTATGGTGGAAAATAAGTATTTGATCACCACCTAAAAACATGCAAGATTTCTGGCTCTCACAGACCTGTAACTTCTTTAAGAGGCTCCTCTGTCCTCCACTCATTACCTGTAGTAATGGCACCTGTGTGAACTTGTTATCAGTATAAAAGACACCTGTCCACAACTTCAAACAGTCACACTCCAAACTCCACTATGGTGAAGACCAAAGAGCCGTCGAAGGACACCAGAAACAAAATTGTAGCCCTGCACCAGGTTGGGAAGACTGAATCTGCAATAGGCAAGCATCTTGGTGTGATGAAATCAACTGTGGGAGAATAATAAGAAAATGGAAGACATACAAGACCACTGATAATCTCCCTCGATCTGGAGCTCCACTCAAGATCTCACCCTGTGGGGTCAAAATGATCACAAGAACGGTGAGCAAAAATCCCAGAACCACACGGGAGGACCTAGTGAATGACCTGCATAGAGCTGGGACCACTGTAACAAGGGCTACTATCAGTAACACCATACTCTGCCAGGGACTCAGATCCTGCAGTGCCATACGTGTCCCCCTGCTTAAGCCAGTACATGTCTTGATTTCCAAATGAAATGCAAAATTTACTTTCATCTGAAAACAACACCTTGGAGCACTGAGCAATAGTCCAGTTCTTTTTCTCCTTGGCCCAGGTAAGACGCTTCTGGAGTTGTCTATTGTCATGAGTGGCTTGACACAAGGAATGCGACACTTGTAGCCCATGTCCTGGATACCTCTGTGTGTGGTGGCTCTTGAAGCAATGACTGCAGCGGCAGTCCACTCCTTGTGAATCTCCCCCAAATTTTTGAATGGCCTTTTCTTAACAATCCTTTCAAGGCTGCTGTCATCCCGGTTGCTAGTGCACCTTTTTCTACCACACTTTTTCCTTCCACTCAACTTTCCTTTAATATGCTTGGATACAGCACTCTGTGAACAGCCAGCTTCTTTAGCAATGACCTTTTCCAGGTCATCCACCTGACAGCACCATGGAGGTTGTCTTCTTATCCACAGTGGGACAGGAAACCACGAGTATAAAAGGACCCTCCCCTTACCAATCATCAGTGTTTTTCCTGTCCCACTTTGGATAGGAACTGCGAGACTCCGGCAAGCTCCGTGGGGAGTGTGGATCGGGGGGTCTAGGCCCTTTTTACCCTTCCCGCTACAAGACCCGGTGCGCTGAAACCCGACACAGGGTCCCTCAGCCTACCCAGTGTAGCGCTGCTCCTGGGATTGCCGGCCGTTTCCTCCCAAGGGGGGCTCTCGTCCGTGCACGCCGAAACTTCTCCGATCCGCCCTGTGAACAGGAGGCGGTCAGGCGGCTCACCGCAGCACCGCATCACCTGAGCGGCGCCGCACGCTGAAGTCCGGAGTAGCCTCTTCCGGGTTGCGTCAGGCGGGGTCGGCGTCTCTGTTTCCGGCTATGGAGTCGGAGCACTTCCGGGGCATGCCGGCGAGCACAAGCGCTCCAACGCCAGGAAAGGATATAAAGTAATGGGAGTAGGTAGACCCCTATCCTGCAATATCCGAGATGGATGATTCCGCCAGGATAGAGGGTGATAATCAGGCTCACGTAAGTCCCCCTGAAGAGGGCAACTGTTAATGCTTACCTCCCGGGTGTTCCTACCTCCTTCTAAACAGGGCCGCTTCTATTATTATAGGTAGCCTCCACCGCCGCAGCTAAGAAAGGGAGATGTAAGAAGTGCACTTTATGCTCCACTAAACTAAAGGACACATGGCAGAAACCCCTGTGTGAGCCCTGCACTAACCGCATACTGGGCGAAGAGCAGGCCTCTCTCATGTCTAACATGCGGGCTATTATCAGGGAGGAGGTACAGGCATCAGTCTCTGGCTTAATGACCCCTCAACCCTCACAACCAGATAATAAGAAGAGAATGAGGGATTCGGACTCTACGTCTGAAGGAGCCTTGTCCGATTCAGAGCTGGAGGATGAGGAGTTTAAAGACCCTCCCGGGAGGGGGAAAAAATACTTATTTTCCTCTGCGGACACGGACGAGCTCCTGGGTGCAGTAAGGCACACTATGCAAATTGAAGAGCCGCCAGCCTCTTGTTCTATCCAAGATGAAATGTTCGGCGGGTTACGAGCCCAGACCTCAAAAGTCTTTCCTGTCAACGCTCATATTCGTGGAATGATTCTGGAGGAATGGGAGGAGGCGGAAAAACGCCTGATCATTCCAAAAGACTTTAAACTACGCCTCCCTTTTGATCCAGCGGAGGTCAAAGACTGGGAGGATGTCCCTAAAATAGACATTCCCTTAGCCAGAGTCTCCAAAAGAACTGCAATACCCTTTGAGGACTCATCTAACTTAAAGGAGGCTATGGATAGGAAGGCAGACAGTCTCTTAAAACGAGCCTGGGAGAGCTCAGCAGCTGTAATGCGTGCGAACATAGCAGCAACCTCGGTAGCACGGTCTATGCACCTATGGGTGGATGACCTAGCGGACCAGCTTTCCTCTAAAACCCCTAGAGAAACAATATTAAAATCCCTTCCCCTCCTTAAAATGGGTACAGATTTTTTAGCAGACGCATCGGCAGAAACAGTAAGATTTACGGCCAGGAATCAATCCCTATCAAATGCGGCCAGAAGAGCCATCTGGCTCAAGAACTGGTCCGGGGACGTACATTCCAAAAATAAGCTTTGCGCCATACCATTTTCAGGGGGAAGAGTATTCGGTCCGGTACTAGATGACATCTTAGAGAAAGCGTCAGATGATAAAAAGGGGTTCCCAGAGGACAAACGCAGAAAGTTTCAGCCCTTTCGGAGATCACGTTTTAATCAAAAAACTGACTATAGGGGGAAAGGGAAACAAGGAAGGTGGAGTTACCCGAAGGGTGGAGAATCTAGAACCAAAAATAAAGAATCCACCTTTTCAGGTTCAACATCAGGTTACCACAGAAAATGACGCCACCAGAGTGGGGGGGCGTTTAACCAGGTTTTCGGGAGGCTGGCAAAAGATCACTACAAGCCCATGGGTGTTACAACTAGTTGCTCAGGGTTACAGGATCGAATTCTCTTCTCCTCCCCCACAAAAATTCCTGATCTCCAGCCCCCATCTCACCGCGACATCTCCCATGTGGGTAGATATTCAGGATCTGCTAAAAACAGCTGCGATTGTCCCTGTACCTCCCCAAGAGATAGGACAGGGGTTTTATTCAAGCCTATTCTCTATAATAAAACCTTCGGTGGAGTCAAGAACTATCATAAATCTCAAACACTTAAATTCTTGGGTAGTATACAAACGATTCAAAATGGAATCGATAAAATCTACGATTCCCCTCCTGGACAGGGGAGTGGTTATGTGCACTCTAGATTTAAAGAGTGCGTATTACCACGTTCCTATCTGCCTAAACCACCAAAAATATCTGAGGTTTGCAGTAGAAAAAGGAGGAAAAGTCCTTCATTACCAGTTTCGCTGTCTTCCGTTCGGTCTAGCTTCGGCGCCAAGGGTTTTTACGAAGATTATGATAGAGGTAGTAGCCTACCTAAGAAATCGAGATATCTTAGTCATTCCGTATCTGGACGACTTCCTAGTGGTTGCAGACACGGTAAATCAACTCAGGACCGACTGTCAGTTTGTAATCTCCACACTGCAGAATTTGGGGTGGATCATAAACTGGAAAAAATCCGATCTAGTACCCAAACGGAGGATAAAATTCCTCGGAGTCATGTTAGACTCAAACGTCAGAATGTCCTTTCTGCCGGAGGAAAAACTGCGAGGTATAATAAGCAAGATTCATCTTTTCGCGAAGAGCAGGGTTTCCATCAGAGACGCCATGAAGATCCTAGGACTGATGACGGCCTGCATACCTTGCGTAAATTGGAGTCAATTTCACTCCCGACAGCTTCAACAGGCGATTCTCTCATCCTGGGACAGAAGACAGGGATCCTTAGACAAGGTGATACAGCTGCCAAACCAGGTGAAGACCTCGTTGCGTTGGTGGACAGATCCCAAAAACCTCAGGCGGGGAGTGCCCTGGAATCATGCTCCCGAAGTGATAATTACCACGGACGCAAGTCAACAAGGCTGGGGAGGCCACGTCCAGGGAAGGTATTACCAGGGTCAGTGGACCCGGGAAAACAGCACGCGATCCTCAAACTTCAGAGAGCTGCTCGCAGTCTGGAAGGTCCTATCTTCAGCACAGGCCTTGGTGAAGAACAGACACGTAAAGGTGCTCTCGGACAACACAACAGCAGTTGCGTTCCTTCGACATCAGGGTGGTCCGAGACACAGGGCTCTACAGCAGTTGGCAGAACGAATCTTCAGGTGGGCAGAAGTGATGGTACTCTCAATCTCTGCAGTTCACTTGGAAGGTTCCAGCAACCAAGTAGCAGACTTCCTGAGCAGGAGGACGGTTCTATAAACAGAATGGGAGTTAAACAACGTGGTTTTCAAAGACCTGTGTCGTTATTGGGGGTACCCGGAGATAGACCTCTTTGCAACCAGACGGAACGCAAAGGCCAGCATCTTCTATTCACTAAACCCTCAGGAGAACCCGGCCGGAGTCGATGCCTTCTCCCAATCATGGGAGAGAGGCCTGTTGTACGCGTTCCCGCCGCTTGCTCTAATACCAAGAACTCTCAGGAAGATCGCAGAAGACGGAGCCAAAGTCCTGCTTGTAGTGCCGTACTGGCCGAAGAGGAGTTGGTTTGCCTTACTGAAAAAGATGTCGAAGGAGAAACCAGTTTTTCTTCCACAAAGAACGGATCTCCTCTTTCAAGGTCCCATTCTCCACCAAAATCCGGAATCCCTCCGTCTATCAGCCTGGATCCTGAGCGGCAAGTCCTAAGAGCAAAGGGTTTATCGGACGAGGTGATCTCTACATTAAAAGCAAGCAGGAAGCCAGTAACCTCTTCAATCTATTCCAAAATCTGGAAAAAATTCTGCAGCTACTGTGGAGAAACTACAGTCGATACTGACCGCCCTAATGTTCCCAAAATCCTTGACTTTCTACAGGCAGGGTTTAATGCAGGTCTCAGACCCAGTACCTTACGGGTACAAATTGCGGCCCTTAGTGTTTTCTATGACTGTACTTTATCAGCTCACCCATGGATAAGTCGATTTTCCAGGGCAGTTGCAAGACTAAAACCTCTAATAAGGAAAACTATCCCACCATGGGACTTAAATCTGGTTCTTAACGAATTATGTAAAATTCAATTTGATTTGGAGGATAACCCAGACATAGGTAAATTGTCCCTAAAAACGGCCTTCCTTGTAGCCATTACTTCCGCAAAGAGACTGGGAGAGCTTCAAGCCCTCTCTATTCAAGATCCATACTTACAGATTTTTCATGACAGGCTGGTTCTGAGACTGGACCCGGCTTTCCTCCCGAAGGTGGTCTCCGATTCAAATATTAATCAGGAGGTCATACTTCCTTCTTTCTTTCAGTCACCCAGAAATCAAAAAGAGTCTCTTTACCATAGTCTGGACGTTAGAGAATCGGTTCTTAAATACCTAGAAATTACAGCACCCTGGAGGGTAGATAATAACCTTTTTGTTCAGTTTAGAGGCCCGAATAAGGGTAGGAAGGTGTCTAAATCCACAATCGCGAGATGGATTAGATCCACAATAATCTCGGCCTATAAAGCCCGGGGGAGGGATCCACCGGGTTATATCAGAGCACATTCGTCTAGGTCAATGGCAGCCTCATGGGCAGAAAAAGGGGGGGCGTCAGCAGATCAAATTTGTAACGCCGCTTCCTGGTCGAGTCTTAGTACATTCGCCAAACATTACAAACTAGATGTGATGTCAACACAATTAAGTTTTGGCAGGAGGGTACTCCAGGCAGTATTCCCACCCTAGGAAGTAGTCGGCTTTGGTACTTCTCCATGGTGCTGTCAGGTGGATGACCTGGAAAACGGTAATTAGTCTTACCGGTAATAGTATTTCCAGGAATCCATCCTGACAGCACTGCTAGTTTCCCTTCTCATGCTAATTTACTAAGATCTGATGTGATGTAAACATTTGTATCTTGCTTGTGTTTAAATAAAATATTCTTTTTTGGCATCCATCCAGATGTGGTACTTTGAAAATCACTGATGATTGGTAAGGGGAGGGTCCTTTTATACTCGTGGTTTCCTGTCCCACTGTGGATAAGAAGACAACCTCCATGGTGCTGTCAGGATGGATTCCTGGAAATACTATTACCGGTAAGACTAATTACCGTTTTTTGGCTTTCCCTCCTTGTGGAGTGTGTCAATGACTGCCTTCTGGACATCTGCAAGTCAGCAGTCTTCCTACTGAAACAGACTAAAGGTATGTGCACATGGTGAGGAATTGGCAGCGCTTTGGACGCAGCACATGTCCGCTGCATCCAAAGCGCTGCTGGCATTTGAATTCAGGTGACTCGGCATGTGTTCATTGAACTGTGTGGAATCTATGCGTCCAATACATTGGACGCAAGTCTCCGCAAGATAAATTAACATACTGAAGTCTGGAAAGATGCGCCGCCTGTCCATCTCCGCAGGAGATCCACTGACACCATTGCACGCATAGTGGGTATGGGATTTCTTGAAATCCCATCCACTATGCTGTAACATCTGGAAGCTGCAGGTTGAACGCTGTGGATGTACGTAGCATCCAACCTGCAGCGTTTACGGACGGTAGGAACACACCCTTAGGGCCCTTTTTAA
The DNA here is from genome assembly GCF_051348905.1 of Ranitomeya variabilis. Lineage (NCBI taxonomy): Eukaryota > Metazoa > Chordata > Amphibia > Anura > Dendrobatidae > Ranitomeya > Ranitomeya variabilis. The sequence continues at coordinate 996,745,252 of NC_135232.1, read as the reverse complement.
ACGCTTAGGAAGCCTTTGCAGGTGTTTTTGTTAATTATTCTAATTTACTGAGATAATGACTTTTGGGTTTTCATTGGCTGTAAGTCATAATCATCAACATTAACAGAAATAAACACTTGAAATAGATCACTCTTTAATGGCTCTACACTATGTTCCAAATTATTATGCAAATGACATTTTTCTCTGATTTTCCTAAATGGTTGGTGCAAATGACAGTCAGTCTAATAAAAGTCATCACCCGTTAGAGTATACATCGAATTTTATTGAATAAACCTCCCAATGATAACAGTATAATCTCCAAAATGAATAAAAACTTAAAATGCACTGTTCCAAATTATTAGGCACAGTAGAATTTCTAAACATTTGATATGTTTTAAAGAACTGAAAATGCTCATTTGTGGAATTTGCAGCATTAGGAGGTCACATTCACTGAACAAAAAAGCTATTTAACTCCAAAACATCCTAACAGGCCAAGTTACATGTTACAATAGGAACCTTTCTTTGATATCACCTTCACAATTCCTGCATCCATTGACCTTGTAAGTTTATGGAGAGTTTCTGCTTGCATTTCTTTGCATGAAGTCAGAATAGCCTCCCAGAGCTGCTGTTTTGATGTGAACTGCCTCCCACCCTCATAGATCGTTTGCTTGATGATACTCCAAAGGTTCTCTATAGGGTTGAGGTCAGGGGAAGATGGTGGCCACACCATGAGTTTATCTCCTTTTATGCCCATAGCAGCCAATGACTCAGAGGTATTCTTTGCAGCATGAGATGGTGCAGTGTCATGCATGAAGATGATTTTGCTCCTGAAGGCACATTTCTGCTTTTTATACCATGGAGGAAAGTTGTCAGTCAGAAACTCTATATACTTTGCAGAGGTCATTTTCACACCTTCAGGAACCTTAAAGGGCCCTACTAGCTGTTTCTCCATGATTCCGGCCCAAAACATGACTCCTCCACCTCCTTGCTGTTGTTGCAGCCTTGTTGGGACATGGTGGCCATACACCAACCATCCACTACTCCATCCATTTGGACCATCCAGGGTTGCTCAACACTTATCAGTAAACAAGAATGTTTGGAAATTAGTCTTCATGTATGTGTGGGCCCAATGCAACCATTTCTGCTTGTGAACACTGTTTAAGGGTGGCCGAATAGTAGGTCTATGCACCACAGCAAGCCTTTGAAGGAGCCTACACCTTGAGGTTCGAGGGACTCCAGAGGCACCAGCAGCTTCAAATATCTGTTTGCTGCTTTGTAATGGCTTTTTAGCAGCTGCTCTCTTAATCCGATGAACTTTCCTGGCAGAAACCTTCCTCATTATGCCTTTATCAGCACAAACACATCTGTGCTCAGATACAGCCACAAATCTCTTAACAGTACGATGATCACGCTTAAGTTTTCGGGAAATTTCTAATATTTTTATCCCTTTACCAAGGCATTGCACTATTTGATGCTTTTCAGCAGCAGAGAGATCCTTTTTCTTTCCCATGTTACTTGAAAACTGTGACCTGCTTAATAATGTGGAACATCATTTTTAAGTAGTTTTCCTTTAATTAGAATCACCTGGAAAACCAATTATCCCATGTGTTTAAGATTGATTTCAGTGATCCATTGAGCCCTGAGACACAATACCATCCACGAGTTTATTTGAAAAACAAAACATTTAAATCTTTATCACACTTAAATCCAATTTGCATAATAATTTTGAACACAGTGTATATACCGGTAATATGAGTTTCACTTTTTGTATTGAAGAACTGAAATAAATGTAACTTTTTGATGATATTCTAATTTAGTGAGAAGCACTTGTATGTTCCCATAAATTACAAAATAGCTTTTACTATGCTCACCTAAGGGGTGGTTCGGTCTGATAGGCGTCACTTCTCTTGATCCGGTGACTCCTCTCTTCTTGCTCTGTGTGAATGACATGCTCTACGTCATCCACAGTGTCCTCAGCCTTGCGTGCCTCCTCTGCCCTGCCGAAGACAGAGCAAAGTACTGTAATGCGCATGCTTGTGGAAAGGGCAAAGAGCGCTGGCGCATGCGCACTACAATGCATTGCTCTACCCCTGGCAGGGCAGAGAAGTGCGCAGGAGCCTTCTAGACTGCGGGCTTACAGGTGCTTGACTGCGGGCTTACAGGTGCTTGCCTTACTTTATATGGGAAAAATGTTTTTCGTTTGTATTTATGGGTGAGGATGGCACTAAATATGATTCTTGCATATGGAGATGTAACACTCCCATCTGAATAAAGTCTTCTAGACATTTATTCTAAAAAATTTCTAGCTATCATTGGAATTAATGTATTTTTCTTAATAGAAATGCAGTAAGTGAAAAAAATATATTTACATGAAAGAATAGAGAAATTGTAATGATGATGTTAGAAGAGTGAGAATTTCCATATTATGCCTAGCTGAAAAGAACGATCAGTATTCCACAGATCCTAAAGACAGATAATTAAGGGTCAGAGTAGGAGACGTGGGTAGAAAATGCGAATAGTGCATTAATTTCCTCCAGCGGCTGGCATGTGTTCAGAACTGATGCTTTTCAGCACAGCCGTAGCCAGCGATGGAGAGCTATTAATCTAAGCTGCAGACGGCGCTTTCTGGGTGATTAGCTCTCATCAGTGCAAAATATGGATTGATGACGAAGTGAGTGCTCAGACCAGACACCTTTTTCGTGATGTATTGAGTTGTGTGAGACAGGAGGTGTTTGAGCTTTTTGCCGGAAATATTGACATAATGGTGAAATGTCTGTCTAATGTGTAAAACTATCCGCACATGCGATGTATACTAAAAAAGATGCGGTAAGATCATAGCCTTAAGCCTTCAAAGATCTGTAGCTGTGTCTGAATATGTTTGACTCTGTTTTAAAGGGTAAACTTTTTTCTTTCATATATCAGTAATAGGCATGAAAATAAGAAACTGTGTAATGTATCTTGTCAGAGAAATCTGCATCTTTCTCCTCTTTAAGAATGATAATTCATTTTTAAAATTCTCAACTCAAGGTTAAAATCTATCGTCATGCAACAATCCATATTTTCCAAACACTGTTATAATTTTGCTTTGCTACTCCCCCTGGTATGTTGCTACCTGCTCCCCACTTTTCTGGCTCAGATTGATTAACTGATCGTGAAGAGGAGTGAGTTCAGGCCTCCTCCCAATGTTTCACACCCGAATGCATTTGTTAGCAAATATATTGTGAGTAAAGAGTCTGCTTGATGTAGTGCATCATGTAAGTGTATCATGTAAGTGTTGTCCTGAATTATACCAGAATTGAACCAATGGCGGAACTGAAGGTACCTGGATACTTAGTCACAGTAAACATTGTTTCTCTTTGTCTTCATTCTCACCCCCATAGTCCTACACTTCATACTAACCCCCTAATCCCTACACATAGTAATATACTGGTCCTCCCCATCCATCTGACCTCCTGCTTAGAATTGTTCCTCAACATACGATCCTGTGTCTCCAAACACAGGCAGCCACTCTCCTGCTCTCACCTACTAACACTTTCTCTGCCCATTCTCAGGCCGGCGATATTTCTCCAAATCCTGGCCCTCCTCACCACATCTCCAAAGTCATTTCTACCTCTCATCCACGCTCTATAAAAAAATGTCCGCAACCTTTTCAACCTTATACCCATTCGCCCAGCCCCCGCATCCTCTGTCCCTCTAACTTAAACTCTCTGTCTGCAACAAACTTTCATACATCCATGATCTTTTAAATATTAACAAACTTTCCTTCCTTGCCATCACTGAAACCTGGTTCACCCCTCTGACACAGCTTCTCCAGCTGCACTTTTGTATGGTGGATTCCACCTTTCCCACACCCCCAGCCCCAGCAGCAAGCATGGTGGAAGAGTTGGTTTTATCCTGTCAGATAAATATTCCTTCATCCAAATCCCACTGCCACTCTCTGGTACTCTCTCTTCTTTTGAGGTTCACAGAGTGCTCATCTACTCCCCCTCCAACCTCCAACTAGCTGTCATTTATGGCCCCCCGGGCCAGCCACCAACTTCTTAGACCACTTCACTACCTGTCTACTTCATTTCCTTTCTGCTGACATCCTCACTATCATTATGCGTGACTTTAACATACCCCTTGGAAACTTCCCATTCAGCTGTCTGTAAACTTCTATCTCGCACTTCCTCCTTTGGGCTTGCTCAATGGTCTTCTGCAGCCACTCCCAAAGATGGCCGCACACTGGACCTCATCTTCACCCACCTCTGTTCACTATCTAACTTCTCTAACTCACCTCTCACCCTGTCTTGCCACAACATACTCACATTTTCTTCCCTCTCTTCTCCGGGTGCACAATCCCCACTCTACAAACTTGCACACCCTTGCAGAAATCTCAAACACCTTGACCTACACTCACTCTCTGAATCCCTTCGCCCTCTTACACACATATGTTTCTTGCGCAATACTGATGCTGCTGCCTTTTTATATAATACCACAACAGCTGCAGCTGTCAAATCAGTAGTTTCCCTCACACACACCAAAACTTGCACACTCAACAGGCAACCCTGACAAACCAGCCTGACTAAAGAATTGAGGCAGGCTTTCAAGGTTGCTGAGCGGAGATGGAAAAGATCCCACTCCAATAAACACTTTATCGCATTCAAACAGTCCCTCATTACTGTCAAATCCATGCTCACTGCAGCAAAACATACTTCTCATCTCTCATATCCTCCCTGTCTCACAACCCTAAACAGCTATTTAGCACTCTCAATTCATTCCTCCGTCCCCCAGCTCCTGCTCCTTCTCCTTTCCTCACAGTTGAAGACTTTACCTCAGTCTTCAAGCAGAAGACTGATAACATCAGAGAAAGCTTTGGCCTACAGCCCCCACAGCCCCTCATAACTACTCAGCCCTCCTCCTCCAAAACCTGCTTCTCCACCATTACACTAGATCATCTTTCCTCTTTCCTCTCCAAATTACATCTCGCCACCTGTGAACTTTACCTGATACTGTCCCACCTCATCCCAAACCTCACCACGGTCGTCATCCCAACCCTTAACCATCTCTTCAACCTATCACTAACAACTTTCTTTCTCTCATGCTTCAAACGTGCCTCAATTACACCCAGCCTCAAAAAGCCCTCTCTTGACCCATGCTCTTTGTCTAGCTATCGCCCCATATCACTTCTACCCTGTGCCTCAAAACTACTGGAACAACACATCCATTTCGCCATTTTGAACTGTCCTCCCACTTTTCCTCCTGCTCCATCTTTAAGCGCTTGCAATCTGACTTCCGACCGCATCATCCAACTGAAACTGCCCTAACTAAAGTCACCAATGACCTACTAACTGCCAAATCCAAGTGACACTACCAGGGCCGGACTGGGACCAAAAAGCAGCCCTGGCACAAAAAAAATTCACCAGCCCCCACATACAATGAATTACATACACTTCATATATGATGTAGACCGCACACATGCTGGACAACACAACCTCATTATAATACACATCAAATAGTCACACAGACACACACATACATGTACACAGCACACATGCTGGACAACACAGGCTCATTACGTACACATTACTCATTATTACACACACACAAGTATTACACACACGCAAACACTACAGATACCACACACATTACACACACACTACAGATACCGCACACACAAGTATTACACTACAGATACCACACACACATTACACACACTACAGATACCGCACACACATTACACACACACACACACACTACAGATACCGCACACACATGTATTACACTACAGATACCGCACACACATTACACACACTACAGATACCACACACACAAGTATTACACTACAGATACCGCACACACATTACACACACTACAGATACCGCACACACAAGTATTACACTACAGATACCGCACACACATTACACACACTACAGATACCGCACACACATTACACACACACTACAGATACCACACACACATTACACACACTACAGATACCGCACACACAAGTATTACACTACAGATACCGCACACACATTACACACACTACAGATACCGCACACACATTACACACACACTACAGATACCACACACACATTACACACACTACAGATACCGCACACACATTACACACACACTACAGATACCACACACACATTACACACACTACAGATACCGCACACACATTACACACTCACTACAGATACCACACATACATTACACACACTACAGATACCGCACACACATTACACACACACTATAGATACCACACATACATTACACACACTACAGATACCACACATACATTACACACACTACAGATACCGCACACACATTACAGATAACGCACACACATTACACACACTACAGATACCGCACACACATTACACATACTACAGATACTCCACACACATTACACACACTACAGATACTGCACACACATTACACACACACACTACAGATACCGCACACACATTACACACACTACAGATACTGCACACACATTACACACACATACTACAGATACCGCACACATGACACACACACTACAGATACCACACACACATTACACACACACACTACAGATACCACACACATGACACACACACTTCAGATACCGCACACACATTACACACACTACAGATACCACACACACATGACACACACACTACAGATACCGCACACACATTACACACACACACTACAGATACCATACACTAATGTTTTACACACTCACAGACTACACACACACACACACACTTCTGTGTTGCAGAGCAGGCCGATGTCCATGTGCAGCTCTTTAGGTTCTCCTGCTCACAGCAGCTCTGTCCCGGCACCTCCCCCGGTCTCTCCTTCTCTGCCGGGAATGAAAGCAGAGAGATCAGAGCAGGAGATAATGTCACCGCCCTGACTGTGTGCTTCCAGTGGGAGCTAGGGAAGCAGTTCCACCGGCAGGTATTACCTTTCATCTTGCGTGCTGCTGTTCTCTGCCACTGTTCTCTGACACTGGTACTTTCCACTCAGCCAGCATGTGCCGATCGAGCGGCCCACTACAAGCACCGGCCCTTCTGGCATTTGCCCGAAGTGCCCGATGCTCAGTCCGGCCCTGGACACTACTCTGTCCTTCTCCTCCTGGACCTGTCATCTACCTTTGACACAGTGGACCATTCCCTCTTACTACAGATTCTCTCATCTCTTGGCATCACAGACTTGGCCCTACCTTAGATCTCCTCATGCGTTACAGACTGGAGTTTCAGCATCTCCCAGTCACACACCACCTCCTCTCCTCACCCCCTATCTGTTGATGTCCCCCTAGGTCAGAGGTGTCAAACTGCATTCCTCGAGGGCCGCCAACAGGTCATGTTTTCAGGATTTCCTTAGCATTCCACAAGGTGCTGGAATCATTCTGTGCAGGTGATTAAATTATCACCTGTGCAATACAAGGAAATCCTGAAAACATGACCTGTTGGCGGCCCTCGAGGAATGCAGTTTGACACCTCTGCCCTAGGTTCAGTTCTATGACCCCTGCTCCTCTACATCTACACCTTCAGTCTGGAAGAGCTCATAGAGTCCCACGGCTTTCAGTATCACCTCTATGCTGAAGACACACAGATCTCCCTCTCTGGACCCCATATTACCTCCTTACTAACCAGAATCCCACAATGTCTGGCCGCTATTTCATCTTTTCTTCTCTGTTAGATTTCTTAAACTTAACATGGATAAAACAGAATTCATCATCTTTCCACCATCTTATTCAACCCACCCAAACAGACCTATCCATCAAAGTCAATGGCTGCCTACTTTCCTCAGTCCCCCAAGATCGCTGTCTCAGGGTAACCCTTGACTCTGATCTCTCTTTCAAACCACATATCCAAGCCCTTTCCACTTCCTGCAGACTCCAACTCAAAAATATTTCCCGGATCCTCACATTCCTCAACCAAGAATCTGCAAAAACACTAGTGCATGCCCTCATCTCCTGCCTCGACTACCGTAAACTCCGGCTTTATGACATCACCTCTAACACTCTCGCACCTCTCCAATCTATCCTAAACTCTGCTGCCCAACTAATCCATCTACCCCTGCTATTCCCCGGCCTCTCTTCTCTTTCAATCCCTTTATTGGCTTCCTATTGTACAGAGACTCCAATTCAAAACCTAACCTTGGCATGCAAAGTCATCCGTAATCTATCTCCTCTATACATCTGTGACCTAGTCTCCCTGTACTTACCTACACGCAACCTCCAATCTTCACAACATCTCCTTTTCTATTCGCCTCTTATTTTCTCTTCCTACAATACAAGATTTTTCCTGTGTATCCACTCTACTCTGGAACTACCTGAGGTCTGTTCTACCTCAACATATCAGACTCTTGCCTACTGTGGAAACCTTCAAAAAGACCTACCTCTTCCGACAAGCCTACAACCAACTGTATCCTCACCTATGCCTTGTAGATTGTGAGCCCTCGCGGGCAGGGTCCTCTCCTCCTGTACCAGTCAGTGACTCATTTTGTTCAAGATAATTGAACTTGTATTTTATGTACACCCCTTTACACATGTAAAGCGCCATGGAATAAATGGCTCTATAATAATATATAATAATTATCTTCAGTGAACACAAATCTTCCCATTGCTGAGATAGGAGATAACAGGTGCTCATAAAGTTCTAGAAAGAACTGTAATTGTGTTTTCAGAAAGACTTGCAGTAGGATGTCTGTTACTGCATCTAGCTCCTCCATCCTCCCCCCTCCATAGAATTTTAAAAGCCCCAATTGTTATCTTCTATCTCAGTATTGGGAAAATCTATCTATACTGAATATTTCACTTATGAATTGAGAGTGTAAGATCAGTCAAAGAGAAGAAAGAAGCAGATTACTGTTATAATCTGTTACAACGTTTCCTATTTTCACTCAATAGTAATTGTTACGCATGTGGTTGTGGAAACACTCTGCCATGGTCCGGGGAGAGCCTGGAGGGGTGTAACTAAATGAGCACAGACTCTTCGCTAGAGCCCCTGATGGTGGGGTTAGACTTGGCTTCAGGTGCACACCAGGTGCTATTCCAGGACGGACCTACGGAGCCATGGCAGCTGACAACAACATGGGGGACAAGGAAGCAGGACTGGCCAGTAACTGGTTTGTGGAATGGTACGGCACAAGCATGACTGCAATGGGAACATGGGACGGCCACAGTATGGGATCACAGATGCAGGTTCTCAGGTGCAAGTACAGACTGGACAAGTAAGCGGTACCAGTACAGGTCAGACGGATCAGGATCGTGACTAGAAACAGGCAGGATGGATTCAGTATGGGTATAGCAGGGAGGACCGGGACAGGTACAGACAGAGCGGACTGGATCAGGAGCACGGAGACCTTATAACTAACTAACAGGAAACACATAGAATAATTAAGTTGCTAAGGTAACTCCCAATTGGGGAAGGTGCCTTATACACAAGAAATAACCCAGTAATTGGCTGGGGATATCTTTAGCAGGTCCAAGGAGCAGACAGGCGTCAAGTGAGCGCGAACGAATAAGTACACACGTTGACGTTCTGGCAGGGGAAGGAGAGGACACGTGCAGAGGTGCCGGTGGAGCCCTAACAATATTAATAACCGTCATTTTAATACAAATTAAAATGACAGTTTCTCTTTGCATCAAACATGTTACAACCCAGTATAAGAGATCTTTTATTCCCCTAATATTTGCCATCATTGGACGGAACATGCTTAGGCTACGTTCACATTTGCGTTGTTGGGCGCAGCGACGCAACCAACCACGCATGCACACAACGCAGCGTTTTGCGACGCATGCGTTGTCATAAGATCCTACTGATCGGGACTTTCGGTTCAGGGAAAACGCTACAAGTAGCGTCCCCTGCGCCCTGTCTTGTGCGTCTATATGATGCATGCGTCGTAAAACGCAGTACAACGCGTACCGGCGCATGTTAAAGATAGGGACGCATGCGTCGATGACGCTACGCCCAACAACGCAAATGTGAACGTAGCCTTATAAGTATTAAAAGAGGCAGCCCGTGCTATCAACATTTATCTAATGTGAATTGACATAAGAATTAACTGATCATTTATTGGTTGTAATTGTTTAGGTCAGCCAAATTCTTTTTGGCAATAGGTATAGGGATAACTTTTATTATGCTCTTATTACGATTAGAGTTTTCCTTCATTTCAGTGGTTGTCTGGTATTGGGGGGAGGCATGTGATTTTCCCACAAATGGCATTCGGGGGTTTGTGTTAGATGCTACAGCTCAGCCTCATTTACTTTAAGGAATGGCATTTATCACCCATATAAAGGATAGATGATAACTATATAATTGGTAAGGGTCTGACTACTGGGACCCCGATGATCTTGAGTATAGGCTCCTAAAGTCCTCTACAATGGAACGGTAGTGAGCGGTCTGAGCACCACTTGTATAAACCGCGGATGGAGCAGTGTTTGCACATGCTCAACACCTGTTCTCGTGATTGATTGGTCCCAGCAGCCGAACTGCTTATGGGATAGAAAAATATTGAAATTTGAGAATCCTCAGTGGTTGATACTTTTTAATAGCTAACTGAAAAGATGGTAACAAAAAGCAAGGATTTGAGACTACTCATCACACATAGTGTAACACAAAATCTGAAGAGTCACACATTTATATACAACAGGGCACAGGAATAATGCAATAGATAAGACGTGAAGCAGAACTATCCAGGTGGGACGGGGAGAAAACAGTTGTGTCAGTAAATAATATTGGAGTTCATGTAGGAGAAGTGTGAAAGTTTGAGTCCTCTGAGGTCTGGTCCATGGTTGTGATGTCCCACGAGGTCTGAGGAGCACATTCCTTAATGGATGTACAAAGGACATTAATCCATGCGACTCATTCGTTCCTGCTCTGAATGTGTCAAAGGTCATCATATGTTTGTATTCCCAGACTCTTCTGTTTCTCTGGGACATGAAGTTACCTTTATACTAGTAATCTCATGTTCATGATGCAGCAATCAGGGCTACAGAAATGTTTGGCCACAGGTAGAACAGTAAAAGAAGAAAGAACAGATCTAAGTTTTTGTCCCGTATTCGCCAAATACAAACATGGACAAGAGTGGGGCTGTTTATTGGGAGTCCCCCTTTTTATTCCCTGACCATCCCTTTAATGAGAGTGCCTTTTATTTTACTGATCTTAAACAGGAAGAAGGGCAGCGTGAAAAGGATAATAATGATGAAGCCGAGCAGCGAAGAAAGAAAATCGAAGCTTTAAAGGTATGATTGAAGCCCACAAGCCAGTCACTGTCCCCTGATGAATGTCCAGTGTTCTCGGCCTGCAGTTTATAGGATTAGTGGCCTGACTCACGCGAGGACCAAGCACGATCTCCAGGGTCTGATTTACTAGTCTCCATCTCTGTTGCCTCATTCATTAAAATTGCAATTTTTCTAGACTGTGATTCACCGTCTCTGAAATTGAATTGTGTGTACATAGCATTTGCCTGTAAGCAGGTAATCCGCTTGTTATCCATTCCATCTGCTCCAGCTGAAGCCTAGCTGTACGTTCCTGACACAGCCGCTCAGCATGTATGACAGATGAATGGCGGCAGTGCGCTCTCGCCGCAGCATCATATCCTGCCTAGCTTTGCAATCCATCCCCTCACATAAACACTTAACACTGCATTTTCTATACCCATGTTGTCTTTGTCCATATGTTATTCATCAAGAGCTAACTCTAAACTAAGTTCATGATCGGCTTTGTATGACCTCTGTTTTTCTTTTTTCTTTCTTTGGAGGCCCAAGCAAATGCTCGAGCGGCTGTAATAAAAGAGGAACTTGAACGAAAGAGGAGAGAAGCGGATGAGAGGGAAAAGAGAGCCTGGGAGGAACATGTAAGCGATGAGCACTGTGAAGACCTGCGGTATACGAGCCCCAAATTCTTCAGTACTAGGTTCACCTAGTCACTCTCACTTTTCCTTTATTTTATGGGGTTTTTTTTATACATATAACCATTGAAAGGATACTATCTGACCTTATGACAGTAATCAAAAGAAAAATGCTTTACTAGTTTCAGCTTGCTGGGGATTAAAGAGAATAAAAGAGTGTATATTTCCTCCAAAGCCGATAGACATGGAAATAGCTGTTGAGACCCCTACAGTCAGGTTAGTGGTTAAGGGGAGTCTGTCTGCAGGATTTTGCTATACATTACATTACATAGGGAGAAAAGCCTGATTCCAGGGATCTGTCACTTACTGGGCTGATTGGTATTGTTTTTATAAAAAACTTCTTTTGTCTGATCAAGGTGTAGCACAGCTAAGAGTTTAACTGTGTATAACCCCGCCGATACCCCTGACTGTCAGCTTTCTATGTACACTGTGCATTGTGAGCAGCTGCTAATCAGTGGGGGCAGCAGGTTACACAGATTGGCCTGACTGCTCTGCACCTGAGCTGTAGTCCCAGCAGTGTTAATCTCCTGCTGATTGCATTGAAACTATAACACAGTCTAATAAGTGACACATTTCTGGAATCAGGGTCTCGTACCCTATAGTATACTGTTCTCCGATTAAAGGGAACCTGTCACCCCCAAAATCGATGGTGAGGTAAGCTCACCTTCATCAGGGGCTTATCTACAGCATTCTGTAATTCTGTAGATAAGCCCCCGATGTTACCTAAAAGAGGAGAAAAAGAGGTTAGATGATACTCACCCAGGGGTGGTCCCGCTGCGGTCCGGGTCCGATGGGTGTCTCAGGTCTGGTCCGGGGCCTCCCATCTTCATTCCATGACTTCTCTTCTGGTCTTCACTCCTCGGCTGCGGCCTGAGCACTGCAGTACTTTGCTCTGCCCTCAACAGGGCAGACAAAATACGCCTGCGCCGCAGCCGTGGTGTGAAGACCAGAGGAGGACGTCATGGAATGAAGATGGGAGGCCCCGGACCAGACCTGAGACACCCATCGGACCCGGACCGCAGCGGGACCGCCCCTGGGTGAGTATAATCTAACGTCTTTTTCTCCTCTATTAGGTAACATCGGGGGCTTATCTACAGCATTACAGAATGCTGTAGATAAGCCCCTGATGCTGTTGAGCTTACCTCACCATCGATTTTGGGGGTGACAGGTTCCCTTTAAATAACAAATAACTGCTGACGGATTCCCTTTAACTTCTAGAGATATAGAAAAATCCCACTCGCATACATATGATGCAGAATGTTAGCGCTGATGAGCAAGTTGGACCGTAACAAAGACATATGAACATGGCCTTCATGGCGATGTCACAAGGGCGTGCTGTGGTGGGGAGAGGTGATTTACAGCCTGTGCATTGATTACATCTTAGGCTAGTTTCACATTTGCGGTTAAGTCCGCAGTGTATCGTCCACAACCGCAAACGCATGCAAAAACGCATGCAAACGTCTGATAACGCAGCGTTTTTTATCCCCATCAGCTTACACATGATGGTAAAAAAAAACTCAGCGTTTGCATGCGTTTTTACATGTGTTTGCGCTTTTTATGCGCATGCGTTTGATATTTCCAGGAGGGTGTGTCTTTAATGGGCATGTCTAAATCAGTTCCTGGACATGCGCAGTCCGACGTGCGCAAGCGCATCAAACGCACACGTACGCAATGACATGTGTACACATGCGTTCCCATAGACAGTAATGCGTTTTTTTTGCCGCATTCCTTGCGCTAACAATCGCATACGTTTCTAGGCTGCAAATTGACACCTCTAAAATTACTACATGTAGCGTTTACCGCGCCAAACCGCAGACGACGAAATGCCGCATGCGTCGTCAAACGCAGCAAAACGCAACCAATCGAAGACCCCTGCGTCCCTAATGTTAAAGCTAGGAATACACAACGCATGCGGAAAATTGCGGCACAAACGCTGCGGACACAACCGCAAATGTGAAACCGGCCTTAGGGCTCGTAATTTTTCTTAAAGATGGCAGAATTTTTAATGCCAGTGAATTATAAAGACTTGAGCTGATTTGAATTTCTAAGGTACGAAGCAAGTAAAACGCAGAAAGAAATCAGCGGATGAGTGATTGTATATTTTAGGAAGTTCTACTTTAATTTTCTAGATTCTCAACACATTTTTTCCACAAAGTTTTAGATAGAAAGGTTAAACTGCTTTGTTTCCTTGTAGTCTGTTTTTTTTTTTTTTTAACAACTTCACAAAGGATTATGGGAAGCAGATGACATCTATATGGCTATAATGCGTTTCTATCTGCTACACTGACACGAGGTAAATGTGTCTGATGGCGTTCTTTTCCAGCCCAGCAGCATTGCCACCTTTTGATTTCCCCAGAGATTCTTTTGGTAGTGTTTGTGTTATAGTCCGCAGTAAAGTATGGGGCACTGACACTCCGACTTCATATTATGTACCCAAAGCAGACAGAAATAAACCTGTCAACTCCAGCAGCTTACATTCCTGTTCTGTACACTACAATAGTCTCATTGACATCAGAGTAGTCGTGGTGCTTTTTATTACTCTCCAGATAGCCATTAATTAAAGGCCAAAAGAAGCACTTCATAAAAAACACCTTATAAGCTGTGTATTTGTCCTGACCTTTTGCACAGCTCATAGTGTCCCTCCCTTCCATTGCTCCAAAAGAAAATGTACAAGTTAATGGCAACAAAAAGTTAAATGGCATAAAGAAAATAACAACTTGTAGTATTTCTAGATACAAAGTCTGCAAATCGAACATTTTAAGTTGTGATAGATCATCTCACTCGGCACCATACGGAGGAGGACTCAGGAACGCTGTCTCTTTAAACCGCTCGCTGGTTTAATAAGAATACTGCATATACCAGTGCAGAGTTGTCAAAAACAAAACACGGCCTTTCTGACCTAAGGAAAAACAAAAGCATAATGCAAAGCACAGTCCTTGTTGTTACGGGGATCCACCCACTCAGGGTTAGCACAAACATGAACACTAGTGATGAGCGAATACACTCGTTACTCAAGATTTCCAGAGCACGCTCGGGGGGCCTCCGAGTATTTTTTTAGTGCTCGGAGATTTAGTTTTTCTTGCCACAGCTGAATGATTTACATCTGTTAGCCAGCATAAGTACATGTGGGGATTCCCTAGCAACCAGGCAACCCCCACATGTACTTATGCTGGCTAACAGATGTAAATCATTCAGCTGTGGCAAGAATAACTAAATCTCCAAGCACTAAAAAATACTCGGAGGACCCCCGAGCGTGCTCGAGTAACAAGTATATTCGCTCATCACTAATGAACACCTCTCTGGAGTTAGCCTCTCCAGACACACTGAACTCAGAATACGTCAGAAGCGAGTATTTAAATCCAAGACCATACCCTGGAGTGGAGATATGGTGAACCACCTCCCACCCCCTCTATGGTTGTTAACAAAAACAAACAAACTTCTGGGTTTCAAATCACTGAAGCTAATAGCCTCAGTGAAACATATCTCCCCTCCAGAACTTTGCCAGTGACTTTGTGACAAAGTACAGAAGGGAATATGAGCCATTAATGGTTATTATCCAGCAAAAAGAAGCTAATGTTCCTCCTTTGTTTTGTTTTCTTTTCCTCATCTTACCCAGCTCTGTGCTGCACCTTTGTTTTGATGCTGCCAGGGCTTCCTGTGGAAGGTATTGCCGTATAAATACCTGTTCCCTGTCCCTTCTCACAAACATTGCCCCTAAGTGTCTGCATGCCCCTTCCTTACTAGATGTGAGATACTTCTATGATTACTCGCTGTCTATACACACAACACAGTTTTGTTACTGACACTGCAAAATCTGCTACCCAGTATGTGAAACATGATCCCCATTGAGACGGGTGGAGGGTGAAAAGAAGGGAGCAGTGCAGATTCAAGGCTTTTTGAGGTGTGACCTAGGGATGGGGAGATGACCACATGCACAGACTGTGGCGCTTTGCATGAGCAGGAGAATAACCCCAGGAGCTCATGTTATTCTATAGCTTACAAAGGAACCTGCGCTACAATTAGTCAATTAGTATGTGACTAATGTTAAACCATTTCCTCACAACACTATAAAAGTATGCTCTCATTAATAATCAAATTTTAGTGTTCTTTCTACTACTTATTGTTATTCATCCAGTACCAAATGGGTTTTCCATCAATCCACCCTAATGGCCCATCTGTTCTATGCCAGCCTCTGCCATAGTTGCTTGCCATATCAAAGGGAGCATTGGAGACCTGCAGAGGTCAGCAGTATGGAACGAGAGCAAACGTTCCAGAGTCTGAATATATTAGGTGTGAAACTGTGATGTGATATTATATGTAATTAAAATCCATAGTACACAGTCATATGTACAATGAGACTTCATGGATCACCGATCCTATCCCAAAATGTAAATTATTTGGGATGTCCGATATTTTTTTTTTTCCTCCAGTAGTGATCTCCAGCTGCAGTATGACTTATGGATGTTACTGGTAGAGCTACAGTATGTCCAGCTTTCCATGGAGCATAGTGTATATTGTCATTGAGGGACACTTTCCTATTTCTAGCTCTGGGAACATTTGTGGACATTAATCTGAACATACCGTTATGTGTCTACTACAACAGTAACTGTTTGGTGGGCTCAGTGATATCGCAGTTCTGGGCTTCTATTACTTTGTTATAAGCTCATAATAGCAGAAATGCCGTGACCACAATGCTACTGTGGGGGTATCTGGCTGTGATTGTCACATCGCTCGCATTATTACAGAAATATTATGCTTGTCACGGTCATTAGGGGCTATGGTTGGTACATTGTTGCCAGGGCCATGGGTTTTCACACTAGTCCAGGATTGTGGCATCTGAGGAGTGGGCATAGTACTTTATGATGCATATCCAGCTCTCTCCTTTCAACTTCCAGAAGTTTGAAATGATGGTCACCGTTCCAGCAGAATATACAGTAACCCCAGTGTGTGTATGTATGTATGTGTATATATATATATATATATATATATATATATATATATATATAACATCACACTCTCGCGTAACAGAAAAGAAAGACATGGCACATCATTCAGAACTTGGGCTCATGTTGTAAAAACGTGTGCAGCACTTGTGTAATACTTTATGCTGATCATTAGTGTCTGATCCATTACAGAAGAACCTGTCCAACGTCCTGACATGTCTATTCTAGTGAATTCCTGCATGTCCATGAACTTGCTCCTAACTGGAGCTTCCTTTCTTAGAACTGCATTGGCCGTTCCTCACTTATTCATCCTGGCAATCTATGAATAAGGCTCATTTCACACTACTTTTAAGACTCCTCCTTTTCTGAATCTGTCAGAATAATCGAAGCCCTGAAAAAAGGGGTTTCACATGGATCCACAAGTGAGGCATTCAATTTGCAGCGAGTTTAGCAAAAAGATGGCCAAAAAGAAAATTAAACTTAGTCCAAAGTTTCAGGCTCCTCCTTATTCTCAATAGATCTGTTTGTTCCATCTGACCCTGTTTTTCATGACTTCAGATGGAAGCCCGTGATGGGGACAGCAAGAGAGTCTCACACATAGAAACTGTCAGCTGGGTGTTACCATTCACTGGTCAAAGGGGTATGTCCACTGCAAGCACTGACACAAGGGAGTAGGTTAATCTATAAACTACAAGGAGAAACAGCAGAATGTTGAGTTCTAAAGAACAGCGCTCCTGGATTTCTTTTACAGAGATACAAGTGTCATGATTAGGACATGGTTAATGTCCTGTTCTCTCAGGGCTAATTTTGCTGGCCGCTTTCGATCTGGGAGGGGTATTTATACTCACTCCAGACTAGGATTCCCTGTCAGCTATACTCTTGTTCTAGTCTGTGCGCCTGACCCCTGGAGTGTGTGCCCGGTTTGCAATTGTTTTCCTTGCTCTCCATGCGTTACTCTGTTTGTTTGTTCTTCTGGATTTCTGACCTCTGGCTTCTCTTCTGACAATCCTCCGTCTCACCCCTTTGGTACCTCGTGATCTCCTGATTCAGATCTTGGCTTGTTTGACTACTCTCCTGTGTAGATCGTCTCCTCTGCACCCCGGTGTCTGGCTCTTTCCCCGACCACCTCCTACTCTGTCACATGGTTCAGGTCCTGGTTGTTACCTGGTTAGTAACCTGGCACTTTACCCAGCTCCCTTGCTGCTGTGTGCAGTGTTTCCCACAGCAGTAATTCCCGGGAGCCGTGACAACAAGTATTGCCTATAGACGTCACGAGAGCTGAGAGATTGTTACTGTGATAGGACTCCACTGAGGTCACATCACTATGCAGTTCGTAGACCTGTAGTCTCCCATTGCTATCACTCACCACTGCAGTAACACTTAGCTACTTTGCGTTTGCTGTCTGGACCCTCAGGGGAGCTTTGTCTGAGAGATGCCTAGTATTTAGTTTTCAGGCCTCAACATTGTACATTTTTCAAGTGTTTTAACCATTATCATTCCAAATAATTGTATTTGGTGTAATATTATGCAATGCTAGGCCGTCTCCTCACCGCGCTGCTATATTAATAGATCTGGATTGTAGAGGTGCCTGGCGTTCAGTACGATTCTCATAAACAGATCTAACCTGAATATCTGCTGACCAACCCCATATTTTCTGTTTACAAGCCAGGTGAAAGGATCTGGACCTTTGTGGTTGGAATGTCACCAATTACAAGTATGTAGCATGTGATGAGACGGCATTAGTTGTCAGGAGGGAATGCACACTATCTGTCACCATTAGAAAACATTCTATCACCTGCAGCCTGCAATTCTCATCCCTGGTGAAAGGTTAATTGCAGCCAAAATGGAGTGTCAGGAGCATCTTGTGTGTGGTCTCCAGGTGCAGGCCTTGTTTGTTTGACAGGTGGAGATGAGGAGCACATAACTTCTCTTCTTCACACGTACACCCATCATCTCTGCTTACAACTTCACATTATGTGCTCTTTTTACCTAGCTGCTAGGCCATGTCTATTGGAAGACGGGTTCAAGGGAAGTTAATAGACAAAAAGGGTAATGTCCTAATGTTCAAAAATACAAATGATCTCACAAGAAATATTCAATAACCTCAGCCTGGTAAAATATACACGTTATCTTATTTTTCCTTCCAGCACTCAAGCTCATAAAGTCCTTTTTACATTGTTCTGCATAATAGAAATGCAGATGTGAGAGCAGATAATGCTGACATTTTCCATCCCTGCTCATAAAGCCTTATCCAGGTTGAGCCCAATTTTATTTGGAATATCAGCATTTTTACGCACCAAATCAAGAGTTGGAATTTCTCCCCAGTGTGTCTGATGGAAAGAATTACTTTTTCTTCTATGAGCCTTTCTCCGAGGAGATCCCTAATTTCATCTCAAGTGCTTAAATAGCCATTAGGAGCTCCCATGTACTATGTGGTTTTTCTGCCTGGCGGGTGGGTAGTTGGGCTTTCTCTAGATCATAATCTGGCCATGAGTATACAGTGGTGTGAAAAAGTGTTTGTCCCCTTCCTGATTTCCTATTCTTTTGCATGTTTGCCACACTTTAAAAAAAAAAAAAAAAAAATTTAAAAATTAGATAAAGATAACACTGGTAAACACAAAATGTTCTACTTCAGGATTTTTTGGTAGACAGCAGAATTCATGGTTCCATTTACCACAGCAAGTCTCCCAGGTCCTGAAGCAGCAAATCAGTCCCAGACCATCACACTAGCACCACCATATTTTACTGTTGGTTCGTTGTTCCTTTTCTGATATTCTGTGTTGCTTCTGCGCCAGATGTAATGGGACATGCTCCTTCCAAACTGTTCAACTTTTGACTTGTCAGTCCACAGAGTATTCTCCCAGAAGTCTTGTGGATCATCAAGATGTTTTCTGGCAAAACTGAGACAAGCCTATATGTTCTTATTGCGCAGCAGTGGTTTTCATCTTGAAAATCTGCCATACAGGCCATTTTTGCCCAGTCTATCTTATGGTGTAGTCATGAACAAAAACATTACCTGAGGAAATTGGGGTCTGCAGTTCTTTGGATGTTGTTGTGGGGTCTTTTGTGACTACTTGGATGAGTCGCCTCTGCACTCTTTGGGTCATTTTAGTCAGTTGACCAGCCATTCCTGGGAAGGTTCACCACTGTTCCATAGTTTCGCCATTTGTAGATAGTGGCTCTAACTGTGGTTCCCTGGAGTCCCAAAGCTTTAGAATTAGCTTTATAACCTTTTCCAGACTGATAGATCTCAATTACTTTGTTTCAGAATTTCTTTGGATCGCGGCATGTCTAGCTTTTTTTTTCCATACTTAATTTAAATTTTCAAATTTAAAGAACAAGCAAACATTACAAGTATTATAGGATGATACAAGCAATACAAAAAGAAAATCAAGTTCACAAGTCTCATCATAAAGAAATGCAAAACATGAAAAACTAAACAGTAAAGGAGGTGGGGAGAGGGGGGGTGATCTGGCCAACAATCACTGAAAACATATCTAATCAGGTAAAACAAAAATGGCATGTGTAGGTTTTGAGGAATCTTTTGGTCTACTTCACTTTGTCAGGCGGATCCTATTTAAGTGATTTCTTGATTGAGAACAGGTGTGGCAGTAATCAGGCCTGGGTGTGGCTAGGGAAATTGAACTCCACTTCCCAAAGATGTGATAAACCACAGTTAATTTATGTTTTAAGGGGGGAGAGGGACAATCACTTTTAACACAGGGCCCTGTAGGTTTGGAATTATTTTTCAATTAATAATAAAGACCTTCATTTAACAACTGCATTTTGTTTGGTGATCTGAAACATTTAAGTGTGACAAACATGCAAAGAATGGATAATAATGAAGGGGGCATGCACTTTTTCACACCATTGTGTGTCATCTATGCTTAGGTAACGATAGCCGTTCATGTAATAATAATAATTTATATAATAAAATGATAGATGTACGTGAACTATTTGATAATTTACCTTCCTCAAATATCAATTTGACACAGTCTGCAAAATGCCTTCCTTAACCCCTTCCCGACCTGTGACGCCTTGTAGGCGTCATGAAAGTCGGTGCCAATCCGACCTGTGACACCCATGTGGCGTCATGGAGGAATCGCGTCCCTGCAGATCGGGTGAAAGGGTGAACTCCAATTTCACCCAATCTGCAGGGACAGGGGGAGTGGTACTCTAGCCCAGGGGGGGTGGCTTTGCCCCCACGTGGCTACGATCGCTCTGATTGGCTGTTGAAAGTGCAACAGCCAATTAGAGCAATTCGTAATATTTCACCTTTGAAAAGTGTTGAAATATTACAATCCAGCCATGGCCGATGCCGCAATATCATCGGCCATGGCTGGAAACCCTGATCTGCCCCCCCCGCCACTGATCTCCTCCCCAGTCCTCCGTCCTGTGCTCCGCTCCCCTCCGTCCGCCTGTCCGCTCCCCCGTCCTCCTGTCCGCTTCCCCCGTGCTCCGATCCCACCCCCGTGCTCCGATCACCCCCCTGTGCTCCGATCCCCCCCTCATACTTACCGAGCTTCCCAGTGTCCATCCGTCTGTTCCATGGGTGCCGCCATCTTCCAAAATGGCGGGCGCATGCGCAGTGCGCCCGCCGAATCTGCCGGCCGGCAGATTCGTTCCATGTACATTTTGATCACTGTGATAGGTTTTATCACAGTGATCAAAATAAAAAAAATAGTAAATGAACCCCCCCTTTATCACCCCCATAGGTAGGGACAATAATAAAATGAAGAAAATATATTTACTTTTATTTTTCCACTAGGGTTAGGGTTAGAACTAGGGCTAGGGTTAGGGTTAGAATTAGCGTTAGGTAAGGCTATGTGCACACGTATTCTGGTCCTCTGCGGATTTTTCCGCAGCGGTTTTGATAAATCCGCAGTGCAAAACCGCTGCGGATTTATGGCGGATTTACCGCGGTTTTTTTGTGGATTTCACTGCGGTTTTACAACTGCGGTTTTCTATAGGATCAGTTGTAAAACCGCTGCGGAATCCGCAGAAAGAAGTGACATGCTGCGGAATGTAAACCGCTGCGTTTCCACGCAGTTTTTCCCGCAGCTTGTGCACAGCGTTTTTTGTTTCCCATAGGTTTACATTGAACTGTAAACTCATGGGAAACTGCTGCGGATTCGCAGCGTTTTCCGCAGCATGTGCACATACCCTTAGAATTAGGCTATGTGCACATGGTGCGGATTTGACTGCGGATCCGCAGCGGATTGGCCGCTGCGGATTCGTAGCAGTTTTCCATCAGGTTTACAGTACCATGTAAACCTATGGAAAACCAAATTCGCTGTGCCCATGGTGCGGAAAATACTGCGCGGAAACGCTGCGTTGTATTTTCCACAGCATGTTAATTCTTTGTGCGGATTCCACATCATTTTACACCTGTTCCTCAATAGGAATCCGCAGGTGAAATCCGCACAAAAAACACTGGAAATCCGCAGGTAAAACGCAGTGCCTTTTACCTGCGGATTTTTAAAAAATGCTGCGGAAAAATCTCACACGAATCCTCAATGTGGGCACATAGCCTTAGGGTTAGGGTGGGAATTAGAGTTAGGGTTGGATTTAGGGCTAGGGTTGGAAATAGGGTTAAGATTGGGATTGTGGTTAGGGTTATGGTTAGGGTTAGGGGTGTGTTGTGGTTAGGGTTGGGATTAGGGTTAGGGGTGTGTTGGGGTTAGGGTTGTGGTTAGGGGTGTGTTGGGGTTAGGGCTGTGATTAGGGTTATGGCTAGAGTTGGGATTAGGGTTAGGGGTGTGTTTGGGTTAGTGTTGGAGTTAGAATTGAGGGGTTTCCACTGTTTAGGCACATCAGCAACATGGCGCCACCATTGATTCCAGCCAATCTTGCGTTCAAAAAGTCAAATGGTGCTCCCTTCCTTCCCAGCCCCGACATGCGCACAAACAGTGGTTTACCCCCACATATGGGGTACCCGCATGCTCAGGACAAACTGGGCAACAACTATTGGGGTCCAATTTCTCCTGTTACCCTTGCAAAAATAAAAAATTGCTTGCTAAAACATCATTTTTGAGGAAAGAAAAATATTTTTTTATTTTCACGGCTCTGTGTTGTAAACTTCTGTGAAGCACTTGGGGGTTCAAACTGCTCACCACATATCTGGATAAGTTCCTTGGGGGGTCTAGTTTCCAAAATGGGGTCACTTATGGGGGGGTTTCTACTGTTTAGGCACATCAGGGGCTCTGCAAACGTAACATGATGCCCGCAGACCATTCCATCAAAGTCTGCATTCCAAAATGTCACTACTTCCCTTCCGAGCCCCGACGTGTACCCAAACAGTGGTTCTCCCCCCACATATGGGGTATCAGCGTACTCAGGACAAACTGGACAACAACTTTTGGGGTCTAATTTCTCCAGTTACCCTTGTGAAAATAAAAAAATCATTTTTGAGGAAAGAAAAATTCTGTGAAGCACTTGGGGGTTTAAAGTGGTCACCGCACATCTAGATTTGTTCCACGGGAGGTCTAGTTTCCAAAATGGGGTCACTTGTGGGGGAGCTCCAATGTTTAGGCACACAGGGGCTCTCCAAACGCAACATGGTGTCCGCTAACGATTGGAGCTAATAATTCATTCAAAAAGTCAAATGGCGCTCCTTCCCTTTCGAGCCCTGCCGTGTGCCCAAACAGTGGTTTACCCCCACATGTGAGGTATCAGTGTACTCAGGAGAAATTTCCCAATACATTTTAGGATCCATTTTATCCTGTTGCTCATGTGGAATTGAACAAATTGAGGCTAAAAGAAATTTTTTGCAAAAAAAAAAAGTACTTTTTCATTTTTACGGATCAATTTGTGAAGCACCTGGGGGTTCAAAGTGCTCACTATGCATCTAGATAAGTTCCTTGGGGGGTCTAGTTTCCAAAATGGGGTCACTTGTGGGGGAGCTCCAATGTTTAGGTACACAGGGGCTCTCCAAATGCGACATGGTGTCCGCTAAAGATTGGAGCCAATTTTTCATTGAAAAAGTCAAATGGCGCTCCTTCCCTTCCGAGCCCTATCGTGCGCCCAAACAGTGGTTCCCCCCAACATATGGGGTATCAGCGTACTCAGGACAAATTGTACAATAACTTTTGGGGTCCAGTTTCTCTTTTTACCCTTGGGAAAATAAAAAAATTGTTGCTAAAAGATCATTTTTGTGACTAAAAAGTTAAATGTTAATTTTTTCCTTCCATGTTGCTTCTGCTGCTGTGAAGCACCTGAAGGGTTAATAAACTTATTGAATGTGGTTTTGAGCACCTTGAGGGGTGCAGTTTTATGTCAATTATATGTAGATGACATGTACTCTCTATGAAAGGTGAGTGACTATTAATTTGCGTGCTGTAAATCAGAGGTGTCAAACTGCATTCCTTGAGGGCCGCAAACAGGTCATGTTTTCAGGATTTCCTTAGCATTCCACAAGGTGCTGGAATCATTCTGTGCAGGTGATTAAATTATCACCTGTGCAATACAAGGAAATCCTGAAAACATGACCTGTTGGCGGCCCTCGAGTAATGCAGTTTGACACCTCTGCTGTAAATCATATTAAAGGGTTTTTCATCTACATTGATTTTTATCACCTGTTTAGATCTGATACTGCACATCAGCTCCATTCAAGTGAACAGGAACTCATGTACAGTACCTAGGAGCAGGCACTAAACCGTGTGAGGAAGTGGTAGCACCCCTCTTTGTACGCTATATTTGTTGACCACCACTGATCTGATATTGATCACTTATTCTATGGATAGGTCTTCAGTATTAGTGTAGCAGAAAACCCCTTTATTTGCTATCATATTGCTTTGACTGTGAGATGTAATCATCCCAACGCTATAAAGTGCCCAAATAGCAGATATTGATACCTTTGCAGAACTATAATAGTTGAAGCTTATAGGGGTTTTCTGCCCTCAATCTTGATCGATAGCCATCCACTTTGTAATGCACTTATATGTTCACATCGCTCTGTCTTCTCAAGGCTCCCATAAACGTTTGAGGCATCACCTGATAACTGGTCCAGGCAGGAAGCATAACAGAGTGTGTACCCTTAGAAGAAGGACAATCGTGAAAAAGGCTATTTTTGGAGCTTTGTTTAATCTTTCATGCTGCCTGTTTTGGTTTTTTTTGGGGGGGGCTTTATAAAGCGAACCTGCCAGTAGCATCAACTCCCCTAAGCTGTCAATATGGGCATGTAGGTCATAAGAAGCTCAATAAAATTAATAAAATGGTATCTTGATATCTGCAATCTGATGTTTTATTCCAGACAAATCCACGTTTTACTCAATATGTAAATGATCTGTTAAGATCTATGAGCCGGCCACAGATCTCCCCGAGAAACTGCCTCCAGAGATTATTTTAAGTGAAAGGGAAAGTTACCAGTGTGAGTCTGCTCTCCTGATTTACATATCTATTAATCATTACATGTCCCACACTGGTGAGAAACCAGCTCTGGAGGCAGATTCTGTGGGAGATCTATATCCTGCTCATAGATCTTTACAGCTCATTTACATATTAAGAAAAACGAGTTATTTAATTCAACTTATTATGACTTGTGTTTCCATATAGATGGCTTTGGAGGGTTGATCCTACTGACTACTGATTCCCCTTAAATTTTATTTGGATGTTTTGGGCTGTCATTATGATTTAAAGAGAGAAAACACAATAAATGGCTTCACCCAACCACTAACCATGAATGGAGAAAAAGTTTTGGTGTTATCATTCATATTCTCTGAAAAAAGGCCAAGAAAGCAAAAATTCTGCCGGGGTATATAAACTTTTGAGCACAACTGTATATAGTTAGGTCCGGAGCAGTTGTTATGTAACGTGTGATTAGGTTGTATGTACGTTATTTTGCTGTACTCCTTGCTCTGATTATTGCTGTAAATTTCCACTCGGGGGTTTTAGCCTGTAAAGTGTCATGACTGTATCTGCATATTGCATTTACACAAATTGTACAAATATACGTATGTGTGTTATTTACATTTCTATAGAATATTTTTGTTTAATTTTTTTCCCCTTCATTTTTAATGGTATTGTTTCTTTTATATTTCTTTTATGTTGTTTGTTTTTTGTGTTTATTTTTTCAGCTGGCTGCCCGGGGGTTCAAGAATCCTAATGTGCCTTTCAATGCTGCAGGACCAACTCCGGGCTCCCCTAGCCATGCAGCTCATGCAGATGTTGGGGGGTCGCCTGTCCGAGGACAGTTTCACGTGAAGCCCAGTACTCCGGCCATCTCTATGACCTCTGCGCTGAAGAATGTTGGAGCTGTAGGTTCACTTCCTGCTCACTGTACGACCGTCCCATAGAGACTGAATGGAGCCGTGGCATGTGTGCCCATTGCTTCACATTAAAGGGCATTTTAGTGTTCCATTCTTGGGATTAGTGTGGGTCCTAGAAGTCAGACCCTATGTATCTACAAATTGTCACCTATCGCTCTGCTTTGTCGATGGGGAGGCACTTCCAACATCTTACTGATTGACAGCCGACTCCCCACTGCCTAACTGCAGAGAATCTGCTGTCAGTCACCATAACCTTGGAAGAGAAAGAGCCGATCTGTTGATTTGAGGTTGAATGAAGCCGGAGAATCGCCACATGAGTCAGCAGATCAGTAGGTTCTTAGCCTAATAGCCAAAAAAAAACAAAGTTCTAGATAACGGATACATTTTTTTTTTATAATAATAACTCATTTAGCCATTATTGAATACCATTTAAGGCTATGTGCACACGATGCGGATTTGCTGCGGATCCGCAGCGGATTTTTCCGCTCAGAAACGCTGCAGATCCGCACTGTGATGTACAGTACAATGTAAATGAATGGGATTAAAAAAAAGCTGTGCAGATGGTGCGGAAAAATCAGTGCGGAATTGCTGCGGATTTCAAAGAAGTGCATGTCACTTCTTTTGGGCGGATCTGCAGCGTTTCTGCACCCTTCCATGTTAAAAATCCGCAGTGGCAAAAACCGCTGAAAATCCGCACAAAATCCGCATAAAAACCGCGGCTGCAGATTCTACCAGGAGATGCGGATTTTGTGCAGAAAATTCTGCACCTCTTTTCCAACGTGTGCACATAGCCTAAAGGGTTTTCCAGCCTATCAAAATTATTGTTAACAGGGCTCAGATTGGCTTAAAACAAATAAATAATGGCGATCCCAACCCCTGCTGTCCTATGCCTTCCGGTCCTGTCGCTGAGGGGGAGTACTGTTTCCTTTACAGGTTTTAACTGGTTTTAACCCTTTTTAATTTAACCTTAGCAATCGTTTTGCTGGAAATCTACGGCTTGGCCCAATGTGATATTCTCTGTTTTGTGTTTTTTGTATTCTTGTTTCTTCTGACTATAGGTTGAAGTAACAGAAATCAGGGACAACACAGAAGACTCAAAAATAATAGACCCTTCAATCCAAGTTAGTACACATTATTTTTCTTTGCATGTTATGTGTCCTAACTGTCTTAGGGATTCTTGGTCAGGATTTGTTGCTGGAAATAATATACGATCACCCTCCTTTAGCCTGAACTGACCAGTTCTGGATACTTTAATTTGGGCTTCGACCCCATGCTGTCCAGAATGCCGCTCGTCTGCAGCTTTATTATGTGCAGGTCTTCTATCCCCCCGCTGCTGGTGATCACCCGCTATACTGAGAGTGGTCCTGTAAGTGTATAAGCAGGTGACTACCTCTTGAAGCTCAGTTTTGATGCCTTCAGTGTGAATGTACAATTTTCTTAGTCATGAAAATACAGAAAAATCTTTCAATGAGAAGGTGTGTCCAAACTTTTGGTCTGTACTGTATGTTCCATAAATTGGCTTAAGAATAGATCACTACACTATCGGTATATTTTTATCATTGTAATTAAATAGTGAAAATCGCAAAACTACATCATATTTCTGTATATAAACGTCGCCAGGTCAAAAATGACCACTTTTAAATTGCATTGCTGTGTGTTTTTTTGTTTTTTTTTTAATAAATTCACTATACGGCTCCAAAGTCATGGGGCTTTATATTTAGTGCTAATTTTTACGGTCTTTACTTAAGGGGGCGTGACTTACAGGCTAATAATGCAGAGCAGCCTGAAGCCATGCCCCTAGAGAATTCTTCAAACCACGCCCCCTTGGTAAAGACTATAAAAATGACCAGTAAATAAAAAGACCCATATCTCTGGAACAGTATGGCGGATGTAAAGAAAAGCATTCTAAAAGGAGTAATGGAAATAAAAGCAAAACTGGCCAATCTTAACCAGTACAGAAGTTTGCACATATCGTATATCCTCGAGTATAAGCCGACCCGAGTATAAGCCGACCCCCCTAATTTTGCCACAAAAAACTGGGAAAACTTAATGACTCGAGTATAAGCCTAGGGTGGAAAATGCAGCAGCTACTGGTAAATTTCAAAAATAAAAATAGATACCAATAAAAGTAAAATTAATTGAGACATCAGTAGGTTAAGTGTTTTTGAATATCCATATTGAATCTGGAGTCCCATATAATGCTCCATACAGTTCATTATGGCCCCATAGATGCTCCATATACAAATATGCCCCATATAATGCTCCATACAGTTCATTATGGCCCCATAGATGCTCCATATAACAATGTGCCACATATAATGCTGCTGCAATAAAAAAAAAATGACATACTCACCTCTCGTCGCTCCCCGCTACTCCTAAGCGTCCCTTCTCTCCGCACTGACTGTTCAGGCAGAGGGCGGCACACTAATACGTCATCGCGCCCTCTGACCTGAACAGTCACTGCAGAGGACACAGCGGAAGACGGAGCGGCGTCGACGCTGGAACGAGTGACAGGTGAATATGAAATACTCACCTGCTTCTGGCGCCGTCCCTGGCAGTTTCTCCCGGCAGATGGTCTCCGGCGTCCGCAGCTTCTTCCTCTGTCAGCGGTCACTGGTACCGCTCATTACAGTAATGAATATGCTGCTCCACCCCTATGGGAGTGGAGTCCATATTCATTACTTTAATAAGCGGTACCACGTGACTGCTGAACAGAGGAAGAAAGCGCCCATGGGACATGCAGATACCGCATCAGGAACGCCAGGAGCAGGTGAGTATGTGACCGTCGTCACTCCCCCCTCACACGCCGACCCCCCGCCTTCCATGACTCGAGTATAAGCCGAGAGGGGCACTTTCAGCCTATTTTTTGGGGCTGAAAATCTCGGCTTATACTCGAGTATATACGGTAAGTTTGCTAGAACTTCACACCAGTTTGTTGTTTTTCCTTGTGAGACTTTATTGATGGTGGTTAGCGCTTTGCTTCCATTTCCGCGCGCCCCGAGTAACTAGAGCGATCTCAAGATCTCCGTACATTTATGGCTTCCAGGTCCGAATTTCCGCCCCTGTATTCGGCAGTGTCATTTGGTGGATGTGCATTTAGTGTCTCGTTCTTATTTTTAGGATGAAAAACGTCAAATACTCAAAAGATTGAATCAGAACCTTAAGGCTCAGGAAGATGTGGCATCGACAAACGAAGAAACCTCATCAAAGAGAGACAGCGGTGACGATGAGCGCCAGCAAGAAAACAATGGAGCTGACCGCAAGAAGTGGCAAGCGGAAGGCCCAGTAATTCCCCTGTCGGAGATGGCCCTTATCGAGGACACTTTATGTGCTGCCGACAGTAAGTGCATGAGATTTCAGAAATATCATTCTCTTTTGCGGGAGCTGGAAAATTCAATGTTTTCTGCCATTGAAAAACAAATAGGAAAATCGTGGCAAAAATGCGCATCTGAACAGGCACTTAGGCTGCACTGTTACAGTAAATATTAAAATCTGAAAGCATTTGTCCAGGTCTATAAAATCAATGGTCTATTCTTGTGAAATACCATCAGTATCAAATTGGTGAGAATCTGTCTCTAGGTATCTTCTCTACAGTCAGCTGGTGGGATGTCGGGAGTCGGACCCCCTATTGATCAGGTAGTGATGACCTGTAAGAGTCACTTTATAATGGCTTTCATGACTAGACTAGATACACGGTATACTGCTGCTGATTAGTATGAGAGGTGTACTGTGACGTCCTGCTGGGACTTTGGGGAGGGAGCTGCTTCATTGGCTGTATGGCTCCTACAGAGCATACTCACAAATACTGAATAATGTACACTTGGTAGAGATGGGTGAAGCAATGTTCAACATGGGAGCCCTGCTTCTCTTCTGGTCAGTTTGCCCTGCGAGACGCTATATGTGCTTCACACCGTAACCATGAGGACACAACGGGGCCTACTAATGGGCAGAGGCACCGGCAATGCGACTGGCAGGAGGCGATTAACAGGGCTCCTGTTTGGACCTCAGGGTCTTGCAAATATATTGGCTCATCTCTAAAACTTCGCGATGGAGATCTGAACTAAGTTTACTTTCCGTAGTTTTATGCTTTACCAATATAATTTTTATGTTTGATTATCATGTGTCCTTACCGGCCACATAAATGCAATCTCCTATGATGTGAGCTCTTATTTAGTATGGACTAATGATTTATGTTAGTAGAGTATTTTGCTTTACATCCACAATATTCTGTTTGTGTTGAAATGGTTAAAGCCATACTTTTACCTCTGAGGAAGCAATACTGCATTAAAGGGATATTCCCAAAATCAAATTGTATCCCATATATTTGGGATAGATGTTGACTTACTGAATGCTGGGGGTCTGACCTCCAGGATCCCCAGCAATCCTGAGCAGGCGCACTCTCACCTTCCCCTCCATTCATTGTGTTTGAGACTGGCATAGAAAGCAGAGTGCAGTGCTCAGCTGCTTCTTACACTCCCATATTTAAAGGGTTACACCCAAAACATCAGGTAATTCCCCATCTATAGAATAGAGGCATAGCTTGCTGAATGCTCGGGATCCAACAGCTGGGACCCCTGGCAATCCCAAATTCAAGGCACTGGAAATATGCAATCCTGAGTTCAGAGCTCTAAAACTCAGCAAATGGGGTTCTGCGGCTCTGTCTGAAGTGGAGTTACTGCCGGAGACGTCTGAGTACAGATGGAGAAGTACAGCCGTAGAAGTCAGTACAGCCGTAGAAGTCAGTACAGCCGTAGAAGTCAGTACAGCCGGAGAAGTCAGTACAGCTGGAGAAGTACAGCCGGAGAAGTCAGTACAGCTGGAGAAGCACAGCTGGAGAAGTCAGTACAGCTGGAGACGTACAGCCGCAGAAGTCAGTACAGCTGGAGAAGTACAGCCGCAGAAGTCAGTACAGCTGGAGAAGTACAGCCAGAGAAGTCGGTACAGCCGGAGAAGTCAGTACAGCTGGAGAAGTACAGCCAGAGAAGTCAGTACAGCTGGAGATGTACAGCAGGAGAAGTCAGTACAGCTGGAGAAGTACAGCCGGAGAAGTCAGTACAGCTGGAGAAGTACAGACGCAGAAGTCAGTAAAGCCAGAGAAGTCCAGCCAGAGAAGTCAGTAAAGCTGGAGAAGTACAGCCGGAGAAGTCAGTACAGCCAGAGAAGTACAGCTGGAGAAGTCAGTACAGCTGGAGAAGTCAGTACAGCTGGAGAAGTCAGTACAGCTGGAGAAGTCAGTACAGCTGGAGATGTACAGCCAGAGAAGTACAGCTGGAGAAGTCAGTACAGCTGGAGAAGTACAGCCGGAGAAGTCAGTACAGCTGGAGAAGTACAGCCGGAGAAGTCAGTACAGCTGGAGAAGTACAGCCGGAGAAGTCAGTACAGCTGGAGAAGTACAGCCAGAGAAGTCAGTACAGCCGGAGAAGTCAGTACAGCTGGAGAAGTACAGACGCAGAAGTCAGTACAGCCAGAGAAGTCCAGCCAGAGAAGTCAGTACAGCTGGAGAAGTACAGCCGGAGAAGTCAGTACAGCTGGAGAAGTACAGCCAGAGAAGTCAGTACAGCCGGAGAAGTCAGTACAGCTGGAGAAGTACAGACGCAGAAGTCAGTACAGCCAGAGAAGTCCAGCCAGAGAAGTCAGTACAGCTGGAGAAGTACAGCCGGAGAAGTCAGTACAGCCAGAGAAGTACAGCCAGAGAAGTCAGTACAGCCGGAGAAGTACAGCCGCAGAAGTCAGTACAGCTGGAGAAGTACAGCCAGAGAAGTCGGTACAGCCGGAGAAGTCAGTACAGCTGGAGAAGTACAGCCAGAGAAGTCAGTACAGCTGGAGATGTACAGCAGGAGAAGTCAGTACAGCTGGAGAAGTACAGCCGGAGAAGTCAGTACAGCTGGAGAAGTACAGACGCAGAAGTCAGTAAAGCCAGAGAAGTCCAGCCAGAGAAGTCAGTAAAGCTGGAGAAGTACAGCCGGAGAAGTCAGTACAGCCAGAGAAGTACAGCCGGAGAAGTCAGTACAGCCAGAGAAGTACAGCTGGAGAAGTCAGTACAGCTGGAGAAGTCAGTACAGCTGGAGAAGTCAGTACAGCTGGAGAAGTCAGTACAGCTGGAGAAGTCAGTACAGCTGGAGATGTACAGCCAGAGAAGTACAGCTGGAGAAGTCAGTACAGCTGGAGAAGTACAGCCGGAGAAGTCAGTACAGCTGGAGAAGTACAGCCGGAGAAGTCAGTACAGCTGGAGAAGTCCAGCCAGAGAAGTACAGCCAGAGAAGTACAGCTGGAGAAGTACAGCCAGAGAAGTCAGTACAGCCGGAGAAGTCAGTACAGCTGGAGAAGTACAGACGCAGAAGTCAGTACAGCCAGAGAAGTCCAGCCAGAGAAGTCAGTACAGCTGGAGAAGTACAGCCGGAGAAGTCAGTACAGCCAGAGAAGTACAGCCAGAGAAGTCAGTACAGCCGGAGAAGTACAGACGCAGAAGTCAGTAAAGCCAGAGAAGTCCAGCCAGAGAAGTCAATACAGCTGGAGAAGTACAGCCGGAGAAGTCAGTACAGCCAGAGAAGTACAGCCAGAGAAGTACAGCTGGAGAAGTCAGTACAGCTGGAGAAGTCAGTACAGCTGGAGAAGTCAGTACAGCTGGAGATGTACAGCCAGAGAAGTACAGCTGGAGAAGTCAGTACAGCTGGAGAAGTACAGCCGGAGAAGTCAGTACAGCTGGAGAAGTACAGCCGGAGAAGTCAGTACAGCTGGAGAAGTACAGCCGGAGAAGTCAGTACAGCTGGAGAAGTACAGCCGGAGAAGTCAGTACAGCTGGAGAAGTACAGCCGGAGAAGTCAGTACAGCTGGAGAAGTACAGACGCAGAAGTCAGTACAGCCAGAGAAGTCCAGCCAGAGAAGTACATCCGGGAAGTCAGTACAGCCAGAGAAGTACAGCCAGAGAAGTACAGCCAGAGAAGTACAGCCAGAGAAGTACAGCCAGAGAAGTACAGCTGGAGAAGTCAGTACAGCTGGAGAAGTCAGTACAGCCGGAGAAGTCAGTACAGCCGGAGAAGTCAGTACAGCCGGAGAAGTCAGTACAGCTGGAGAAGTACAGCCGGAGAAGTCAGTACAGCTGGAGAAGTCAGTACAGCTGGAGAAGTACAGCCGGAGAAGTCAGTACAGCTGGAGAAGTCAGTACAGCTGGAGAAGTACAGCTGGAGAAGTCAGTACAGCTGGAGAAGTACAGCCGGAGAAGTCAGTACAGCTGAAGAAGTCAGTACAGCTGGAGAAGTACAGCCGGAGAAGTCAGTAGAGCTGGAGAAGTCAGTACAGCTGGAGATGTATAGCCAGAGAAGTCAGTACAGCTGGAGAAGTCAGTACAGCTGGAGAAGTACAGCTGGAGAAGTCAGTACAGCTGGAGAAGTCAGTACAGCTGGAGAAGTCAGTACAGCTGGAGAAGTCAGTACAGCTGGAGAAGTACAGCTGGAGAAGTCAGTACAGCTGGAGAAGTCAGTACAGCTGGAGATGTACAGCCGGAGAAGTCAGTACAGCTGGAGAAGTACAGCCGGAGAAGTCAGTACAGCTGGAGAAGTACAGCCGGAGAAGTCAGTACAGCTGGAGAAGTCAGTATAGCTGGTGATGTAGAGCCCTCCACAATTTCTGGCCGTCCCATGAATATAGCGGAGATTGAGCATGCGCACCTCCACATTTTTTTCAAGATGAGGCTGTAGAGTCCCAATCACAGAGTTCCAAAAACCCGAACTCTGAATCAGGTGGTTCCAGAACCCCCATTTTGGCAACACTGGGAGTCCCAGCATTTGGAACCCCAGTGGTCAGCAAGCTTTCCCCTGGGATCTTATGGATAGTGGATAACTTTTTAATTTTGGTAGTAACCCTTTAATATTAGGAGCAGACGACGAGTGAACACTGCTATTCAAATCTGTGCTCTGCCGATCCCCATTTTCTGGGTTCCAGATCTACATTCATGGGACCCCTATTGAGCAGTAAGGACCCCTTTCAAGAATTTCTGATAATAACCCATTAAGTTGGTGCCCACTTTCCCATAGTCTACCTGCACATTAGGCCGAATACTTTGTTTCTGCTGATCTCTTACTAGAACGCTCTGATGTGTAAGTATATATACAGACGGGACTTATTCTTCGCTATACTCTGGATCTATTTGTTAATCTCCTTTAAACATTTTATTGACGCAGCCACTAGTTCAGATTCTGTACTTTACATTTCTCCGAATGACAGAAGTGCACCTGTGCAGGAAAGCCTGGTGAGATGGGGGCTCGTAAAGAGAATAATGTGTTCCATTAAAGTGCATTATGCTACCTATTGTCACTACCTGATTTTATTTACGGTATGGGAAGGAGCTTAATCCTGGCCAATAGTAAAATGTTGTGTGACTGCTCCATGTGGGGTTTCCGCATTGCTGAAAGTGTATTAACAGAACCACATGGGCTCATATTGAAAAAATAAAATCTGGAATAGAAAACACCTTTGTGCAGATGTACGGCGCTATAGAGTGATTATACAGGTTTCTGTAATATCCAGTTTCACATTAGCAGCATATTTCTGCAGTTTAAGCCTCCCTTCAGCCAAAAGCGACACTCCTACTGAGAGGTCAGATCTGCGCGGTGGTTCAGCTCATGAACCATAAATGAGGCCCAAGCTGAAGATCTCAGACACAACACCGTATAGTTGTTACCACTCCGGCCCTCTTCAGCCTAAATTGTGGCTCTATAAGAAGATAGGTAGAGGCCATAGAGATGGATAATACTGTCGGCAGACCGATGGGATCACCAAATATACTGAGCACAGCTGTCCCATTGATATATCGAAAGGTTGTCCCTGTATAAGATACCACTGCAGGGGGGAGGAGGAGAGCCGTCCAGCTGCAGGTCAGTGATGTTCCTGTGTGGCACAAGTAGCTTTTTGACCCTTTCCTTTTTTTGGTTTACTATCCAATCCAGATAAGACTGTTGGTGGAGTGATAAAGCTGGATTTGGAGGAAAGACAAAGACGAGAATGGGGGAAGAGTCCGGCTGAGTCAGTTATGAAGATTTTGGGGGAAGCACAGCTCCAACTCCAGACGGAACTGCTGCAAGCCACCAGTGGTGAGAATTTCGTAGATGATCCTCTGCATTAAAGTGTTAAATACCCTGCCTGACACTGTTTACTGGGCGTTGTTGTCTCCATCTAGCCACATGACGGTTGCATGTAATCACTGACTGCAGCGGTCTTACGCCACAGCCTGCTGAGATCATTGA
This sequence comes from Ranitomeya variabilis, assembly GCF_051348905.1. NCBI lineage: Eukaryota > Metazoa > Chordata > Amphibia > Anura > Dendrobatidae > Ranitomeya > Ranitomeya variabilis. The sequence goes on along the minus strand of NC_135232.1, from coordinate 996,709,924 downwards.
TTAGCTGCAGTGGTCCCTTGGGTAGATGGGAAGGGATGTCCTCTTTCCACCCAGTCACCAAGGACTGGCAGGGAACATGAGAGCAGTGACACTACCTTGTGGCACATTTAGCATGCGGTTATTTGGCTACAGTTTTTGGTATCTCGGCAAACCCCGTTTATTGTGTTGTCAAGCAGCACACTTATCCAGGGGTCTGTAAGCTCAGCCCAATTCACACAATGAAACCAAGTCATCATTCACAGGAGTAATGTTGTTTGATAGAAGAAAACAAACTTTTATTTTTGAAACTCCTGGACAACTGGAGTTGAGCAAAATGAGTGGCAGCAGCCATGTTGGTACTCCTTGACTGCCAGATCAGAGCACAATAAGCTTCCTCATACTTGCCAGCCTCCTGGGTGCTTCTTCTAATTAGCAGGCCCAGCGACGTGATGACTGCTGATCATGTTGTGAGGCCTACCATCCAGAGGTGGCGCCACGATGCCGACAGGTAATGGGAGGTTTGCTGCGCTCTGGTCTGACAACAGAATACTGTCATGGCCGCTGGACCAGAGTCATGTGAATCCTCTTGTTCAACAATGTGATCAGTCCTTTCCGCACATTAATGATCATGGAAAAATATGACAAGGAAAGGACAGCGAGAGCTCAGGAGTCAGTGGTGGTGTCACATTCGGCCCCACTTCTGGCCTACAGGTACATTACTAAGGCTTGTACCACCATGAGGTCATGAACGTACATCTTCTGCACTATGACCCACAGGTCCAGGTGATACAATGACCACTGCGACGAGCACTGAGCCAACCCACCTACATGAGGAGGAAATATGCAAAGATCTCGCTGCAGATCTGGATTCGTTAATCTCCCCCGACATGCAGAACTTGCCTGTGGTGGACGAGGCCATGTCCTCAGTGAATGTTGCCATGATATCTCAATCAGAAATTTCTCCGGCTGCTCCAGTTGGTAAGTGGCCACTGTTTTACGGGTTTGATGTTTCGATTTTCTTTTCCTTTTACAGTGTGGGAGGTTACAACATATTACCATATGGAGTTGTAAAGGTGGAGAGGAGTTTGCAAAAAAAACCTCCCGTCCATTAGTTTAGACCTAGGAACTAGGACCCAATGATTTACAAAAAAAAAAAAAACCCCAAAAAACCTAGAACTGGCAATGGCAGTGAATTTTGTTGAGAGATTGCTGCTCTTGGATTGTCACTTCCACTAATGAAATTTACTATAATTAAAAGGACTCCACAAACGCTCTTATAGGTCCATAATAGCAAACAGAGCAAGTACTCGGCCTCCCCAGGTCCAGCTCTAGCGCCCTGCCGCTGTTCTGGTCACAAGTTTTGGTTGCAATGGTAATGTCACATTGATAGCACACATCACCGCTGCAGTCAATCACTGAGTTCAGTGGTTGTGCCAATGTCAGGTCATCGCCTTAACCAATACACTGGGGCCCAAACAACCGGTGCTGGAACGGGAAGAGTGAGCACCTGCTCTGTTGTTGTATTAGGTATGAAATTGCGTTTGGGATCCACTTTCCATAAAGTGGAAAACCTTTATAATTCCCGGGGCAAGATTACTTGAATTTGGTCATTGGTAGATGCTCGTCACCTTCTATTCTAAACTCGCATTTATTTCATACTCCATGTACATTGCTGCCAGGGTCTTTTCGGTAAGCGGGGGAGTGCTACGGACAGGCATGACCGTACCTATTTATATAAGTTTTAGGAAAGTGTAACCTTCTTTGTATTCAGATGAACACTCAAGAAATCCCAATATATAGCAAAGGGAATCCATTTTGTGAGCGTATACAGTGACATATGCTTGAGGCTTCCATCTCCACTATATATCGGAGAAGCAATGTGAACATAGTCTTACAATGTAAGAAAAATGGTGATCAACAATAAATACATTATAAGGCCCCTTTCCATACCGGTGGTTAGAGCTGCCCAGTAGTGCTTACATCTAGCAGACTTGTATTACTTTACTAGCAGGCTCCTTTGGTACAGATATGCGGCCATTTCTTTTTGTCCTTTTCTCATAGACGTATGTTGTCCTCGCTCCTATTCTGTCCTTGCTTATTTGCTGTTTTACTCTATAAGATTTGAAATAATTTATTTCAGTGCAAGAATGTGGCAACATGTTGAGATGTTTCACAGGTGAGCTCCATGTCCTCAGTGATGGAGATCGTTCAGCACAGACCCCAACTCAGGATCAAGAGACAGATGAAGGATTTCCTATTATTGTGGACCCATTAGAAGGATCGCTTGCACCCAAACCAGAAGAGTGTCTTGCTCCCATTCAGGAACAGGTTGATCCGGTCTCTCATTCTGACCACATTGAGGACCGATCCTGTGGTAAGCGGCCATTTTTGTCTTGTTTTCTGTTTACTCGTTTAGATTTTATCTTATCCTTTGAAAATATCGTCTAACCAGAAACACTTGTTAGTGTAGCTTTAAAGGTCTTGCCTGATACGTAAAATATCAGTTTTTAACCTCTAGCCACTTCTGTAATCCCTATATCTCGATCTTTTCATCCCTTGACGTACTGTTGGAGACCCATAATTCACTGGGGAGTCTTAAGCATGGCCTCATCAGGAGGCTGGCCCTGCAGTCACTTCCCTCAGCTTCGATGACCCGCTTTGAAGTAGGACGTCCTCATGGAACGGCGATGCGTTCACGTACCACAGCTTTGTCAACACTGCCCTCTGATGACATCCCGAATCAGTCGCAGTGACAGCAATGAAAAGTGATGAAGCACAGCCCCAAAGCTTCTGTTACCGTCCTGAAATGGACCATCCACAGGAGGCGGCGCTGCAGTCACTCCTCCTGCTTTTATCACCGCCACCCCCTGATAACTTCCTATTTCGGGGGCTGATTTGAAGCTGTAGGGATATTTTAGACATCGGACGGTCTCTATACGCCCGCCATACACTTTATATAGCAGTGAGATGATGGATTTCCTCCTTGGACTACAGCTGTGTGTGGAGGCTCCACCGTAAACGTGCATGGTCTCCTCTGATGCAGAGATCAGGCTTAGGCTTGTTGTTCTTTATCCTAGTGGCGGATAAGGTTAGGAGGTCAACATGCACATTAGATCCTGGCCCGAAATTGATGACACTTATCTAAGGTGTATGGCCGGGTAGAGATCTTCTTAGAGGAACATGCTGCATTCTCAAGTGCTACAGGAATAAACCTGTAGAAAAGCTGCCATTGAGCAGGATGCCCCGTGTACAGTAGTGCCCCTTCCTGACCCATGCCACGTATGGGGGCTTCTACATTCCTTATCAAACAATCTCTTTCTATTACACAGATTTATACATTAAAAATGCTGGTTACAAATGTATAATTCAAAGTAATAACGTTGCAGATAATTTCCTTATCTGTAGCATACAAAGACCCCATACGGTCTAATATTCGTCACGATGCCATCGTTCTATCAGGTAATAATTCCCATCTTAGTAGGCAGGGTTACGTCCTCATTCTGAATGTTCCCATCGACTTCTCATAGGATCGGCGGACCATCCGCTCGGACGGCTGTGACTTTCCCGCTGCTGCGTGGCATTATGCATGGCGCGCTAATAATGGGCTTCTCTCTAGTGATATGAAGGCCCCTTATCATGGCACTTTATGTGGACATGCTGAAGTGCAATGCAGATAAGTGACTCCCAGGGGACTGGCGTGTCTGGCCGGCGTGTGGTTTTTCACCCCTTTAATGCTCACTTGGGACTTTCTGCTCTCGTCCCTTTTCATCTTTATCACACCATATCAGACCGCGTCCTTTTAAGCCGGTAATGAGCCAGGTCTGGAGAATGTCCGTTCTTCATTCTGTTTATCCAAGTGTACAAAGGAGAAGGGAATCAATATGTTTTAAGTGATAATGTCCAATTTTATCCAGATGCCTTTCAAGTCGGCCTGGGAAGCGTCCTCATGAGATGTGCTCAGCTATGACGTGATCGCCCGGCTCCGAGCCGCAGAGAAAATGACCTTTAAGAACATTACACAGGTTCCCATCTGATTTAGCTCAAACACGGCGGGGTGACGTTTTATGGTGCAAATGTTTTTGCAGTTGCTTTTTGTATAGTTTTGGCCATTACCACGTCAAGCTGTCAGGAAGCAAAACCAACTATTACTGTTACCTTAAATTCTTCTATGCCTCCCGCGTGAAGGGTTAATCCAGGGCTTTAGAATATATCAAGCTGCTCCTACTGAGGGGTGCTGGGTGGCCGGGGTGACTAGCCACTTTATCCATAGACGCTGACAGTGGTGTGCCACCGGGACCGGGCGTGATGCCATTCATAGCGCCAGGGCTACGCTGGGGAGAAAGGTTAGGAAGGAGGATGGAATATTGATAGACGTCATCAGTTCTCTCTTCTTTACCAGTTCAGTATTTTTTTGTAATCTATATATATATAAGAGGCATCGTGATTACTCGCTAATCCCGCCCCCTGCACAGTAGCTCCGCCCCCCACCACAGCACCACACACAATCCCGCCCCCATCACCACACACAATCCCGCCCCCCCACCCCATCACCACACACAATCCCGCCCCCCCACCCCATCACCACACACAATCCCGCCCCCCCACCCCATCACCACACACAATCCCGCCCCCCCACCCCATCACCACACACAATCCCGCCCCCCCACCCCATCACCACACACAATCCCGCCCCCCCACCCCATCACCACACACAATCCCGCCCCCCCACCCCATCACCACACACAATCCCGCCCCCCCACCCCATCACCACACACAATCCCGCCCCCCCACCCCATCACCACACACAATCCCGCCCCCCCACCCCATCACCACACACAATCCCGCCCCCCCACCCCATCACCACACACAATCCCGCCCCCCCACTCCATCACCACACACAATCCCGCCCCCCCCCCACTCCATCACCACACACAATCCCGCCCCACCCCACCCCATCACCACACACAATCCCGCCCCCCCACCCCATCACCACACACAATCCCGCCCCCCCACCCCATCACCACACACAATCCCGCCCCCCCACCCCATCACCACACACAATCCCGCCCCCCCACCCCATCACCACACACAATCCCGCCCCCCCACCCCATCACCACACACAATCCCGCCCCCCCACCCCATCACCACACACAATCCCGCCCCCCCACCCCATCACCACACACAATCCCGCCCCCCCACCCCATCACCACACACAATCCCGCCCCCCCACTCCATCACCACACACAATCCCGCCCCCCCCCCACTCCATCACCACACACAATCCCGCCCCACCCCACCCCATCACCACACACAATCCCGCCCCCCCACCCCATCACCACACACAATCCCGCCCCCCCACCCCATCACCACACACAATCCCGCCCCCCCACCCCATCACCACACACAATCCCGCCCCCCCACCCCATCACCACACACAATCCCGCCCCCCCACCCCATCACCACACACAATCCCGCACCCCCACCACATCACCACACACAATCCCGCACCCCCACCACATCACCACACACAATCCCGCACCCCCACCACATCACCACACACAATCCCGCCCCCCCACCCCATCACCACACACAATCCCGCCCCCAACACATCACCACACACAATCCCGCCCCCCCACCCCATCACCACACACAATCCCTCCCCCCCACCCCATCACCACACACAATCCCGCCCCCCCACTCCATCACCACACACAATCCCGCCCCCCCCCCACTCCATCACCACACACAATCCCGCCCCACCCCACCCCATCACCACACACAATCCCGCCCCCCCACCCCATCACCACACACAATCCCGCCCCCCCACCCCATCACCACACACAATCCCGCCCCCCCACCCCATCACCACACACAATCCCGCCCCCCCACCCCATCACCACACACAATCCCGCCCCCCCACCCCATCACCACACACAATCCCGCCCCCCCACCCCATCACCACACACAATCCCGCCCCCCCACCCCATCACCACACACAATCCCGCCCCCCCACCCCATCACCACACACAATCCCGCCCCCCCACCCCATCACCACACACAATCCCGCACCCCCACCACATCACCACACACAATCCCGCACCCCCACCACATCACCACACACAATCCCGCACCCCCACCACATCACCACACACAATCCCGCCCCCCCACCCCATCACCACACACAATCCCGCCCCCAACACATCACCACACACAATCCCGCCCCCCCACCCCATCACCACACACAATCCCGCCCCCCCACCCCATCACCACACACAATCCCGCCCCCCCACCCCATCACCACACACAATCCCGCCCCCCCACCCCATCACCACACACAATCCCGCCCCCCCACCCCATCACCACACACAATCCCGCCCCCCCACCCCATCACCACACACAATCCCGCACCCCCACCACATCACCACACACAATCCCGCACCCCCACCACATCACCACACACAATCCCGCACCCCCACCACATCACCACACACAATCCCGCCCCCCCACCCCATCACCACACACAATCCCGCCCCCAACACATCACCACACACAATCCCGCCCCCCCACCCCATCACCACACACAATCCCTCCCCCCCACCCCATCACCACACACAATCCCGCCCCCCCACCCCATCACCACACACAATCCCGCCCCCCCACCCCATCACCACACACAATCCCGCCCCCCCATTACCACACATAATCCCGCCCCCAACACATCACCAGACTATTGTTATTAGCTTCATTTTAAGTTAATTTACAACCTGCATAAGCGCTGTTGAATGTTGTCATCATTTACTTTAGTTTAATCACCAGCAGCATTAATTAGATAGCAATGAACAGGCCGAGCGTTAGCTGGCTGGAAACAGCTAGTTGGTATATAAAAGCTCATATCTGTCCTATTAAGAAGATGGATTGTCCGGAGCTTTGCATGGCAGCTTAAAATAGTTAGCAGAATGGAACATCTAGCTTAATAATTACATAAGGTTGATTTCGGAAATTGAAAAAAAAAAATTGAAAACCCCTGTCCCCCAAAAACTGATCTTTACGCTGGTTTCACCCTAGCATTCGGCAGGGCTGCGGATGGCAGCCTTCTTCCTCCATTAAGCCCCACCCACTGCCGCACCTCTTCCTTCAGCTCCGCCTACGTCGGCATGGTTCCTGTTATCTTTAACATTGGGTACACAGGCCATGCGGATGTATGCGGATGCCTCTGCATGCGTTGTTTTGATGCTGCGCTGAACTGCGTCAAACGCAACATGTTGCATTTTGTTGTGGTCGGCGCAGCGTCAAAACGACACATGCAGAGGCATCCGCATACATCCGCATGGCCTACGTACCCATTGTTAAAGATAGGGTACACAGGACGCATGCTGCCGTAGGCGGAGCTGAAGGAAGAGGTGCGGCAGTGGGCGGGGCATAACGGAGGAAGAAGGCTGCCATCCGCAACCCTGCCGAACGGTAGTGTGAAACCAGCCTTACTCACTTTCCCCAGGTCCAACACTAAGTTTCTCCCACTGCCTTATTTGTTATTTTCTGCCGCGTTACCGTCAGCGCTGCTGCCAATCACTGAGCTTAGCGGCTCCTGGCATCTCTCCGCATGAATGTGTGTGGAGTTGCTGATTGGCTACAGCGCTGTTGATATTCTGTCACCAGTGCAGAAAATAAACAGAAATTGGCAGCGGCAGATACTTGGTGCTGGACCTGGGGAAAGTGAGTAGAGCCCATTAATTTCCTTGTCCTTTTTTTTGGGGGGGAAGGGGGGAGGGGGGGGATGAAAAACCCCTTTCATGAACATTGTAGACAAAGATGTGGCAATGTTTTTAGCTTTTATGGTTGTCATCAAAATGCTCTTTTATCAACTTTTCCAATTATTATAGAAAAAAATCATTTCAAAACTTAATAGATGTATACTCGTCCTATTACAATAGATTTGCCCACATTGAAAACCATTAGTGTTTTAGACAAGGTAAGTAACAAGGATCCCTGGCTGTTACAGAGTGTTCTAGTGTAGGAAATATCTGCATTATTTAAGAGCCCCCCCAAGCCCCCCACCGTCAGGATGATTTTCTACTGATGTGGCTGAATAAAGCCAAAGAACAGCAATAAAAATGTCACTAGTATTCTAGTAATCCGATGTCCATGGCTGAGAACTGGAGCCTTGAAGCCACATGCAAATGATCCAGGGAGTGCATTGTGGGCGTGGTCATGTTCTCTGCGTACATTGACGCCCTCGATGCACTCTCAGGCTAGTTCAGATTTTGCTTCAGAGCTCCATTTCGCAGCCATGGCACATTGGATCACTATAAAACTAGGTTCAGATCGATGGATTTCCCGGTCCATATCCAAATGGCAATGCCCGGACTGCCGGCAGGTACGTTTTTATGAGGCTGTAAGTTTGGGTTGGGACCAGCGGTCAGTCCGGGCATTGCCGATTGTATACAATATTAGGTATTATTTTTTACTGTCCTATGACCTATAGATTCATATCTCTAGTTAGTGGGATCGTCCTGATGGATTCAGTTTTAAAGCCTTAGAGCTATTTGTTTTTAATTTATCTTTATTTATTGATGTATAAAAGAAACATTTAGAGGCGGCGATTTCAGTATAAAGGCTTCTCCATGCTCGTTATTGCCGATGAATAATGATGGGGACAGAATGATTGCGAGCACAGTCGCTTTCTCCCCATACACTTCTCCACCTTACATAATGATGTGTAAACTATCCAATCATCCAGCAAACCACACAAGGAGCGGTCCTCGTTCACGTGTTCATTAATTATGAAATATACACAGGTTACTGTGGGGGAGTGAGGGTGCCGGAGCTCGTGACCATCACCTAGTGGGATACCAAAGGTCACACTCACACCTCTACATGAGGCCTCCACCTGTACTGGCCATTGTACACTGTCTCATGCATATCACTACACATGAGACTTCCCCGATAACCTATAGAAACTTTCATCACATGGAGAAAAGCGTTCCCCTCCCTGCTGCCTGACACAGTGATAGCCAGATCTCTCCTGTGGTCTTCTGCTCCCTGGCATCCACCGAAGATAGTGCGAGATGATAGACAGGAGGCCGCAGACACAACCGCACAGCTGAGACCGTCAGCTGCTTATTCTGCACACCGGAATAGAGTAAGCTTTCCCGAAGTCCCATGTAAAGCCACAGATCTGAAAACGCATTATCTGTGGCTTTAGAGGACTATGGGAAAGCCTACTGCTGACAAACTAAGGTCTGTGGGACACATCAGCCTTATGCAGTGGATAGAAAAAATATAGTGCCAGTTGTTTTGTTGCCATATAAAAAAATCATACCAAGAGGAATCATTTCCGAACTTTTGCCACCTGTAATGTCTCCTGTAAATCTGTACAATTCAATTGAAAATCAAACTGAAATCTTTTCGGATGAAAAATGAAGAACTAAAATAATGTGGTTGTATAAATAGGCGCACTCTTAAATTAATACTTTGTCAGTCTTTCTGCATAGGAGTCTTATCAGCACGTCTTGAATTGACATTTTTGCCCACTGTTCCTTCAATTAGTGCTCCAAATCTGTCAGTTTGTGAGAGCATCTCCTGTGCAGCGCCCTCAGGTCAACCCACAGATTTTCAATTGCATTCAGGTCTGGCTTTGGCTGGGCCATTCCAAAACTTCTGCCTTTTTTTTTTTTAATTTGGACGCATTCTTAGGATCGGTGTCATGCTGAAAGTTGAAATTCTTCTTCATCAAGTTTTTAGCAAAGGCCTGAAGGTTTTGTTGTAAAATTGACTGATATTTGGAACTGTTCATAATTTTCTCTAACTTGAATAAATTCACAATTCAAGCTGCCAAAAAACTCCCCAAAGCAAAATGCTCCCTCCACCATGCTTTACTGTGGGAATAGTGTTCTTTTGGTGATGCAGTGTTGGCTTTGCACCAAACATATCTTTTGGAATTATGGCCAAAACGTTAAACCTGGTCTCATCAGACCAGAACACTTTTTCCCACATGCTTTTGGCAGATTTGATGTAGGTTTTGTCAAAACGAAGCAAAACTTGATGTTTTTCTTTGTACGAAAAGGCATCCATCTTGCCATTCTACCACACAGGCCAGACATATGAAGAATGCAGGAGGATTGTTGTCTCATGCTGTGCAGTAGATGCCAGAAATTTCTACAGCTCCTTTGATTCCTTCACGCTGCTGCCAATTTCCATTTTTGCGTTTGTTTGTTTTTTCCTCCCCTTCTTCCCAGAGCTATAACCCTCTTATTTTTCCGTCTACATTGACGTATGAGGGCTTGTTTTTTGTGGGACGAGTTGTACTTTTGAATAACACCATTCATTTTACAACATAGTGTTATACTGGAAAACGGGCAAAAAATTCCAAGCGCGGTGAAATTGTGAAAAAGAAAAAAAACTGCAATCCTGACATTGTTTTTTGGGAATTGTTTTTACGGTGTACATTTTGTCGTAATGACCATGTAGTGTGCTTCTCCTCATCAATATGATTACAGCGATACCTGTCCAGTTTTTTATCATTTTAGTGGTAAAAAAATAAATAAATCAGAAGTTTGCAAAAATAACATTTTTGGTTTGTCACCATTTTCCGAGTCGCGTAACATTTACATTTTTCTGCCGATAGAGCTGTGGGATAGCTTATTTTTTACAGGGCGAGATGATGTTTTTATTACTACCATTTTGGGATAGATGTGACTTTTTGAACACTTGTTACAGCATTTTTTGTGGAATTGCAGCTACCCAAAAAACATAATTTTAACGTTCTTGAATATTTTCCGTTTAAGGGGTTTACTGATCGGGTTAATTGTTTTTATATTTTGATAGATCAAACTTTTCTGAATGTTGTAATACCACATATATATGTATTTTTACATTTTTTTATATATCTTTATTTTCAGTGGGGGGAAAGTGTAGTGATTTGAACTTAGTTTCTTGCGTTTTCATATTTTTTTACACTTTTCTTTTTTTACTGTTATTGTTAGCCCCCTCAGGGGTCTTGAAGCTGCGATTGTCTGATCGCTTGTGCTATATACAGCGATGTCACAATTTCGCTGCATATAGCAAAAATAGCGGTCTCCTTTGAAGTGTAGCCACAGGCGGGGTTTCAAAGGAGCTCCATAATGACAAGTATTGGGGTCATCAGCTGTGCCCTGGCTGTCATTACAACCCATCGGCAAACCGCGATCACGTCACAGGTGCACCGGTGGGCAGCGAAAATGATGCACGTGCGTGTCAGCGACTATTAAATGCCGCTGTCAGAGATGGGCAGCGGCATTTAACAAGTTAACATTCGCAGGCGGAGCACTGCTCCACCCACTATTGTTCGCTGCAGATCCTGGCTGTAATACATAGCCATCACCTGCCGGGTATGGGGTGGTCTCGCTGCAGAAGCCCGCTCCATACACCCACTTCTGACATGCGCTGTATACGTACAGTGGATGTCATGAAGGGGTTAATGTTGCTAGAAGACTCTTGACAGCCTCCCGCACCAATTTTCTTGTTGCCTTATCATCAATTTTTGAGGGACGTCAAGTTCAAGAAACTTGTGCCAAATTTCAGCCACTTCTTGATAACCATCTTAATAGTGTTCCATGGTATATCTAATGCATTGGAACTGTTTTCCTACCATTTCCTCTTACTGATAACTTTCTACAATGAGATCCCTTTGCTGTGTTGAAAGCTGTTGCCGCACCATGACTTTTTCTGTAATATGCAACTATGAAACTGTCTGTAAAATCCTAGTAGAAAAGCAAAACATGATATGGGGTCAATCAGAATCACTTCTACACAATGTCTGCTATTTACTGACCGCTATTTAACATGAGTTTACATGTGATTGGCTAATTCTGAGCACCACCCCATCCCTATTATTATGCAAGCACATTATCTTAGTTATGATTTTATTGCCCCCCTCAAAATGATATCCGTTTTTCTCAGTGGATTTATACAGATTATGGCTGGCAATAAAGCAGGAAACATTTCTGAAATAATTCTTCATGGCATGATTTTTATAAATGATAAATACCTCGTATTTTAACCTGGGTGTGTAGACTTTTTATAGTCACTGTATAATCTGTGCATAATAACATTTTCCAGTACTATCTGTGGCTTTATATGCTTCAGTTCCATGTAAAATAATAGACAATACTGCAGAATCCGAGTGCACAGATGTAGCAGGGTTGTGTCCCGGACGCAGCAGGACAGTTCAGAAGGTCGGGTAATTGAGTGTATCACAAAGATTGATCAATAATTAAATAAGACAAGAAAAATGGAGTTACTGTAAGTCCAGTATTATATCTCAGTACCCCATGGCATGGATTAAACAACGTGCTGCATCTTAAAAGCTCCTCATCAGGGACGTCAAGAGATTCTTATGCCACAGGTTAAAAAAAAATAAAACCCTAGGTTTTAGGGAGCTTATCACAAGTGACCAAGGAGAACGACTTCCTTCTTATAGGTAAAAGATTTTTAAGATATTTCACTTCTGATAAATTGCACAGTAGTTGTCAGGCTTAATGTGCAAAAACGAACGTCTGATTGTTCATTCATTCCTCTGAATACGCAGTGCCATTATGTACCAGCAGGGGGGCTGGCACTTCCAAGTCTCTTCCCTGTACCCATTCTCCTTTCACAATAAGGCATGCTGGATCTAAAATATCCTTCTAGTATAAAGGAGTTCTTAAACTAACCATGCACATTACAGTAATCTTCAGGGGATTATGAATAATGACATTTGTATCAAGCTGTAATAGAAATTCCAAAAATCTTAAAGTAGCACTTCCATCAAAATTTGTATCCTCTTAATATAACGCAGTCATATTATATAGCACTTTGTGCTTACAGTCGCTCGTTTTGCCTTTCTACCCAGTTATTCTGTTTTCCATTAAGTCTACAACATAGCGTGATTATAAACTGACTAGCTGAATCCCTCTAAGCTCTATGTAGAAACAGGAGGTTAATTTTCCCTGAATGAGTCATCAGTCACTGCAGAAGTCCCTGCCAGGGGGAGGAGGAGCAGCTGGGTCTGGAGTTGAAGGAGGGGGAATGATTTCTGCAGGGACAAGAGACTTCCTGTTTCTACGTAGAGCAGAGAAAAGAGAATAATTAGCTGGGTAGAAAGGCAAGATGAGCAATTGTGAGTACACAAAGTGACATGGCCGACTAGAGGGTGCATCCTTGCTCCATACAAGTGTATGGAGCTAGGCCGTGCCCACTGGCTGGCAGTATGTATGACACATGGATATCCGGCTCAGAAATCGGCAAATCTCTGCAGACTTTTGAATCCCCCCCACTGTGCGTTGCGGTCACACGGCATGACTGCAGACTTATGATTTGGACCTGACAACCCCCTTTAAGGAGCAAATGGAGAAATTGTGTTGTCGGGGAGAGAAGGATATGTTCCGAGCAATGTTGGAGGGGCATCCTTGCTCCGACAGATTGTTCTGGCAAGCTTTGCCCCATTGCATTGATTGACAGAGCTGGCAAGACTACATGTGAAAGTGCCCTCGACCCCTGGACACCACAGGCCCATCGAGGGGGCTCTGAGCATCTCATTTGCATGTGTGCAAAAAGAATGTTATTTCACAAACTATCTAGTGGATCTTTACACTAAAGTTATGGCTACCTCTTGGCACATGGCCCCCTACAAGGACCTGAATTTAGGAATTGGCACACACTCCTTTTAATTTAGGGCTTCCTTTTATGCAAAGCTGCCAATTTATCCATTTGCTGCAGAATTTGGGCACAAAACTTCATAAAATGTGGTAAATTTTTGTACATCGAATAGTTACTCAAAAAAATGTATAACTTTAGGTGTAGATGGCGCTTTGTGTGAGGCGCGTAGTGAATCAGTGCCCGAAAATTCACCATAAGTGGTGTAAATTCCCGCAGAAACATAGGGCACTCCATGACCGGGAACGTGGCTGGTGCTCGGCAGCTGTAAGATAGAAACACTCATTTAGAGGCAGAAACCCACTAATGACTCCGGCTCCTCTTACTGCGGCGCATCATTGATCAAGACTGGAGTGCGAAGTGCCAGTAGTGATAAATCTGCCCCACAGTGTTTCCAAATCAGACCCTACACCGAGGAAATGTATTCCCCAACACTGGGCTGCTCTGATAGCTGTGAAAATGCTATTTAGGTGCCAGAGACGTATGATTGATGCCACCATTCTGCTGCAAAAATTCACAATGCACTTTCCTGCCCTCGCCTCCAAATACAGGCTGCCATAAATCTGCCAGAGGGGGGTTGTATAGACTCGGACAGAAAGACTCTGCAGGAGACAGGAGCGGGCACGTTGCTTTCCTGCAAAACAAAAGATTTTTAGTAAATGACGTAGAAAACACATTGCTAGAAATTTTCTGCTTAGAAAAAAAATGGTTCTAGTGGTTAATTTTTTATTTGTGTCTCATTCATTATTTCATTTGTAAGTTAACTTTACTTGATTTTTTTTTTTATTAAACGTTGGCATTACCTGAGTGGTTTTGGTTTATTTTGACCTGATTCATCACTTACAAAGTTTCTCAAGATTTTTGCTCCTTTTTACTCCTATAATGTAAACAAGTGCTAAACATGTAGATATATTTTTTTGTGCAGTTGAAAAATAGCATGCAACATGTCAAAGCTCATTGAAAGGGTTGTATGGTATAAAAGCCAATAAAGCTAAAGAAATATCTTTCAATTTTTGCCAATTTGTCAAACATTGTTCACACGTTCGGATGAATTTTATTCAACATCCACCAGCAGAAAAAGAAAGCGAAGATGAGGAGAGAAAAAAAAGCAAATGAGGATTTGGAGCTGGTGTCCACATATTAGGATCCATTCTTTGGCTTCCTAAGCTGTATTTTAAACTGTGAAAACATATGGCATAGACACACTACGTTTTCTATGTGGATTTTTTTAGCTAGAAGAAAAAATGCTTAAGAATAAAAAACTATTTTTATTATATTTTACTTTTTTGTGTATTGATTGGTTTTTTTTTGGTTTTTTTTACTTTTCAGTTGATTCGAAAGTCAAGTTTGACACAATTTTCAAGCAAAAATGTCTCAAGAATTGACACATTGCTTTTTTTTCCATGTGGAAAATACAGATTATACAGAGGGGAAAATAAGTATTTGATACACTGCCGATTTTGCAAGTTTACCGTACAGACCTCTCCATAATTTGTAGGAGGGAAAACTTGCAAAATCGGCAGTGAAACAAATACATATTTTTCCCACTGTAGGTGTAGTTAGCTATTGAAATGAATAAAGCAAAACCAAAGAAATAAGCTGAATCACATGTTGGTAGACAAGTAATGTGTTGGTGCGCATTCACACTCTGGCCATTAACAGACAAATAAAAACAAAATGAGCAAATACCCTGCAGTAAGTAAATAAATAGTAATAGTACATGTAAATGACATGGGGTACTAAGTTGACACTGTTTTGATCAAAAGAGCATAAAAGTCATCCAACCGCGACAAGGTGTTCCGAATCGGGATGGTCCTATCTTTTGTAGTTCACCTCGCTATGTGCCAGCAGGTATGAAAATAGTCGGAGGCAAAATAGTGTCCACTAAGTACCAAATGTTATGTACATGTACTGTTACTGGTTATTTGCTTACTACAGGGTATTTGCTCATTTTATTGTTATCTAGGTTGTGCATAGAAATGAATAGGAAACTTATTTGTATTAGAAGCAGTTTTTCATGTGAATTTTGTAGCAGAATTCTCTCCAAAATCTACGTAAAAAAAATCTGTGTGAGCTTACTCTTACCCTCATACATGTATGAATTCTCCTCAGTCATCACATATGGGTTTTGGCTTTTTATTTTTTGCAGAAGAGCCTGAAGACTTAGAAACTGAAATATTGGAAGATACCAAAGCAAATAAATGTGATGAGTGTCCTGTCAAAATTGCAAGAGTTTGGAGTGAGCAAAGCCAGGAAAAAAGGTACCATAATTGCACAATCCATCATTCTGCTGTAACTACTATCTCCAGCAATTTGTAATCTGATCCATGACACACAGAATAGTAGATTCTTATACACATGGTATTTACGTGATGCTGCCTGTTGTCACATACCGAGCTGTGGTCACAGATAATCCTGTGTATGTTTCCTTAAAGGGGTACTCCAGGAAGATAGACATTTTTTTGTACTGTCCCTGCCCTCATAAACTAAAAAGATGAAATGCCTAGTGCAATTCTATGGTTTTTACAACCATTATAATTCTATGTGACAGCAGCTGCTCCTCACTGCTCTCCCCTCCCATCTGGGTCATTACATCTCACACCAGTGTTTAGCTTCCCACTGCAACAGGCAGCCTGAGAAGAGGGGGCATGGCCACACCTGGTTTCTGCAGAAAATCACCTGTTATCAGGAGACTGGCTAATAATAGCTGGGAGCAGCACACTGCTGTAATGTCCTAGATGGAGGCGTGAGCAGTGAAAAGCAGCTCCTGTCACACTAGCCTCCTGATAATGACTCCCTGTCTGCAATCCGAGATGAGGGGGCATGGCTTGCTCCCTGCTAGTAGCCCTGCGGTGAAGGAGACAAAGTCAGGGGGCTGGCTGCTGCTACTAAAAGCCATGAGCAGGCCACACCACACCCCCTCACCTTGAACTGCTGACAGGAAGCCGTTATCGGAGCTGCTGTGGCAGGAGCTGCTCCTCACTGCTGTCCCCTTGGTCTGGGACATTACATCAGTGTGCAGCTACCCGCTGTTGTCAGCCAATCTCTTGATAATAGCTGTATCTGCAAAAAACGGGGGTGGGTGGGGTTGGAGTTGCCACGCCCCCTCTCTTCAGGCTGGCTGTTACTCACAGGGTGGAGCTGAACACTGGTGTGTGATGTAATGTCCCCCATGGGGGGGAGCAGTAAGGAGCAGAACCTGCAACTTGGAATTACAAAGGTTTTAAAGATCATAGAACTGCACATCTCATCTTTATAGTTTGAGGGCAGGGACAGTACAAATAATTTTTTATCTCCCTGGAGTACCCCTTTAATGTCGTTCATTACATTCTTTTGTATTGTACATCTCGGTGTGTAAATGACTTGTAAGCAGTAGAGATGGACGGATGATGGTAAGTAGGATAATTACGGTGAGAGCAGCCATACAGGTTGGCTCGTTAGAAACAGTTAATCTAAGCATTGTACACTGCTCAAAAAAATAAAGGGAACACATAAACAACAGAATATAATTCCAAGTAAATAATTCTTCTGTGAAATCAAACTGTCCACTTAAAAAGCAACACTGTTTGACAATCAATTTCACATGCTGTTGTGCAAATGGAATAGACAACAGATGGAAATTACTGGCAATTATCAAGACACACTCAATAAAGGAGTGGTTCTGCAGGTGGGGACCACAGACCACATCTCAGTACCAATGCTTTCTGGCTGATGTTTTGATCACTTTTGAATGTTGGTTGTTCTTTCACACTTGTGGTACCATGAGACGGACTCTACAAACAGAAGAAGCACTGCCAGAGCCTTGCAAAATGACCTCCAGCAGGCCACAAATGTGCATGTGTCTGCAGAAACGGTTAAAAACCGACTCCATGAGGATGATCTGAGTGCCCGATGTCCACAGATGGGGGTTGTGCTCACAGTCCAACACCGTGCAGGACGCTTGCAATTTTCCACAGAACACCAGGATTGGCAAATTCGCCACTGGCGCCCTGTGGAAGCAGGTTCACACTGAGCACATGTGACAGAGTCTGGAGACGCCGTGGAGAGCGATCTGCTGCCTGCAACATCCTTCAGCATGACCGGTTTGGCAGTGGGTCAGTAGAGGTGTGGGGTGGCATTTCTTTGGAGGGCCGCACAGCCCTCCATGTGCTCGCCAGAGGTAGCCTGACTGCCATTAGTTACCGAGATGAGATCCTCTGACCCCTTGTGAGACCATATGCTGGTGTGGTTGGCCCTGGGTTCCTCCTAATGCAGGACAATACCAGGCCTCATGTGGCTGGAGTGTGTCAGCAGTTCCTGCAAGATGAAGGCATTGAAGCTATGGACTGGCCCACCCATTCCCCAGACCTGAATCTGATTGAACACATCTGGGACATCATGTCTCGCACCATTCACCAACGTCACATTGCACCACAGACTGTCCAGGAGTTGGCGGATGCTTTAGTCCCGGTCTGGGAGGAGATCCCTCAGGAGACCATCCGCCTCCTCATCAGGAGCATGCCCAGGCGTTGTAGGGAGGTCATACAGGCACGTGGAGTCCACACACACTACTGAGCATCATTTCCTTGTCTTGAGGCATTTCCACTGAAGTTGGATCAGCTTGTAACTTCATATTCCACTTTGATTTTGACCAACTCCAGACCTCCGTGGGATATTAGTTGTGATTTATGTTGCTAATTTTTAGGTTTTATTGTTCTCAACCCATTCCACTATGTAATGAATAAAGATTTACAACTAGAATATTTCATTCAGTGATATCTAGGATGTGGGATTTTAGTGTTCCCTTTATTTTATTGAGCAGTGTATTTGGACATAGAAGTGACCTCCAGTTTCTGAGAAGTGGCATCAAAAGTAGCAACCAATGTGTTCCCATCTGTAAAATGTAAAAGCTCTGGGAGAAATTTATAAAGGCCACTTCTCTTTTCAGGCATATATGTCATATAATATTTTTGAGCAAAAATGTGTGGCTTCTTGCAGTTTTCCCACTATTTTGTATCCATTACATCTACATGTTCATATCTAAATTATAGTGAGGAAGAAGAGCGTCCTGTACAAGAACATGACTTCCATAGGGAAGGCAATAATATGGAGACAGAATGTTCCGGAAACGAAGAGGATGCAGGTCAGTTTGTAATTTGCACATGGCAGGTATTTAGTGTCCTTACTCTGGAATACCTGATCATTCAGTCAGCCGCTATCTCCTCCTATTCCCTCATACACCCGGATGCTCGGCCTAACGAAGCACTTCTATGTTCTCTGTGAGAGCCGCTGATGGACTGGCAGCAGCTTATCTTCTGGGAGAACAATGGGATTGGCAACTTTAATCTGCTGGCCTGATCCTTCTTACCCCCGACGACATAATCTGTCAGGAAACCCCCATACACATTACTGTCGTCCGATCCCAAGTTGGGCTGACTTCAGATTGGTTAATCAGATATGTAACCACTTGTATGTAAAATGGTGTGTCATGCACCAATATTAGCATAAATCATCCAAAAAAAAACGTGCAAAAAAGACAATGTATAAAATTATTATTTTATTAGAAATATTATAACATATAAAAGAAATTAATTTAATCAAATATAGCTGATAAACAAAAGCACAATATAATAGGCCTAGTTTGGATTTTTTGGCACTTTATTTAGCACATTGCACTTTGATTTATTGTAATCTATTGTGCATTTATAGTTTGTTTATTGGTTTACATAATTATTTATTTTTTGTCCCTTTTGCACAATTAATTATTATTTTTATAATAATATTTTTATATGAAAATAATTTTTGCACATATTTTTGTATCAATTGCACTATATAATTTTATGTGGTTATTATTTAAATTATTTAGTGGGAATAGTGCTGGTATATACCATATCATTGCGGAGGTTCATTAATGATTTGATTTTTATATTTATTGGTTGGCATCTATTTTTACTATTATATTGTGCTTTTGTTTATCAGCTATATTTGATTAAATTAATTTCTTTTATATGTTATAATATTTCTAATAAAATAATAATTTTATACATTGTCTTTTTTGCACGTTTTTTTTTGATGATTTATGACTTCAGATTGGTGCGATCTGATCTCCCCCACTCAGCTGGTTGAGTCATGCTGACTGTGCCTGGTATTGCAGCTCTTGGTCCCATTCACTTGTATAGGGTGACGCTGTAGTAAATAGTAACACCAGCCACAGTTAGTACAAATTGCAGAATATTTAAACAGCTGGGATGTCAAGAGTCAACCCCCACAATCTAATATGGCCGGTGTATCCTAAGGATAGGTTGTCGGTTATAAAGAACCATAAAACCTCTTTTAAGAAGTTATTCTAGGGAAGAATTCTCCTGCCTGTCAGTATTATCTTGTCCTATCTGTCTCTGCAGAGCTTTGTGCAGGAGATGCACCCAGAGTATTGTTTCAGAAAGTTCCTCTACCCTACAACGTGGTCACACCGAATGTGTCTGCACAGTCTTCATTCGATGACTCCTTCCCTCCTCGTTCTCGCTCTGCTTCTCCAGCTAAGACCAAAGGCAAGACCGCATTGTTGATTGGACTCTCAACTGGTCTGTTTGATGCAAATAATCCAAAGGTATGTTTAGTCTGTTATTCTTCTCGCCCACATCCATGTTTTTCAGTAGTTTTGCTGTGGAAAGCTGCTTAATTATCTGTTCACTGCAATTACTCCTTATAACGATCCATATATCTGAGATTTGCACAGATGCACCAAACCACATTATAAACAACGTATCAGGGAGCCCCATGGAACATAGAGGTACTGTGAGAACCATATAGTGCAATACAACTCCCATTAAACTCATAAAATGTATTAAGAAATAATTAATAAAACACATATGTAGTAAATTCAAGTGAATCACAACAGTTTCCCCATGAATGAAAAAAGGAACATCGATGAACCTTAACCCACATCTAAACAAGTTTTTTACAGATGTGCTATACATAAATTTTTCCAAGAAATCATGAACAGTATGGTAGGTTATAAGGGATATACTGTATGATATATAGGTATATACCTCCACCCAACAATCATGAAAAAAGTATTTGTACACACATGATATATAGATGGAATGTCTTTCCCACAATAGTGTTTATTACTAATAGCACCAATGAGTGCATTGAGAAAAATAACCAATATCTCCAGAAATATTTCAATATGTAGGAGATGTATGTAAGAAGGCCAATGTTCAGTGGCCTAGTCAATCACATAGATCTCACAGGAGATGGAGGACCACAGCAATAAATGCCTAGAGAGAATATCCTAATTAAGCGTAACCATTAAACGAACACATGTGCTCAACAACAATAATACCTAGGTGGATATGTATACATAGAGTAATTAAAGTTCTAGTGCAAAAACAGATTACTAAGGTAGTGATGGAGCACAGCGTATAGAATCATAGTTAGGAAAAACAGTCAAAATAATCTCCTTACATCGTAGCAGGTTCCGTCACCACATGTGCCAGGCCCCAACGCGCGTTTCACCCTGCTTCCTACATGACCCGTGAAGAAGCAGGGTGAAACACGCGTTGGGGCCTTGCACATTAGGTTCCATGGGGCTCCCTGATATGTTGTTTATAATTACCTGTCTATAGCCCAGGAGCTGAAGAACACAGGTCTAAGAAGGTTTTGTTGAGCACAATAACGACAGTTTTGCCTGACTCCTTATTATGGAGTGAGCTCACTAGTGTGCAGAGGGAACTGGAAAAATATGAAGCAAACTGTGATTACCAACTGTCAGCTTCCTTTTATTTTTTTCCCTTTCTTTATTCCCTCCTATCTTCTGTCCTGCCTTTCTGCCCCCTCATCTTCCTGGCTTTTCAGAAATCTTTGTTTAAGGAGGCTTTCCTTACTCATGAAATGATCTGGATCTATCTAAGTGCATGGGGCCGGTTACAGTAACTGTAATGTAAATGTTTGTATTGTGGTTGTCTTGGGTTTCAATAAGTTTATAACTTTTAATGAAAGAATATAAAATTACCAAGATTGCATAGTTCACATTTCAAAAGGCCGCTATGCCCACGCCGTGTGTCCCCCCATCAGTTCTAGTTCACCATTATGATGATGTCCCATCCTTCTGCCACTATTAGGGGTTGGGGACTGATTTTCAGCCCCAGTCCAGTGACTTTTTTTAATTTGCCCCTTTGTTAGGGATCATGTAAAGATGCCATTTTCTGTCGTTTCCTGGGTCACATGACTGTTTGCTGTGTGGAGCTGGAGATCACTTTTTGAATTTTCTCAATGCCACGTGACGTGACATGATGCCGGAAGGGACCAAAGTGCCGCTGAAATCGGGAGAAGCCATTATCCACTGAGTATATTGCTAACATCATAACACTTGCTCACATGATCCCTAACAAAATGGGCAAATTAAAAAAAAATCACCAGAGTGAGGCATTTACAAGAGGGCGTCATCTTTATTTCTAAGTAATGAAATATGAGTTTTCAGATAATGATGTATTATTACAGCATGTTGGTGCAGATTTTATAGTACAGCTATATATTCTAAAGACTTCTTCTGCTTCTCTTCTAACTGTGAATTGAGCAATTTTTGAGTTATTACGATTACGTGGCTGTGGATCTGTAAATTAACAGGTAGCTTTTCTATGCCTGGCTCCTAGGGATCCAAAAACCTGAGATTGGAATGAGATGTTCTCTTCCGACAAGGCTTTTTATTAATAAAACCGACCTTTATATACTTCATGTTTAGCCTTTGTAGAAATCAGCTATGCATGATATGAAGATCTGACGGTAACGTCTAGCCCCGCGGACTTTATAAAGCCACAATAAGGTTACAGGCAGAGTTATTCCTCGAGTCATTAGTCTCCCAGAAACATGAACTGTCAACCAAATATAATATTACATCCATAATCGTCACTGATGACTTGTTGGATGGCTCGGATATCAATTTTTTTTATTATTTTTGATTCATTAAACCTTAAGTGTCAGAAACAAAATGAAGACCTATC
The DNA here is from genome assembly GCF_051348905.1 of Ranitomeya variabilis. Classification (NCBI taxonomy): domain Eukaryota; kingdom Metazoa; phylum Chordata; class Amphibia; order Anura; family Dendrobatidae; genus Ranitomeya; species Ranitomeya variabilis. Next base: position 996,687,293 of record NC_135232.1, on the reverse strand, counting down.
ACATACAAGCTGTCACTGATTTCTAGGCCTTTTTTCTGCCACGTTTCTTCTTAACCTACATTTCCACTGGTCAACTATCTGGATAGAACGATTCTAGGAACCCTCATTTCCCGATTATTGGCCATCTGAACAGGTTGCCATCACCTGATGATTGAGCAAAACTTCCCATTCATTGGTTGAAATGATTTTTAATGTTTCTTATAAATCATCGTTCATAGTAATTCATTGTCCTGTGGAAACAGGATTTGTATTGCCGGGAGCGATTATCTTCTATGCGCACATGTAATCTTGGAAGTGTGGTCGTCAGCAACCACTGGAGAAACGGGGCTATAGTGACTGTGGATTCAGGGTTATGTAATGGTTAGTTCTTTATTTTATAGCATTCCCTCCTTCAAGGCAACTTTTTTGCTTTATTCTAAAAATTCTAAAAAGATGTTGCTGAGGCTTAGTAAATTAATGATAGGTAATTAAGGCTTATATACACATTAGATGAAACTGCAGATATTGACGGGTTTGGCCAACAGTCTAAAATGTATGAGGGCATCCCCACTGTCCCTGACAGATTATTTTTCAGGGAAGAAGAATTGGGCATGTCCGATCTTGATGCCTCTTGATCCTTTTTGTTCTCTAAGAGAATGGCTTCCAACAGAGATGCTTGGCAGCAGCTCTTATAGAGAAGACTGGAGAGCTCGGCTAGCTGAGAACTTCTGTGTGTGAGATAACATGAGTGGGGGGCTTTAGACTAGGACATTAATATCAGAGCAGGACTGCTGCTCCACTCAATGCTCTGGAATGGCCACTAATTTAGTGTTTGGGACTGTGCTGTTTGGCCCTGTTCACTGTTTTCCTCAGACCGCCACCTGCACCAGTTGATCGTGTGGATGTTGGGTGACGGACCACTACCAATCTGCTAATGATGACCTATTATAAGGGAAGGACACCAAAAGAAGTCTGGAAACCCCGATAATCACTCTATAAATGGAGACCATCACTTGATTATTATGCGTTTTTAGTCTTCTTTTTTTTGTGTTGTTTCATTAATCATGTATGATACAAGAATATGTGTTGCCCGCTGACCTTATCACTTAGAGCACTGCAATATTGATGACATGGTCAGCAGTAGTAATGGACGCTCAGACTACACAAGAACTGAGAGCGATAACTACTTACATTAACGGTGACGTTTGCCGCAAAGACTGCTACTGATGAATGTCTAAAAAAGATGAGAAGAATCTCATATGAAGTGATTAACACCATTCTATTATATTAATGGATATACATGTAAGTGGCTGCTTGAAGTTCATAATAAGTGATTAGGACGAAGCTTGGAGTAATCAAAGTCAATGATCGCTCTACAAAGGGACTGATATTAACCGGCACAGCATGGCTAATAGAAATCTGTGTGATGCAAATGAGACAGATTCTATCAGAAGATTATTAAGAAGTACATACTAAGGCCGTTGAGCTGTCCCTGATGCAGAAATACAGAAATCTACTGCATATTCCCCAGGTGTGCTCACCATAAAGATGAGGCCAAGAAAACATCAACTATTTGCTGAACTGCATCTTTACCCCCTGAGTAGATGCTCAGGATCACAGTCTGCTCTCTGTTTTTGTTCGGACTCTCCATTCTTGGTGACCTTGGACTGTTTCTTTTCTGTGGATGGAATAAAAACTCTTGAGATTTATATCTCTGACGTCCATGAGAACCTTTTGTAGGTTCATTAATGTTTCAAGTCTGTGATCCTGTGTATGCAGGGGGCTTTATAGTCTGCAGTGGAGCTGCTCGCTGTGGAGCGCTTGATGTTTTATTCTAGTTCTTACGTGCATTTTTAATGAACTGTGGCGATGTTCAACGTTTTCTGTATTTGTATCCCTAGAGCATCTGTATATTGTAATACTGAGCACATAGATATTGGTATAAAGAAAAACTCATATTTGTAGACTCGTAGGGAAAGTCAACAGCACAGTAGCCTGATGGTAGGACATCAGAAGCGTCCTTCCCCACCGAATCCTTTACTGAGGCTTACTAGAAGTGTACCAGTTTGTTTGTTTTTTTATACTGTTCTTTTTTGTTTCTAGTTTTTTAGTCTCTTAATTTTGCGTCGTTTTTAAAGGGAAATGGTTGGTTGACACACAAAATTGTATTGTAAAGATAAGGTTAGACATATAGCTGTTCATATGCATTTTTGTCTGCCCAAATCGAGCTCTGATTGACAATATGGAAAGGTGTTCAGTGATCGTTTAGCTCCATTTACATGGAGCAATATTGAACAGTATATTTACCTGAATTACGGTAATATTTGTCCATCTTTTTATATTGTCCAGTGTACAATGGTCTTCAAGGAGTCTGAAACAAGACTGGTGTTTCAGAATACCTTGGATGTCTTTTGCAACTTAGACTGCCACACAAATAAGCTGGATATAGGGTAAGCATCATGGGAAGTGTGGCGCACATGTATATTTAAATCTTATCTGAAATATTTAATGAAATACTGGTCCTGCAAAGTTACCATTTCTTTTTGCCTGTTCTGGACCACCCAAAAACTTTATACATCTGGGCAGTCCACACTTTACTCTGCACTGACGTTCTTAAATGTCAGTGAAGAGTAGCTTGGTGTGGCGGGGACCTTGCTGTCAGACACAGCCATCTTCCCTTCGGAAAAGAAAAATATGATTTTATGTCTGCTTTTCTGATTGCTGTAAACACAACACTGAACAAGTTCCTTGCATACAGATTAGGAAGCACTGATGGTGATCATGTGATTGCTGGATGTAAGTAAAGAGCAAGAGCTAAATGTGTCTGGTCAGGCACGAGGTCCTGAACTGGTAAAAAGTGAACTATGTGTTGTTTCTAAAAGTGCCCTGCTACCCAATGTTTGTACTGGAAATAGATGACCAAAAGTAGTGATCATAATAGCAGACATTTTTTTGACCACCTTGAAGAATTTTATAGGCAGAATTTCCAAGATTTTCAGAGGCTAAACATGAATAAAAATGTATTTTTCATTTTGCACCATGAAATTCCATGTAATTATTTATTGAGGTTACATTAGTAAAGCAAATGCTAAAATTCTAGTAAAATATCTATAAACGTAAAATCAGAAAGCATCCTTCACATACAAGCTGACGATATCTGGGTGGATTCACATCCTGCAGCTTTTTTTTCTAACCCTAACCACTTCAAGGTAGATATGCAGATTTTGTGGCAGAGAATTCTTCTGCTGTCCCATTTATCTGAATAGAACTTGCAAAAAAATGTGTGCTTGCTACCAAAAAGACCTCATTCAGATTTGAAGAGATTTCTGTGACATAATATCCTAAAGGATGCACTCACACAGGGCCGGTGTCACCAGCTGGCGCACCTGGGCGAGTGCCTGGGGCCTGGACAAATGGGGGGCCCACTCGTCATCAATGGGGCCCCCCTCAAATACTCACCTCTCCCCATTCCACACTGCTCCAGTCTCTTCAGCATCTTTTGACTGATGTCTCAGGACAGAGGGTGAAATGATGTCACTAAAGCGCGCCCTCTGCCGAGCAGTGCAGGGAGTCCAGAAGGGGATGAGGCAAACGAGGAGAGGTGTTTATTTCATTAAGCCTTGAAAAAGGCTATCACGCCGAAACGCGCGTCGGGGTGGCTGCACTCGGTGGGTGTTTGATCTTCCAGCCTGCTCAGGTAACTATGTATACAACACTGTGATCTCTTATATGGTATCTATAGACCTGTGATTATTTACCTGCTATTATATTTAAAGAACATAGCATAAGCAGGAATTAAAATTAAAACATAACTTTTAATGTATAACCAAATAAAGGAATATATTAAATAAACTGTCACCCAAAAAGTGTATCGATAAAAAAGTACTACTGGGTATACCCTGTCAGGGGACGTGCCATAAAAAATGTAGTACTTATACAAGATTTTATTGCAGACGCTGGCAGTGGTCCAGTGTCCTATCACTCAATCCAAGGTACCTGATTAAATGGTGATAATGCCTGTAGAAGAAGCACTTATCAAGTGCCAATACAAATAAACAGATAGCCTTGGTTGCATTAATATTAGCAGTTATCACAAAGCAAAGGGAGGGGTAAGATCAATTGGAAAAGACATGTACACAAAAGTAATATTGGAACAATCTCACCAATTGCTGAGGATAGGTAAGATGGAGCCCCAATTCGCTTAGGTGGAGAGATTCTTCAAGCCACAGCAGCAGGAGACAATTCCCTGTCAGTCCCTGGAGGGCTATCAATAAATCTCAATCCCCGAGCTCCTGCCCTTACAAGGACAGTCCACATCTACCCCTAAGGTATAACATGCCCTGCACTCTCCCTATTTCCAGGTCCCAACGCGTTTCTTTGCAAGCAGGATCATCAGGGGACTAGCTTGCATGGGAGAAAAGGTGCTTCAGTGCTACAGATAGAGCTGCCACCCTCTATACTAAACTGCAGAGAGTATATTTTAATTCCTGCTTATGCTATGTTCTCAAGATTTTTGTAGGATCATGTGATACATTCAAACTATTATATATTGCTGTTTTTGCGTTTCTGCTATTATATTTACTCAGGTTGGATTTGACATTACATACCTTGATTTACATCACTATCAGCATATTGGCTGTGATATATTTTTAACATCTATATATTGATCGCTGTCTATACCTTTACCCATAGTTGTGCACCCATGCGTTTCCCACGTGCACATTGTGGCGTGAGTCCATTTCCCCTGGCTTTGTCAAATGTCCTTTAATATTTAATAAAGTTTTTTGTAATTTTCTAAAAAACGCTATCTTGGGTGTTTTTCGATCGTAATTTTTTCTGTGGTTTGAAAAATGTATATCAGTCTGATCAGCTTCTTCTGTTCTATAACAGTTTGCCTGCAGTTCAGATATCATTTTTTACATGACTGGTTTCCTTTAAGACTGGTGTAACTTACCCCCATCGGAGTAATCAGGTAGTTAATACATTTGGTGCATTGTGACCTGAATTAATTTGCTGTGATTTTGTTAAGTTCTACAAGTGTCCTATTCATCTGAAACAACTCGATTCAGATAACCGGCACCAATTCAGTCTCCGAAACTTTTGCAACAAAATCTGCGGCATGGTAATTCATCTCAACGGTGAGCAATGTTTACCTGCTGCTAAGAGATTTGTGCCAAAATGTACACTGTTTTCTCTTGTTTGTTCCTTGGTTTCTTTTCTTGCCACTTACCAGATTTAAAAAGCAAGAAGGGCAATTGCAACTGTTACCACTAAAATACAGGTGTAAAGCAGTCCAAATACAGAACACCATCATAAATCCTAAATAATCATAACTATGACTCCCATCCTAAATATCATAAATATAATCCTAAATCATCATGAATATGACTCCACAAGGATGCAAACTACAGCCATGAAGGAGTGAGATGAATGTGAGCCGTATTGGCTGCAACTTATACTCAAATGGGAATAAGTAAAAAAAAAATCCAAAACAAATCTTCCAAAGTATCCAAATTCGTATGCACTTGCTTATACCTAATGGGATAGCTAACAAATAGTCATGTGTCAGTAGATAGAATACATTTTGTTATATCTCCAAACCAAATGTTATTTTAGGATTTTTCACGCCTATTATTTTTGGTAGGATTTTTATTCCCTCTTTTTCAGATAGAAACTGAGTTGAGAACTTTTTGCCTAAGTCAGTGTCTGGAAGTGTTTTTACAATGGAGCAGGATTAAGTGTGAGAAAACGGGTGTGATATTTCACAGCTTTCTAGATGCCTAAACATATACTATACTTTCTTTTTAACTATGAGATGAAAATTTTCCTTTATACAACTGTCCTGTAATTACTTCCATATTTTCTTAATGTCTGCATTTAACATTACGGGAAAGCTCTGCTTACTTCCATCATGACTTTATGTAAAGGGCAAGGTGTAAAAAAGTCTTTGTCATACAACTATGTGTGCAGTAAGCTACCAAGTATAAACCTGTATGTAAAATATATTTATCGATTTCAGTTACTTACATAGCACCATCATATTCCACAGTGCTGTACTGACGTCATCATGACTGTCCCCGCTATCTAAATTCTCATTCAGTATGTTTTTAGAGTGTGGGATTTGAACCCAGGATCCCAGCACTGCAAAGTAACAGTGCTAACCACTGAGCCATCATGCTGCCTACAGTCATTGATATTCACATGAATAAGAAAAGTAGTAAAAACCTACCCAGTGATCAAAGCAGTTATCACCAGTGTTTCAAACATCTATTCTGAGTCAAGAAAAGTAAATTTTATGGGGGTTTTTTGTAACTTTGTTTTTAGATGCTGAGGACCTGCTCTCTGCCTGATCTATCAAAGTTGTTTAAGACGTTGGTGGACGTGCCTAGTGTGGCTGACTTGCAGGGAGAAGAAAACCTGGAAATAGAGGATATCGAAGACGAGCCTGTACGAGATGTTGATCATTCAGATTCTGAAGACACGTGAGTACCTTGCCATCTGTTAGCTGAGCTTGCCTCTCTGAACATGACAGTAGTCTTTCCATTACAAGTATTTGGTCATAGAATAGCGGAGTGGGAAGGGACCTCCTGTGTCATCTGATCCAACCCCCTGCTCAATGCAGGATTCAGTAAATCATCCCAGACAGATGTCCGTCCAGCCTCTCTTTGAAAACTTCCATGAAGAAGAACTCACCATCTCTTGTGGCAGCCTGTTCCACTCATTGATCACCCTTACTAACTTCATCCATCTGTCCGGACAGGCCAGGTTTTTTTTTTAATACAAGTCGCTAATAAGTGACCTTTGTAGTCAATCAGTGAGGAGCCATAAGCAGATTATCGTTTAATTTTTTTATTTTGCTGCATTTACTCTGTTTTTTTTTTTTGTAATTTGGACATCCCCATGTATGATACATAAAGACCGCTGTGAATTTCAGACCTGACGGTGAGTCTCCTGACCTGAACTAACTGCCTAAAAGGCATATACTGTATGAGGCTAGTTCAGGTCAGGCGTCCCACTGGCAGGAAGGAAGTTGTGGCCGTAACCGTAAATCCGGTTGTGCACAGTGCAGGATTAGGCTGACAGAAGCTCTTTATTGTAGTTTCTGGTTGTTAATATTTTTTTTTACCTTCAACATAAACCTCTTCCATCTAATACTTTTTAATGCTTTGCAGTATGTTTGGTGAGACCGACAGAGATCTGCAGGAACTACAAGCGTCAATGGAGCAGTTACTACGGGAGGAGTCCAATGAAGATTACTGTGGAGCTGAAGACGCCATAAATGAAGCTAAAAATAAAATGATTGAAGAGGAAAATAATGATGTGGAGGCTGACGTAGAGGATGAGGACAATCAGCCAAGCAGTGAAAGTGCAATTAATGAAGAATGGCATTCAGGTACCGCTCTCATAATGCCAGCGCGCTGTTCTCCCTGTGTCGGTTTTCACAAGATTAAAACATTTATTGCGTCTGTGCAGATGACAGCAGCGAGGATTGCGAGAATGAATATGATGAAGGTGACAGTGTTTTCGGCCACCTGGAGGAACTGAGGCTTAAATTAGAGCAAGAGATTGGGTTTGAAAAGTTCATTGAGGTTTACAACAAAATAAAGGTAACATTTCTGCTCTAAGAAGAGAAATACACTGCCATCCTTCGGTTAGGTGAGGTGCTTGGTGCTTTCATAAATCGTACTCCGAGGGGATAGGTGTATTGAAGATAGCTAGCTATCGGGTTTTGATGATGTGATCCTGATATGTCATTAACCATTTCAAGACTGTGCCATTTTTCCTTGTCCATGTCTAGGCACGTTATGTCATAGTTATAGTTTAAAGAGTTATAAAAACAAAACAGAAAAAAACCTTTCTCATTTGGATTTTCCCCCTTTCCCTGCTTTTGTATTAACTTTTCATTTATTTCGCACATTGTGCCCACTATAGGGTCATAGAAGACCTTTTTATAGGCATTGCCACATTTGAATCCTTATTAAATCTTTTATTCTATCTGATTTCCCATGTAACTGGGGCCAGTAAATTAGTGCCAGTTACAGGGTAAATTCAGCTCTCAGCCTCCATAGCAGAGCTGACTCGTCCTCCTAGGACCCAGCAGATCCGGCTTCTGTCCTAAACCCAACAATCATAAGGTCCCTGGATCCTCAGGAGCAAGTTCTGTCAGTACTTCTGATACTAAATACAAAGTGCCTGTTCAGCACTGTGTACACAGCAATCAGGAAGGCAGAGACGGTAATAAACTGTCTCTACCTATTCTATGGGGAGTCCGGCTGTGTCAGATATTTAAATTCTATAGGGGGTCCGGAACACGTTAAATGAGTTTTTCACATTAGATTGCACTATTGCACTGTAATCTTAACTTTGCATTATATTTAATTTCCATAACAGTATGAAATACAGTATATGCTACCTTGAATTTCTGATCAGAAAGTAACTCTGCATGATAAGAAAAGGAAAATTACTCATTAATATTTACATCTTTCTATTAATTTAATTGTGACTGCGTAAACCAATTTAATCTTTTAATCTATAAAATGTATTTACCATATATACTCGTGTATTAGGCTGCTTTCACACATCAGTTTTTTTGCAGTCAGGCACAATCTGTCGAATGTTGAAAAAAACGGATCTGCCGCAGATTGTGAAAAACTGATGCGACTGATCCGTTTTTTTGCCAGATCCGACTAGCTGATCTAGCTAAGGCCTCTTTCACACTTCCGTTTTTACAATCTGCACAGGATCCGTCAAAATGTTGAAATGATGGATCCTGTGCAGATTGTAAAAAACGGGTGCACTGGGCCCGTTTTTCTGATGGACCCGTCAAGACTATGTGCACCTGTTGTGTATGCGTGTTCGCAGCGGTTTTCCATAACACATTTACATAACACAACCCATGTTAAAAATTAAAAAACAAAATAAAAAATCGCAATATTCTCACCTTCCGGCGTCCCGCGCAGCGTTACCAATGCTCACGATGCTCCCAGCAGCTGGCGTTCCCAGAAATGCAAAAGAAAAAAATGTCCAGCTTCACCGAATCCATGAAAAAAAGTTTTATTTATTCACAAACTTAAACATGGAGGATACAAACTTCAGCACAATCCATATGGGTAAGAATCTCAACGCGTTTCTGGAGACTAAGCTCCCGTAATCATGATTTTTTTTCACGGATTCGGTGAAGCTGGACATTTTTTTTCTTTTGGATTCTACATGCCTGGACACAGCGGGTCCGTGCTCCTGAAACTCAGCTTATGCATCATGGGTGAGCTGGTTTATATTCCTTCTCTTCAAAGTTCCCAGTAATGCCTTGCGTTACAATGACCTCTGATGAGACCGCAACATCATCGGGTCATTTCACAATGCATTACTGGGAACGGCAGCCGCCGGGAGCATCCCGAGCATCGGTAACGCTGCGCGGGACGCCAGAAGGTGAGAATATTGCGATTTTTTTATTTTTTTTATTTTTAACATTATATCTTTTTACTATTGATGCTGCATAGGCAGCAATAATAGTAAAAAGAGAGCGAGCGAGAGAGAATTTCCCTGATGGAAAATTCTTCCGCGCATGCTCAGTTTGAAAAGATGGCATCCGTCGCTGGATTCCTGCTTTTCACAGTCAGCGACGGATCCTGCATCCATAGGCTTCCATTATAGCCAACGACGGGCAGCGCAGGATCCGTCGCTGATTGATTTTCCGACGTGCAGAAAAAATGTTCCTCTGTGCGTTGTCTCCGCCCGACGGACAGCAGTTTTCCGACGGATCCAGTGCATGACGGATGAAACGTGAGGCCATCCGTCACAATCCATCGCTAATACAAGTCTATGAGAAAAACGCATCCTGCGGGCAAAATTGCAGGATCTGTTTTTTTCACAAAACAACATATTATGACGAGAGATGAAAGACGGAAATGTGAAAGAGGCCTAATTGGATCTAAAAAAAAATTGGAGCTTGCTCAGTTAAAAACTGGATTTCATCATTTGACGGATCCGGTGCCATAGGGTTCAATTGTAGCAAGTGACGGATGCTGTCCGTTTTTTTCCACAGACACAGAAAACTTTACTATGTCCGTTTTTTCCGGCTGCTGGAAAACCAATTTTCGACTGATCCGGCAAAAAAACGGCTGAAATGTGAGGCCATCTGTCGCAATACGTCGCTAATACAAGTCTATGAGAAAAATGGATCCAGCGGCAACTTTTGCCGGATCCGTTTTTTTCCAGAATTCACCGGATTGAGCCTGACAGCAAAAAACTGATGTGTGAAAGCAGCCTAAGCCGAGATTTTCAGGACATTTTTTTGTGCTGAAAACGCCCTCTCGGCTTATATACGAGTTATTGTCCAGAAAACCGGTGGGGGAGGGGGAGCAGCGGCAGGAGCTGGCTAACAAAAGACATCATATTCACCCTCCTCGCGCCGTCGCTGCATCTCCATCCCGGCGCCGGCAGCTCTTCATGTGCTGAGCTGTCACGTGGTACCGCTCATTAAGGTAATGAATATGCATACTCCCATAGGCGTGGAGCACATACTCATTACCTTAATGAGCGGTACCATGTGACCGCTGAACACAGGAAGAGCTGCCGCGCTGGGACAACGGAGGTGCAGCAATGGAGCGAGGAGGGTGAGTAGGAGGAGGGGGGATCCGAGCCGTGCGGGACTGGGGGAGCCATGCTTTCAATATTATATGGAATATGTGGATATTTATATAAAACCTAATCATGGACATGGAGTGCTACAACTCGTACAAATTGACAATGTGCTTAATTCATAGATACTGTAATACAAAATTAATTTTAAAAAAGTATATTTTTTATATTTAATTGTGTATTTTTATGTGCAATTATTTTGTGTTTTTAGGAGTTAATTTTTTTTTTAATTGATTTTAGGCTATACATGAAGATGAAGATGAGAACATTGACACATGTTCAACAGTTATGCAAAATATTCTAGGCAGCGATCACCTGTACTTATATCCCAGGATACTCCGCCTTGTCATGGCTGATGGAGCATACCAAGAAGGTTGGTTCTGATTTTCTCACCTACTCCTATTGGCTATTGTGATATATTGGATACCGATAACTTTTGTAAAGCTTCCATATCCATCTCTTAAGGCTGATGGTCAATGTACAACCAATATAAGCCTAAAGAATTCTCTGTTAATGGACATGTAAAGAAAGCTCAGCAAAATGTTCAATTAAAAGGGTTTTCCAGCCTAATAAGAGGAAAAAAGTGACTGGTATATAAAGACTGAAGAATAAATATAGCACAATGAGGCCCATAGTATCCTCTTCCGGCAAGCCTACAACCTGCATTAACCACTGATCGACCAAACCGCTGCACGACCAGCTCTACCCTCCCCTACTGTATCCTCACCCATCCCTTGTAGATTGTGAGCCCTCGCCGGCAGGGTCCTCTCTCCTACTGTACCAGTTGTGACTTGTATTGTTCAAGATGATTGTACCTGTTTTTTATTATGTATACCCCTCCTCACATGTAAAGCGCCATGGAATAAATGGCGCTATAATAAATAATAATAATAATATACAGTGAATGAAATAAGTATTTGATCCCTTGCTGATTTTGTAAGTTTGCCCACGGACAAAGACATGAACAGTCTATAATTTTAAGGGTAGGTTAATTTTAACATTGAGCGATAGAATATCAAAAATAAAATCCAGAAAATCACATTGTATAAATTATATAAATGTATTTTCATTTTGCAGTGAGAAATAAGTATTTGATCCCCTACCCACCATTAAGGCTATGTGCACACGTTGCGAATTCTGCAAAATCCTACCTGCGGATTTACTGCAGATTTTGTGCGGTTTTTATGCGGATTTCGCCTGCGTTTTGACACCTGCGGATTCCAATTATGGAACAGGTGTAAAACTCTGCGGAATCCGCACAAAGAATTGACATGCTGCAGAAAATAAACTCGTTAACTGCATTAAAGACCGCTGTCTTACATAGTCAACTTTATAAAAGACTCCTGTCCACAGACTCAATCAGTCAGACTCTAACCTCTACAACATGGGCAAGACCAAAGAGCATTATAAGGATGTCAGGGACAACATCATAGACCTGGTCAAAGCTGGAATGGACTTCAAAACCATATGTAAGACACTGGGTGAGAAGGAGACAACTGTTGGTGCAATAGTAAGAAAATGGAAGAAATACAAAATGACTGTCAGTCAACATCGATCTGTGTCACCATGCAAAATCTCACCTCATGGGGTATCCTTGATCATGAGGAAGGTGAGAGATCAGCCTAAAACTACATAGGGGGAACTTGTTAATTATCCCAAGGCAGCTGGGACCACAGTTACCAAGAAAACCATTGGTAACACATTACGCCGTAAAGGTTTGAAATCCTGCAGTGCCCGCAAGGTCCCCCTGCTCAAAAAGGCACATGTGCAGGCTCGTCTGAAATTTTACCAATGAACACCTGGATGATTCAGTGAGTGATTGGGAGGTCTTTGGCGTTAACTCAACTCGCCGTGTTTTGGAGGAAGAGAAATGCTGCCTAAATCCCAAAGAACACCGTCCCCACTGTCAAGCATGGAGGTGGACACATTATGTTTTGGGGGTGTTTCTCTGCTAAGGGCATAGGACTACTTCACAGCATCAATGGGAGAATGGATGGAGCCATGTACCGTAAAATCCTGAGTGACAACCTCCTTCCCTCAGCCAGGACATTAAAAATAGTTTGTGGCTGGGTCTTCCAGTAAGACAATGATCCAAAACATACAGCAAAGGAGTGGCTGAAAAAGAAGCACGTTAAGGTCATGGAGTGGCCTAGCCAGTCTCCAGACCTTAATCCCATAGAAAACTTATGGAGGGAGTTGAAGCTCCGAGTTGCCAAGCGACAGCCTCAAAATCTTAATGATTTAGAGATGATCTGCAAAGAGGAGTGGACCAAAATTCCTCCTGACATGTGCGCAAACCTCATCAACTACAAAAGAAGTCTGACTTCTGTGCTTGCCAAAAAGGGTTTTGCCACCAAGTATTAAGTCTTGTTTGCCAGAGGGATCAAATACTTATTTCTCACTACAAAATGCAAATAAATTTATATAATTTATACAATGTGATTTTCTGAATTTTATTTTTGATATTTTATCTCTCAATGTTAAAATTAACCTATCCTTAAAATTATAGACTGTTCATGTCTTTGTCAGTGGGCAAACTTACAAAATCAGCAAGGGATCAAATATTTATTTCCTTTACTGTATGTGTGGTGTGTTTTCCAAAGTCTGGCGTGCTTCCTATGTGTTCTTCATGTTGGCATTAATGTGTATGTCCCCATATCATCATCTCCGTTTGCTTCTTTGACTTTTGTTCTTTTTTTTCTGTCCTTCCTAGACAATGATGAATAAATATCTCAGGATCCTCATATACAAAATATTGCTGCTCGACTGCATCAAATTAAGCCATTCCGCTGCAAAAAAGTATTTTTTTACACAGATGATGATTTTCTATCGGCATGCAATGTGGAAGTCCACATGTCTTCACCATACCGTATGAACATGAGGTACGTATTACTTCTTGGAAGACTGAGCGTTTCTAGAGCAGCACAGCCGGAATCTGTTCCATATTTCCCCTTTTTGTTGATGTGTTCATGCTGTCCTATTAGCGCTGGGACATGGCTTTTCTGGTGTCACTGATACGCGCAGCAGCCTTTTATTACCGAGGCCAGGAACGTGTGTTGTCTTCAGCCTGAAAAGAAATCCAACCCAACGCAATGCCATCTGCTTTCAATGCTCTTGTGTTCTTCCGTTTTTTGGCATTTCTTAATGAAAAAAATGTTTTCAATAACTTGTTCATGTCTAATTTATTTGTCTGTTCATGTTAAGACCACAGGAATAGATTTGGAATTTCCTTTTTGCTGAATTACTTTGTTTTTACCAGGGACTAATGAATGATAAAAATATTAGCCGGTCTCTTAGTTTATTGTGAATGTATAATAATAGTCTGAGTGGGCCCAGCTATTACTTTTCATAATCCATAAATTATCTAAGGTTTGCTGTAATATGTGTGGAAAATGTTTTAGTTTAATTCAAATCATTCTTAAAGAGGAAGTTCACTTTTAACACTAAGGGCGGTCTAGGCAAACGGTATTGACGATTGTGCTGATCGGGCATACGGTATTGATGACCGATCTACAGGCCGCCGCTTGTGCTAGATGGCAGACCCCCACCAATTTGCTATAAATGACCTAGATAGGTCATCAGTACCATATGCCTGGACAACCCCTTTAAAGGGAGCCTAGCCGCATGTTTTTTGCATATGGAAGTAGTGATATGATTGCATTGGCGCTAGTCTCCACTACTCTTTTTGTAGAGATCTGATGTGTTAATCATGAGAAATCTAGTTTAGAAGCCATATAATTGGGCTCAAAGTGCACTGGGGGCGTGTCAATCATTGATCCAGCCCCCAGTGCACTTCCAACCTGATCTGCATATAGATTCTATGATGGATTTCTCCTGACTTGCACATCAGATCTCTACAAAACAGGAATCTTATTTATTGGGGGACAAGCACCTATACAGCCATTCCACTACTTACTGTGGAAAGAAAATGCTGACAGGTTCCCTTTAAAGGCTGTAGCCACCATTAGATAGATAGATTAGGTGTCACACATGTGGCTGATGTATAACCGGTAACACACCTTAGGAGCTCCGCTAAGCGGTTAGGGATGACAAGCTTCTTGGCTGTTTACCCTGACGACCAGCAGAATTGTGAATTTAGCTCTGGAGTATAAGAGCAGCAGCTCGGCTCTGGCACTGCATACATACTATTGTAAGTAAAGTGCCAGTGTTGTCTATAGCAAACACGCTGATGGAAATCCGCTCCTGAGACATGGAACCTGATTGGTTGTTATATTCAGTACTGACACTTTTCATACGCCGGGTCCATTGTGTTAATGTGGAAAACTTTAATACTTTAGTTCCGCAATTCAACAGGTCAATAATTGGAGTAAGTGAACTTTCCCTTTGGCTGCATAACACTGACGACTATCTCATCACTCGGACTGGCTGGCGGCTCTCCTGACCCCGGCATAACAGCATGTATTTCTATACAGCTGTCACACTCATGGCAGAAGAGCCGACGGCCAGTCCGAGGATTGTGATGCAATCATCGTCCGTGCTATATGGCCGTCTCTGTCCTCATAGTCCATGTTGCTTTCAGGAGTCTAATATGTTACACATTGTTTGCCGTAACAATGCCTTAATTGTGTTAAATCAAAATAAATATAAAGTATGTTTGTAACATTATTGAATAGATGTCATAATCCATTTTTTTTTCTCTTTTGGATAAAAGCATTACATGTAACATAAATCAAAAACTTTAAGGCTGAATGTAACGAAGTTGAAATGTGTATAATTTCTAACCTTTCAAAATAAAGATGTTCTGTAATTTTGTACAATTGTCCAGTTTACTCCATTACTACCTTACTGTGTGAAATGTACATTTTATCATCAAAGGATATAAGAATCTTATAAGTCTTTGATTCGACTAGTGAAAGATCTGTCTTGGGCAACGTTCAGATCTTAGTGTGGGGACTTGTTCCAGGTATGATCTGGGGGAGCTCCAGCACATGTACCAAATATTGTCATAAGCCGACATGCCAAGCGTGTCCTGTGCTCACTGCGGATTGTGCTTTCCTATACAGTGGGCCATCACAAAAAATGTTTGTGCAGTATACACTTTCTTTAATATTGTGAAATTGCTCTGGTTTCCCTGTGGTGATTCTTCAGTGGCGTCCCAACATTGTGGTCCAATCCTGGCGCTCAGGGTCTTCTTCTCTAGCCATGCTCCTGCCGGCAGGTCACTGCAGCCCCCGTCCCTCCACTTCACTACTCTTCCCCCTTCACTGGTTCGGGTCTTATGGCCTCTGGGAGAATGGAGGCACTTCCCCTGGCTGTCCTTAGTGTTGCACCATTTTCCAGGGGTCTTAGATTTTGCAGTTGTATCCTGATGACCGTTGTTGGCCTAGGCTCTTTTTTTTTTTAAGTCACTACCTATGGATCCTGCTAGTTGGAAAGTTTATGCAGTGCATTTGAAATGTTTACGAAGACACATAAGTTATAAGGTTGAATAGCCACAGGGACAGAGTGGTCTCAGGGCGCAAAAATAAGCCATCACTCAGCCCCAGATCCCAAAAAATGGAAGCGCTACGGGTCTCAGAAAATGGCAACAAACACAAAAAATGTTTTCATACAAATTTCAGAATTTTTTTTTCATCAAAAAATAAAATATACCTGTTTGGTATTTGCGTCCTCGTACTTACCTGGTGAATCATATCGCCTGGTCAGTTTTACCCTATAGTAAACATGGTAATTGTAAAAAAAAAAAGTGCAATTCCACAATTTGATTTTTTTGCTATTCAAAAGTACAACTCGAACTGCAAAACACAAGCCCTCATACAGCTATTTGACTCAAAAACTACTCCTGAGAGGTTCTTGCTGCATCAACGCTTGGGGTCCATGTGACCACCTGGACCTGAGGCTTAGAGGATCCACCTCACCAGGTGAGCCTTAGAGTTTTTCAGTCTGCCATATGGGTCCAGAGATATGGGGGGTTTATTTAATGCTAATTATTATGGGTTTTTTTCAAGGGGATGTTGCTTGCCGAGTAATAATTCAGAAATGCCCATAGAGAATGCTGTAAGCAACGCCCCCTTGGTGAAGATCACAAAAATTTGCCCTACAGAAAAAAAGCCCACATCTCTGGAACCATATGGTGGAATAAAAACAAAAAGTAAGAATATTTAGTAGAGCAGCGGGAATAAAATAGAAGCAAACACTGGCCACTGTTTGTGGATGGGTCGATGATTGCTTCCACCACAGTTTTAACGCTCCTGCTACTTTGATAAGTAAAAGCCTGTTTTATACCAGGTCCTGATTGCAGCATTTTAAATAAATAAAAATGTATTCTGCATCATCTAATTATAATAATTTCTGAAGTATGGGAACAATAATGACTTGTGAGCTGAGAATATTTATTTCATACAAGGTTTCCTTCTGTGTGAAGACATCAAAACTGGTTTGTAGCCAAAGTAGGTAATTTAGCTGATATGGGTCTTAAATTATTAACTGCAATTACTTGTTCATGGATGTATTCTGCTAGACGGATAACGATTTCTAAACCACAAGTGAAGATTTAGGCTGAAAACAATCTGCGTTCTTGTGATAAAATGAAAGGCGTTTCTACATAGAGAGTATTTGCCGATGTCTCCCGGGATGCCCATTACTAATGCCGCCTGCTGCATTTATCTTGTCCTATTAAAAATGCATTCAGAGTAATAGAGTTTGGCGATCTCTACGCTGCCTTATGGAATAAAGGACATCAATAGTTGTACACTCCAGGTCTCCGCTGTATAAGGCATAAATAGTTAGTCAGCACACGTATGGAAAAGAGAAACCTAAGCTTGCATTTACA
This sequence comes from Ranitomeya variabilis, assembly GCF_051348905.1. Taxonomy (NCBI): domain Eukaryota; kingdom Metazoa; phylum Chordata; class Amphibia; order Anura; family Dendrobatidae; genus Ranitomeya; species Ranitomeya variabilis. Next base: position 996,669,880 of record NC_135232.1, on the reverse strand, counting down.
GAATCAATCCTTTATATCGTTGAGTTGGGACCACCATCGATCTCCTGACTACTCGTGCATTGATGCTCATAATTCTTCAGCTTTTAGCTTGGTGAGCTCGTCATATTCTGAACTCATGCTAAAAGGTATCTTGGTGAGCTCATTGTCTTACACATGGTGCCCCTTTACTCCTAGGGATTGGTGGAGGCCCAGCTTACATAGACTTATAACCTGCTGACATTCACAGATGTCAAAAATATAGAATCACTTTGGACTATTCCCTTGGCCATAAGGTGATTTTAGGCTCTTCATGCATGTGTTGTGACTCTCACACAGCTGAGACACATGCAGCTGCGGCGCCAGACACCTGATTATCGGGAGCGCTCCAGGTATCCGGGTTCCCGCTGCAGTTATTCGGTAAGCTCTATTAGCGAGCTGAATAAGGAGGGATCCGATGATATTTGCTCATGTCTAAATATAAGTAATACCTTAGGAATATTCTTTAACCCTCAACTGGTGAGGTGGGGTTTTTATCACGCAACTGGGGATGTGGGGTTTCCTATACCCCAGTGTTTAGAAATCTCTTATTTTTTCAGAAAATGCAAAGATCACGTTTGTTTTAATCGTTTTCTTATTGGCGATTGATTACACATGAGAATAACAAATTTTTGACACCCACAAGTATCGGAAAATGTAATACTTTGATGAAAATAAAGAAGTTTTCAAAATTTGAAAATGTGTAAAAGAAAATTACATGAGTGGTGATGTGGGGTTCAGCAAGGCCAAGACAGCACTTAGCAACAGCTAGCTCTGTTATGCGTGGCCAGAAGAGAGAGGCCTTGATGACATCCTGTTGACAAGGAAATGGATGGAAGCTAGTGAGACACGTATCCTCATGCCAGCATATTTCAATGAATGGCAGCCAAACAAAAATTCCCTGGGGTGTGGCAAACCCCACCTCACCAGTTGAGGGTTAAAGTGAACCCATCAGCTGATACATGATGTCCAAACAGTGAGCAGCATCAATCAGCTCTTGGCTGTGCGATCACGCTGTGGTGTTTCAGAGAAGAACATGCTTTCAATCACCACCAGGGATCGAGCCACACTGGTGACTAGTCGTACAGGCGGGTCCTCCGCGACTTCCACCTTCCGGCTTACAGTGACTGACAAGCCTCTGCCTGTGTGCTCGTATAGGCTGAGGTTTGCCAGTCTCTGTCAGAGGGTGAGGCGGGGACCCGTCTGAATGGCTAGTCACCTGTGTAGCTCGGTCCCCAGCAGTGATTAACGTCGCCGCGTATCAGAGTAAAACATTCATGGCTGTGATCATACAGGCACGGTTTGGGCAGCGTGGATCACCTAACACGTTCCCTTGAAATGACTCCAGTTGAAAGCTTGTTTTGTGCAATGTAACTGAATAAAATTAATATTTAATAATGGGACAATACAACGTGAAGAAAAATAGAAAGGAAACTTCAAGGCTTGTGCTCTATATTTTACCTCATCAGGGGGTATATCCAGCAATTTAAATAAAAACGCAAGTAATTAATCAGTTGTGTCCTACTGTTGACCATGGGGGCCTCTTGCGTTCCAAATAATTGGAGCAGTGCTTTCCATCCCCATAACTTTACAGGTAATGTCGGAGTTTTCTACAGAAGTTCTGTGGAATTATCGTTCTCTGATTTAGAAGAAATAATAATTTAACAAAACATTACCAGTAAGATATAAATGAAAGGTTGTGGCTTTTATAATTACTGCTTCCTTCACCTAATGAATGGCAGTAGTTTAGATTATATTTAGATTGTTTCTTTCCTATTTTTACATGATTTAATTATATCATTGTTTCAATTACCCCCTAAGTAATCCTTACTCATCAGCGCTGAGAGCCGCATTGGCACTACACGACAATAATATTTTTTAATTAAGACCTTTATATTCAGCCTCTTTCATTTTCCTGTCACATTTTCCCACCGCATAAGATAAAATCTAATTTTACATATTTTATTATTGTAATTTGCCACTACAGGTGATTTTTTATTTTTTTTTGTTCATCTACTTTTCCTTCTTCTCACTTTTTAATACTCTTAAGTGTTTGCATTTTGAGTCTCCCCAGTCATTAATACCAAAATATCGTGCATGTCATTATTTGTGTAGACGTACTATATGTCTATCTTTGAGCATCAGTTTCCACTACTTATCTACATTAAAATATTGAATAGCTTTGAATATAAATTCCAAACCTTATGGCTCTGGGAACAGTGGAGCAAAAACAGAAATGCAAAAACGGAAAATTGCCCGGGGACGAAGAGGTTAAGCCACCACCATGACAAGGAGACTCTTTAGCAGGGGCCTACTTTAACCTATTAAACATTTGTTAAAATATGCAATACTCTTTTTAGGTATACTGTCACAACTCATTTTGTGGAAGTCGTGACAGCTCTGGGGGCATGTTTCTACTGTGGTCTTACGGATCATTACATTAATGTCTGCCCATCTCATGCCAAAGTCGGTACTTCATCTCCAAAGCCACTCTCCCCTGGTCGTTTGGAGGGAGGTGACCAGGGTGTGTACATTTCCTCAACCTTCACGTCTCAGTTTTCCATTTCTGCTGAAGTGGTGGTTGGTGGGGAGACTGAGATGGTGCCGGTTCTTATGGACAGTGGAGCTGGGGTCAATCTAGTGGAGTCTTGCTTTGTTCAGACTCATGTTCTGATTGGTAGGACGCTAGCGAAACCCATTTCCACTCATGCGATTGACTCTGTCTCTCTCAGCGAGAAGAGTCTGACTCAAGTCATAGACAATATTAACCTGCGTATAGGAACTCTTCATGAAGAGTCCCTGTCATGCTACGTCTTGAAGGGTATGACAACTCCCATCTTCCTAGGCATTGTCTGGCTGAAGAGACACAATCCAGTCATAGATTGGTGGTCCAGGGAAGTAGTTAGTTGGGATCAGTCTTGTAAAGACTGTTGCTTGGGAGCAACGATCTCTGCCATCCTTCTAGAATCCACCCCTTTCTCTCCGGTGGAAGCAGCAAAGGTGCTACTGGGGAATAGGGGCAAGATTCATCCCTCACCACAAGTAAACCATGAGTCTCGGGGTCCACTCAGGAGGAGGGATCAGGGGAGTGTGGTGGTTCCCCTTGAATGTAGTGAGGGTATGAGTTTGGTGACACGGGGTGACACCTCTGTGGTCTGTTCCTCAGGGAAATTACCGTCTGCTGGCAAACGTACACATGGAAATAAAAGTTCAGGTCCGGACCTGTGTGTGAATAAGTATGTGTGGGTGTCCATTAAAAACATAAAGTGAAAGTACGCATCTGGGACCTGGAGTTCTACGGTGATCGGGCCGTATCGGGTGTCACCCGTTCTCAGCCCTAGGACCTTCCAGTTGAAGTTATCCCAGTAATGCAGGTACAGAATGTATTCCACAGGTTGTCTCTCTGGAGATTTGTTGCGCCTCTGGAGCCTACGCTATTTCCGTCACCATCGGGATTCATTTGCCATAAACCTGAGGATCAGGTGACAGCGGAGGTGAATCCTAGCAGGTTGAGTCATCCTCACCATACGCCATTTGCGGTGTAGTCTGGGGTTAAGGGTCCAGAGGTCCTTCATTGAAAGGGTACTGTCACGACTCAATTTGTGGAAGTCCTGACGGCTCTGGTTCTGCTTTAATTTAATCATGGTTTTTCCTTTTGGGCCAGCAAGGGTTAATGTCAGTTTCCTTGCTGGCAGTTACTTTGTTTGCTGGTCAGATGATGTGGGTGGTGACCACTCCTACCATCCATTAAATAGTCACCTGATGCTTCAGCTGGCTGTTGCTGATAGAGTTTTCTATATTGACAAGCCTTGCAGTTGCAGCTCTCTGGTGTCAGCGCTGAAACTGCTACTTCTATGAAGTTTGGGGTCCTGTTTCCCTATCCTCTGCGGTGTGATGCTTGGCAGCAGAGCCTGGAGTGAAGTTGTTTGTTATTTACCTTGTCTGTCTCGTGCTTGTCACTGTCCCCTGTGTTTACACCATTTTACACCATCTGCAGTGGTGAGGCTAGAGTCCTTGCTGGCCAGTGCACTAGCCAGGATTTAGTGAGGTGACAGCTAGAGACCAGGTATGTGACGGCAGTGGGGGAAGAACCCACATAGGGCATTAGGGGAGCTTAGGGATAGGCAAAGGCTGAGTTAGGAGGTGCCCCATCCCTTGTTCCCTACTATTAGGGCCTTTCTCCCCTTTTTCCCATCCTGTTGTTGGTGTTTGTTGTGCTGTCCGCTGGACCGACCCTTGTGGGTCGTGACATACTTTGGATTTATTTTTCATTTTTTAAATGACCAATAATATCACGTACAAGGGACAAATGCCGTTGTACCATGGCCAGACCACATATTAGCATCATATAATGACTGAATAATACCACATAAAAGAAACAAATACCGACACATCATGAGCAGATCACATATTACAATCACATAGTGACCAAAAATACCACATTCAAGGAACAAATACTGCCACACCATGACCAGACCACATATTACCGCAACATAGTGACTGAATACTGCTATCTGCAAGGGACAAATACCGTCACATCATGCCCAGACCACATATTACCACCAGATAGTAACCAATAATACCACATACAAAGGACAAATACCACACCATTGTCAGACCACATATTACCACCGCATAGTGACTGAATACTACAATACTGATCATTAATAATAAAAAAACAAACACAATATTAATATTACCATAAGTGCCATTATTCTGTACATAGTATACAGTGTATAGCATCAGTTTACAGGTAATACAGTGATCAGCAGTGACATTGCAGACAGGTGCTCTGTATATAGTGTTAGTGTACAGGTTATCACCAGTGACTTTATACACAGGAGCTCTGTATATAGTGTTTAGGTAATACAGAGATCACCAGTGACATTACACTTAGGACCTCTGTGTATACTATATAGTCTATAGACTCCTCAAAGAATGTATTTAGATGCGTTTTTAAACACCATGAACCCCCAGGTGCTTCACAGAAGCTTATAACATTGAGCCGTGAAACTAATAAAATCACATTTTCCTCACAAAAATGTTATTTTAGCCCCAGTTTTGCATTTTCATAAGGGTAACAGGAGAAATTGCACAATACAATTTGTAGTACAATTTCTTCTGAGTACACCGATACCCCATATGAGGGAGAAAAACACTCTTTTGGCACACTGCAGAGATTGGAGGGGAAGGAGCGCCATTTGACTTTTTTTCAGTAAATATATTTATTGAAATTTTTAAACAGGAAAAACAATAAAAAGAATCATTACAATGTCCAGAGCTATACATTACGCCTCTGAGAACACAGCCCAAGTGTAGTTGAACAAGGACTCTGGCACATAAAGGGTACATGCTTCTCATCTTGAGAATCACCTCGGGACATGGACCTTATATACAGAGTACAGAACCTGTAAGAAAAGCAATTGTAGAAATAGGAGAAAAGGAAAGAAAGATAGAAAAAGAAAAAGCGAAAAAAGGGGGGGGGAATGGGGAAGAAGGGGAGTAAGGAGGGAGAGGGGAGGGGGGTTAAGGGAGACCCAGCAATGTACACGCCCACGTATTGAGAGTTATGAGTATGTACGCAGCCAAGTCAGGAACCCTGTGCTCTCCTTGAAGGATTGCCAGAGAAACCAGGTGCATCCCTGGTCATATGCAGCATCACCATCACCCGCCACCAGCGACTCCAGACGATGTAATCTATGCCATTTGACTTTTTGAATGTAAAATTTCCTGGAATAATTAGCGGATGTCATGTCCCATTTGGAGAGCCCTGATGTGCCTAAACAGTGGAAATCCCCACAAATGACCCCATTTTGGAAAATGGACCCCTCAAGGAATGTATTTAGATGCATGGTAAGCACTTTGAACCCCCAGGTGCTTCACAGAAGTTTATAACGTTGAGCCATGAAAATAATAAAATCACATTTTCCTCATAAAAATGTTGTTTTAGCCCCAAGTTTTTAATTTTTCTAAGGACTAATAGGATTTTTTTTTACAACAAACTGATGTCCATTTTTTCCTGAGTGTGCCAATACCCTACATGTTAATCGGGAAATATTTTTCAGGCTCAGTGCAAAGCTCAGAAGGCAAGGAAAGCCAGATTTTACTGTTATGGTTTGCAGGTACCATGACCCACTGGGAGAGTCAATGAGGTGCCAGAACAGCAGACCCCCGAAAAGTGACCCCATTTTACAAACTACACCTCTGAATTAATTCATCTAGGATTGCAGTGATCATATTGACACCACTGGTTTGTCGCAGAATTTTATACCATTGAGCAGTGAAGAAAAAATAATTACCTTTTTACCATCAAAATTTAGTTTTCGCCCCAGATTTTAAATTTTCACCCAAGAAGTGGGTAAAAATGGCACCAAAATTTCTCCCACAATTTCTACTGAAAGTGGCAATGCCCCATATGTGGCTGTACAGTGCTACTTAGCCATACAGAGAGATTCGGGAGGAACGGAACGCTATTTGCCTCCTGGAGCACAGATTTTCCTAGAACAGTTTGCGGACTCAATATACAGAGCCCCTAATTGCTAGATTCCCCCCTCAAGGGACCCCATTTTGGAAATTATACCCCTTTGGGAATTTATCTACAGGTGTGCTTATTTTGACTCCATGAGTATTTTCCAGAAACAAGCAGCAATGAATGTTGGCAAGTGAAAATTGCAAACTGCCACTGTAGTGACCAGTACCTTATGCCCAGCCCATATTTCTGGAGGCATGCATCCGTTAAGTTAGGGGGGCTCTCATCGCTTCAGAAATGGCAAACATGTGGACGCATTATGTGGTTTAGGTACTCTGTGGGCCTCAGAAGGGAGGGGGAGCACAGAATTTGCTGAATTTCTTTTGGTGAGTGAGGAACCATTTTGCTTTACCAGAGCCTTTTGTGCTAACAGTAACGTGGAAGCCCCCTATATTTCTGTCACACCTGTCACACTGTGGGGTCTCCGATCCAAAGGCAGATGGGCTGTCAGCCCTCTGCCAGAACCCGGAATGCCGCGATCGTGTTCGATCCCTTGTGTCCCATGATCCTGTTCCATGACCCTGCCCCATCTTTCCCATGATCCTGCCCTATTTGTCAAAATGTGAAAATGGTTGCACTCAGTTGTGTTAAAGCATATCATTGTGAAAGACATGAAGTGGGAATAGCAAAATGAAATTTGGGAAAAATACACATGGGACGTTTAGCACAAAATTTGGCCAAATAGTGTGAGCCCTTCCATCGCCGTCAAGGTTATCTCATGAATCAGATGGGTTCCTGTTGTGAACTCTATTTTTGGGCTCCCTCTAGTGGTCACAAGCGGTACTGTGTAGTGTTGTCTTTCTGCAGGTTGGCAGCATCAGCTGGTTCGTTATCCTTGGTTGGTTTCCTATTTATCTCACCTGGAGACTCAGTTCCTTGCCTGCTATCAATGTATTCAGTGCTCTTCAGATTCCTTGTGACTACCTTGCTCCCAGTCTCTCCAAGACAAGCTAAGTTTTTGTTTGTTTATTTTTTGATTATCAGCATTCATTATGTTTCTTGTCCAGCTTGCTAAAATGTGATTTCCTCGCTTGCTGGTTGCTCTAGGGGACTGAGTTTCTCCCCCCACATCGTTAGTTGGTGTGGGGGTTCTTGAAATCTCAGAGTGGATATTTTGTAAGGGTTTTTTACTGACCGCATAGATTCCCTTTTCTATTTTCTGCTATCTAGTATTAGTGGGCCTCATTTGCTGAATCTGCTTTCACCCCTGTGTATGTGCCTTCCTCTTACCTCACCGTTATTATTTGTTGGGGGCTTCTATATCTTTGGGGATTATTTCTCTGGAGGCAAGAGAGGTCTTTCTTTCTCTCTAGGGGTAGTTAGTTCCTCAGGCTGGCTCGAGACGTCTAGGATTTTTAGGCACGTTCACCGGCTACTTCTAGTGTGTTTGGATAGGTTCAGATTTGCGGTCAGTCCAGTTTGCCACCTTCCTAGAGCTTGTCCTATGTTTTTTACTTAGCTGGAGTAATTTGTGATCCTCAACCACTAAGGATCATAACAGTATAGCAGGCCAAAAAGTGTTTAATGCTTCGCAGAAGTGGGATAAAAAGAAGACCTGAGTACATTTTTTTTTTTTCCTCCCGCTTTTCCTTTGCTGCAGTCTGTTTAGCTTCTTTCATCCCCTTGAACTCTGGGTGGTTTTGAGCTCAGCTGCAGACATGAATATTCAGACTCTGACTTCTAGTGTGGATCATCTTACGGCACGGGTGCAAAGTATTCAGGATTTTGTTATTCATAGCCCTATGTCAGAACCAAAGATACCCATTCCTGAGTTGTTTTCTGGAGATAGATCTAGGTTTCTAAATTTTAAAAATAATTGTAAGTTATTTCTATCTCTGAGACCTCGTTCCTCTGGTGATTCCGCTCAGCAAGTTAAAATTGTTATCTCCTTGTTGCGTGGCGACCCTCAAGATTGGGCTTTCTCTCTGGCGCCAGGAGATCCTGCATTGCTTAATGTAGATGCATTTTTTCTGGCTCTTGGACTGCTTTATGAGGAGCCTAATCTTGAGAATCAGGCAGAAAAAGCGTTGCTGGCTATCTCTCAAGGTCAGGATGAAGCAGAGGTGTATTGTCAAAAATTTCGGAAATGGTCGGTGCTTACTCAATGGAATGAGTGTGCCCTGGCTGCAAATTTCAGAGAAGGTCTTTCTGAGGCCGTTAAGAATGTTTTGGTGGGGTTTCCCACCCCTACAAGTCTGAGTGATTCTATGGCTTTAGCCATTCAGGTTGATCGGCGTTTGCGGGAGCGCAAATCTGCTCATCCTTTGGCGGTGTTTTCTGAACAGAGACCTGAGTCTATGCAATGTGACCGAACTCTGACCAGAATTGAGCGACAAAGTCATAGACGTCAAAATGGGTTGTGCTTTTACTGTGGTGATTCTACTCATGTTATCTCAGCATGCTCTAAACGCTTAAAAAAATTCGCTAAACCTGTCATCATTGGTACTATACAGCCTAAATTTATTTTGTCTGTTACTTTGATTTGTTCTTTGTCGTCCTACCCGGTTATGGCTTTTGTGGATTCGGGTGCTGCCCTGAATCTGATGGATTTGTCGTTTGCCAGGCGCTGTGGTTTTGTCCTGGAGCCTTTGGAATTTCCTATTCCTCTGAGGGGAATTGATGCTACGCCATTGGCTGAGAATAAGCCTCAGTATTGGACGCAAATGACCATGTGCATGACTCCCGTACATCAGGAGGTGATTCGCTTTCTTGTTCTGCATAATTTGCATGATGTTGTCGTTTTGGGTCTGCCATGGCTGCAGGCTCATAATCCAGTTTTAGATTGGAAAGCTATGTCTGTGTCAAGTTGGGGTTGTCAGGGAATTCATGGCGATACGCCGTTGGTGTCTATTGCTTCTTCCACTCCTTCTGAGGTCCCTGAGTTTTTGTCTGACTACCAGGATGTATTTGATGAGCCCAGGTCCAGTGCCCTGCCCCCTCATAGGGATTGTGACTGTGCTATAAATCTAATTCCTGGTAGTAAATTTCCTAAGGGACGACTTTTTAATTTGTCTATACCAGAGCATGCCGCTATGCGGAGTTATATAAAGGAGTCTTTGGAGAAGGGACATATTCGCCCATCCTCTTCCCCTCTTGGTGCAGGATTTTTTTTTGTGGCCAAGAAGGACGGTTCTTTGAGACCTTGTATAGATTATCGTCTTCTGAATAAAATCACAGTCAAATTTCAGTATCCTTTGCCACTATTGTCTGATTTGTTTGCTCGGATTAAGGGTGCCAGTTGGTTCACCAAGATAGATCTCCGTGGTGCGTATAACCTTGTGCGCATTAAGCAGGGAGATGAATGGAAAACAGCATTTAATACGCCCGAAGGCCATTTTGAGTACTTGGTGATGCCTTTTGGACTCTCTAATGCCCCTTCTGTGTTTCAGTCCTTCATGCATGACATCTTCCGAGAATATCTGGATAAATTTATGATTGTTTATCTGGATGACATTTTGGTCTTTTCTGATGATTGGGAGTCCCATGTGAAGCAGGTCAGGATGGTGTTTCAGGTCCTGCGTGCTAATGCTTTATTTGTGAAGGGCTCAAAATGTCTCTTTGGAGTACAGAAGGTCTCCTTTTTGGGTTTTATTTTTTCTCCTTCTACTGTGGAGATGGACCCAGTCAAGGTCCAGGCTATTCATGACTGGACTCAGCCAACGTCTGTTAAGAGTCTTCAGAAGTTCTTGGGTTTTGCTAATTTTTACCGTCGTTTCATCGCTAATTTTTCTAGCGTGGTTAAACCTTTGACGGATTTGACCAAGGAGGGTTCTGATGTGACTAATTGGTCTCCTGCGGCCGTGGAGGCCTTTCGGGAGCTGAAGCACCAGTTTTCTTCAGCTCCAGTCTTATGTCAGCCAGATGTCTCTCTCCCCTTCCAGGTCGAGGTTGATGCTTCTGAGATTGGAGCAGGGGCTGTTTTGTCGCAGAGAAGCTCTGATGGCTCTGTGATGAAGCCATGTGCTTTCTTTTCAAGAAAGTTTTCGCCTGCCGAGCGGAATTATGATGTTGGTAATCGGGAGTTGTTGGCTTTGAAGTGGGCATTTGAGGAGTGGCGACATTGGCTCGAAGGAGCTAAACATCGTGTGGTGGTCTTGACTGATCACAAAAATCTGATTTATCTTGAATCTGCCAAGCGCCTGAATCCTAGACAGGCTCGTTGGTCGTTGTTTTTCTCCCGTTTCAACTTCGTGGTCTCATACCTGCCTGGTTCGAAGAACGTGAAAGCTGATGCACTTTCTAGGAGTTTTGTGCCTGACTCTCCGGGAGTTTCTGAGCCGGCTGGTATTCTCAGAGAGGGAGTGATTTTGTCTGCCATTTCCCCAGATTTGCGACGAGTGCTGCAGAAATTTCAGGCGGATAGACCTGACCGTTGTCCACCAGAGAGACTGTTTGTCCCGGATAGATGGACCAGCAGAGTTATTTCCGAGGTCCATTCTTCGGTGTTGGCGGGTCATCCTGGGATTTTTGGTACCAGAGATTTGGTGGCTAGGTCCTTCTGGTGGCCTTCCTTGTCGCGGGATGTGCGTTCCTTTGTGCAGTCTTGTGGGATTTGTGCTCGGGCTAAGCCTTGCTGTTCTCGTGCCAGCGGTTTGCTTTTGCCTTTGCCTGTTCCGAAAAGGCCTTGGATGCACATTTCCATGGATTTTATTTCGGATCTTCCAGTATCTCAGAAAATGTCTGTCATCTGGGTGGTGTGTGATCGTTTTTCCAAGATGGTCCATTTGGTGCCCTTGCCTAAGTTGCCTTCTTCCTCCGATTTGGTTCCTCTATTTTTTCAGAATGTGGTTCGCTTGCACGGCATTCCTGAAAATATTGTGTCTGATAGAGGATCCCAGTTTGTGTCCAGGTTTTGGCGGACTTTTTGTGCTAAGATGGGCATTGATTTGTCTTTTTCGTCGGCCTTCCATCCTCAGACTAATGGCCAAACCGAGCGAACTAATCAGACGTTGGAAACTTATTTGAGATGTTTTGTTTCTGCTGATCAGGATGATTGGGTGACTTTTTTGCCATTGGCCGAGTTTGCCCTTAATAATCGGGCTAGTTCTGCTACTTTGGTTTCGCCTTTTTTCTGCAATTCTGGTTTCCATCCTCGTTTTTCCTCGGGTCAGGTTGAGCCTTCTGACTGTCCTGGGGTGGATTCTGTGGTGGATAGGTTGCAGCAGATTTGGAACCATGTGGTGAACAATTTGAGGTTGTCACAGGAGAAGGCTCAGCGCTTTGCCAACCGCCGCCGCGGTGTGGGTCCCCGACTTCGTGTTGGGGATTTGGTGTGGCTGTCTTCTCGGTATGTTCCTATGAAGGTCTCCTCTCCTAAATTTAAGCCTCGCTTCATCGGTCCTTATAAGATCTTGGAAATCCTTAACCCGGTGTCTTTTCGTTTGGATCTCCCAGCATCGTTTGCCATTCATAATGTGTTCCATAGGTCTTTGTTGCGGAGGTATGTGGTACCTGTGGTTCCTTCTGTTGAGCCTCCTGCTCCGGTGCTGGTCGAGGGCGAATTGGAGTACGTGGTGGAGAAGATTTTGGATTCTCGTATCTCTAGATGGAGGCTTCAGTATTTGGTTAAGTGGAAGGGCTATGGTCAGGAGGATAATTCCTGGGTTGTCGCCTCTGATGTTCATGCGGCCGATTTGGTTCGTGCCTTCCACGCGGCTCATCCTGATCGCCCTGGGGGTCTTGATGAGGGTTCGGTGACCCCTCCTCAAGGGGGGGGTACTGTTGTGAACTCTATTTTTGGGCTCCCTCTAGTGGTCACAAGCGGTACTGTGTAGTGTTGTCTTTCTGCAGGTTGGCAGCATCAGCTGGTTCGTTATCCTTGGTTGGTTTCCTATTTATCTCACCTGGAGACTCAGTTCCTTGCCTGCTATCAATGTATTCAGTGCTCTTCAGATTCCTTGTGACTACCTTGCTCCCAGTCTCTCCAAGACAAGCTAAGTTTTTGTTTGTTCATTTTTTGATTATCAGCATTCATTATGTTTCTTGTCCAGCTTGCTAAAATGTGATTTCCTCGCTTGCTGGTTGCTCTAGGGGACTGAGTTTCTCCCCCCACACCGTTAGTTGGTGTGGGGGTTCTTGAAATCTCAGAGTGGATATTTTGTAAGGGTTTTTTACTGACCGCATAGATTCCCTTTTCTATTTTCTGCTATCTAGTATTAGTGGGCCTCATTTGCTGAATCTGCTTTCACCCCTGTGTATGTGCCTTCCTCTTACCTCACCGTTATTATTTGTTGGGGGCTTCTATATCTTTGGGGATTATTTCTCTGGAGGCAAGAGAGGTCTTTCTTTCTCTCTAGGGGTAGTTAGTTCCTCAGGCTGGCTCGAGACGTCTAGGATTTTTAGGCACGTTCACCGGCTACTTCTAGTGTGTTTGGATAGGTTCAGATTTGCGGTCAGTCCAGTTTGCCACCTTCCTAGAGCTTGTCCTATGTTTTTTACTTAGCTGGAGTAATTTGTGATCCTCAACCACTAAGGATCATAACAGGTTCCTGACCTAACTGCCCAGTGTGAACACTTACCTGTAGCTAATATCTGAATGCATGGGTGAATATAAACACCTCTCTTGGTAAATCCTACATTTATGGGTTGGTCAGAACCTGATGTGATTAGATGTAGTTAAAGTCATCACATCAGGGACCCATCCAATTCTTGAGATTACCTTGACGGTGGTGCATGAGCTCACACTATTTGGCCAAATTTTGTGCTTAATGTCTCGTGTATTTTTCCTAAATTTCAAAAGCCATTTTGCTATTCCCACTTCATGTATTTCACATTGACATGCTTTAACACAATTGAGTGCAACCATTTTCGCATTGTTACACTATTTGAATTCTAAAGTGATTATTTCTCTTGAGAAAAACAAGTATAATATGCTAATTAAAAGAATGTATCAATTCATTATGACATTTCCTTTAGTTTTTTATATTTTGCATATCTGGAGAATCGATTTAACGTCAGGTGAATTTGGTGACTTTGGCCAACCAGCTAATATACAGTGCCTTGCGAAAGTATTCGGCCCCCTGTAACTTTTCAACCTTTTCCCACATATCCTGCTTCAAACCCAAAGATACCAAATGTAAATTTTGGGTGAAGAATCAACAACAAGTGGAACACAATTGTGAAGCTAAGCGAAATTTATTGGTTATTTAAATTTTTTGTAGAAATTCAATAACTGAAAAGTGGTGCATGCAATATTATTCGGCCCCTTTACTTTCAGTGCAGCAAACTCACTCCAGAAGTTCATTGTGGATCTCTGAATGATCCAATATTGTCCTAAATGTCTAATGATGATAAATATAATCCACCTGTGTGTAATCAAGTCTCTTTATAAATGTACCTGCTCTGTGATAGTCTCAGGGTTCTGCTTGAAGCACAGAGAGCATCATGAAGACCAAGAAACACAACAGGCAGGTCCATGATACTGTTGTGGAGAAGTTTAAAGCCGGATTTGGATACAACATGATTTACAAAACTTTAAACATCCCAAGGAGTACTGTGCAAGCGATCATATTGAAATGGAAGGAGTATCATACCACTGCAAATCTACCAAGACCTGGCCATCCCTCTAAACTTTCATCTCAAACAAGGAGAAGACTGATCAGAGATACAGCCAAGAGGCCCATGATCACTCTGCATGAACTGCAGAGATCTACAGCTGAGGTGGGACAGTCTGTCCATAGGACAACAATCAGTCGTACACTGCACAAATCTGGCCTTTATGGAAGAGTGGCAAGAAGAAAGCCATTTCTCAAAGATATCCATAAAAAGTGTTGTTTAAAGTTTGCAACAAGCCACCTGGGAGACACACCAAACATGTGGAAGAAGGTGCTCTGGTCAGATGAAATCAAAATCAAACTTTTTGGCAACAATGCCAAACGATATGTTTGGTATAAAGGAAACACAGCTCATCAACCTGAAGACACCATCCCCACTGTCAAACATGGTGGTGGCAGCATCTTGGTTTGGGCCTGCTTTTCTTCAGCAGGGACAGGGAAGATGATTAAAATTGATGGGAAGATGGATAGAGCCAAATACAGGACCAATCTTGAAGAAAACCTGTTTGAGTCTGCAAAGAACCTGAGACTGGAATGGAGATTTGTCTTCCAACAAAACAATGCTCCCAAACATAAAGCAAAATCTACAATGGAATGGTTCACAAATAAATGTATCCAGGTGTGAAAATGGCCAAGTCAAAGTCCAGATCTCAATCCAATCGAAAATCTGTGGAAAGAGCTGAAAACTGCTGTTCACAAACGATCTCCATCAAACCTCACTGAGCTCGAGCTGTTTGCCAAAGAAGAATGGCCAAGAATTTCAGTCTCTCGATGTACAAAACTGATAGAGACATACCCCAAGCAACTTGCAGCTGTAATTGCAGCAAAAGGTGGCGCAATCAAGTATTAAGTTAAAGGGGCTGAATAATATTGCACGCCCCACTTTTCAGTTTTTGAATTTCCTCAAAAATTTAAAATAACCAATAAATTTTGTTCAACTTCACAATTGTGTTCCACTTGTTGTTGATTCTTCACCAAAGATTTACATTTGGTATCTTTGTTTGAAGCATGATATGTGGGAAAAGGTTGAAAAGTTCCAGGGGGCCGAATACTTTCGCAAGGCACTGTATATGAGGTCTCTCCTGACAGTAGACGTATTGGGAGAGCAGAATAGAGCAGTTTAAATTCAACATATTTTCGTGTTCAGTTAAGAGAAGACTTGTCTGGCAGTAACTTGCTGCCCTTCTGTAATCAGAAAATGGACATGGTCAGTGAACCAAGCATCCATATATATGTGGAAGTTGGAAGGAGTAGCTGCCAGCATTGCCGCCATCAGGGCATTACTGCCCTGACTGGCGTATGGGGCCCGATGAGCAGAGTACGTCGCCGGCGTATGACGTCATTGTCATTCGTCGGCGAGAACCCTCTTGAAATGCCTGTGGTGGACGTCGGTGCTGAAGTGCTGCCAGGCAAGGAGAAAGTGCTTTTTGTTTGGTTGTTTTTTTTTTATTGAAAGCGGCAAGCCGCAATGTTTTGATGGCAGGATGGAGACACATAGACCATATGTCTCCATCCTGCCCAGGGCAGAATGGAGACATGGGGCAGTATGGAGACACAGGGGGAAGGATGGATACACAGGGGGCAGGATGGAGACACAGGGAGCAGGATGGAGACACAGGGGGCAGGCTGGAAACGGGGCAGGATAGAAACACAGGGGGAAGGATGGAAACACAGGGGGCAGGATGGAGACAGATGGGCAGGAATATGGGGCAGAATGGAGATACATGGTGCAGGATGGAGACAAATGGTGCAGAATCATGGGGCAGGATAGATATGATGGAGACAGATGGGTCAGGAATATGGGGCAGGATGGAGACAGATGGGGAAGGAATATGGGGCAGGATGGAGACAGATGGGGCAGGAATAAGGGGCAGGATGGATATACATGGTGCAGGATTATGGGGTAGGATGGAGACATGGGGCAGGATGAAGACACATGGTGCAGGATCATGGGGCAGGATGGATATGATGGAGACAGATGGGGCAGAATCATGGGACAGATGGGGCAGGATCATGGGACAGATGGGGCAGGATGGGACATCACATGGGGCAGAATGGATACTCATGAGGGCAAGATGGGAAAACATATGGCTGGAGCCAGTATTGAGACACATGGGGGACAGGATGGGGGATATTATTATCATAGGGGCTAATTAAGAGATATTATTACTGCAGTGATGTATTTATTTTATTTTTTGAAGATACTGTTTTAAATGGGGTCGGTCTTGTTACTGTGCAGAGCGACACTATGTCGCCTTTTTTTCTTCATCTGGTGTAGTGTAGAAGTTGTGAAAAAAATAAGTAATGTGTTCTGCAAGTGGTGCTCTAGATAACTGTGTTATTTCCTGCAGAGACGAGCCCTGGCTGGAAGACACGGTGGCGGTCTGTGCTGGATGAAGATGAAAAGTGAAGATGAAGGCCTCACCTAGAGTCATCTCTGGTGAGTCAGTGTGTTACCTGTACACTGACACTATACATTGTATACTATATACAGAGGTCCTGTGTACAATATCACTGGTGATCACTGTATTACCTTTACACTGACACTATGTACAGAGCTCCTGTGTATGTCATTGATCACTGTATAACTTGTACACTGATACTGTATACAGAGCTCCTGTGTATAATGTCACCGGTAACCACTGTATTACCTATACACTATATACAGAGCTCCTGTGTATAATGTCACCGGTAATCACTGTATTACCTGTACCAGGACACTGCATACTAAGTACAGATCTCCTATGTATAATGTCACTTATGGTGTTATTAGTATTGTGGGTTTTTTTTTATTAATGATCAATATTGTAGTATTCAGTCCCTATGTGGTGGTAATATGTTGCCAGGCCATGGTGTGGTGGTGTTTGTTCCTTGTATGTGCTGTTATTTGGTCACAATGTGGTGGTAATATGTGGTCTGGTCATGGTGTGGTGGTATTTCTCCCTTGTATGTGCTATTATTTTGTAACTATGTGGTGGTAATATGTGGTCTGGTCATGGTGTGATGGTATTTGTTCCTTGCATGTGATATTGTCCGGGCACTGTGGTGGTAATATGGTATGTGGTTATGGTGCGGTGGTATTTGTCCCTTGTATGAGATATTATTGGTCATTTTAAAAATTTAAAAATAAATAAACATATACCTAAATTGTATTGCATATTTTAACAAATGTTAATAGGTTAGAGTAGAGTAGGGCTCAGCCAAAAGAGTCTACCTTGTTGTGGTGGTGTCTTAAAAATTCTTTTGGCCCAAAAAAAAGCTGCTGGCTATGTATGTGATCTGATGATGGGAACTGTTAATGTGTGATTGGTGAGGACGTGGTGCAGAAGTGGAGTTTTTCTATGAGTGGGCAGTGGGACTGTGGAAGGTTTGAGGGGTGGGGGTGAGGCTCAGTCTCAAGGGGGCCCCAAAATTCCTAGTGGCAGCCCTGGCTGCCAGCCAAACAGTCGTTCAGCCGAATGCATTGAATTAATGAAAAAGCATTCATATAGCACATAATCATTATTTGGGTATGGGACTAGAGTTTATCGTCCCATCACAATGAATCAATTGCAGAGACTGACTATGATCAAACGGAGGAGTGCTCCAAAACTTGGTTGACAAAAAAGCAGAGCAAATAGAACAGAGTAGCCATTAACCACCAAGACAATTTAAAAAGGTCATTTATTGAAAAATTCACTTAAAAATTATTACCTTTAGATACATATGAGTCAAATAAGGAGGAAAAAAGTGTGAAGCATTAGAAAAATCCAATATATAAAGTGCACTCAATATGAAAAACATTTGATCAATCAATCAATCTCAATAAACCAAGTGTTATTGAGAACTCCGAGCGTCCATTGGTGAAAAGGTGAAACAGAAAAAAGAAAAAGTGAGTTACAAGTAGTGTTACTTACCCATGATGAGGGAACGTGAGATAACGTGAGCCCACCAACGTTGCCCCAAAATGTGGTTTCTTGAGATGGTGGTTTATGGCTACTCTGAATGCACTGAATTGTAGACCATTCTTGGTATTCATATCCACTGGCCGACCCTCAGCCTTTAAACAACTGACTGGCTACAGGTCTTTAAAAAGCCTGTTTACACAGGACAACTGACGCCCTATGCACACAGAGAGCTCATCACTGCAATCATTCTGTGCACCTATAATATAGCTCTCTGCAGCACAACCATGATTTCTGAGTAAGCTTAAAAATCATTTACTAATCGTCTAATAATGTTTTTTACCAACCACAAGTAATCAGTGATCATAATCTTTTTAGAATTATTTTATTATTAATCTTCCTTCTTCACAATCGCCATTTTCTTCATTACAGCAAATAGTTTCTTTACTTCTGGGAGAGCGCCAGTCTCGCTAATGACACCAAGGCAACATGTGGATATAGGCAATGTTTAGCGAGAAAAGAGCACGCACAGGACGCTTACAGCAGCGCCAATATAGAAGATCATTCATTATATGCAATTTTGTGCAAATATCAGTGTCCATAGCGCTCCTCGGTGCATACATTGCTGGGAAATGGAAAGGAGAAATGGTTTATTATATTTAAATAATGTATATTGCCTAAATGCCTGCTTTATGCACTTCCAGTTGTGGAACCATAAAGGATAAAGAGTAGCCAACCTCTTTAGCATTTCCTGCAAATTTACTTATTCCCAATTTGTGCAAATAAGGAAATGGCCTAGTATTATCTTGGCTGTAAACAGCTCTTTTTGGAAATCTGTACTGAATGCTGGACGCTCCATTTTAACCCTTTCATTTAGAGCATCTTTCAAAATAGACACCATTTGAAAACATCAGTAATCATCTAGATCATCACCAGCAGCAGCAGCCTGACTGAGTGCCACGAAGATTAATTCATCCCATTATACATGAAATATAGCCTGATGTGATCATGCCTCTCCATCCTTTCCATGTGAAGTTGAGTGATGAGCTTCATGTCATGGTTATAGGAAAGGCTTCAACGAAAATAATTTGTCTTTGTTTAAATGAATCCTGTCTTACGAAGTATTAAAACTACGGCCAATCTAGGCCCGGGGCTTCCTCACGTCAGGGCCGATTTGTATTTTTCAGATGTGCAGCTCAACTTTCTTCATACTCATCGGTCAAGACAGAAATATTGGTGAGCATCAACGTCTTGGGTAATAATTCTACTCCATTAGTCATCAGCCTGATGGTTGTGTTTTATTCTGAATAATACATTTTATGCATTTATGTAATGTGTACAGAGGGTCCTAAGTATGAATCATTTGGAATAGTGCAGGGAACATAACTAATATTATAATTCTGAAAAAAAAAGGTACATTAAGGCTCCATCCATGATGCAACAAGCTTCCACTAAAACATCTAACAAGACCCTTTCAGATTTCATTGAAAACTGTAAGGCTATATTCACACTGCGTTTTTAAATTATTTAGGCTACTTTCACACTAGCGTCGTTTGGCCTCCGTCGCAATGCGTCGTTTTGGAGAAAAAACGCATCCTGCAAAAGTGCTTGCAGGATGCGTTTTTTCTCCATTGACTTGCATTAGCGACGCAGTGCGACGGATGCGTGGTGTTTTGGCGGACCGTCGGCACAAAAAAACGCTACATGTAACTTTTTTTTTGCGACGTGTCCGCTATTTCCGACCGCGCATGCGTGGCCGGAACTCCGCCCCCTCCTCCACGGACCTTACAATGGGGCAGCGGATGGGTTGAAAAACTGCATCCGCTGCCCCCGTTGTGCGGCGCTTTCAGCGCCAGCGTCGTTGCGTCGGCACGTCGCTAGTGTGAAAGTAGCCTTAGACCTAAAGGCTGATCGGATGCGTCAGATGGATGCCACATTGGGGGAAGGTAAAGTCCTATCTTTGTTATTGAATAAGAGAACTATTGAAGAAGACATATACCCCAGACAATAATATAGACATCCCACAATGGACAAAAATGCTATTAATCTCTCCCACATACTCGTCGTATGCTAACAGAGAGATGGCCACATACAAAGTCAGTTAGGCCAGTCAAGGACACTCCCAGAGCACATTCAGCAAACCAGAGAAAAAAAGGAGTAAACGTCCCATTTAATAAACCAGATAAAAAACACGTTTTTATTTACAGAAAAATACATTATAACAAATAATCACAAAAAGTAATGAGACAGCAAGGGAACATAACAGGAACACTGAAAAATATCGCAGCAGCGACTACCCCAATGGCACTAAAACCATATTCATTGTAAAGTGCTAATAGTGCATATTCACCGGTAAAGATCAACTTGAACCAAATATCTAACAGTCAGAATCTGTCCAACCCTCAGTGGGAACCCGTTTTTGCCCAATCAGCATAACTAAGGCTAGAGTCGGTTCAATCGTTCTTACCCATGGGATCAGGTACCAGTGGGATCACCGCTGTAGCCCCAACGCGCGTTTCGCGTCGGCTTCGTCAGGGGGCAGTGTAGTGCATTGTGTTAGGCTTGGTTTTATAATGCCCAACATACCGGACCATGTGCGCCTAATTGCGGCGCATGTATCGTGTCGGTCGCATCAGGAGTTGCATTATGCCCGGCATCCAAGATGGCGCCGCGGTTCACAGTCGCGCCAGAATGACGCCACTGGACCGCAAGACGTCACCAGAAGGCGCCGCCCATAATGCCCTGACAACCGACCATGCAAGACATGCGTACTAGGCATCATCAGGAGGTAGCTGGATCCCGGAGTGAAGAAAGCAAGGAAAGAGAACCAGGGAGCGCGATCCCAGAGAGTGACTACATATCCTGGCGTGTAGCAAGGTGCGTATAAGAAAAATTAAGAAATAAATGTGAAAAATAGACAAAACCGGTCTGTGACAATTGTGACAATAACAATACTATTAAGGGAGGAATATGACCCCTCCACACATATAGAGAATACCGAAATAATGCATACAGGGAACCATAAATAAGTTACCCAATAAGTGCCCGTGAGGACATACTCCATATATATATAAAAATGTGTACCGCTGTAAAGCAATCAAACAAATATACATATCATACAAAAAATACAAAATGAAAAAGGAGGCAATGTCTAAATAATCTTGCAAGCCAAGGAGTATTCCATATTTCAATATGCCCCAGACAGCCTCTATGCTGGAGTTTTAGGCAATATATATTTTTGTTTAGATCCATTTATTTGTGCTCCTTGGAAATAAACTCAGCAGTTACTCACAGTGGCGCAACTAGAGTCTGATGGGCCCCGATGCCAGATTTGGACTGGAGTCCCCCCATCTTGAATAAATTATATATACTGTATATACACAGTTGTGCTCAAAAGTTTACGTACCCTGGCAGAATTTTTGCTTTCTTGGCCTTTTTTTTAGAGAATATGAATGATAACATCAAAACTTTTTCTCCTCTCATGGTTAGTAGTTGGGTGAAGCCATTTATTGTCAAACTACTGTGTTTTTCTTTTTAACTCATAATGACAACCCAAAACATCCAAATGACCCTGATCAAAAGTTCATATACCCCATTTCTTAATACCGTGTATTGCCCCCTCTAACATCTATGACAGCTTGAAGTCTTTTGTGGTAGTTGTGGATGAGGTTCTTTATTTTCTCAGATGGTAAAGTACGCAGCATGAACTGCGTGCTTGAGATCTCCCCAGAGTGGCTCAATGATATTGAGATCAGAAGACTGAGATGGCCACTCCAGAACTTTCACTTTGTTTTGCTGTAGCCAATGACAGGCCAACTTGGCCTTGTGTTTTGGATCGTTATCGTGTTGGAATGTCCAAGTATGTCCCATGCACAGCTTCCGGGCTGATGAGTGCAAATTTACCTCCAGTATTTGCTGATAACGTGCTGCATTCATCTTTCCTTCAACTTTGACCAAGTTTCTTGTGCCTTTGTAGCTCACCCATCCCCAAAATATCAGCGATCCACCTCCGTGCCTTACAGTAGGAATGGTGTTCCTTTCATCATAGGCCTTGTTGACCTCTCTCCAAATGTAACGCTTATGGTTGTGGCCAAAAAGTTCAATTTTGGTTTCATCACTCCAAATTACCTTGTTCCAGAAATTTTGTAGCTTGTCTCTGTCCTGTTTTCCGTATTGCAGGCGAGATACTTTGTGGCATTTGTGCAGTAATGGCTTTCTTTTGGCAACTCGACCATGCAGCCCTTTTGTTCTTCAAGTGCCTCCTTATTGTGCATCTTGCAATACCCACACCGCTAGTTTTCAGATAGTCCTGTATTTCAGCTGATGTTATTTGTGGGTTTTTCTTTGCATCCCGAACAATTTTCCTGGCAGTTGTGTTGGTTTACAGAGCCCCTGATTTTCCATTTAGTAATCACAGTTTGAACGCTGCTGACTGGCATTGTCAATTCTTTGGATATATTTTTGTATCCCTTTCCTGTTTTATACAGTTTACCTAAGGAGGAAGACCGGGCTGCAGGTACCTACGTCATACCGAGTCCGGAACTGCCGAGGCTGCACCCAGCGTTGCTGGGGGGGGGGGGGGAAATAGGGGACCGGACAGGTCCCATGACCCGGGGGGACGTGGCTAAGCCAAGTAGTGTACAGGAAGTGCGGAAAAGGAGTCTGAGTTTCCCACCAGTGGTGAGAGCAGAGGGAGGTGTGCAGCACGCTCCGAAGTTACCGAGGCAGTGAGGAGACGTACCCCGGCAGAACTTGCGCGAACGCTCTGGAGAGACAGTGGCCGTGTGCCTGGCTAAGCAGAGTACAGTGCTCGTGCAGAGGAGCGGGGACCAGGTGCAGTACCCTGAGGTGCTTTCCTCATTTTTGATAGACGCGCAGCAGCACCCATGTTGGACAGAGACCCTTGTAGCGATCCCCACTTCAGCTGCACAGATTTATGGACTAGGGGCTCAGCGGCAAAACCGGTGACCTCCCGTTGCTGCCAGAAGCTGGACCGTGATTTTGTTTGGGATTCATCCGAGGACACCATGCCTACCGTTGCCAGTACTCCAACTCCTATCAGACTGTATGTGGATGAGAATCAGAGAAGACTACCATAAGTGCCGTTTAAATATTAGACTGTCACGGTAACTTTTTAACTCCCTTGATTCTTGTTTAATGTTTATTAACTCCCTGTGAGGAGATCAGTTTCATTGTTTTGTTCAAAATTAAATAATATTGTTATACAGTATTGTTCTGCAATCCCTGCGTTACTGCATTTCCAAACCTGCTTACACAACTACCGTATTTTCTAGTGTATAAGACGACTGGGCATATAAGACGACCCCCAACTTTTGCATATAAAATATGGAGTTTGGCATATACTCGCTGTATAAGACGGGGGTCATCTTATACGCCCAGTCATCTAATACGGCGTGTGCGGTCCGAATGGTTCCCAGGGTCTGGAGGAGAGGAGACTCTCCTTCAGGCCCTGGGATCCATATTCATGTTAAAAAAAGAATACAAAAAAAAAAAAGGGATATACTTGCCCTCCCACGGCCCCCGGCTCCCAGCGGTGCAAGCGGCGGCCTCTGTTCCTAAGGATACATTGAGCGAAGGACCTTAGATGACGTTGCTTGTTTACCTTGAGTTCCAAACCCCTTGTTCGTTTATGCTTATTCTCCCATTTTCTCCCGGGGAGGAGTATATCTGTTAAAGTAAAGCTCACGTTAACCCTTGCTCTGCCTCCGACCCCTTACTGCATCTTGCAACCTGCTTACACTTGCACAGTGATTACAAGCAAACCGGTCACAGGTGAGGATGTTACCTTTATTAGCTATTCAAATCCATTTGTGTCAACTTCTGTGCATGTTACCAGGCCAAAATCACTAGGTGATGTGCCGGGGTATGTAAACTTTTGAGCACAACTGCGCGTATAATTATATACACTGCTCAAAAAAATAAATGGAACACTTAAACAACAGGATATACCTCCAAGTGAATCAAACTTCAGTGAAATCAAACTGTCCACTTAGGAAGCAACACAGTTTGACATTCAATTTCACATGCTGTTGTGCAAATGGAATAGACAACAGATGGAAATTATCAAGACACATTCAATAAAGGAGTGGTTCTGCAGGTGGGGACCACAGACCACATCTCAGTACCAATGCTTTCTGGCTGACTTTTTGGTCACTTTTGAATGTTGATTGTGCTTTCACACTCATAGTAGCATGAGACGGACTCTATAACCCACATAAGTGGCTCAGGTTGTGCAACTCATCCAGGATGGCACATCAATGCGAGCTGTGGCAAGAAGGTTTGTTGTGTCTGTCATCGTAGTGTCCAGACCCTGGAGGCGCTACTAGGAGACAGGCCAGTACACCAGGAGCCATGGAGGGGGCCGTAGGAGGGCAACCCAGCAGTAAGACCGCTACCTCAGCCTTTGTGTAAGGAGGAAAGGAGAAGCACTGCCAGAGCCTTGCAAAATGACCTCCAGCAGGCCACAAATGTGCATGTGTCTGCACAAATGGTTAAAAACCGACTCCATGAGGATGGTCTGAGTGCCCGATGTCCACAGAAGGGGGTTGTGCTCAGAGCCCAACAACGTGCAAGACGCTTGGCATCTGCCACAGAACACCAGGATTGGCAAATTTGCCACTGGCACCCTATGCTCTTCACAGGTGAAAGCAGGTTCACACTGAGCACATGTGACAGATGTGACAATCTGAAGACGCCATGGAGAGCGATCTGCTGCCTGCAACATCCTTCAGCATGACCGGTTTGGCAGTGGGTCAGTAATAGTGTGGGGTGGCTGGAAAAAAACAGTCCTCAGAGTTGGGGAACATTGCCTGAGCAGAAGGAATCAACTGTTTTTCCAGGATAACCTTGTATGTGGCTTGATTCATACGTCCTTCGCAAAGAACAACCTTCCCAGATCATCACCGATCCTCCACCATATGTCACAGTGGGTGCAAGACACTGTGGTTTGTACGCCTCTTCAGGTCTCCGTCTAACCATTAGATGACCAGGTGTTGATCTGGAGATGCTTCAACAAGGCTGGAATTGGGCAGGTTGTTCCATGAATCAAGCCGCATACAAGGTTATTCTTGAAAAACAGTTGATTCTTGCTTAGGCAATGTTCCCCAACTCTGAGGACTGTTTTTTTCCAGCAGGACAATGCGCTATGCCATACAACTAGGTCAATGAAGGTGTGGATGAAGGACCACCACATTAAATCCCTGTCATGGCCAGCCCAATCTCCTGACCTAAACCCCATTGAAAACCTCTGGAATGTAATCAAGAGGAAGATGGATAGTCACAAGCCATCCAACAAAGAAGAACTGCTTAAATTTTTGTACCAGGGGTGGCATAAGGTCACCTAAAAGCAGTGTGAAAGACGGGTGAAAAACATGCCAAGACGCATCAAAGCTGTGATTAAAAATCATGGTTATTCCACAAAATATTGATTTCTGAACTCTTCCTGGGTTAAACCATTAGTATTGTTGTTTCTAAATGATTATGAACTCGTGTTTGTTTTTTTTGCATTATTTGAGGTCTGTAAGCAATGCATTTTTTTGCTATTTTGACCATTTCTCATTTTCAGAAAATTAATGCAAATTTTATCGCTTGTAACATCGGAGACATGTTGTCAGTAGTTTATAGAATAAAAGAACAATTTACATTTTGCTGAAAAATATACCTATAAAGAGAAAAATCTGACAAACTGGAAATTTTGCAGTGGTCTCTTAATTTTTGCCAGAGCTGTATGTACACTCACCGGCCACTTTATTAGGTACACCATGCTAGTAATGGGTTGGACCCCCTTTTGCCTTCAGAACTGCCTCAATTCTTCGTGGCATAGATTCAACAAGGTGCTGGAAGCATTCCTCAGAGATTTTGGTCCATATTGACATGATGGCATCACACAGTTGCCGCAGATTTGTCAGCTGCACATCCCAAAGATGCTCCATACAAGGCAGGATGGATCCATGCTTTCATGTTGTTTACGCCAAATTCTGACCCTACCATCCGAATGTCGCAGCAGAAATCGAGACTCATCAGACCAAGCAACGTTTTTCCAATCTTCTACTGTCCAATTTCGATGAGCTTGTACAAATTGTAGCCTCAGTTTCCTGTTCTTAGCTGAAAGGAGTGGTACCCGGTGTGGTCTTCTGCTGCTGTAGCCCATCTGCCTCAAAGTTCGACGCACTGTGCGTTCGGAGATGCTCTTAGGCCTACCTTGGTTGTAACGGGTGGCGATTTGAGTCACTGTTGCCTTTCTATCAGCTCGAACTAGTCTGCCCATTCTCCTCTGACCTCTGGCATCAACAAGGCATTTCCGCCCACAGAACTGCCGCTCACTGGATTTTTTTTCTTTTTCGGACCATTCTCTGTAAACCCTAGAGATGGTTGTGCGTGAAAATCCCAGTAGATCAGCAGTTTCTGAAATACTCAGACCAGCCCTTCTGGCACCAACAACCATGCCACGTTCAAAGGCACTCAAATTACCTTTCTTCCCCATACTGATGCTCGGTTTGAACTGCAGGAGATTGTCTTGACCATGTCTACATGCCTAAATGCACTGAGTTGCCGCCATGTGATT
This sequence comes from Ranitomeya variabilis, assembly GCF_051348905.1. Taxonomy (NCBI): domain Eukaryota; kingdom Metazoa; phylum Chordata; class Amphibia; order Anura; family Dendrobatidae; genus Ranitomeya; species Ranitomeya variabilis. The sequence goes on along the minus strand of NC_135232.1, from coordinate 996,643,315 downwards.
GGCTGATTAGAAATTAAGTGTTAACAAGAAGTTGGACAGGTGTACCTAATAAAGTGGCCAGTGAGTGTATATATATATATATATATATATATATATATATATATATATATATATATATATAGTAATGCAGCGGTAGGACCATACACAGTGAAACGGCAGTGACCCAAGCTAGTTCAAACAAAACGTTCCTTTATTGTGTTACTTCACACAGTCATTTAGGAATACATAGTAAACGTCTTCTTCATCCAGGCCAAAGGAAAATATACAGAACATGGCTTCTTCACACAGTCCATCAGAAATACACAGTAATCGGCTTTACCTTTGCAGTCCCTACACAGGCCAGACTTCCCTTTGTCCAGTTTCCCTGGGGCGACCACCCGCCGATACCAAGTCTCTACTCATGCCATGCACATCAGGCTATCCTCTGGATTGCAGCCTAGCAACACAAGACAGCCCGGGACGCAGGGTGTCAGTTTCTTTTGCCCCTGTGCTGCTCCACACACAAAGAGCTCTGCAGACAACTTCTCTATCTGCTTCCAAACCAACACTGACACATCTCCCCCTCTACTACAGGGCTTTTAATCAGTCACTGCTTCACCATTCTAATTACAGCCACAACTGTGTCTGCAGTACGCCCTCATGGCCTCACTACGCTTCCATGCACATTCTGGAGAGCACATACAGCGCCCCCTAGCTGTAACTGGGGTCAGTGCCTCACAATATATATATATATATATATATATATATATATATATATATATATATATATATATATATATATATAAAAACCATCCATACTGGTATCCTGGTACATATGTCCCTCATCCTAGCCCCGTCCTGGTATATGTATCCACCATTCTGGTGTATGTCCGTTTTACTGGGCCCAGTTCTGGTATATATGGCCTGTTCTGATGCTGTTCTTTAATGTATAGAAACAAAATAATACATTGTTCTCACCAAGGGCGTAAATAGAAGTCATGGGGTTCCATAGCGGAAGTATTATGCACCCCCCATAGCTCCCCATATAGAATAATGAATCCCATAGTCCTCCATATAATATACTGCACAGTCCATAGTCATCCATGTAGTATAATGCACCCCCATAGTTGTCCATAAAGTTTAATGCACCCCATAGTCCTCCATAAAGTATAATGCACCCCATAGTCATCCACAAAGTATAATGCATCCCTATAGTCATCCATGTACTATAATGTACCCCCATATTTGTCCATAAAGTATAGTGCACCCCCCTTAGTCATCTGTAGCGCCCCCACTGCCGCAGGGCCGAGGGGTACCCAGTACCGGGCCTCTGAGTCTCCGCTCTGGGGTTGTCACGGTGGCTAGGCCCGGTCCGTGACCCTGCTGAGGGGCGTACAGTAATAGATGTGGATGGTGGTGGTAGTGCGGTGCAGTAAATAACGAGGACACCAGGTTGCAGTCTCTTTACCTCTTTACTGAAGGTCTCTGGGTCCTCAGTCCGGAATAAGGTTCACCAGGCTGCGCAAGTCCGGCCGGTCCGATGGCACCTCCAGAGTTCTCTTTGCAGGTGGAAATCTGTGCCTTCCTGCTAGCGCTATGTGTTGTGGTCCTCCCCTGCTGTGCTTACGGGATAGTCCCCACAACTGTTGTGTCTGTTTCTCGTGTTCCCTCACAACTCGTTCGGATGATGTTCTTCTCCTCCGTCCCTCCTGGTGTTATGGTTGGGACGGCACCCGTATGACGAGTAGGCTCGGAGCTCTTCCGGGACTCTAGAGTCGCCCCTCTCCTAGTGTGCCCCCCATGTCTTCATAGGTGATATATGTGAGACAGCCCGCCTATGACTGACTGTCCTGCCATTGGTTTGAAGTATTGCTTGGAGCTAGATATAGAAATACTTATTCGGCGTTCCGGCCGCCGGCTGTGCGCCTCAGTAGGATGTTGCCTTGGTCTTACAGCACGACTCCTACTGGTATTCTCCTTCTTGCTTTGATCTCGTTTCTCACTCAGCACAATATATCTCGCTTCTGATCCTTTCTTAGGGCACCGCCGCTATGCTGAGCAGGCACGGTCCCGTGACGTTCTCCCTGTTTGCCAGGCCTCTGTCAGGGTCACAAACCTGACAGGGACCCTACCGAATCTTCCCCCACAACACCCTCTGCCACAAGGTGTTGCCTGGTTCCAACCCAGTCAGCTTTCTGACTAACTTCCTGCCTGACCCCCAGTTTACCCACCCGGTGAGGAGTGGCCTAATAAATAGCACCCTTAGCTCCCCCTGGAGGCCCGACTGTGAAATGTATTGGTGTATGTGATACCTGGTCAGATGAACTCCTTCAGTGCATTCAGAAGTACCATAGCCCCCCTTAGAAGCGAAGCCACAGTACTGCAACGACCAGGACTCTGGGGCGCTGCACATCCACAAAGTGCAATGCACCTCCATAGTCATCCGCAAAGTTTAATGCACCCCCTTAGTCATCCGCAAAGTATAATACAGTCCCATAGTCATCCACAAAGTATAATGCACCCCCATTGTGATCCACAAAGTATAATGCACCCCCATAGTCATCTACAAAGTGCAATGCACCCCCATTGTCATTCACTTTCATTGGAAAGTGGATTGGTCGTCGTGGGCCAGTTGAATGGCCACCAAGGTCTCCTGATCTGACCCCATTAGACTTTTATCTTTGGGGTCATCTGAAGGCAATTGTCTATGCTGTGAAGATGCGAGCATGTGCAGCATCTGAAACAACAGATACTGGAAGCCTGTGCTAGCATTTCCTCTGTGGTGTTGCTATCAGTGTGTCAAGAGTGGGGGAATAAGGCTGCATTGACAATCCAACACAATGGGCAACACTTGTAAATAACTGATGAAAGAATAAAGTTACATTAAAACCAAGCACACCATTGTTTTTCTTGTCATATGACACTCTTCCCAATGAAAAAAATAAAGTTGGCCGACTTTAAAATGGCCGCTATGGTCACCACCCATCTTTAAAAGTTTTCCCCTTGCCATATATCAATCTGCCACAAACAGGAAGTTGATATCACCAACCATTCCCATTTTATTTAGGTGTATCCATATAAATGACCCACCCAGTATAATGCAAACCCATATTCATCCATGTACTATCATGCACCCCCATATTCATCCATATATATATATGCAGCCCATAGTCATGCATTTAAAAATATACAGTGGGCACGGAAAGTATTAAGACCCCTTTACATTTTTCACTCTTTGTATCATTGCAGCCATTTGGTAAATTCAAAAAAGTTCATTTTTTTCACATTAATGACTCTGCGCCCCATCTTGACTGAAAAAAAAAACAGAAATGTAGAAATGTTTGCAAATATAATAAAAAAGAAAAAAACTGAAATATCACATGGTCATAAGTATTCAGACCCTTTGCTCAGACACTCATATTTAATTCTCATGCTGTCCATTTCCTTGTGATCCTCCTTGAGATGGTTCTGCTTCTTCATTAGAGTCCAGCTGTGCTTATTTAAACTGATAGGACTAGATTTGGAAAGGTGCACACCTGTCTATGTAAGACCTCACAGCTCACAGTGCATGTCAGACTTGCATCTGAGGGTGCACGTCCAGTTGAAGTTTGTGCTGGCATCAGTGGGACCGTGACCCACCAGATCCAGGTGCAGCGATAACCCCTGCTACCGTGGTCGTTACGCCCCGGGTTACTCACCTTTTGCCAGCTGTTTCTTCTCCCTTTGTTCACAGACTGTATTAGTGAAATCACAACTGCAGAGCATGTGACCGCTGCTACAAATCCCTGGGATCAGCCTCTAACATCGGCAGAGCCACTGAGCTCTGTGATTGGCTGCAGCAGTCACGTGCCCTGTACTCATAATGTCACCGCTGCAGCCTACTGAGTAAGTAACTGATTAGTTTGTCATTTTCAAGGAGCATAAACTGATAAATCTAAAAAGTTACTAGGAAAAAAAAAACATTAATAGCTGCCAGCTTGTGAAGACACGTAAATTCTTACAGCTGGTTGTTGTGTTGTCTGTGTAGCGATATCTGTATGGTCTCTTTGCTGTTATTTTCCTGACACTTCCCAGTGAAGTCATATTGATAGTTCGTACTTTGTCCATCTGCTCTGCTCTCAACAACCAGAGACAGAAAAATAGCAAAAAGGGCAGGAGATGCTTACCTGCCTGGGCCTCCAAACAAATGCACTATCAGGATGCAGTGGACCCATGTGGTTAAGATGGCGGCAACACAGGTGCAGAAATACCGATGAGGCAGCCACTCACAACCTACCGAATTAATGGAGGGGGTGGCTGCTTGGCATATCACTGCACATTAGAGACTTGTATTTGGTGCTGTTCACACAATGGGAATGCACAGCATCCAGGTTAACAGCCTATTAGTGACGCCCTTCTATTAGCTCAGGCGGGCTGCCCAGCGCTATTAAGATGCACCCCATGTCAACAGACACCACAGTTTACAAGACAGAATGGGCCCAGCTGCCCCCCCGAAAAAATGCAAAAAGCACATATATAAAAAAAACTAGATGGTGGCCCGATTCTAACGCATCGGGTATTCTAGAATATGCATGTCCACGTAGTATATTGCCCAGTCACGTAGTATATTGCCCAGTCACTTAGTATAATGCTCCATGCAGTTATGGTCCCATAGATGCCCCATATAATGCTCCATGCAGTTATGGCCCCATATAATGCTCCATGCAGTTATGGCCCCATAGATGCTCCATATAATGCTCCATGCAGTTATGGCCTCATAGATGCTCCATATAATGCTCCATGCAGTTATGGTCCCATAGATGCCCCATATAATGCTCCATGCAGTTATGGCCCCATATAATGCTCCATGCAGTTATGGCCCCATAGATGCTCCATATAATGCTCCATGCAGTTATGGCCTCATAGATGCTCCATATAATGCTCCATGCAGTTATGGCCCCATAGATGCCCCATATAATGGTCCATGCAGTTATGGCCCCATAGATGCCCCATATAATGGTCCATGCAGTTATGGCCCCATATATGTCCCATATAATGCTCCATGCAGTTATGGCCCCATAGATGCTCCATATAATGCTCCATGCAGTTATGGCCCCATAGATGCTCCATATAATGCTCCATGCAGTTATGGCCCCATAGATGCTCCATATAATGCTCCATGCAGTTATGGCCCCATAGATGCCCCATATAATGCTCCATGCAGTTATGGCCCCATAGATGCTCCATATAATGCTCCATGCAGTTCTTTATGGCCCCCATAGATGCCCCATATAATGCTCCATGCAGTTCTTTATGGCCCCATAGATGCCCCATATAATGGTCCATGCAGTTATGGCCCCATAGATGCCCCATATAATGCTCCATGCAGTTATGGCCCCATATATGTCTCATATAATGCTCCATGCAGTTATGGCCCCATAGATGCTCCATATAATGCTCCATGCAGTTATGGCCCCATAGATGCTCCATATAATGCTCCATGCAGTTCTTTATGGCCCCCATAGATGCCCCATATAATGCTCCATGCAGTTCTTTATGGCCCCATAGATGCCCCATATAATGGTCCATGCAGTTATGGCCCCATAGATGCCCCATATAATGCTCCATACAGTTCTTTATGGCCCCATAGATGCCCCATATAATGCTCCATGCAGTTCTTTATGGCCCCATAGATGCTCCATATAATGCTCCATGCAGTTCTTTATGGCCCACATAGATGCCCCATATAATGCTCTATGCAGTTCTTTATGGCCCCATAGATGCTCCATATAATGCTCCATGCAGTTATGGCCCCATAGATGTCCCATATAATGCTCCATGCAGTTATGGCCCCATAGATGCCCCATATAATGCTCCATGCAGTTATGGCCCCATATATGTCCCATATAATGCTCCATACAGTTATGGCCCCATAGATGTCCCATATAATGCTCCATGCAGTTATGGCCCCATAGATGCCCCATATAATGCTCCATGCAGTTCTTTATGGCCCCATAGATGCCCCATATAATGCTCCATACAGTTATGGCCCCATAGATGCTCCATATAATGCTCCATGCAGTTCTTTATGGCCCCATAGATGCTCCATATAATGCTCCATGCAGTTATGGCCCCATATATGTCCCATATAATGCTCCATGCAGTTATGGCCCCATAGATGTCCCATATAATGCTCCATGCAGTTATGGCCCCATAGATGCCCCATATAATGCTCCATGCAGTTCTTTATGGCCCCATAGATGCCCCATATAATGCTCCATACAGTTATGGCCCCATAGATGCTCCATATAATGCTCCATGCAGTTCTTTATGGGCCCCATAGATGCTCCATACAGCATTGTGCCACATGTAATGCTGCTGCTGCTGCAATAAAAAAAAAAATCACATACTCACCTCTCGTCGCTGCTCCTCAGCGTCCCGTCTCTCCGCACTGACTGTTCAGGCAGAGGGCGACGCGCACACTAAGGGTATGTGTCCACGTTCAGGATTGCATCAGGATTTGGTCAGGATTTTTCATCAGTATTTGTAAGCCAAAACCAGGAGTGGAACAATTAGAGGAAAAGTATGATAGAAACATATGCACCACATCTGCATTTATCACCCACTCCTGGTTTTGGCTTACAAATACTGATGAAAAATCCTGACCAAATCCTGATGCAATCCTGAACGTGGACACATACCCTTATACGTCATCGCGCCCTCTGACCTGCACAGTCACTGCAAGAGGACGGGAAGACGGAGCGGCGCCCGGCGGATGGAACGCGGACAGGTGAATATGAAATACTCCCCTGCTCCTGGCGCTCCTGACGCTGTCCCTGCCTGTCCCATGGTACCGCAGCTTCTTCGTGCCTGCACGAGAAAGACCTGCCATGACGTCACGGTCACATGGCCGTGACTTCATGGCAGGTCCTTCTCGCACAGGCGCGCAGGGCCTGTGATGACGTCGCGGTCACATGACCATCCTTGCCACCGAAAACTGCCAGCGGAAGGTGAGTAGATAATGATTTTTTATTTTTTTAATTATTTTTAAACATTAGATGTTTTTACTATTGACGCTGCATAGGCAGCATCAATAGTAAAAACTTGGTCACACAGGGTTAATAGCGGCGGTAACGGAGTGAGTTACCTGCGGCATAACGCGGTCCGTTACCGCCGGCATTAACCCTGTGTGAGCGGTGACTGGAGGGGAGTATGGAGCGGGCACTGACTGCAGGGGAGTAGGGAGGGACTAATCGGACTGTGGCCGTCGCTGATTGGTCGCGGCAGCCATGACAGGCAGCTGGCGAGACCAATCAGTGACTTGGATTCCATGACAGACAGAGGAAGCGACCAATGAATATCCGTGACAGACAGAAGGACAGACAGACAGAAAGATGGAAGTGACCCTTAGACAATTATATAGTAGATATGTGAGGTATTAGTTTATATTCTGGCCAAAATATGTAAGCTCGTAACCCACGTCACGGGTCCCCACGCTTACGAGTCCTACTCTAACCAATGCTAGCACAAAAAGAGGATTCAGAGATCCTCCAAAAATTCAGAAAAATAATAGAAGGGTGTCACTAATAGGCTGTTAACCTGGATGCTGTGCATTCCCATTGTGTGAACAGCGCCACATACAAGTCTCTAATGTGCAGTCATATGCCAAGCAGCCACCCCCTCCATTAATTTGGTAGGCTGTGAGTGGCTGCCTCATCGTATTTCTGCACCTGTGTTGCTGCCATCTAAGGCTACTTTCACACTAGCGTCGTGCACTGCACGTCGCTATGCGTCGTTTTGGAGAAAAAAACGCATCCTGCAAAAGTGCTTGCAGGATGCGTTTTTTTCTCCATAGACTTTTATTAACGACGCAGTGCGACGCATTGCCACACGTCGCAACCGTCGTGCGAAGGTTGCGTCGTGTTGCGTCGGATCGTCGCCACCAAAAAAGTTGCTTGTAACGTTTTTTGGTGCGTCGTTCCCGTCTTTTCCGACTGCGCATGCGCGGCCGGAACTCCGCCCCTGCCTCCCCGCACCTCACAATGGGGCAGCGGATGCGTTGAAAAACTGCATCCGCTGCCCCCGTTGTGCGGCGCTTCCACAGCTAGCGTCGGTGCGCCGCAACGTCGCATAGCGATGTGCAGCGCACGACGCTAGTGTGAAAGTAGCCTAAACAACATGGGTCCACTGCATCCTGATAGTGCATTTGTTTGAACAACCAGAGAGAGCAGTAAAGTCCTAACACCCATCTCTAGCCCATTACCAGGCACCTCTCATGAGCTCCACGGTGGGGACAGAAGAGACAAAAAACAGATGTAAAGCAACATAACCGAAGGGTCAGGCGCTGCCTTTAATCAGCTCACCATATGAACAAATACCTGGCCTTTGCTTGCAAAATGAATGCAGAAAACAGCTCTAATGGTGGCCATTTGTTGGTTTTATTACCATCCTAACCGCAAACAGATCTCAATATGACCCTCATCTTCCACTTATTAGTAGAGTGAGTCATCATCTGAAGGGTCTGACCGCTGGCTACATGTGTCAGATGTCACACTTGGCATGTGTAAAGTCTGTTATGATAGCTATTAAAACCTCATAACTTTCCTACTGCTCCTGGTGTCTCCGCAATATTTGGGGGTCACATAGTCTGTTCTGTGCAATCCAATGCTTTATGTTAAAAGCTATTTTAGGCCACTAATGTAAACTGCAACCGTGGAAGCAACACATCAGTGATTACACAGATAGTCGTTTTTTAATTTTTCTATTTTTTATTGTGTGTTGCGGGGGGGATTCCATTATATTCCATTTAAGTCAATCACACCACTATCTGAAAGGAACCAGTGAGGTTATGTTCACGTCTATCCTTAGAACGGATCCAGCAGCAATTTCTTGGCAAAAGAGTTGTGCAGACACAACTTGTTTGTCCGTCTTTAAAAAACTGATCTCTGCTGGATCCGTATTTTTAACAATGAAGTCTATGGAAATCCAATTTTTTATATAACAAACAGTTTCTTCCATTTGAAACGAATCCAGTAAGCAAAAAAAGTTTCCTTTTCAAATGAAATAATAACGGATGGTGATTTAATGGATCTGTTTACTATACACTTCAATGTTAAAAAATGGATCCAGTTGAAATCAGTTTTTAAAAACAGATCAAAAAGTACATCACAAAATTCCAGCACTATATTACACTGACACACAGGCGGATCAGGCCAAAAAGAGGATGACGGATGTATAAAATAATTTCTACCAGTGTGAGTTGCACATTTGTTTTGTATTCTACATGGCAAAATGTGTCTCATGAAAGTGAGCCACAAAGTCACATATCATCTTTAATATTAGTAAACTATAGATTAAAATAGCAGAACAAAAGAGAAACTCTAAATACAAAGAGACCCAATAGAGAGTATCTTAAGGAAAATATAAATTTTATTAAACACTTAAAATCTGGAAATCCATAGCAGAGAAAGGCTAACCAAGCAGGACAGGAAGGTACATATCCACAACATGAATCATGGTAATCAATACGCACTATAAGACACTTATTTATAATACCAAATAGAAAATAAGGATGTGAGCTTACTATTAGGAGCCAAATCTAATCAAGGCTGATAAGTACCATACACAAATATAGGCAATATATATATGTACAAAGATGGTATATACCAATGCTATCAGCAATCCAAATATAACCTCCTATGGCCAGAAGGAGGTACAATTTAAAGTGTACAATAGTCAAATGCAAAATGCAAAGTAGTGCTGAGCAGAGGAAAATGCAAAGTGCAAAAGGCATTATTAAGCTAAAGTGCATATCTAGTGCCAAAATAGATTATATGCGCAAGATTACCTACATGTGGTGAGAGACCTGAGACCCCAGCCTGCCGCCTCAACGCGCGTTTCGCCGATCTTCCTTCACTGCAGCGTCTCAGATAAGCATGCTGGAAAAGCATCTCCCTGCCGCTCCAGTTGATTGACAGGTCTATATCCCAATGTGTGTTAAAAAAGGACTATTCAGACATGGGTGGCAGTGCTTGGAGAAAGCGGCCAGGAACCGCATGGGACTTGTCAGCCAAGATACATCGTCCCAAGTCGGCTTTTCGAAGTGTGTTTTAGAGTAAAATATACATATACATAAATATATATATTTTGGTTTACACTGCTATTTCTGTGCCTGGATATTTATGAAGTGATAGGTAGGTTGATAGTGCAACCTACCACTCCAGGCTCACTCTTTACAGTACGAGGCTGATTCATTAAGACTGGTGTTTCATATGTCAGTCTTAATGGGGTCACTGGACTACAATGCACCAAATTTATTATGAGGAGTACACATGTGAAGGATGGCACCAGAGAGATCACACAGAATCCTACTGCTGCCACCACTTGTGAAGGATGACACAAGAGAGATCACACAGAATCCTTCTGCTGCCACCACATGTGAAGAATGTGAAGGATCCACACCTCGTCACCCCGCCTGACATCAGTATTACATCAGCTTGATCACATGGTAAGGTTCCCCATTTGTACCAACATGACATTCCGCACCCCCTGGGTACACGTAAGGTCAAATTGGTACAATTTTACAGACACCCTCTGTCCACATGGGCCCAGGAGGGCCCAGGAAGTGAGAGGAGGTGGCCCACTCAGTCACTGTCGTGGCACCACACTTGACCACAACCCTTACAGGCTGAGAGGCCCCTCTCACTAGCCAAGAAACAGAACCTTATCAGCCCGATAGAGCTGTCACCAGTTCCTTGTTCGATATACAGCTGGTCCATTAACAGGGTTATATCGGGCCAGAAACCAACCCCAGTAGCATGGAACATTAAACCGAGAAATGGACGTGTGGATTTGTTGATCGAAATAAAAGAGAAGCCCAAGGTTAAATTATATATCTAATCGCCTTAAGGACACACTAGAAAATACACTATATACACAATGGTTATACATATATATGGTCAGATATGCAAATACAATAGTGGTAGGACAAAAGATACAAGCAAAATATATGGGTCAGTTACCATTAGATGAAAGGCCTGACTTGCGGGAGAGGGGTTTCTGCATGGGAGGATTGTGGGTCCCCTCTGTTCCTGGAATTCTCCTGACATGATATGTCATCACGGCCTCCTCAGAGAAAAAGCAATAGGCCAGGCTCTGCAGGAGCAGCTTGCCTCTGTAGCTGTAAAACTCCAAAACCCATGAAAGATCATAACTCAGTTCTGGACGGTCCTAAGGCGGCGGTTCTAGTACCATCGGATCTGGCCGGGTTCCTGCTATGTGTTAAGACCAAACACAGCTTTACTATCTGGTTTCTACTGGTTGTACTAGATATCTCCATGTCCTTGGGTGCTAGAATGGGTTGAGATCCTGGAAGAAATTCTGGGAATCTCGGAAATATACCGGTGTGTGGCTAAGACATATGATAAGCCCATATTCTCCTTATGAAATCCCAGTTGTCTGTCTGAAGCAATTTTGACCGCATGGTCTGAATCCACAAGGGGAATCTTCCTGTAGGAGAAAGTTTCTGGCTGCTGGTGGGGGTGTGAATTCTAACTTTGCAGCTGAAAGGCAGAACCACCTTTCCTCGGCAGGAAAGGTGCTACTGCACAGGCACGGCCTGCGCCATCTAAGTGGAGACTTTTTTTCTCTAGCAAGATGGTGCCTGCGCAGTAGCAGCTATTGGTAATCCGAAATCTTGGAAGAGGGAATTTTTTTCTTTAGAGACATGGTGCTGCCGGCGCCTGCACATTAGCACCTATTGGATCACCGATAGCTGCCACTGGGCAGGTGCGGCTGGCGCCATTTTCAGTTTTTTTTTTAAGTAATTTGTGGATATCATAAAAAAAATAATTAACTGCACATTATGGATGCGATCATGCTGCAGTACACGTGCAGCCTTCGCCTGCCTGCAGAAGGGGATTTTTTTTAAATATATGTAATATTCATTATGTCAGAAGCCATACTGATGAATAGGTAATCAGAGCACCACATGAAGACCCCCCACAGGAACACCCCGAAGCGCAAGCATATCATTAACTCAAAACTGAAAATAAAGGTTAAACAACAACTACAAGAAGGATTTCATCAACCAAGGTATAATTTTAATCAGTGCAACGGCTCCGACCTGACACTGTCTGTAGGTTACTGTGCACAATCCTGCTGACAGGTTCCCTTTAAGAGTGTAGACGGCACACAAATGAGCTGTGTCTTTCTTAGTAGCCAATTATATAAAAGCATCCAGAAAAGTGTAGTTCAGTCCCCAACTAAATTGTGCTGTACTGCACCCCAATACAATATATAATTCCTTATGGTTCTCTCACTTACCCCTTACAGTCCTCCTGATTATCACATTAAATTTGAGGATACTTCCTGTGTGATAAGTTTATCTGTTTTGCCAGCAAAAACTGACAGGGCCAGGGAGCTTATTGATTGTCAATATGGTCACGTTACAACCTAAAACCAACCAAACATCACAAGAGACTATTCCTATAGGCCACTACTGGGTGGAAGTGACCTCTCTAATTAAACAAGTATTTGGGATACACAAACAACTTGATCCTAGGGTGTGCATACTGGGCCATCTGGGGGTGGGGGTAGATTTAAGATCCCCTGTGACTACCGCCATTCTGAGAATACTGTTTCTGGCCAGGAAATTGTTAACATTGCACTGGTTAGACTATAATCCCCCAACATTGGAGGAATTGAAAGCTAAAATTAAATGTTGAGGGCATATAGAGACCAATTATTTTCTGTTTGTAAACATGTTGTTAGTGAACATACAACCAGTACTAGTTTTGGTATAATCCCTGTATTTAATAACATGTCACCAGTATTTTGGAAAATCTTCATTTGGACAAAACTGATAACTTTGTTTGTCATGGACTACCTTGGCAGGTATAGGACTATATAAACTTTAAGGGTTAAACTTGTTTACAGTGTTTGTACTATATTGTATAATGTATCTAAGTGTTTATAAAATCAAATAATCAATAAAAATGATCTGATTGAAAACAAGTGTCTATTCCTCATAAACTTCTATGTACAGTAAAAAAAAAAATGATAATCTAAAAAATGCTGACTGAGCATAAAACTTCAACAAGTTCCACCAAAGTATCAAGCTCACCCTGAATTTATACAGATAAAAAACAATACCATACAACATATCTCCCAACTTCTACAGTATATAAAGCGAGACAACCCATGGACAAATTTTTGTCATGCCCCTAACCACACCCAAAGCCACACCCATTTACCATTTCTTCCTCCCCTGGCCAGGGAAGATGTCAGAGGTATCAGTGGCAGTGAGGGACGTTCAGCAGATGCCCAAAACTGAAGGGTATAGAGTCATAGGCCCAAATCTAGGATTGTCCCACTGTATCCAGGACGGTCGGGACTAGAGATGGATGGATTGAATAACGAGTCTCCAGTCTAGTGTCCAGGTCAGTGGCACCTGGCAAAATCCCTTACCTTCTAGCGTCCCCGATGTGGCTTTTGAAAAGCCAGGGCTGGGGGTGTCGGGACCACACTCAGTCGGAGCAGCCTTTGGAAGTGGGGAATCACCAGAAATAATACACAAGACACGTCTCGTATAGTATATCACTGGGAAGCCTCTGAAGCACGCCTGCGTTCAAGGTGCTATCCCCTCTTTATATAGTTGTACAGGTAGTTTCAGTGGTTATACAAGTTTTGCTTGTTTAAACAAAGAGAGAAAAGAGAAGACAAAAAAAACAGTTTCGGCTATGTGATAGTTTCACAAACAAACAAAACAGTACAGTTTCGCCTAAGTGGCAGTTTCACAAACAAAAAATAGGATTTCACACTATAGCTAAAATGTCCTTGAATGGACAGGTCAATATTGATCACAAATTCTTTTTGGTTCATTGAGGTAACCATTTTTGTTCCGCTCTTCACAATCCCCCCTTTGACATATTCCATTCAAAACCTTGTCATATAGACGATTATTTTAGTCATTCTTTTTGTGATATTACAAAAAAAACCTTTATATTCTCGCATCTATTACACAAAATTTATTTGTGCATACCGAGATACCCTTGAGTACAACCTTGAATAATACATATATAATTACAATAACTATAACTGTATGTATTAGGCTTTGCATAATCCCGGTAACCCACCCACCGATCCCCCTGAACCAATTGGCCGGGTTAAGAAAAGAAAAGGTATCTGACCACCAGCTATCCTTATTTTGGTCATTGTCTTTGTCATACTGATCCCTGAGTCGTTGTACGTCTTCTAATTTAAATCTCATACTCATAGTACTATTCGGGTCTATATAATGACAGCAGGTGGGTCCGATGATTTGACACATACCCCCTTGTGAGGCAGTTAGGTAATCCAATACCAGGGTATGTTGGTTAGTGACTATTATAAGCTGATTCTGTACAGCTATACTAGTATTTAATATGTCCAATATATCCCAAATCTGGTCATCTAGATAATCCGTGGCTCTAACTAATTTATCCCACATCTGTGTTAACATAGGATAAATAAAAATGGTACTAGCAATTTTGTTGGGAATTCCCATTTGTACTATATGTGGCCTCCCCGAGGGACGTGGTGAGTTATCTGCAGCTCTTTTATACAGTGTGTGCTTGGGCACGGCTTGCATATTCACTTGTTTGTTCGAAATTATGAAAGTAGCCGGGGTTAGGCGTCCTAATGTACAAGTACCCTTTATACCTACGGGAAGCCATTTATATGCTCCTTCTCCGCATATCCAAAATGTACCCTCAGGCAGATCCCACAAAGCTGAGTGCTGCAATACCAATCTGTGAGCCAAATCCACAAAACTAGATACATTCTGAAGCATACACCAAGAGGGTTTTTGTCCCAAGGGGCTACAGTACCCGGCTGCGGGATTCCCACATACATGCATTCCGTTGACATACTCATCGGATTCATTACAAACCAGGTTCCCCGGCTTACTTGTACAACTGTTTGCATCACCTTGGGGGAACAACTCGGAATGTTCCCATTTTCTATTATGTATGTACCTTTCCAATACTGTAGGTTTGAAAGCATCAGAGGAAGGGGTGGTTGTACTGAAACTGAGCTGTAGATTTTCAGTGGGGACCTGTCCTAAATCAGTTAATCCAGTCTTATTCCTAGGTACCCATGCTCCTCCTCTGAGTGCTAAATATTGTAAGTTGCCTATTTTTCCTGTAAGATTGCCCTGCCACCAAGGAAATTCTACCCATCCCACAACTGGTATGGCGATTGTAGTATTCCATAGTCTAGTATTGCCAGGTTGGTTGTTGGCCAGGTTGTCTGAACAATTAGGCCAAGCGAATATTTCTTCAGCTGACACGGGAACTGCTAGAAAAGGTATACTTGTGGCTGATACTGGTGAATGGGTACAGATCCAACAATCTGCCAGGGGTTGCGTATTATTTAACAAATCATGCACTAATTTTCTATGATGTTGTACGAATCTATTGTTCAAAGGGGCTAGAGAATTCAATCTTTCCCATGCCTCCGTTGAGGTTAACATTATTAACAGCAATATCATGAGTCTTATACTGCTTTTTTGCAATGGCTTGCATGTATCCATGATGCCTTTCCTTCAAGCTTGACTGCTGTTGGAGTTGTTAACAGGACTTGGAAAGGTCCGTCAAATCTCGGTTCCAGAGTCTTTCTGGTGTGTCTTTTCACGTAGATTTGATCACCAGGTTCCAACTTGTGGCCTCCTTCGAGATTTTCTGGATCTGGAAGGGAAGCAAAAACTTGCGAATGCACTTTAGTTAAACGTTTTTGTAATTCTTGTACATAAGCAGTTAAAGTCTCAGTATTCAACATCAGTTGTTGTGGAAAATAACAACCCAAATTTGCTGCTCTACCAAAAAGAATCTCATGTGGTGACAGCTTAGCCTTCCCCCTTGGGGCGTTTCGGATGGAATACAGGGCAAGTGGTAGACACTCGGTCCAAGGCTTTCCTGTTTCTGCCATGGCCTTCTGGATTTTTAATTTTATTGTTCCATTTAATCTTTCCACTTTACCTGAACTCTGTGGGTGATACGGAGTGTGAAACTGGTTTTCTACTCCCAACATTTTCACAACATTCTGGAATATTTCTCCAGTAAAATGGGTACCCCTATCTGACTCGATCACCTCAGGCATGCCGTAACGGGGTATCAGTTCATGTGCTATTTTAATGGCAGTAGTTTTTGCTGAGGCTTTACGAACTGGATAAGCCTCTGGCCACCCTGAGAACATGTCCACACACACAAGCACATATTCGTATCCATTGTACCTAGGAAGCTGGATGTAGTCGATCTGGAGTCTTTGAAAGGGATACAGTGGTCTTACATGATGCTTGGTTGGGGTTTTAATGGTCTGACCTGGATTGTGTGCCAGGCATATAGCGCATGCAGCACACATGTTCCGAGCGAAATTACCAAAGCCTGGAGCCAACCACCTTTCTTTTACCTTGAGCGTCATACCGTTTGCCGATACATGCGTAGGTAGGTGGAGGTCACTCGCCACTGCGGGGTACCAGGCTCTGGGTAAACATAACAAAGTTCCTTTTTTCCATAATCCTTGCTGATCTTCTGCCCCTTTTTTCTGCCACTGCCCTTGTTCTTCGTCGTCTACCTGTTTCTGAGCTTCCTTCAATCTCTCCTCATCATCTTCAGAGCTATCTAGTGTGTGGGCATGATGTAAGGGTTTACGTGCTGCCTGTTTTGCTGCTTTGTCGGCTTTATCGTTACCCCTGGCTTCCTCGGTGTCGAGTCTCACATGTGCAGCTACCTTTATCACCGCTATTTCTTTAGTTTCTTGTGCTGCCTCCAGAATCTGTCTAATGAGGGAGGCATGTTTAACAGGTTGGCCTGAAGCAGTCATATAACCTCTGGCTCTCCATATTACGCCAAAATCGAAAATAATGCCATGTGCATATCTAGAATCAGTGTATATGTTTGCTGTCTGATCTTTGGCTATTTTTAGAGCTTCAACTAATGCCGTAAGTTCTGCTTCTTGTGCAGACTGATTAGCAGGGAGAGGTTCTGCTTTCAGCACTTCATGCTGAGTTACTACCGCATAACCTGTATGAAATTGTCCATTCATATCTGCATATCTACTGCCATCTATGAAAAGTTCAAATGTAGCATTACAGAGTGGCTTGTCACGTACATTACGTAAGCCCTGAGTCTCTTGTTCCATTAATTGTACACAATCATGCATTGACTCTGATGGGTCAAAGGAGTTGGAGAGTGCAGTTTCCTCAGGTATGGTACCCCCCTCAGACTCTAAAGGGAGCAAAGACGCGAGATTAAGAGTCTGAACCCTGGCAAAGGAAATGTTGGGCGGCAGTAGTAGGGAACATTGGAGACGGAGGTGTCTGGCCATTGAAATATGTTTAGGTTGGACCTGGTTAAGAATGCCATGTACATCATGAGTGGTCTGAACTAGAAGTGGGTGATCAAGAACAATCTCAGAAGCTTTATCTAATAACAGTGAAATTGCGGCTACTACTCTTAGGGTACCGTCACACATTGAAATTTTCATCGCTGCGACGGCACGATCCGTGACGTCGCAGCGATCGTATGAATATCGCTCCAGCGTCGTAGACTGCGGTCACACGTTGCAATCACGGCGCTGGAGCGATGCCGAAGTCCCCGGGTAACCAGGGTAAACATCGGGTAACTAAGCGCAGGGCCGCGCTTAGTAACCCGATGTTTACCCTGGTTACCAGCGTAAACGTAAAAAAACAAACAGTACATACTCACCCGTCGGTGTCCTTCAGGTCCCTTGCCGTCTGCTTCCTGCTCTGAGTGCAGGCGTACAGTGAGAGCAGATCGCAGCACCGCTGTGATCTGCTCTCACTTTCCGGCCGGCACTCAGAGCAGGAAGCAGACGGCAAGGGACCTGAAGGACACCGACGGGTGAGCATGTACGGTTTGTTTTTTTACGTTTACGCTTGTAACCAGGGTAAACATCGGGTTACTAAGCGCGGCCCTGCGCTTAGTTACCCGATGTTTACCCTGGTTACAAGCGAAGACATCGCTGGATCGCTGTCACACACAACGATCCAGCGATGTCAGCGGGTGATCAAGCGACGAAAGAAAGTTCCATACGATCTGCTACGACGTACGATTCTCAGCAGGATCCCTGATCGCTGCTGCGTGTCAGACACTGCGATATCGTAACGATATCGCTAGAACGTCACGAATCGTAACGTCGTAGCGATGGAAATTTCAATGTGTGACGGTACCCTTACACAAGAAGGTGCGGCTCTAGCTACAGGGTCCAGATGAGCTGATATGTATGCCACAGGTCTCTGTTTGTTTCCATGTTTTTGTGTGAGCACCCCTGTAGCATGTGAGGATATCTCAGCTGCCATCAATTGAAAAGGTTTAGTGTAGTCTGGGAGTCCCAAAGCCGGAGCTGATACCAGTGCTGTTTTCAAAGAGGAAAATGACTGTTTAGCCTCTTCACTGAGTGAATATGGCGTGTTGGCAATACAGTCATATAAAGACTGCATGAGTTGACTTGCATGTATGATCCACTGTCTACAGTGTGAAACAATACCCAGGAAAGCACGCAGCTGTTTGTGATTCCTGGGTTCAAGCATGTTACGTATGGCTTCCGTACGTTGAGGTGTGAGGTGTCTGATGCCCTGTGATATGCAGTGACCTAAGAACACGACTGTTTGTTGACAAGCCTGGAGTTTCTGTCTATTTACTTTACAGCCTTCTTGCGCTAGGAAAATTAAGAAATTAACAGTTGAGGTAACTGCCGTCTGCTCATCAGGGCAACAAATAAGTAAGTCATCTACATACTGTAGAATGACTACTCCTGGTTCTGGGGTGAAATTTTTCAGCACGGTCTGCATTGCTTCAGAGTACAAAGTTGGTGAGTGTACCATACCTTGTGGCAATCTTGTCCATGCTAATTGTTTACCCTTGAATGTAAAGGCAAACAAATGCCAACAGTTCTTATGTAGTGGCACAGAAAAAAATGCGTTTGATAAGTCAATTACCGTAAAATATGCAGCAGTGCTGGGAATTTGAGACAGTAAGGTATGAGGATTCGGTACCACAGGGGTGACCGGTGCCAAAACCTTATTGATTTCCCGTAGGTCGTGCACCATGCGATATTTCACCATAGTTTCTTTGGAGGAAACTTTCTTTTTAACAGGATATAAGGGTGTATTGGCGGGTGACCTGATTTCTACCAAAACACCTTGTAACACATAATCCTGAATTTGTTGAGAAATCGCCAGTTCTTGCTGGGCGCTGATGGGGTATTGCCTAAGCTGAGGTAAAATGGTTCCCGGGGCAGTTTCTAACAGTATAGGAGCTACTGATAAGAATCCTACATCAGTGTCTCCTTTCGCCCATAGGCTGTCAGGAACCCGAGACAAGTCAATTTTTGCTTGTTGAGTGTAAATTTCGGGAAAATCCTCCATTGCCTGTATTCTAACATATTGTTCCAGAGTTTCTGCATCTTCAGGGATGGTCAGCATAACTGTGCCATTTTCTCTAAAATGGATGTTTGCGTGCATTTTACTTAAGACATCAGTACCCAGCAAGCAGGTAGGTGCACCTTTAGCAAATAAAAATTTGGATACAAAGGTTTTAGGGCCAAAGCTCACATTTAAAGGTTTTGTAAAGGGCAACGCCTGAATTTTACCATCATACCCTTCTGGATATGTTACCTTTGAGGATATATTGTCAGGATATGGTAAAAAGTCTTGATTTAAAATGGAGGATGTTGCTCCCGTATCTATCAGAAAAGGTACATTTTTACCCTCAACCTCAACTTGTATTATTGGTCTTCTAGAAGGAAGAGAGACCTGCATAACCTTCAGTCATTCTGAGCTGTCTGTTTGATCAGGCGCTGGGTTATTTATCCTATTTTTGGGTACAAAGGTTCCTGAATCTATATCTGCTTTTCTCTTCCTACATTCCCTTTGGAAATGTCCTGGCTTCTTACAGTAATGACAAGTAAACTTTTGATTAGCAGAGCCAGTATTAGCCTGTGCAATTCTTACTGGCTTAGAATTTTCTCTTAAGTCCATTTCTATCCCTACAGCTTTCTGTCTAGCCAGGTGTGGGTCTTCCAAGGTTCTCCAATCAGGGGTTGCGGCTTTAAGCTTTTCCTTCACTTTTGGAGACAATCCATCTATAAAGGTTTTTGTAACTAACCTCATCATTCCTGAAGCGGTTAGATCCATGCCTTCATCTCTGAAATTATTTTCTACACTTAGATAATATTCGTCTACTGATTGTCCAGATTTCTGAGCCACCACTCCCGTTGTTCCTCTCTGCCTCTGTTTTTCCCTCATAAAAACCATTAAGTGATCTACAAATTGCGTACCTGATTCTATCGTTTGTAAGGCACCATCTCCTGCCTGGGGCCTATGTACCTGTAGATTTGCTAATAGCTCCTGGAAGAGTCCAGGAGTCATTTTCATTCTACATAATTCTTCTCCATCTGCCCAAACTCCAGCGTGAGTCTGCATAATTTGCTGTATATATTGTGCAAATCTAACTGGACACTGGGTGGGATCTGGTGCGTTATGCAAGAGAGACATGCCTTCAGCGGGGGACCAAGGGAAATATTGTCGAGTTTGGTGATATCTAGTTCCCATTACTCCGTCAGCACCAGGTTCCCTAAAGGGTCTTGGTACTACCCTAACAGGGGCAAGTACAGCGCCATGTCTAGGTGTACCACAGGCTAGGCAATCATTTCTCCAGTCTGGATTTTGTTGTCCACAGTGCGGACATACCCATCCTCCTGGTCCGGCTAAACTTTGAGGTGGTGTTTGGAGAAAAGATGGGGCATGTGGGTTAAGGTATGGGGGTGGGGTGTTCTTATATTCCACATTTTGTTTTTCTCCATAGCCTGCGGGTCTAATACACCACTTTTTATTCTGTTGATTATATGTCCATCCCTCTTTTTCTGCTACCCTAGAGACATCAATCAACGCTTGGATCTGATCTATCCATTTCTTGTCTCTGATTATGCCTTTTTTTTTTTTTTCCTGAATTCCTTCCCATTTTTTTCTACTAAAGGCTTCTGCCTTAGTAACTCCAAACTTACTAAAAATCTTTCTCAGCCCCTTAGTGGCATCTTCACCACTTCTCTCCTTTATGATAGTATAGATATCTAATTCTTCTGGTTCCGACTTTGTTTGCTTATTCCCCATTTTATTATCCTGAGCTTTTTTCTTTTCTTGCCCTAGGTGGCGTTTGGGTATGAGAATACCTCGTTACCTTCTTCCTAAGGAGCTAGGATGTTTAACGGCTTCTGCGTACCGTGTTGATGTAAGAAAATCCTGATTCCTACACCTATAGCAAACAACACAAATGCAACCAGACAGAGGATCAAAATACAACGTATCTTGTCCCAGGCTAATTTATCTGTCCTGGGCTCATACTATCATACACTTATCCGTCACCAGGTTTTCGTCAAAGACAGGATCAGAGATTGAACATAGGCGCGGAGGTCTCCCCGAAAGGACGCAACCACGTTGCCCAGTGGGACAGTCACTTCTTCTGTTTCAACACCCTGGGCGGCTTATAGGGCTATTCCCAACTTCCACACACCTTCTATTCACATTCACTCTCATTCAATGCCGTACTCCGTGAGGTGGTCAATTCCTAAGTAGTTCAAGAACCCGAGCTATAGGTATCCTCCTCTACTAGAACTACCCGCTAAAGGACACGACACAGAAAATCTTACGGACAGTGCAGGCCAGATATAAGAGATCTAACAGTGTCTCTTACCTGGCCAGGTTTTTATTCATCTGCCGTCCATTATCCCAGATTCTCTTTTCGTTCGTATTCTGCCGGTGTTCTTGAAGGAGTACACAGACCTCGGGTCCCTGTTCAGGCGCCAGGAAATGTCGGGACCACACTCAGTCGGAGCAGCCTTTGGAAGTGGGGAATCACCAGAAATAATACACAAGACACGTCTCGTATAGTATATCACTGGGAAGCCTCTGAAGCACGCCTGCCTTCAAGGTGCTATCCCCTCTTTATATAGTTGTACAGGTAGTTTCAGTGGTTATACAAGTTTTGCTTGTTTAAACAAAGAGAGAAAAGAGAAGACAAAAAAAACAGTTTCGGCTATGTGATAGTTTCACAAACAAACAAAACAGTACAGTTTCGCCTAAGTGGCAGTTTCACAAACAAAAAATAGGATTTCACACTATAGCTAAAATGTCCTTGAATGGACAGGTCAATATTGATCACAAATTCTTTTTGGTTCATTGAGGTAACCATTTTTGTTCCGCTCTTCACAGGGGGGACATCATCTGTGCGTCATGCTCTTCTCTAGTTGAGACCTAAGGATTTATTTTTTGTTAATTCATTCATAGTCATAACATCCAGAACGTTCACATTTTTATGTAACCTTCACTATATGACATCTGACTTTTTTGTGTATGCAAGGCCGTGTTCCACACATAGTGTACATACTGTGTTTTTTGTTTCCTGCACAAAACTACACAATAAAAAGCTCTGTTTTTACTTGTAATTCTAGTTTTTTACATGTATTTTTTTCAGGCTCCACATAGAATTCTAAATAGAAAAAATCACCAAAACTGCACAATTCAACAGCGTCTTTAGATGCACATTAGGTGGGGTTTTCAGGAAATCACATCCGATTTGCTTGGACAGTTAAAAGCAGCAGAATTTCTGTTGAAAAACAGCAACAGAAATAACGCAGCATTTACACAGCATGTGAACATGGCCTAGAGCTCCTGGCCTTCTGATGAAATGTCCGATTATAGTGCATTTTTTCTCTATAAGTTTCTATGTGGAACCTGAAAAAAATGCATGTAAAGAAAACTCTGTTGCGTTTTATAAGTGTGTAATCAAAGTTTTTGCTCTTTTTGTACTATAAAAAAAGCATTAAAAGTAAATGGGAAAACATGACGTACTATTTTTAAAGGGTGAAAATGGTGAAGTGGCCAAAAATGATATAGAGAAGGGTGAACTTTTACGTTCCTATTTGCATCAGTGTTCTCTAAGAAAGCAATTGTAACTTCAACTG
Source organism: Ranitomeya variabilis (assembly GCF_051348905.1). Lineage (NCBI taxonomy): Eukaryota > Metazoa > Chordata > Amphibia > Anura > Dendrobatidae > Ranitomeya > Ranitomeya variabilis. The sequence goes on along the minus strand of NC_135232.1, from coordinate 996,620,338 downwards.
ATCTTCACGGTGCTATCATAGGAATAAAAGAATCCACACTATCTATAAACAGAGAGATGGTGAGGGAATACTTAGCTAATTTAAATTAATTTAAATCTCCTGGTCCAGATGAATTACTCCTAGGGTTCTGAAAGAGTTAGCAGAGGAAATTGCAGAATCTTTAAACATTCCGAGAGAACAGGAGAAGTCCCAGAAGATTGGAAAAGTGCAAATGTTGTCCCCATCTTCAAAAAAGGAAAGAAGATGGAGCCAGGAAATTATGGGCCAGTGAGCCCTACTTTTATACCAGTAAAGATCTTTGAATAAGTTATTAAACAACATGTATGTAAGTACTTGAATAATAATACAGTAATTAACCAGAGATATCATGGGTTTGTAACAAATAAGTCATGCTAACCAAATTTCCTTCTATGATGGAATCACTGACTGGATGGATCAAGGAAATGGTAGATATAGTATATCTCTACTACAGCAAAGCATTTGATAAAGTATCTCATACTATCCTTATTGAAAAAATGACCAAGTATAGGTGTTGTGAATTTGCTTTTTGCTCCCTCTAGTGGTTACTAGTTTTTTGACTCTGGTTTTTCTGTCATTCCTTTTATCCGCACCTGGGTCGTTAGTTAGGGGTGTTGCTATATAAGCTCCCTGGACCTTCAGTTCAATGCCTGGCAACGTAGTATCAGAGCTAGTCTGCTGTGCTCTTGTCTACTGATCCTGGTTCCAGTTATATCAGCTAAGTCTGCCTTTTGCTTTTTGCTATTTGTTTTGTTTTTGTATTTTTGTCCAGCTTGTTCCAAATCTATATCCTGACCTTTGCTGGAAGCTTTAGGGGGCTGGTGTTCTCCCCCCGGACCGTTAGACGGTTCGGGGGTTCTTGAATTTCCAGTGTGGATTTTGATAGGGTTTTTGTTGACCATATAAGTTACCTTTCTTTATTCTGCTATCAGTAAGCGGGCCTCTCTGTGCTAAACCTGGTTCATTTCTGTGTTTGTCATTTCCTCTTACCTAACCGTCATTATTTGTGGGGGGCTTCTATCCAGCTTTGGGGTCCCCTTCTCTGGAGGCAAGAAAGGTCTTTGTTTTCCTCTACTAGGGGTAGCTAGATTCTCCGGCTGGCGCGTGTCATCTAGAATCAACGTAGGAATGATCCCCGGCTACTTCTAGTGTTGGCGTTAGGAGTAGATATATGGTCAACCCAGTTACCACTGCCCTATGAGCTGGATTTTTGTATTCTGCAGACTTCCACGTTCCTCTGAGACCCTCGCCATTGGGGTCATAACAGTTTGCCAGGCCTGTATTAAATGTTTAATGCATTGCAGAAGAGGGATTATAAGAAAGAAGATTCTGAGTTTTTTTTTTTTTTTTTTCTTCTTCCCCTTTACCTCAGAGTGGCTATGCTTGCTGCAGACATGAATGTCCAGACCTTGATTACAAGTGTGGACCAGCTGGCTACTCGTGTGCAGGGCATACAAGACTATGTTATCAGAAATCCTAGGTCAGAACCTAAAATACCGATTCCTGAACTGTTTTCCGGAGACAGGTTTAAGTTTAGGAATTTCGTGAATAATTGTAAATTGTTTTTGTCCCTGAGACCCTGTTCATCTGGAGATTCTGCTCAGCAAGTAAAGATTGTTATTTCGTTCTTACGGGGCGACCCTCAGGATTGGGCTTTTTCGCTGGCGCCAGGAGATCCGGCATTGGCTGATCTTGATGCGTTTTTTCTGGCGCTCGGTTTACTTTATGAGGAACCCAATCTTGAGATTCAGGCAGAAAAGGCCTTGCTGGCTATGTCTCAGGGGCAGGACGAGGCTGAAGTGTATTGCCAAAAATTTCGGAAATGGTCCGTGCTGACACATTGGAACGAGTGTGCACTGGCCGCTAATTTTAGAAATGGCCTATCTGAAGCCATTAAGAATGTTATGGTGGGTTTTCCTATTCCCACAGGTCTCAATGATACTATGGCACTGGCTATTCAAATTGACCGGCGGTTGCGGGAGCGCAAAACCGCAAATTCCCTCATGGTGTTGTCTGAACAGACACCTAATTCGGTGCAATGTGATAGAAAAACCGCAAATTCCCTCATGGTGTTGTCTGAACAGACACCTGATTTAATGCAATGTGATAGAATCCTGACTAGAAATGAGCGGAAAATTCATAGACGCCGGAATGGCTTGTGCTACTACTGTGGTGATTCTACACATGTTATCTCAGCATGCTCTAAACGTATAGCTAAGGTTGTTAGTCCTGTCACCGTTGGTAATTTGCAACCTAAATTTATTCTGTCTGTAACTTTGATTTGCTCACTGTCATCTTATCCTGTCATGGCGTTTGTAGATTCAGGTGCTGCCCTGAGTCTCATGGATCTCTCATTTGCTAAGCGCTGTGGATTTACTCTTGAACCATTAGAAAATCCTATTCCTCTTAGGGGTATTGATGCTACACCATTGGCAGCAAATAAACCGCAGTATTGGACACAGGTTACCATGTGCATGACTCCTGAACACCGCGAGGTGATACGTTTCCTGGTTTTACATAAAATGCATGATTTGATTGTTTATCTGGATGATATTTTGTTTTTTTCTGATAATTGGGATTCGCATGTGGAGCAGGTCAGGTTGGTCTTTAAAATTTTGCGTGAAAATTCTTTGTTTGTCAAGGGCTCAAAGTGTCTCTTTGGTGTACAGAAGGTTCCCTTTTTGGGGTTCATTTTTTCCCCTTCTGCTGTGGAGATGGACCCAGTCAAGGTCCGAGCTATTCTTGATTGGACTCAGCCCTCGTCAGTTAAGAGTCTTCAGAAGTTCTTGGGCTTCGCTAACTTCTACCGTCGTTTTATCGCTAATTTTTCTAGCATTGTGAAACCTTTGACGGATATGACCAAGAAGGGCTCCGATGTAGCTAACTGGGCTCCTGCTGCCGTGGAGGCTTTCCAGGAGTTGAAACGCCGGTTTACTTCGGCGCCGGTTTTGTGCCAGCCTGACGTCTCACTTCCCTTTCAGGTTGAGGTGGATGCTTCGGAGATTGGGGCAGGGGCCGTTTTGTCGCAGAGAGGCCCTGGTTGCTCTGTTATGAAACCTTGTGCCTTTTTCTCTAGGAAGTTTTCGCCTGCCGAGCGAAATTATGATGTGGGCAATCGGGAGTTGTTGGCCATGAAATGGGCATTTGAGGAGTGGCGTCATTGGCTCGAGGGTGCTAAGCATCGTGTGGTGGTCTTGACTGATCACAAAAATCTGATGTATCTCGAGTCTGCTAAACGCCTTAATCCGAGACAGGCCCGCTGGTCATTGTTTTTCTCCCGCTTTGATTTTGTTGTCTCGTATTTACCAGGTTCAAAGAATGTGAAGGCCGATGCTCTTTCTAGGAGCTTTGTGCCTGATGCTCCTGGAGTCGCTGATCCTGTTGGTATTCTTAAAGATGGAGTTATCTTGTCAGCTATTTCTCCGGATCTGCGACGTGTGTTGCAGAGATTTCAGGCTGATAGGCCTGAGTCTTGTCCACCTGACAGACTGTTTGTCCCGGATAAGTGGACCAGCAGAGTCATTTCCGAGGTTCATTCCTCGGTGTTGGCAGGTCACCCGGGAATTTTTGGCACCAGAGATCTGGTGGCCAGGTCCTTTTGGTGGCCTTCCTTGTCAAGGGATGTGCGGTCATTTGTGCAGTCCTGTGGGACTTGTGCTCGAGCTAAGCCTTGCTGTTCTCGTGCCAGCGGTTTGCTCTTGCCCTTGCCTGTCCCGAAGAGACCTTGGACACATATCTCCATGGATTTCATTTCTGATCTTCCGCTATCTCAGGGCATGTCCGTTATCTGGGTGATATGTGATCGCTTCTCCAAGATGGTCCATTTGGTTCCTTTGCCTAAGCTGCCTTCCTCTTCCGATCTGGTTCCTGTGTTTTTCCAGAACGTGGTTCGTTTGCACGGCATCCCTGAGAATATTGTGTCAGACAGAGGATCCCAGTTCGTTTCCAGGTTCTGGCGATCCTTTTGTAGTAGGATGGGCATTGATTTGTCGTTTTCGTCTGCTTTCCATCCTCAGACTAATGGACAGACGGAGCGAACCAATCAGACTTTGGAGGCTTATTTGAGGTGTTTTGTCTCTGCTGATCAGGACGATTGGGTGACATTCTTGCCGTTGGCTGAGTTTGCCCTTAATAATCGGGCTAGTTCCGCCACCTTGGTTTCGCCTTTTTTCTGCAACTCTGGTTTCCATCCTCGCTTTTCTTCGGGTCATGTGGAGCCTTCTGACTGTCCTGGGGTGGATTCTGTGGTGGATAGGTTGCAGCAGATCTGGAATCATGTGGTGGACAACTTGAAGTTGTCACAGGAGAAGGCTCAGCGCTTTGCCAACCGCCGCCGCGGTGTGGGTCCCCGACTACGCGTTGGGGATTTGGTATGGCTTTCTTCCCTCTTTGTTCCTATGAAGGTCTCCTCTCCCAAATTTAAACCTCGTTTTATTGGGCCTTACAAGATATTGGAAATCCTTAATCCTGTATCTTTTCGTCTGGATCTTCCTGTGTCGTTTGCTATTCACAATGTATTTCATAGGTCCTTGTTGCGGCGGTACATTGTGCCTGTAGTTCCTTCTGCTGAGCCTCCTGCTCCGGTGTTGGTTGAGGGCGAGTTGGAGTACGTGGTGGAGAAGATCTTGGATTCTCGCCTCTCCAGGCGGAGGCTTCAGTACCTGGTCAAGTGGAAGGGCTATGGTCAGGAGGATAATTCCTGGGTGGTCGCCTCTGATGTTCATGCGGCCGATTTAGTTCGTGCCTTTCATGCCGCTCATCCTGATCGCCCTGGTGGTCGTGGTGAGGGTTCGGTGACCCCTCACTAAGGGGGGGGTACTGTTGTGAATTTGCTTTTTGCTCCCTCTAGTGGTTACTAGTTTTTTGACTCTGGTTTTTCTGTCATTCCTTTTATCCGCACCTGGGTCGTTAGTTAGGGGTGTTGCTATATAAGCTCCCTGGACCTTCAGTTCAATGCCTGGCAACGTAGTATCAGAGCTAGTCTGCTGTGCTCTTGTCTACTGATCCTGGTTCCAGTTATATCAGCTAAGTCTGCCTTTTGCTTTTTGCTATTTGTTTTGTTTTTGTATTTTTGTCCAGCTTGTTCCAAATCTATATCCTGACCTTTGCTGGAAGCTTTAGGGGGCTGGTGTTCTCCCCCCGGACCGTTAGACGGTTCGGGGGTTCTTGAATTTCCAGTGTGGATTTTGATAGGGTTTTTGTTGACCATATAAGTTACCTTTCTTTATTCTGCTATCAGTAAGCGGGCCTCTCTGTGCTAAACCTGGTTCATTTCTGTGTTTGTCATTTCCTCTTACCTAACCGTCATTATTTGTGGGGGGCTTCTATCCAGCTTTGGGGTCCCCTTCTCTGGAGGCAAGAAAGGTCTTTGTTTTCCTCTACTAGGGGTAGCTAGATTCTCCGGCTGGCGCGTGTCATCTAGAATCAACGTAGGAATGATCCCCGGCTACTTCTAGTGTTGGCGTTAGGAGTAGATATATGGTCAACCCAGTTACCACTGCCCTATGAGCTGGATTTTTGTATTCTGCAGACTTCCACGTTCCTCTGAGACCCTCGCCATTGGGGTCATAACAATAGGATTGACAAGGCTACAGTTAGGTGGATTCATAACTGACTCAGTGATTGCATTCAAAGTGTACTAATAAATTATTGTACATCCAAATGGAAGAGTGTTTCAAGTGGGGTACCACAAGGCTCTGTTCTGGCCTCTACAAAATGGTAGGAATAGTACTAAGCAACATCATGTGTGAAAAAGACCTGGGTATACTAATTTATCACAGACAGGCGCTATGGAGCCATGAAGATGCTATAGAGAAGACATCACATGAAGAGAGTGAGTAGAAGTCAGGTCACAGCCCTAAACTGCCGGGACAGTGGTACTGCTGTCAGATCGGGACAATTATCAATTTACCATTCACAGCTAAATGGTATGTGCATATATATTCACCCCTTTTGCGATGAAGCCCGTAAAACTTTCTAGCGTAAGCAATTATCTTGATAAGTCACATGCTGAGTGAAAGGAAGTCCCCCTGTATGTAATCTAAGTGTCATATGGTCTGTCATATATATACACACACCTTTTCTGAAAGGCCACAGAGGCTGCAACACCATTGACCCCTTAATGAATGCCAATACGCATTAAAATGGTGATCAGCAATAAGGCAGTAGCTCCCCCCAGAGTCGGAAAATCTCTGAGATTTCAGTTACCGGGGGTAGCGGAAACCCTGGAGAACATGATTAGGCCAGAATTTTCCAGTCACCGATCACATCATCACCGTTATTCAGGGAATAATGACAATCACGAAAAAAACCACTGTGCCCACTATTAAAATCACTTCTTTCTCTTCTGACTTGACATACATGTCAGAGGAGAGAAAAAATGATGCCCCCCGAGATCCCCTGATACGTGTGGAATCCCCGAGCCCTCTTGATCTGCCCTCTGCATCATCTTCCTGGAAAAAAAATGGCAGGCGCATGCACAATGTGCCTGCCGAGATCTGCCAGCCAGTACCCGGCAACAATAGGGAATTTTTTCCTATTTGTTCCTTTTGAGTACACTGATAGACCCTATCACAGTGATCAAAAGAAAAAAATAGTAAATCAAATCCCCCTTTGTAATCACCTTAGTTAGATATAAATTCTATATATATATTTTTTCCCCCATTCTTTGCAGGTGAGGTTATGGTTAGGGTTGTGTTTGGGTCAGGGTTGGGGTTGTGCTAGGGTAAAGCTATGTGCACACGTTGCGGAGCCGCAGCGGATCTGCAGCTGCGGGTCCCAGCAGCTTTCCATGGGTTTACAGTACAATGTAACCCTATGGAAAACGCAATCCGCAGTGCCCATGCTGAAAAAAATGCGTGGAAACGCTGCGGTTTACATTCCGCAGCATGTCAATTCTTTGCACGGATTCCACAGCGGTTTACACCTGCTCCTCTATAGGAATCCGCAGGTGTAAAACCACAGGTGGAATCCACACAAAATCTGCATAAAATCCGCAGGTAAAACGCAGTGCCTTTTACCTGAGGATTTCTCAAATCCGCTGAGGAAAAATCTGCAGCGCTCAAAACTACGTGTGCACATACCCTTATAGTTCTGTTAGGGTTAGGGTTGGAGTTATAATTGAGTTTTTTTCAAAAGTAGACAAAAAGATGATGTTATTACGGCTAGTGTTGAGTGCAAGTGCATCAGGTACTTGGGTATGCCCAGAATATCACAGATCCCCGCATGTTTTTTTAAGGGTGTTTAACAGCCACGAAACATGTGAAGCGGGGACTTGAGCATGCCACTTGAGCACCCGATGCAAACTAGATTACACTAATGATGTATTCAATATGTCAACCTAATATTATCAAATTCTGTGTTGTGCTTGTAGGTTCAAAATGTTCACTATTAGGCCATATTCACACATTCAGTATTTGGTTAGTATTTTACATCAGTATTTGTAAGCCAAAACCAGGAGTGGAAGAACAAAGGAAAAGTATAATAGAAACACATCACCACTTCTGTATTTATCACCCACTCCTGGTTTTGGCTTACAAATACTGAGGTAAAATACTGATCAAATACTGAACGTGTGAACGTGGCCTAACCCTGGATAAAATCTTTGAGGGGTGTGGTTGCCAAAGTGTGGGTCACTTGTGGGGGGTTTCCACTGTTTAGGCACATCAGGGGCTCTTCAAATGCAACATGGCGTCCGCTCTCAATTCCAGCCAATTTTACATTCAAAAAGTCAAATGGAACTCCTTCCCTTCCAAGCCTCGACGTATACCCAAACAGTGGTTTTCCCCCAGATATGGGATAACGGCATTCTCAATAAATTTTTGGTCCATTTTTTCCTGTTCACCTTGCACAAATAAACAAACTTGGGTCTAATGTAAAATTTTTGTGACAAAAAGTTAAATGTTCATTTTTTCCAAGAAGGGTAAATAAACTTCCTGAATGTGGTTTTGAGCACCTTGAGGGGTGCAGTTTTTAGAATAGTGTCACTTTTGAGTACTTTCTGTTGTATAGGCCCCTCAAAGTCACTTCAAATGATGTTGCTGTTGATGTTGATGTTGTTTCTTAAAAAAATGGTTTTGTAAATTTTGTTGGAAAAATGATATAACACTGGTCAACTTTTAACCCTTCAAACTTCCTAAAAATATTGTTTCCAACATTGTGCTGATGTAAAGTAGACATGTGAGAAATGTTATTTATTAACTATTTTGTGTGAAATAACTCTCTAATTTAAGGGCATAAAAATTAAAAGTTTGAAAATTGATAAATTTTCTAAAGTTCTGCCAAATTTCCATAAATAAACACAAACCATATCGAAGAAATTTTACCACTATCGTGAAGTACAATATGTCATGAAAAAAACTATCTCAGAATCAGTGGGATCCGTTGAAACCTTCCAGAGTTATTAGCACATAAGGTGACAGTGGTCAGGATTGTAAAACGTAGCCTTGTCATTAAGGTCAAAGTTGGCTGTCTCACTAAGGGGTTAAGAAAGAGGCACCACAATAAGGAAAGAGCTGGACACCTCTATGGGTAAACATTTCTGTGGACCAGAACACAATACGATAGATAAAAATGTGTCAGTTCACGCTGATATCAAGTCTTTGACAAAAGGACTCAATCTAACACCAGGATTTATGACTTATTACATGGAAACACATCCATCACACAGACTCCAGACCCTACACTCTTAAGTCATCTCCTCTATTTTACCTTTCCATCTGTAATAAAACCTCAGTTTTATTATTGCGGCTTATCTTTAGGATGCTTCCACTCTATATGCAAATGTCTTATTGTAACATATTTAAATATTGTGTTTTTGCCTCAGTTGTTCATTTCTAAACTTGACTTGATGAAGGAGCCTAAACTGCTCTGAAAGCTTGCCAATATAATTCTTAGTTCGCCAATAAAGGTATCACTCCTAGATCAGAGGTGTCAAACTGCATTCCTCGAGGGCCGCCAACAGGTCATGTTTTCAGGATTTCCTTGTATTGCACAGGTGATAATTTAATCACCTGCACAGAATGATTCCAGCACCTTGTGGAATGCTAAGGAAATCCTGAAAACATGACCTGTTGGCGGCCCTCAAGGAATGCAGTTTGACACCTCTGTCCTAGATTACGTTTGTCTTGTTGGTATGAAAGTATTCTTCATAAACTGTATGCAGGTCTTGTGAAACAACTTCCAATCACTATATATACAGTATATACATTATATCAGCAAATAATGTGGAGCAGGCTATCATTATCACTACTAACACAGATTTCTAATTACACATGGTTGGCCTTTAGGACAAATTTACACACCCTTCATTTAAACGCCAGGTGAGATAAGGACACACCTTCAGGCTAACGTAAGCCAAAGTGCACTCCAGATCACTCCCAAGACTCTCAGAAACACAAGTATATTGATACAAACTGATACATTATAGCAGAATAGCCCTGATTACAAACTAATAAGCAATTATTGCAAAATAAAAAGCACAAATGTGTACAATAACAGCACAGGAATGTGGGCGAAACGTGGAGCGAAAATTACAAATTGGCCTTGGATACTGGAGGTTTTAATCACTGGCTCCAACTGTTTGCAAGAAAATCACTTAAATCTGACTTGTAAGACAATGCAAGTTTCTACATGTGCTGGGGAAGAAGAGAGAGACGCTGAACTGACATACAGCAGCTGTCTGACCTGACTATAAGACAGGAGACTTACTTCTGTCTCAACACTCATGCAGAGCATGTTTATAGAGCTAATAGATCATGGAACTGACATGTGGCCATCATCAAAACCTATTAAGTAGCTAGAAAAGTGTATATATACTGCAGGTGTGGAAATGTTGCAGAGTGAGAATGCTTTAAAATGTTAATAGTTTATGATGAAAGTGTTAATAGTTTATTTTTATTCATTAAAAAAAATGCAAAGTCAGTAAGTAAATTAAAATCTAAAATCAATATTTGCCTTTGCCTTCAAAACAGCATGAATTCTTCTAGGGAAACTTGCAGAAACTCTGGGATTTTGCATGGATATAGGGGATAACGATCAGCATTTTCAAATGTAGGTTGAAACAGAGTCATTAAAGGGAACCTGTCATGCAAAAAAAGTGCTATGAACCTGCAGATATGGGGTTAGTAGCAATCTCAAGCCATGTAATAGCCCCACTGCCAGGAGGAAATTCATTTTATTACTCCTAGCAGCCTCTAGCTTTTAGTCATAGAAGTCTGGCCAGTGCGGCTTATGTCACCACTCATTATATAGTGAGCGGCAGCTCAAACCACGCCCCGACAACTAACTGACAGCTAGATGTACACGGCGTCAGTGCCGAGCCAGCTGTCAGTCAGTACCAGGATGTGGATTCACGCTTTTAATTGGTACCATTGGTTTTTACACTTGAGAATGACTCCAGTCCAGCATGGAAATGTGTTGTGGAATAAAAACTGCTCCTTTATATTATTGCTTCAAATATCTTCATTTCGGTTAGCGCAGCCAATAACTGTCTTTTTCTGCAAGCGTCCCCCAGCCACGGGGCAGCAGCAACTGCTATTGAGAATTCACAGGAGTCAGGGCCGGACTGGCCATCTGGCAATTCTGGCAAATGCCAGATGGACCTGTCTGGTTGTGGGCTGCCTTGTCTGCTACATTGTTAACAGAATCGGTGTTCTCAAGACACCCATAGTGTTAAGAGTTGTGACAGAGCAGAAATTCGCTGACTCCGTCACTTACTCCAGCAGGCCACGGGGATCATTAGAAATATTGGTCTTGTAGTAAATCTTGCCTTCCTTCATCCAGGGTAATATATCCCGTCTGGTGCTTGGGACGGGGCCGGCATGGGCCTGTGTGATTTCAAATGCCAGGACTGAATTCCAGTCCCAGTTCGTACCTGACAGGAGTTGTGCCTACACAACTCGCTCAGGTGAGCACATTACCTAGATCTATTATATCTTTTTATAAAGATATCACACTAAGGTCCAATGCGCAGTTTCCCTGCAGTAATTATCTATAACAACACATACACACTACACTACATGCACATATAAACACATTTAACAAAAATCTTAATGGGAGTGTTTTTTTTTAACTGTCCACATCATGGAATAGTGGCTGCAGAGCTGAATAAAACACAGTTTTCATTTTTTTGTATTTCTCTTCTCTGCTGTGCCAATATTAGCTTATAAAGTTTAGTTTATAATTTTTGATAAGCCAACTGGGCATTACTATAGATTTTTCTCTCTGGGGGCGTGCACTTTCCCACCTGTATGACATTGACCAACTATAAGCAGTAAGAGTCATGCCAGGGGAAAAAGAACATGCTCTCAATAAGTCGTGCGTTCTCCTATAAGATATGCAATGACAGACAGTCCTGATCTCTGCAATTACTGTGGACTATAAAGTAGTGTAAATCAGAACTGGCTGTGATTACAAATAGATCTCCTTGATGTGTGCAAGAGAAAGAAGTATGTAAAGACAAGGATCACAAAAAAATGAATATGAATAATTTAATGGCAAACAATTTAAACAAAACAATTAAAAACAAATAGAAAAAAATATACAGGACCACAACACTATAGTGCTGGGTCTAATTGAGTCTGTAAGATTTACCTGGAAAAATATACATTCATAGTAGTGCAAATAACAGTATGCTTACTGGGGACAATAAACCAAGCTTACCGTATTGAATCACAAAACAAGGAAGAGGATGCTATTATATTTCTTGGTACAGTATATCTTTTTGGTTACCTACTTTTGCAGCGCCCCAGAGTCCTGGTCGTTGCAGTAATGTAATTCTTCCACCAGGGGGAGTGATATTAAGTCTGATGGCAATAAAGGAGATCTTCCTACCAGGTATCACAAACCATACACCACACTTCACACTCCAGTCCACCAGGGGGAGCCTTGCTCGTATCTACTAGGGCACTCCTCACAATAGGGTAAAACTGGTGGGCTGGATAGAAAGTTAGTCAGAAGCTGACTGGGCTCTGCCCAGGCAACACCTGTCAGGCAGACAGGGGGAAAGCAGGAACATCAGAGCTGCAGACAAAGGGTCCCTGGCAGAGGTGGGATCCTGCCAGAGGCCTAGATAGAAGGCTACAGAGCTGCGCCTGCCCCACGTGCGGCAGCATCCTAAGGAAGGACACGAAGAGAACTGTATTGTAGTGGGTGAGAAACAAAGTCATAGCACAAGGAGATAAAACCAGAAGGAGTTCTTCCCTGTAATAGGCTGTCTCCTTCTGAGGTGCAGAAGCCGGTGGCTGGAACACCGAGGGAGCAACCGTCTCCAAGCCTTGCTCCAGAGACCGGCAGGATAGTCGATTCCAAGTCGGCTGCCCGACCTTACTACCCAGGAGGCACGGTGGCAACTGTGGGGGTCGGGGCGTCTCTAGGGTCCCTGTAAAAAGCCTCAGGCCATCAGTCATACGGGTTTGTCCTATCCATACCATCTGGGGGACAGAGAGGAAGACATAACATCTAGAACATCTACAACAGTTGTGAGGACCTTACTGGGAAGCTCAGCAGGGAGGTACTACAACACACAGGCGCTAGAGGAAGGCTACTGATTTCCACCTGGATAAGGGAACTCTGGATTTGCCCTCAGTTTATTTAACCTCAATTTTATTTAAAGTACATCAATAAACATTTCCTACTCTTGGCTACATACTATCAGCTATGTATAAACATTATTACTATCTAACTATCTAGGACAACATTATCACTTTTAAAGAAAGTGCAACAAACTAACATTCCCTTTAAGAGGAAACCCAAGTCTTTTTCTGAGGTAAGGCAAACAATCACATCATCAATATTCAAGTCAGTTCAAAGGTGACGTGATGCAATATGAGGGACCCGTTACGAACCCTCGAACTTTGGTCTTGGGTGGGCTACAAGATGTGTAATCCTGACCCGGAATTCTGCAGCACCAACTGGTTTTTCTTCAGGTCTGTGAAGCAAAGCAGTTATCTTTACAGCATAATTAACAACAGTTTCTGTTAAGAGGCAGTCTCTGTAAAAGCCTCCTTTGTAAAACCAGTAGAGAGCACCTTTAAGAAGGTGCAAACTATTTACAGGAACAGTTTGTGAATCATTCACCGTCCATGATTCTGCAGTTCTTTAGTAAAAGTAAGGAAACTTGTGCAAAAACATAGGATCCCTTTTAACAGGGGACCCCTTTAAGAGTTAACCCTAGATGGGTTCAAGCAGCAAAGAACAAACAGTTAACTATTTACATTCTTTTCAGTATTCTTTTACAGCAGGTTGCAAGGCATCAGTCGGTACAGCATGCTTCCTGGGCTGGGAAGGTCTGTGCCCGAGTTCTCATCTGATGCGGTATCAACGTCATTGGTTTGTCTTTCAGATGCGGTAAAGTCATTAGTGGTCGGGGTTCGAATGTCAGTCTTGGTAGCAGATTCAATAGTAGAAATGATGCACACAGTGGTGGTAGTGTTGGGACTTGCCAGTTCAGAGTTAGCCTTAGTCATGGCAGCAGGTGGCGCTACTGTAGGTTCACATCGCTTAACATTCTTAGCATACCAACCTTGCTCACTCCAATGGCGGGTGTACAGGTCCTTCTCAAAAAATTAGCATATAGTGTTAAATTTCATTATTTACCATAATGTAATGATTACAATTAAACTTTCATATATTATAGATTCATTATCCACCAACTGAAATTTGTCAGGTCTTTTATTGTTTTAATACTGATGATTTTGGCATACAACTCCTGATAACCCAAAAAACCTGTCTCAATAAATTAGCATATCAAGAAAAGGTTCTCTAAACGACCTATTACCCTAATCTTCTGAATCAACTAATTAACTCTAAACACATGCAAAAGATACCTGAGGCTTTTAAAAACTCCCTGCCTGGTTCATTACTCAAAACCCCCATCATGGGTAAGACTAGCGACCTGACAGATGTCAAGAAGGCCATCATTGACACCCTCAAGCAAGAGGGTAAGACCCAGAAAGAAATTTCTCAACAAATAGGCTGTTCCCAGAGTGCTGTATCAAGGCACCTCAATGGTAAGTCTGTTGGAAGGAAACAATGTGGCAGAAAACGCTGTACAACGAGAAGAGGTGACCGGACCCTGAGGAAGATTGTGGAGAAGGACCGATTCCAGACCTTGGGGAACCTGAGGAAGCAGTGGACTGAGTCTGGTGTGGAAACATCCAGAGCCACCGTGCACAGGCGTGTGCAGGAAATGGGCTACAGGTGCCGCATTCCCCAGGTAAAGCCACTTTTGAACCATAAACAGCGGCAGAAGCGCCTGACCTGGGCTACAGAGAAGCAGCACTGGACTGTTGCTAAGTGGTCCCAAGTACTTTTTTCTGATGAAAGCAAATTTTGCATGTCATTCGGGAATCAAGGTGCCAGAGTCTGGAGGAAGACTGGGGAGAAGGAAATGCCAAAATGCCTGAAGTCCATTGTCAAGTACCCACAGTCAGTGATGGTGTGGGGTGCCATGTCAGCTGCTGGTGTTGGTCCACTGTGTTTCATCAAGGGCAGGGTCAATGCAGCTAGCTATCAGGAGATTTTGGAGCACTTCATGCTTCCATCGGCTGAAATGCTTTATGGAGATGAAGATTTCATTTTTCAGCACGACCTGGCACCTGCTCACAGTGCCAAAACCACTGGTAAATGGTTTACTGACCATGGTATTACTGTGCTCAATTGGCCTGCCAACTCTCCTGACCTGAACCCCATAGAGAATCTGTGGGATATTGTGAAGAGAAAGTTGAGAGACGCAAGACCCAACACTCTGGATGAGCTTAAGGCCGCTATTGAAGCATCCTGGCCCTCCATAACATCTCAGCAGTGTCACAGGCTGATTGCCTCCATGCCACGCCGCATTGAAGCAGTCATTTCTGCCAAAGGATTCCCGACCAAGTATTGAGTGCATAACTGAACATTATTATTTGATGGTTTTTTTGTTTGTTATTAAAAAACACTTTTATTTGATTGGCCGGGTGAAATATGCTAATTTATTGAGACAGGTTTTTTGGGTTATCAGGAGTTGTATGCCAAAATCATCAGTATTAAAACAATAAAAGACCTGACAAATTTCAGTTGGTGGATAATGAATCTATAATATATGAAAGTTTAATTGTAATCATTACATTATGGTAAATAATGAAATTTAACACTATATGCTAATTTTTTGAGAAGGACCTGTAGGTTACATGGTCCCCTCTGCACAGGTTTCGATTAGGGCGACGGTCGCGGAACTGGGCTTCTACATTATAGCTGGTAACGAAAACTTTGGTTGGTTGTCCCGACTCCTGTATAAATCCCCAACCCCTTTTCAGGTGAAAGGCTAATACCGTTCCTTGCTTCGCCGGGCTTACCGGATTTGGTCTTATGCTTCTGCTCTTTACGTTGAGCATTAGGTTCTGTTTCCTTTCGGTTTTTCCAGTGTGAAATTAGGCATTGTTTATACTGCTCCCAGGTGAGCACTGCAATATAGGACCCCTCCTGTCTGGACCCGTCCAATTTGATCTTTGGGGCGTCCCATTTGAAGATCACCCCCTCAGAGCTCCTGTCTAGCGGTTCACCCATAGATGTCGGTAACGGGGGCAGTACCCCTTTCATCGTGTCGGGGGCTGCCATGACTAGCGCGGCAGTTGGTGGTTGGTCACAGTCGGGGCGAGGAGCGGCTACCGGAGTAGGATCGATCGTTGGGGCAGGGGCATTTTCCGTACCTGCGTCTGATGTGGTTCCACCGATGTCAATCCGCTCCACTGATGAGGACGCTGGAGTCTGCTGCTGCTCGGACCACGGTTCTTCCAATGCGATCTTCCTGCACAGCTCCGACTTCCATTTCTTCGCTGCTGTCGGCTCCACGTCTGGGAGTTGAGGACTCGGCTCCTCCACCTGCGGATCCAAGAAGTTCGGATCCTCCAGCAGCGGCAGGTTCGGGTCCGCCTCCGGTCGGCTGAGATGGTCCTGGGTCACTTTGTCATTGTTCAGGTACCCGCTGGCCGCCATCCCTGCTCCGGGGTCTGCAGTTGCACAAGCACACTGCTCCTCCATTTTCTGGGGGTGGAGCTCCTTCTTGGCTTCTGGGCACGTTGTCATCTCGCAAAAGTAGTCGGAGGGGGCAGTTGTCACTTTTGGCGCCACTATGGTAGTCTCCCATGTTGGCACGCCCTTCTTCTTCTCCTGTGCTCCTCGTGGCGCTGTAATGGCAGTGGTTTTGGCGGTCTTTTGCAATACACAGTCTTTAAGCAAATCACAGTTCAAATACAGTTCTGGCACAGTTCTTAGGCGCACATGACCCGACTTTCAGGTTTAAGTAGATCCTGTTCGTTACGCCAAGATCTTTGGAGCGCCCCCACGCAAGGGCAATGGGGTACTCGGCACCGGGTCCTTCGGTTCGGGGGATGTCACGTGGCCCGACCCGGTCCGTGGCCCTTTGAGGGACTTCCAATAAAGAAAAGCGTTTTTATGGTTTTGGGAAAGGTCTTTAAAGGGGAAATGTTCGTGACGCCACCTGTGGTATTCGGTCAGGGTGACCGACGCTGCTTAGGGGTCCGCTGGGGTGAAGTGATGGTAGCTAGATGGTATACCTTCCCACAGGTGAAGTGTATCCCCAGGGCTTCCCAGAAGTGTAGGTGGTGATGGTGGATGATGTAAGGCGCAGTGAATAACGAGGACACAAGGTTGCAGTCTCTTTACCTTTTACTGAAGACTTCAGCATCCACAGTCCAGGGTACAGACCACAGGGTAGGCAGAGTCCGGCCGGTCTGAAGGCAAATCCAGAGTCCCCTTATCCAGGTGGAAATCATTAGCCTTCCTCTAGCGCCTGTGTGTTGTAGTACCTCCCTGCTGAGCTTCTCGGTAAGGTCCTCACAACTGTTGTAGATGTTCTAGATGTTATGTCTTCCTCTCTGTCCCCCAGATGGTATGGATAGGACAAACCCGTATGACTGATGGCCTGAGGCTTTTTACAGGGACCCTAGAGACGCCCCGACCCCCACAGTTGCCACCATGCCTCCTGGGTAGTAAGGTCGGGCAGCCGACTTGGAATCGACTGTCCTGCCGGTCTCTGGAGCAAGGCTTGGAGACGGTTGCTCCCTCGGTGTTCCGGCCACCGGCTTCTGCGCCTCAGAAGGAGGCAGCCTATTACAGGGCAGAACTCCTTCTGGTTTTATCTCCTTGTGCTATGACTTCGTTTCTCACCCACTACAATACAATTCTCTTCGTGTCCTTCCTTAGGATGCTGCCGCACGTGGGGCAGGCGCAGCTCCGTAGCCTTCTATCTAGGCCTCTGGCAGGATCCCATCCCTGGTGGACTGGAGTGTGAAGTGTGGTGTATGGTTTGTGATACCTGGTAGGAAGATCTCCTTTATTGCCATCAGACGTAATATCACTCCCCCTGGTGGAAGAACGACATTACTGCAACGACCAGGACTCTGGGGCGCTGCACTTTAACATCGTACAGACACAAGGATTAAACCCAACATTACATTGTTTCGGTCCTGTCAATAAATTATCCATAAAAATTTTTCGTTAACTGTTGTCTTTACATACTTCTTTCTCCCACGCACATTATGTGCTTTTTTTGGTATGTGACAGTTAGATACCGATTGACTTTTTTTTTCTTTTACTACAAACAGATCTCCTGTCATGGCAGTCAATGTGGGAGGAGGGGTTACAGCATAGCAGAGTGGCATTTCAAACACTTTCAGATCTCCTCTCACCACTGTATCAGTGTGAAGGGAGGGAGAATGCAACAGAGTTAACAAAGCTGTGAGATGAGAGTTGCAGTTTGCAGACATGTTTGTAATCACACTCAGCTCTGTGTACTCTACAGAGTAGTTGCATAGACCAAGGCTGCATGTCGTAATATCTCACATGAGAAAGCCTGTTCTGATCTTCTGAGGGCGTGTTTTTTTTTCTCATGCAAGAACGCCTACTAGTTATGATTGGTCAAGGTCATGCAGTAGACAGAGTACACACCTCTAGAGAAAAATCTAATTTAATGCCCAGTTAGGCTTATAACAAATTGTAACATAAATTTTACAAACTAATATCTCCGCAATGGAGAGGAAAATTAAAAAAAATTAAAATACATTTGACTCCGCTCTGCAGCCATGATTCCATGATGTGGTCAGTTTAATGTGGTCAAACTTGGGAAAGATCCTCTTTACGTTATTTTTGTCCCTTATAAATTATGGGTTGATTTATTATTGACTGAGGGAAAAGATTCTGAAGTACTAAGTTCCAAAAGTCTCCAAAAGCTGTGCCAGAGCTCTCAGCAGTAGGGAAGCAGTGGTAATCAGGAGGCATTGCCCAGAGATCAGGAAGCATTGCCCACAAATCAGGAGACATTGCCCACAGATCAGGAGGCATTGCCCACAGATCAGGAGGCATTGCCCACAGATCAGGAGGCATTGCCCACAGATCAGGAGGCATTGTCCACAGATCAGAAGACATTGCCCACAGATCACGAGGCATTGCCCACAAATCAGGAGACATTGCCCACAGATCAGGAGGCATTGCCCACAGATCAGGAGGCATTGCCCACAGATTAGGAGACATTGACCACAGATCAGGAGGCATTGCCCACAGATCAGGAAGCATTGCCCACAGATCAGGAAGCATTGCCCACAGATCAGGAGGCATTCCCCACAGATCAGGTGACATTGCCCACAGATCAGGAGACATTGCTCACAGATCAGGAGACATTGCCCACAGATCAGGAGGCATTGCCCACAGATCAGGAGACATTGCCCACAGATCAGGAGGCATTGTCCACAGATCAGGAGACATTGCCCACAGATCAGGAGACATTGCCCACAGATCAGGAGACATTGCCCACAGATCAGGAGGCATTGTCCACAGATCAGGAAGCATTGTCCACAGATCAGGAGACATTACCCACAGATCAGGAGACATTGCCCACAGATCAGGAGGCATTGCCCACAGATCAGGAGACATTGCCCACAGATCAGGAGGCATTGTCCACAGATCAGGAGGCATTGCCCACAGATCAGGAGACATTGCCCACAGATCAGGAGACATTGCCCACAGATCAGGAGGCATTGCCCACAGATCAGGAGACATTGCCCACAGATCAAGAGGCATTGTCCACAGATCAGGAGGCATTGCCTACAGATCAGGAGACATTGCCCACAGATCAGGAGACATTGCCCACAGATCAGGAGACATTGCCCACAGATCAGGAGGCATTGTCCACAGATCAGGAGGCATTGCCCACAGATCAGGAGGCATTGTCCACAGATCAGGAGGCATTGCCCACAGATCAGGAGACATTGCCCACAGATCAGGAGACATTGCCCACAGATCAGGAGACATTGCCCACAGATCAGAAGGCATTGTCCACAGATCAGGAGGCATTGTCCACAGATCAGGAGGCATTGCCCACAGATCAGGAGGCATTGTCCACAGATCAGGAGGCATTGCCCACAGATCAGGAGACATTGCCCACAGATCAGGAGGCATTGTGGGAGATGGTGTATTAGATTTATTCAGTACTCAGTTCTTAGATGTTAATTGTCTTGAAAACATTCATAACATAGATTAAAATATGCCCTAGAGAGTATTCTGGTTTAGCAAAATGTTTGTAATTTAGCACGTACATGAGATCCTTTATTGTTATTGTTGGAATACAGTTTGTATGAAAACAAAACCTACTAAAAATCATACTGATTGACTACCTGTTCTGATCAAAGAACACATGATTGTCAGAAGTCGTTGTTATTGCAGCCCCCAATCGCTGTTCCCGGCATTGCCCCTGAATCACTGAGAATGCTGGTAGCGCAGTGAAACACGTTTGGGGGGGGGCTATAAGATGTAGTTATACCTGCCATACTGATGTTCTGTGTGCATCATAACTGTCATAACTGAATACACAGGACTGTAGATACATCGCTCATGTACACCTCATACAGTGTCCTCTGTACTAATAGAGCAGAGATTAAAAGAATCTACAGCTGTACAGTAGTAATAGTTGGATAGGCTCCGCACACTGTCAGGTTTTCAAGTTAGGTCATAAATAAAGTTACATTGTATTTGAATGTTTTCATATAGATAGCTAGTAATCATAGATGTGTGGGAAAAACATACTTGTTTTCCTTAGGGCAAATTTTAAGTAATTCAGCCATGTATTATATTTATACGGCCTCAGATGTTTCCAAAAGGCCCCAATGCAGATCACAAGTGTGTTATTTTGTTTTTGTTCTTTTTAGTGGATCAAATATATGTATTTACATTAAAGGGTTTTCCCAAAATAATCATTTATCCCTTACACATAAAATAGGGACCAGCTCGCTCCTGGAAACCAGCCTCTGTGCAGCCCCGTCTCAGATGGAGCAGAGGTGCACGTACTTGACCTCCACTCCATTCATTGTCTATGGCACTTCCGGAAATAATGACACTCTATACTCAGCCATCCATAGACAGTGAATAGAGGCGATAAGCATGCATAGCTCTGCTCCATGCAAGACAGGGTTTTGCAGTGCTTGATTCCTGGGTTCTAGATTCACATTCTCGGTGTCCCAACGGTTGGAACCCCAGTGATTAGTATATTACTAAAGATAGGGGATAACCTACTATTTTTTATTAACCCTTTAAAATCTTTACTTTAATTGTAAACACCACTGAAGGGGTTGTACACTCGGCAACCCCTTCTGATTTCCTATGTTCCCCCTAATAAAATAATAACATCTGTGCTCACTGCCGATGTGGGTACTGTTCCAGCTGTGTCAGCACTGACTCTCCCGGGACTCACATGACATTATGTCACACGATCCTTGTGGCCAATCAGCAGTAGCTTTGCTCTCCTCTCCTGTGGAGGTAATTGAGAGAGCAGTAGCATCTATCGCTTCCTCCGGCTGTCTTGATTTGTCCAAAAGAGAAGAGAGTGAAGCCAGCAATGATTGGCGACAGGGATCACATGACATAACAATGTCACGTGAGCCCCGGGAGAGTCAGTGCTGACACAGCTGGAATGGCACCAATACCAGGTGTCAGTATAAATGTTGTTATTTTACTGGGGGAAACATAGGGATTGAGAAGGGGTTATCTGAGTAGAGGACAACCCCTTTATCATAGTTACTCAAAGTTGTATATATTTAGTTTAGCTGCAGGTTATGAATGACGATTCTACAAACTCTTTTTCTTGGGTGGTAATGTACAATATGTTAATGTATTTCTAGAGGGAGAGAGCTGCAAATAATCCACAATGCAAATACCAACATGTTTATTGTAGCACTTAGTGTAAAGCCCTTGGGGAAACATCATTTTGGGATGTTGTGCTTTATCTTAGTACATCTATCTGCAGTGTAGGTGGTCTATTTTCTTCTGGTCGGCACATTTTATAGCAAATTGACAGTATCTACAGGGAATTATGGAATGATCACACTGCAGAGGGCTCAGCCATAACACCTCTGTTTTTCACATTGCCTTCACCATTGCTGTACTAAAGGAATAAAACAATCGGAGACATTATGATCTAACTGTACCCTGGTATTGTGCAAATCTATTCCCTGAAGCACTAAGAAAGTTCTGCCTCGGAAATTTCTCTAGCTATAAAATAAACCCCTGGTCTGTCATTAGGAGATTATAGAATCCAACAACACTGCAGGCAATCATGTTAGCACTTGCAGCGAGGGCATGCATTAAGGAGACACGCAGATTAGGCTCTGACATGTTTTTATTATTGCGGGTAACAAATGCTGATGTCTGTTACGTTCCATTGATTGGTGATTTCAGGACAAACACAGGATAGATGTGCAAGTCACTCAGCTGTGATTAAGATTTATCAAATTGTCACAGAAATATGTCCTGATTGTTGGAGCTGTCATTTTTAAAGGATACACAATCCCCCAGGTAGACAAAGGTTACCGCTCGGGTGCAGAGTAACTTGTCCATTAAGACAAAGCATATTACATTTTTGGGCAGGGTGTGTAGCTGCTCTTATTGTCTTAGGCTTTCACCTGGTCAAGGTATTCTACCCTGTGTGACATGTATCTGAGATTAATACCTTCTAATTACCTGAGCACAGACTTTCTTAGTCTCAGGATAACTGTGACAATATAAATCTTGGGCATGGGCTGAAATTCTGGGGTTTAATTAGAGAAGTTCTGCAACATTATTATTTAGTTTCCTATGAAACGATGATTCACTGATGATTTTTGAAAGCAATTTGGCTTTTAAGTGTTTTATTATTATTATATTATTATTTATTATTATAGCACCATTTATTCCATGGCGCTTTACATGTGAGGAGGGGTATACATAATAAAAACAAGTACAATAATCTTAAACAATACAAGTCACGACTGGTACAGGAGGAGAGCGGACCCTGCCCGCGAGGGCTCACAATCTACCAGGGATGGGTGAGGATACAGTAGGCGAGGATAGAGCTGGTCATGCAGCGGTGTAGTAGATCGGTGGGTACTGCAAGTTTTTAATGTATTCTATTGGCTTTCATATGAATAAACATTCAACTGGGCAGCACAATGGCTCAGTGGATAGCACTGGGTTAAAATCCCACCAAGGCCAAAATCTGCAAGGAGTTTGTATGATACCTCCGTGTTTGTGTGGGGAAAACATACAACATATGTTACACACATACTCCGTGTGCTCCGGTTTCCTCCCACACTCCAAAGACGTACTGATAGGGAATTTAGATCGTGAGCCCCAGTGGGGACAGTGATGATCATGGCTGTTTAGAGCCGTGGAATATGATGACAAATTAGTGAAATAAATAAATAAATGCTAATTCTCAATTATCATTCCATGTAAACATTCCACCAATCAACCGTCAAATGAGAAAAGCACTCATTTATTAGCTACATAGGTTAAAAAAAGACCTAGACCCATCAAGTTGAACCTTTCTCCATCAATTATAAAGATTATTATTATTATCAATTTTGTCACTAAATTAACTATAACTCACCATGTTACGTGTATTGGGATGTGGCCAAATAGAGGCCGCTCATTGTCTGCCGCCAGCACACGAAACAAGTCACTGTTCGGGAGAGGAGTATAGATTGTTTTTATTTTTTACGGGGTCCTGAATTGAATAGACTGGAGTTCTCTAATATCTGACAACCACTATCATTCTGTGCATACACAGTTAGTCTTGGCCAGTGTTGCTGGGCAGATCTCTTTCATGGCCAGAATAAGCATTCATGGCTAATCATTTTATTTTTCTTCAGTGTTTATCTATTAACTATATGCAAAAAAAAGTTATTAAGTATTAGTACAACAAAACCATCCTTCTATATTTGATGAGCTATGTTGGATATTGTTCCTATGGTTGACTACCTGTTATTGCAGTATTTTCACCCATATTCGAGAGCAACATTGTAGAAAAAAAAAAATCTTTGCTAGTCAGCACTATTTCATTTCAATCAGATCCTTATTATTCCTTCTTATAGCAATGTGTATGTCTCTTACCCTTTATTGTACATATAAAGCGTATAAGGGCCTTGGAAGATTGAATACTTATATTTAATATATCTTATTTATAGGTTTGTGGATGACATTGAAATTTACCTGAAAGAAAAATTCTAGTTTATTCCCTTCCTGGCTGCTGAGAAAAACATGTTGAATTTATGATAATAAGCGACTCGGCAAGTGCCCATTTCTCTCAGACAGTGCTGATTGGGGGTCATTTACAGTGGGTACGGAAAGTATTCAGACCCCTTTAAATTTTTCACTCTTTGTTTCATTGCAGCCATTTGGTAAATTCAAAAAAGTTCATTTTTTTCACATTAATGTACTCTCTGCACCCCATCTTGACTGAAAAAAACAGAAATGTAGAAATTTGTGCAAATTTATTAAAAAAGAAAAACTGAAATATCACATGGTCATAAGTATTCAGACCCTTTGCTCAGACACTCATATTTAAGTCAACATGCTGTCCATTTCCTTGTGATCCTCCTTGAGATGGTTCTACTCCTTCATTGGAGTCCAGTTGTGTTTAATTAAACTGATAGGACTTGATTTGGAAAGGCACACACCTGTCTATATAAGATCTCACAGCTCACAGTGCTTGTCAGACCAAATGAGAATCATGAGGTCAAAGGAACTGGCCAAGGAGCTCAGAGACAGAATTGTTGTCAAGACACAGATCTGGCAAAGTTTACAACAGATTTTCTGCAGTACTCAAGGTTCCTAAGAGCACAGTGGCCTCCATAATCCTTAAATGGGAGAAGTTTGGGACCACCAGAAGTGTTCCTAGACCTGGCTGTCCAGCCAAACTGAGCAGTCGTGGGAGAAGAGCCTTGGTGAGAGAGGTAAAGAAGAACCCCAAGATCACTGTGGCTGAGCTCTAGAGATGCAGTAGGGAGATGGAAGAAAGTTCCACAAAGTCAACTATCACTGCAGCCATCCACCAGTCGGGCCTTTATGGCAGAATGGCCCGACGGAAGCCTCTCCTCAGTGCAAGACATATGAAAGCCTGCATAGAGTTTGCTAAAAAACACATGAGGGACTCCCAGACTATGAGAAATAAGATTCTCTGGTCTGATGAGACGAAGATAGACCTTTTTGGTGATAATTCAAAGCAGTATGTGTGGAGAAAACCAGGCACTGCTCATCACCTGCCAAATACAATCCCAACAGTGAAACATGGTGGCGGCATCATGCTATGGGGGTGTTTTTCAGCTGCAGGGACAGGACGACTGGTTGTCATTGAAGGAAACATGAATGCAGCCAAGTACAGAGATATCCTGGATGAAAACCTCTCCCAGAGTGCTCTGGACCTCAGACTTGGCCGAACGTTCACCTTCCAGCAAGACAATGACCCTAAGCACACAGCTAAAATAACAAAGGAGTGGCTTCAGAACAAATATGTGACCATTCTTCACTGGCCCAGCCAGAGCCCTGACCTAAACCCAATTTAGTATCTCTGGAGAGACCTGAAAATGGCTGTCCACCAATGTTCACCATCCAACCTGACAGAACTGGAGAGGATCTGCAAGGAAGAAATCCAGAGGATCCCCAAATCCAGGTGTGAAAAACTTGTTGCATCATTCCCAATAAGACTCAAGACTGTACTAGCTCAAAAGGGTGCTTCTACTCAATACTGAGCAAAAGATCAGAATACTTATGCCCATGTGATATTTCATTTTTTCATTTTTAATAAATTTACAAAAATTACTACATTTCTGGGGGGGTTTTCAGTCTAGATGGGGTGCAGAGTGTACATTAATGAGAAAAAAATGAACTTTTTTGAATTTACCAAATTGCTGCAATGAAACAAAGAGTGAAAAATTTAAAGGGGTCTGAATACTTTTTGTACTCACTGTATGCACTCCACAGTATTTCTGCAGAATAGGTGTAATTGGAAATATTTGGGCCCAGTCATTAAAATGGTAAGGACCTGTGAGCTATTTCTCACATATCCAACATTGCCCTCAACGGGGCAAATAAGTATGCCTGCACAGGAGCTGCGACAGAAGCAAGGAAGAGGACGTCATCGCATGAAGATCGGAGGCACCCATCGGACTGGACCGCCCCCTGGGTGAGTATAATCTAACTTGTTTTTCTTATCTTTCAGGTTACATTGGGAGCTTATCTAAAGCATTACAGAATGCTGTAGATAAGCCCCTAATGGCGGTGTCCTCTGCTCATATGTGAAAAATGAGCTGACAGGTTTACTTTAAAGAGAATCTGTCAGCATGTTTTTGCTGACTCTCAAAAAAACAAAAAAAAAGCACCTCAAAATGTAGTGAAGATTAAATCTTACATTTTATTCTGCCTCCTGTGGCGACGTTTCAGTCCCGAGACCTTTTTCAAGCATGGTCTCTGGACCGAAACGTCGTCACAGGAGGCAGAATAAAATGTAAGATTTAATCTTCACTACATTTTGAGGCGCTGTTTTTTTTTATTTATCTGGATATGGAACACGCTCTGGGATGGACTCCCTGGTTTTAACGTGCGCCTCTTGGTCTTTAACCCCTTCACCCCCAAGGGTGGTTTGCACGTTATGGACCGGGCCAATTTTTACAATTCTGACCACTGTCCCTTTATGAGGTTATAACTCTGGAACGCTTCAACGGATCCTGGTGATTCTGACATTGTTTTCTCGTGACATATTGCACTTCATGATAGCGGTAAAATTTCTTTGATATTACCTGCGTTTATTTGTGAAAAAAATTGAAATTTGGTGAAAATTTTTAAAATTTCGCAATTTTCCAAATTTGAATTTTTATGCAATTAAATCACAGTGATATGTCACACAAAATACTTAATAAGTAACATTTCCCACATGTCTACTTTACATCAGCATCATTTTGGAACCAAAATTTTTTTTTGTTAGGGAGTTATAAGGGTTAAAATTGACCAGCAATTTCTCATTTTTACAACACCATTTTTTTTTAGGGACCACATCTCATTTGAAGTCATTTTGAGGGGTCTATATGATAGAAAATACCCAAGTGTGACACCATTCTAAAAACTGCACCCCTCAAGGTGCTCAAAACCACATTCAAAAAGTTTATTAACCCTTCAGGTGTTTCACAGGAATTTTTGGAATGTTTAAATAAAAATGAATATTTAACTTTTTTTCACACAAAATTTAATTCAGCTCCAATTTGTTTTATTCTACCAAGGGTAAATTTTAATGCAGGACCGTAAAAATAAAAAATCATATTTTTTCACAAAAATGATCTTTTTGCCCCCAATTTTTTATTTTCCCAAGGGTAAGAGAAGAAATTGGACCACAAAAGTTGTTGTGCAATTTGTCCTGAGTACGCTGATACCCCATATGTGGGGGTAAACCACTGTTTGGGCGCATGGGAGAGCTCGGAAGGGAAGGAGCGCCGTTTGACTTTTCACTGCAAAATTGACAGGAATTGAGATGGGACGCCATGTTGCGTTTCGAGAGCCACTGATGTGCCTAAACATTGAAACCCCCCCACAAGTGACACCATTTTGGAAAGTAGACCCCCTAAGGAACTTATCTAGAGGTGTGGTGAGCACTTTGACCCACCAAGTGCTTCACAGAAGTTTATAATGCAGAGCCATAAAAATAAAACAAAAATTTTTTCCCACAAAAATTATATTTTAGCCCCCAGTTTTGTATTTTCCCGAGGGTAACAGGAGAAATTGGACCCCAAAAGCTGTTGTCCAATTTGTCCTGAGTACGCTGATACCCCATATGTGGGGGGAACCACCGTTTGGGCGCATGGGAGGGCTCGGAAGGGAAGGAGTGCCATTTGGAATGCAGACTTAGATGGAATGGTCTGCAGGCGTCACATTGCGTTTGCAGAGCCCCTAATGTACCTAAACAGTAGAAACCCCCCACAGTGTTTCACTACAGTTTATAACGCAGAGCCATGCAAATAAAAAAAAATTTTTTTTTCCACAAAAATTATTTTTTAGCCCCAGTTTTGTATTTTCCCAAGGGTAACAGGAGAAATTGGACCCCAAAGTTGTTCTCCAATGTGTTCCGAGTACGCTGATACCCCATATGTTGGGGTAAACCCCTGTTTGGGCGCACGGGAGAGCTTGGAAGGGAAGGAGCACTGTTTTACTTTTTCAACGCAGAATTGGCTGGAATTGAAATGGAACGCCATGTCACGTTTGGAGAGCCCCTGATGTGCCTAAACAGTGGAACCCCCCAATTATAACTGAAACCCTAATCCACACACACCCCTAACCCTAATCCCAACGGTAACCCTAACCACACCTCTAACCCAGACACACCCCTAACCCTAATCCCAACCCTATTCCCAACCGTAAATGTAATCCAAACCCTAACCCTAACTTTAGCCCCAACCCTAACCCTAACTTTAGCCCCAACCCTAAATCTAGCCCTAACCCTAGCCGTAGCCCTAACCCTAGCCCTAACCCTAGCCCTAACCCTAACCCTAACCCTAGCCCTAACCCTAATGGGAAAATGGAAATAAATACATTTTTAAAATTTTTTTAATTTTTCCCTAACTAAGGCTACGTTCACATTAGCGTTCTGCGCCGCAGCGTCGCCGCATGCGTCATGCACCCCTATATTTAACATGGGGGCACATGGACATGCGTTGCACTTGCGTTTTGCGACGCATGCATCACTGCGGCGCACGCGTCATGGCGCAGAGGACGCAGCAAGTTGCATTTTTTGTGCGTACAAAATCAAGCAAAAAAAGGACGCATGACGCTGGTCGCCGACGCTGCGGAGCACAACGCAAATGTGAACGTAGCCTAAGCGGGTGATGAAGGGGGGTTTGATTTACTTTTATAGCGGGTTATTTAGCGGATTTTTATGATTGGCAGCCGTCACACACTGAAAGACGCTTTTTATTGCAAAAAATATTTTTTGCGTTACCACATTTTGAGAGCTATAATTTTTCCATATTTGAGTCCACAGAGTCATGTGAGGTCTTGCTTTTTGCGGGACGAGTTGACATTTTTATTGGTAACATGTTCGAGCACAGGAGATTTTTTGATCGCTTTTTATTCCGATTTTTGTGAGGCAGAATGACCAAAAACCAGCTATTCATTAATTTCTTTTGGGGGAGGCGTTTATACCGTTCCGCGTTTGGTAAAATTGATAAAGCAGCTTTATTCTTTGGGTCAGTACGATTACAGCGATATCTCATTTACATCTTTTTTTATGTTTTGGCGCTTTTATACGATAAAAGCTATTTTATAGAAAAAATAATTATTTTGGCATCGCTTTATTCTGAGGACTATAACTTTTTTATTTTTTCGCTGATGATGGTGTATGGCACCTCGTTTTTTGCGGGACAAGATGACGTTTTCAGCGGTACCATGTTTATTTATATCCGTCTTTTTGATCGCGTGTTATTCCACTTTTTGATTGGCGGTATGAGAATAAAGCATTGTTTCTTGCCTCGGTTTTTTTTTTTTTTACGGTGTTCACTGAAGGGGTTAACTAGTTATGTAGTTTTATAGGTGGGGTCGTTACGGACGCGGCGATACTAAATATGTGTACTTTTATTGCTTGATTTTTTTTTTATTTAGATAAAGAAATGTATTTATGGGAATAATTTTTTTTTATTTATTTATTTATTTAGGAAATTTTTTTTTATTTTATTTTTTACACATGTGGACATTTTTTTTTTACTTTTTTACTTTGTCCCGGGGGGGACATCACAGATCGGTGATTTGACAGTGTGCACAGCACTCTGTCATATCACCGATCTCACTGACAGGGCTGCAGGCTTACCAGCGTCTGCACTGAGCAGGCACTCGGTAAGCCACCTCCCTCCCTGCAGGACCCGGATGCCGCGGCCATCTTGGATCCGGGACCTGCAGCGAGGAAGGAGGTAGGAGACCCTCGGAGCAACGCGATCACATCACGTTGCTCCGGGGGTCTCAGGGAAGCACGCAGGGAGCCCCCTCCCTGCGCGATGCTTCCCTATACCGCCGGTACATGTTTGATCGCGGTGTGCCGGGGGTTAATGTGCCGGGGGCGGTCTGTGACCGCTCCTGGCACATAGTGCCGGATGTCAGCTGCGATAGTCAGCTGACACCCGGCCGCGATCGGCCGCGCTCCCCCCGTGAGCGCGGCCGATCCTGCTGGACGTACTATTCCGTCCTTGGGAAGTAGGGCCCACCCCACATGGACGGAATAGTACGTCCAATGACAGAAAGGGGTTAAAGACTTGGACATTTAAGGGTGCGGTTTAACAGCTTTTTTTGTTTCTACAAGCACCACCAGTCATCAGGCTCCAAGCTCCAGGCAGCGGTCGTCAGGCTCCGGGCAACGGACCTTGGAAGAAACTCAAGGAGTGATGGTGCAAGCACCGCCGTACTGGACGTGGGCCAGATGGGGTTAACACCACATGGTAGTCAGAGCACAGAGTAATAGATGCTCAGCAGAAACACCGGTTAAAAGAGACTCAAAGTCACAGAGTGTGAGGCTCCAGATGCAGAGGGATTCCAAGAACATAATCACAGCAAACACAGTTTAGACAGGTTTAGGTACAGGACAGGTACAGGATCAAGGATTCGGGCCTGGATATACCGCCTCCAGGACAGGTGCCAGAACAGGACAAAACAGGAATCAAGGCAAGGACTTTGGTACCAAAACATAGACAGGAGAGGTGCAGGAACACAAACACACATAGCAAAGTTCAAGAGCTTTGTGAGTAGCTCAGGCCCCGCCCATAGGGCAGGGGAACTTTATATAGGAGCTTCCCCTCAGCAATTGGCTGGGGACAGCATTTCAAGTACACACACTAACCCTGATAAAAGCAGAGGAGGTGTGACCGCGCATGTCCTTAGCACAAACAGAAACCATTACAGCACAATCAGTGCAGGAACTGAGGCTCAGGGCACCTGACAGAAACTGCACGCACTGACACACGTGGAAAGTCATGCACCAGCTGCAAATGACCTCGCAACCAGCGGACAGCTTCCACAGTGGCAACCAGGGACTGCACATGTGGATGGTCAAGCAGCAGAGCAAAGACCTAACCACCCATGTATGGCTACGCAGCAGAGTCGGGAACTGAGAAGGCTCCATACAGGTAACAGCCAACAGTATCCCAACTCAATTTGGGGGAAAGGAGCAAAGGGTTAAAGCAAAGACATGCATTGTCACGCCGAAAACCAGATACAGACCGGTGTGACATGAGGGTCGCAGCCCCCAGCTGTGAGTTTTGCCTGGCTGGTTATCAAAAATCAGGGGAACCCATGCAGGTTTTTTTTTAATTATTAATTTACAGCGCAGGAGTGGCTGATGAAGGCAGGCGTCACACTACCGTAGAATACTGGCGAGTGCTATGCGAAAAAACATCGCATAGCACTCGGCCTAGTGTTAATCTATGGGGCAGCTCACATCAGCGTTTATTGGGCTTGCATGTAAAATTGCAGCATGCTGTGATTGACACCGAGACTCGGCCAAGACTCGCCAATGCAAGCCTATGGATGCGAGAAAAAAAAAATCGCACAGCACTCGGACCATTCGAGTGCTGTCTGATTTTTACGCACCGATGTCGTTTGTCCAATTCATGTGCCGCACACAGTAAATTCACACTGACAGGTTAGAATAGAATTGATAGAAAAGATATTGTAGAGATCGTACTCAGGTGCAGCAGGAGGAAGACAGAAGGCGCTTTTCTTTAAAAAAAAGTCTGTGTCGGTTTATTTGCTCCATAAACCCTTAAGCAACAACAAAAGGTAAATGGCCTTAAGAGCCGGCAAAACAACACAAAATGTCCTTAGTCGGGTTCTGCACCCTCAGGCCTGCATCCTAGTGCTTACATGCACTAAAGAAAAATACTCCGGGTTACATCACAGGGAGCAGCCATCCCTGTGACACATACCTTCCATTGATCACGCGGTCATTAACCTCCTTACAATGTATACACATAGAATACATAGATATAGATGTCAGGGACACACATCTATTACATAGATAGATAGAGGAAAAGCCGGCAATTCATCTGCCGTGTACTGTAAAATCACTACAAGAGCCCACAGGATAGAAGAGATGGATTACATACAGTAAATACAAATAGAGTAGGTAGATATACAGATGTCTGTGACAAATACAATTAGTATAGTGTGTGTGCAGCTTACTGTACATGTTTAATCAACAAAAGATTATTTTTCGGGAAAAAATGCTGTGGGCTCCCGCACAATTTTCGTAACTAGAAGAGGGAAAGCCAATGGCTGGAGGCCGATGTTTATAGCCTGGGAAGGGGGTAATACCCATGGAGCTTCTCAGGCTATTAATATCAGCTCACAACTGTATACTTAGCCTTTACTGTCTATTAAAATGGGGACTCTAAAAAAATGACGTAGGGTCCCCCTATAATTAATAACCAGCAAAGTCTATGAAGAGAGCTGCGGGCTGATATTAATAGCCTAGGAAGTGGCCATAGATACTGCCCCCCTCAGGCTAAAAGCAGCAGCTCTCAGCTGCCCCAGAAAAGGCGCATCTCTAAGATGCTCCAATTCTGGCACGTAGCCTCACTCTTTCCACTTGCCCTGTAGCTGTGTCAAGTGGGGTAATAGTTGTTGGGGGTTGATGATACCTATGTATTGTCAGGTGACATAAACCCCCAAGGTTAGTACTGGAGAGGTGTCAATAAGACGCCCAACTTACTAACCTCATAGTCACATTGTATGAAAACACAGACACCCAGATAAAAGTCCTTTAATTGAGAGAATGACACAGACTCCTTTAATAATGTTAATTAAACCATACTTATGACATCGCCCATTCCCCCGATGCCCTCGTCATCTGCAAAAGAGGTAAAAAAAACCAACAATATTCCTCACCTTTCCGCAGAGATGCTTTTAATCAATTTGTCCCACAATGGGTCTAGTCCTGCTACATCTAGATGACAGGCTGCATGGTTGCATGATGCGACCATGCAGCCTGTCATCCAGTAGACACTGAGCATTGTGTGCGCAGTGTCTGCCTGTGAACTGCCTGTGAACTGCTGAAATTTTCCCATGGCGCTCGCATTGACGTCAAAAATGGTACTAATATTTTCTTATTTAAGAGTTTCTCCATTAAGTATTGTCCCTAAAAAAGAACACAACAAAATTTGTTTAATTCATCGCCTGTCCTATCCCAGAGGTGCATCAGTGAATGATGGCATTTCAGAAGAGGATACATCGGTTTCTTAAGTCTCCTTTGATATGTTGATTGAAGAGAAACGCAGGCCAAAGCCCCCCTTATGGCAAAATATGACATTGCATCAGCATTTCTCCTGCTCCATGTGCACCCGGATTGTCATCATCTTTTAGTTTAGTTTTAGATGGTTTATTTTACTATGATACATGACTGGCTCTAGGGACATTATACACTACTTAGACAATTTATTTATTCATCTCTCAATGTGATGATGACCGCTGTCGTTTTCTTCTTGATTCCTTTTGTCATCTGATGCAGCTTTTTGGGGTCCCTTTTCATCAGAAAAAAATGTTGGTCCCACTAGTAAATTATCTTTTCTCAGTATCGAACTAGACTCCATGAAAATGGTTTTTATATTACCAGAAGAAAAATTAGAAAAGCCCGGAATATGATTCTAGGTTTTTTTGCTGTTAGCAAAGTGATGCTGAACCAGATGCAATTCCTACTTGTTCCCATGGTTTTTGCTTGCTGGGTTATGCCCATAGGTAGGGTTTGTCACTTTCCTCCAAGGGGTATTTCTAGACCTGAATATCGCAAATGGGTAAACAGACCTATGAAAGATGATCCGAATGTTTTGCAGATTTTTTTTCAAAGCTACAATGGTCGTACCTGTTGTCAATAGATGTAAGAGCAGAGACAGACTGCCGTATTTTTCGTGTGAGAATCGCATCGCACTGCATGGACTGGCACCTCTCCTGACCTGAGCAAGACAGTATGATGTATTTCTATGCAGCTGTCAAGCTCAGGTCAGGAGAGCCGACAGCCAGTATGAGGTTTACGATGCAATTCTTGCACAAGAAATACGGCAGTCTGTCTCTGCCCTTAGTGTCCAACAATGTGGTAGAGTTCTTTACAGATACAGCTGGGTTCTCTGGTTTTGGGGATATTTTCGGTAGCAAATGGTGTGCAGATGTCCGGAGTCATGGTACCGCTTGGGTCTCTGCAGCAACATTACTTTCCAGGAATTATTTCCCATTGTGGTCTCCATGGGACTTTTGGAATAAAGTTTTCAAACAGGAAGTTCTGTTTCTGTACAGACAACTCCGGTGTCGGAAGCTGCATAAACAACCTCACATCTTCATCATTACCGATACTGACTTTGCTTAGGCATTTGGTTCTTCGTTGCCTTCAATGTAATATCTGGTTCAGGCCTCGTCATATTCCAGGGTTAAAAATGTTGGTGCTGATGCTCTATCTAGTTTTCATTGGTAGGAATTCTGGAAACCCATGCTGGAAGCTTCCAAGGAAGGCAGTCCATGCACTCCTCTGCTATGTGATATATGTGCAGCGCCCCAGAGTCCTGGTCGTTGCAGTACTGTGGCTCCGCCACTATGGGGAGCTACGGTGCGTCCGATGGCACTAAAGGAGTTCATCTGATCAGGTATCACAGACACCAATACATTTCACAGCTGGGCCTCCGGGGGGAGCTAAGGGTGCTATTCATTAGGCCACTCCCCACCATAGTGGGTAAACTGGGGGTCAGGCAGGAAGTTAGATCAGAAAGCTGACTGGGTTGGAACCAGGCAACACCTTGTGGCAGAGGGTGTTGTAGGGGAAGATACAGTAGGGTCTCTGTCAGGGGTGGGATCCTGACAGAGGCTTGGCATTGAAAAGAACGTAACGGGTCCGCGCCAGCTCCGGGAAGCGGCGGGACCCAAGAGAGGACTAGAAGCGAGATAGATTGTGCTGAGTGAGAAACGAGATCAAGCAATAGGAGAATACCAGTAGGGGTCATGCTGTAAGACCGGAGCAACACCCTACTGAGGCGCATTACCGGTGGCCGGAACGCCGAGGGAGTATTATAACAATCAGCTTCAAGCAATACTCTAAACAGCGGCAGGACAGTCAGTTTAAGGCGGGCTGTCTAACACATATCACCTATGAAGTCTTGGGGGGCAACCTGTGGAGAGGGGCGACTCTAGGGTCCCGGAAGAGCTCCGAGCCTACCCGTCAAACGGGTGCCGTTCCAACCAGAATATCAGGGAGGGACGGAGGATTAGAAGAACATCATTTAATCGAGTTGTGAGGGAACTTAAGAAACAGACACAACGGTTGTGGGGACTTCCCGTAAGCACAGCAGGGAAGGACCGCAACACATAGCGCTAGAAGGAAGGCACCGATTTCCACCTGTGAAGAGAACTCTGGAGGTGCCATTGGACCGGCCGGACTTGCGCAGCCTGGTGAACCGTATTCCGGACTGAGGACCCAGAGATCTTCAGTAAAGAGGTAAAGAGACTGCAACCTGGTGTCCTCGTTATTTACTGCACCGCACCACAGCATCACCATCACCACTACCATCATCCATATCCCTTTATTCACTGTGCGCCCCACGGCAGGGTCACGGACCAGGGCCTAGCCGCCGTGACAACCCCAGAGCAGAGGCCCGGTACCGGGTACCCCTCGGCCCTGCGGCGGTGGGGGCGCTACAACATGGCGTCACGAATAGGATCTACTTAAGCCTGAAGAATCAGGTCATGTGTGCCTTGGAACTGTGATTTGTTGTGCTTGGACTGTACTTTATTGCAAAGACTGTGGATTGTCACTTGCCGCCAAAAGTTCGCGCCAAAACCGCCGCCATTACAGCGCTAAGGAGAGTGCAGGAGAAGAAGAAGGGCGTGGAAGTGGGCGTGAACAAGCTGAAGAGCGCGAAAGACAATGGCCGCCCAGTCTAAATATCTCGGCCCCTTGAGGACGTGTCCGTCAGCAGCCAAGATCCGCCTCCTGATCCTCAATGGTGGGCAGAGACAGAGAAAACGAAACCGCCCACGAAGGAGAGAGCGGGAAAAGGACCAGGAAGAAGAAGTGAGCGACATGGAGGACGCCATGGTGAGCCGCCCGGAGCCGGAGCGTGGGGTCGGAGCAGAGGACTCCCCCAGCCACCCGGAGGGGCTCCGCAACCAGGTCTCCACCGCTGATGCTGAATTCCTGCAGGCCGGAGTGGACGAGCTCAGCGACCGACCCCGGCGGACGCAGCTGAGCACTGAGGCCGGGTGGAAGAAGGCCATCATCAGGAGCCTCACCAGACATCTGTCGGCAGCCTCATCTGGTCCGGAGCAGGAAAGAAGTCCCAGCGCTCCGAAGCTGGAAAGCAAGGCCCTGCCGGAAAGCGAGATGCTGCGAGCGGAGATGACGACGCCGCAGCGCAAGGCCCCGCAACCAGCGTTCCAGACCCCAGCGGAGGCAGAGCAGACCGGCACCGGAGGGACCGCATCTGAAGCAGGTATGAAGGACGACCCTGCCCTGACGACTGACCCCACTCCCGCGACTGCTAGTGCCACAGCTACTGACTCCGTTCCAGTGACTGATCTTGCAGCAGCCGCTACCTCTGCTACAGCAAATGCCCATACTCAAGCTGCGCAGACCTCCATCACTGTGCATGACCTAACCGTACATGAAAGATGGATTAACGGCGTTTGTCCAGCACTGGGTGTAACCCTGGACCTCACTCTTCCCAGGCCAAGAAGGGTTAAGTGCCAGGTGCAGCGCTGGAAGCCGTCCAACTAAACCTCGGAAACCTGAAACTGTACATAGTTAACTGTTTGTTTCCCTGCTTTTTGCTGCTTTAAACCCGACCTGGGTTAACTCTTAAAGGGATCCCTTTGTTTACCCGGGATCCCTTCCTCTGCTTTTGCTTTTGTTTCCTGTTTCCTCATTGTTGAAAAGAACTGCTGAATCATGAACAGTGCATGATACAAACTGCTTGTAAATAGTTTGCACCTTCTTAAAGGGGCTTCTTACTGGTTTTTACTTAAAGAAGGACTCTTTGTGAAGATACCACACTGGAACCTTTGCTGAGTATGGACTGGTGGCTTGAGAAGATACGCTACCTCATAGAGACTTGGTCCCCTCTTAAAGGGGATGTTCATTTGTTACGCTTAAACTGTGATATTGCTTTAAGACAGGAAGCAATAATGTCTTGATCAAAGGAAATGATGATAATGTTTATATGAGAAAAGTTATATGTGTTTAATTAGTTAAATGTGAATAAATACTGATGATGTGCTCTGAGAAGTAAAAGGTGAAAGATAGAAGAAGGATGCAGTGGACCCGTAGGGATAGACGTGGTGTCCAGCATGCATGATAGGAAGAAAGATAATGAGAAGGTTTAATGTTCGATAGAAAATGTTTTTGATAATGCTGATAGATAGTTAGGATAGAAGGTAAACCCTGAGTCCTCATAGGAGTCATGCAGAGATGGCTTAGTGCTCTTAAACTGAAAGTAATGTTATGTTCTATACTGTGTATAGTAGTTGAAAAGGCAGTAGGCCCTGGCTGAACGGGGCGGTCCTGTAACAGAAAGGAGAGGCAGTAGGTCTGGTGCCGATAGGACAGGCGGTCCTGCAGATTTAAAGAAGGAGAACGAAAAAGTTAAAATACCTTATAATGTGATTATAGGAAGGTCTTTAGTGGATTAAGAGTGTATGTCCTTAAAGGCAAAGTTAAATTATTGTTCAACAATTTTTGCACTTAGTAGAATACCCGGTTGGGTAAGAAAAGTTAATTATAGCATGTTGCTATGATATTTTACCATGTTTGTAACGTTCAAGTGTCCTCACCTCCCATAAAGGGAAGCTCTGTTCAAATATGCTTATTGTTATTGCACTCAACAAAATTGTATGTCTTTTTGCTAACTTGTATTGTTGTTTTCTTCCCAGTCCCGGAGTACTGTGTTTAACCAGGGGGGAGTGCAGCGCCCCAGAGTCCTGGTCGTTGCAGTACTGTGGCTCCGCCACTATGGGGAGGTACGGTGCGTCCGATGGCACTAAAGGAGTTCATCTGATCAGGTATCACAGACACCAATGCATTTCACAGCTGGGCCTCCGGGGGGAGCTAAGGGTGCTATTCATTAGGCCACTCCCCACCATAGTGGGTAAACTGGGGGTCAGGCAGGAAGTTAGATCAGAAAGCTGACTGGGTTGGAACCAGGCAACACCTTGTGGCAGAGGGTGTTGTAGGGGAAGATACAGTAGGGTCTCTGTCAGGGGTGGGATCCTGACAGAGGCTTGGCATTGAAAAGAACGTAACGGGTCCGCGCCAGCTCCGGGAAGCGGCGGGACCCAAGAGAGGACTAGAAGCGAGATAGATTGTGCTGAGTGAGAAACGAGATCAAGCAATAGGAGAATACCAGTAGGGGTCATGCTGTAAGACCGGAGCAACACCCTACTGAGGCGCATTACCGGTGGCCGGAACGCCGAGGGAGTATTATAACAATCAGCTTCAAGCAATACTCTAAACAGCGGCAGGACAGTCAGTTTAAGGCGGGCTGTCTAACACATATCACCTATGAAGTCTTGGGGGGCAACCTGTGGAGAGGGGCGACTCTAGGGTCCCGGAAGAGCTCCGAGCCTACCCGTCAAACGGGTGCCGTTCCAACCAGAATATCAGGGAGGGACGGAGGATTAGAAGAACATCATTTAATCGAGTTGTGAGGGAACTTAAGAAACAGACACAACGGTTGTGGGGACTTCCCGTAAGCACAGCAGGGAAGGACCGCAACACATAGCGCTAGAAGGAAGGCACCGATTTCCACCTGTGAAGAGAACTCTGGAGGTGCCATTGGACCGGCCGGACTTGCGCAGCCTGGTGAACCGTATTCCGGACTGAGGACCCAGAGATCTTCAGTAAAGAGGTAAAGAGACTGCAACCTGGTGTCCTCGTTATTTACTGCACCGCACCACAGCATCACCATCACCACTACCATCATCCATATTCCTTTATTCACTGTGCGCCCCACGGCAGGGTCACGGACCAGGGCCTAGCCGCCGTGACAACCCCAGAGCAGAGGCCCGGTACCGGGTACCCCTCGGCCCTGCGGCGGTGGGGGCGCTACATATGAATTAGTGGATGATGTCTTTAATCAGGTCTTCAGTGGCAGCTGCTACCTGAAACAGTTATGGCTGTTGGAGGCTGTTGGTATGCTTTTTGGTTCATTCCTATGCCTTTTGGGAGGCGCAGAAGGACCTGGTGGCAAGAATCTGGGATTTTAGAACAACATGTGGAGATGAATCCAGAGTCTAACATGGTCCCAGGCTTTGACTGAGGCTTTTGAGATCAGCAAGACATCGGGTTCCCCAGTTGCCCTAACCATACATGCTGAAGGCCTCTGTTTCTAAAAATGGACAAACTTATGCCTTTGATGCATGCAGAGTTTTAGCACCATGCCGAATCCCTGCTCTGACAGACAGGATCACCGGCGTGTCACTTCACTCACCCGCGCTGCGGTCGGTGCATCCCTTCTCCATGCTCTGCATGCTTCCAGCAGAGCTTCCAGCCATGTCCTTAGAGCATGTATGTGTGCGCTCCCGCCCTCTTAAAGGGTCAGCTCGTGCACTTGCTAATTCCTCCCCAGCCAATGGCTGTGGAGCATTTTGTATATGTTGCATCCTCCCCACTGGGGAGGTGCCTGAGTAACCTTCCTGTTCTGCAGTCTAAGTTGTGTAAGGTTGCGTACCAGTCCTTGCTGCACTCTGGTGCAGATCATGCCTGTTGCATTCTGACACGCACTTTGCTGCACTTTTGTGCAGATCCTGCCTGCTGCACTCTGGTGCAGATCCTGTCTACTGTACTCTGGAGCAGATCCTGTCTGCTGCACTCTGACATGCACTCTGCCTGCTGAACTCTGACATGCACTCTGCCTGCTGCACTCTGATTCAAACTCTGTCTGCTGCACCATCCATGAAAGGAAAAACACAGCGCTCCATCCGGGTGTAATGGTAGAAAAATAAGTAGCTTTATTACGCCATAAAACCGCTTTTTTGCGGTTTTATGGCGTAATAAAGCTACTTATTTTTCTACCATTACACCCGGATGGAGCGCTGTGTTTTTCCTTTCAAGTATCTGCTTGTCCTGGAAGGTTCCCCGGACTGAACACGGGCGCCCCAAGAAGCGAGTGCTGTCAGCCAATTTCTTTTTTTCTGGACTGCTGCACCATCCAGTCTATCCTTCTGGGTCCAGCTGCTTAGCGTCCATTAGTCTGTCCTGGAGTGGCACCTGGCTTTCATCGGGAGCCAAGTCTAACCTCACCATCAGAGCCTCTCTAGTGAACAGTCTGGTGCTTGTTTAGTCATGTCCCTCCAGGCTCTCCGCGGTCCGAGGCACAGTGGTTCCACAAACCACGTCTGTGACACGGATTCAGAACCTATCGCAGGATTCTTTCCAAAAATAATCTTAGTGTGGTCTGAAATTATTCCATGGGTCACC
Source organism: Ranitomeya variabilis (assembly GCF_051348905.1). Lineage (NCBI taxonomy): Eukaryota > Metazoa > Chordata > Amphibia > Anura > Dendrobatidae > Ranitomeya > Ranitomeya variabilis. The sequence continues at coordinate 996,580,545 of NC_135232.1, read as the reverse complement.
TGGCATGGAGCCAGGAATGCTTTAGATGTAGAAATGACCTGTAGAACCACCATAATTTGCTGAGTTTCTCGTTTTGTCAGGTCCAAGTTGGGGGTGGTAATTCATCATAGACAGCTTGAAGGCGACAACTGCCTGATGGTCCAAGATGGTGTTCACCTAAACGAAATAGGTTTGGACATATTTCTTTCTGGTTTCCAGGATGGAGACGAGCAGCCCTTATTTTTGCTCAGTGTAGGATTACACGAGCCTGTCAATGGCGGTTAAAATTATCTGGTTGGAGACTTAAGGAAACTGAAGACCTGAAGACTGACTTGCCCACCAGGAGTTTGCTGTAGCATACCATTTTGAGTCCTGGTTTTGTATATTCAAAGGTTGTATGATTAAAATAGACCTTAAATAAAGCTGTGGCCGACTCCATCCATCAAAGTAAAATATATATCACCTTGTGGAAGTTTAAGTTTTATTGGGTACATAGTAGTTTGGGTATCAACAGTATTATCCATACGGGAAAAACACTGATAACACACTGATGGTAAAAACGGACACACTGATGACACACGGATACATAACACTGATGACTCACAGGTTCAAACTACTGAGGACACTGGTACCATTTTTTTGTGCATGTAAAATGATGTGTGAATAATGCCTTAATCTGTTTAATGGATAATATCTACCAATTAATCAGATCCCACCAGCCATGGTAACAAGGCGTACTTTTCTTTGATGGGACCCTAAGCTTAATATTTGTCAAACATGTCTCTCCTGGATTGATGGCACGCAGATTTAGAGGGTCGGTAGGATAGTGCAATAATTAAAAACCGATGGGCTGATGGGAGGCGCTCAGCCAAGTATGGAGGCAAGAAAAATCTCCAATAGTATTCTACAAAAAAAAAACTGACCAGCATCTCCGAATAGAATAAAGAAAGTGTGAACAGGTGCAAACTGCTATGACTGCATTATATACAAACAAAAGAAAACAGCAGCCTCTGTAATCGCTAGGATGTATGCAAGAATTAACGATATGACATTTGGACTGCATTACTGCAATATACAGTACAGCCTTGTTCAATCTCATCAACTCTTATCAGCTCTGGCACTGACCATTTTGCTTTCAGTTACTCAGAAATTCCTCATGATTCACTGCTGTTAAAATTAAGTGCATTTGAATAGTAAGGTCAATATTAGTTCAGCTCCACTGACATATACTGGAGATAGAAGTGCTGAATGTTTAATCAGAATACAGTTATATAAGCTTTCATAGGCCCTTAAGTGCCGCTTAAACTTAAAGCATGTTGAGTATGTAATGGAATTAATACATATCGCCTGCATGGTGAGGCATGTGCACCTCTGTCACATGATATGCAAACTTTTCTACAAAGTACAGTTCATAAATAAGATTGTTCTATATCCATGTCTTTCAACCTTGAGGCTATGTGCACATGTCAGGATTTTCTGCAGAATTTTCCTGAACAAATCGGACTTTTTCTGCAGGAAATCTGCAGCGCCCCAGAGTTCTGGTCGTTGCAGTACTGATGCTCCGCCGCTAAGGGGAGTGATGGTACGTCTGATGGCACTGAAGGAGTTCACCTGACCAGGTATCACAGGCACCAATACACTTCACAGTCTGGCCTCCAGGGGGAGCTAAGGGCGCTATGTATTAGGCCACTCCTCACAATCTGGTAAAACTGGGGGTTAGGCAGAAAGTTAGAGAGAAAGCTGACTGGGTTGGAACCAAGCAACATCCTGTGGCAGAGGGTGTTGCAGGGGAAGATTCAGGGGGGTCCCTGTCAGGGGTGGGATCCTGACAGAGGCCTAGTGAACAGAAAGAACGTTAAGGAACCGTGCCTGCACTACATCGCGGCGGTATCTCAAGAAAGGACAAGAAGCGAGGTTTATTGTGAAGCAGTGAGAAACGAGATCGCAGCAATAAGGAGATAATACCAATAGGAGTTGTGCTGTAAGACCGAGGCAACATCCTATTGAGGCGCGTAGCCGGTGGCCAGAACGCCGAGGAAGTATTAGACTCCAAGCAATACTTCAAACAGAGGCAGGACAGTTGATTTTAGGTTGGCTGTCTCACCAAAAACACCTAAGAAGACATAGGGGGCAACTGTGGGAGAGGGGCGACACTAGGGTCCCGGAAGAACTCCAGGCCTTCCCATCATAAGAGTGCGTCCTATCCAAATCATCTGGGGGACGGAGAAGAACGTCAGAACAGACAAGAGTTGTGGGAAATAACATCAGAAACAGACACAACAGTTGTGAGGACTATCCCGTGGTGCTCAGCAGGGAGGTACTACAACACACAGGCGCTAGAAGGTAGGCACAGATTTCCACCTGCAAAGGGAACTCTGGAGGTGCCATTGGACCGGCCGGTCTCTTGCAGCCCTGTTAACCGTACTCTGGATTGAGGACCTTGAAGCCTTAAGTAAAGAGTTAAAGAGACTGCAACCCTGTGTCCTTGTTATTCATCGCGACCTGCACCACGCACCACCACCTACACCTTTCATTGGACGCCCCTTAGCAGGGTCAAGGACCAGGTCTAGCCACCGTGACAACCCCAGAACTGAGACCGAGAGGCCCGGTATCGAGTGTCCAGCGGCCCTGCGTCTGGGGGCGCTCCAAACTTGGCGTCACGAACAGGATCTACTTAAGCCTGAAGAATCAGGTCATGTGTGCCTTGGAACTGTGATTTACTGTGCTTGGACTGTGACTTATTGCAAAGACTGTGTACTGCCACTTGCCGCCAAAAAAAAAAAGTTCCAGCCAAAACCGCCGCCATTGCTGCGCCACAGGGAGCGCAGAGGAAGAAGAAGGGCGTGCCATGGGAGGAGACTACCAAAGCGGCGCCAAAAGCGGCGACCGCCCCCTCCGACTACTGCTGCGAGATGACGACCTGCCCAGAAACAGAGAGGAATCGCCCCCTGGCTTGCAACGGCAAGAACCGACACCAGAGTGGGCTCGGCCTCGAAGAAATGGCGGAGTCAGGTGCATGCACGGCTGCCGATCCCAAGACAGCGAAGGTGACCAGCGAGTACCTGAGTGGCGATGTAGCGATCCAGGATTGTCCCCACCGGCTGGAGGCGGGCCCGAACCCACAGCAGCTACAGGACCCGAACTCCTTGGAGCCGCTGGTGGAGGAGCTGAGTCCACCTATCCCGACCATGGAGCCAGCCGATGCGAAACAATGGGGAGCGGAGCCATGCCCGGAGGCCGCCTTGGAGGAACCGCGGTCCGGGCTGCAGCCGATTCCAGTGTCCTCGTCAACGGAACGGATCGACATCGGTGGAATCACAGCAGGTATGGAAAGCGTCCCTGCTCCCCCGACCGACCCTGCTCCCGTGACTGCTCCCCAGCCCGACAATAACCGAGTTTTCACTGCCGAGCTAGTGATACTGACCCCAGGCACGATGGAAAAGCTGGTGCCCCCGCTGCCAACAACGATGGGGAAGTCGCTAGATGTGAGCTCGGAGGGGGTGACCTTCCAGTGGGACACCCCACGGATCGGGCCAGATGGGGCCAGGCAGGAGGGCCTCAGCATTGCTGCGCTCACCTGGGAACAGTATAAACAATGCTTAATTCGACAGTGGCAAAACCAAAAAGAGATCGAATGCTGAAAAAAGCACATCATGTGCACAAAAATTGCAGAATGCATTATAATTGATGGTATGCATATGTATGCATTTTTTATGCATTTTATCACGTTTTTATAGCGAAAAAACTGCGAAAAAACCTGAACGTGTGCACACAGCCTGAAAGTTAACAAAGAAGGACACATACTGGGGAGCGCATAGCGCACTGTGGCAGTTTCTATTTTACATTAGGCCACTTGCTTAACTGTGCCCAGTCCATAATTTATACAGTGACTTGTGAAAGTATTCACCTCCCTCACCCCCTTGGATTTTTACCTATAATGTTACATTATATCCGGTGTTTAAATATTTTTGTAATCCGATTTGTATGTGATGCATCAGCACAAGTCTAAGTTGGTGAAGTGAGAAAAATATAGGCATGAATTACAATTATGGGATTAAATAACTAAAAATTGACATGTGCATATGTATTTCTCCCTTTTGCTATGAAGCTCCTAAAAATTTCTGGTGCAAGCAATTACCTTTATAAGTCACATGACTGGTGAAAGGAAGTCCCCCTGTGTGCAATCTAAGTGTCACATGGTCTGTCAGTATATACACACCCAGGGGCTGGCTGGCAAATTTTAGCCTGGGGGGCAACCACACAGCAGTGGCCCATGAGTCGCGGCCCATCCTTAAAGGGGTTGTCGGATCTTAAGCTACATGTCTAAAGTCACTGTGTGTGAATCCCCATATCGTGCACACTGTGAGGATTCTCTGGTGCCGGCGCCGGGAACAGGTGGTCTTGTGACTGCAAGCATGCGAATGAATATATATTATATATATATATATATATATATATATATATATAACACACAGTCCTACTGTATACAGTGACAGTCACACACACAACCCCACTGTATAATGACAGGCACAGCCCCACTGTATAATGACAGGCACAGCCCCACTGTATAATGACAAGCACAGCCTCACTGTATAATGACACACACGCACAACCCTACTGTATAATTAATGACACACACACAGCCCCACTGTATAGTGACACACACGCACGCACAGCCCCACTGTATAATGACAGGCACAGCCCCACTATATAATGACACGCACAGCCCCACTGTATAGTGACACGCACAGCCCCACTGTATAATCTCACACACAGCCTCACTGTATAATCTCACGCACACACTGTATAATCACACACACAGGGCCGGACTGGGACAAAAAAAAACAGCCCTGCCACACAAACCCCACCAGCCCACATACTATAACACTCCCCATCCCGATCAGTGAATTTTGCTATACTTTGTCCTGCCCTTCAACACTTCTCTTAAAGGCGTTATTTGAAGAGCCACATGTGAATGGCGCCGCAGTGCACATGATCGAACACAGGTCCATTTACATGGTGCTCTTTACACCGCTGGGGATGAGGAGAGCCCAGAGGATGGCAGAGGACTGAGGAGCACAGCGCCCAGTGACCGCTCTGCAGAGGACTCACAGCAGAGGTGCCATCTCCCTCACAGGGGACCAGCGCTCCTCCTGCCGCCCAGCAGTATCTGCTCCGGAGCCAGGCGCCTCCTCCTCTCCTTCATTAGTGCCCCCGGCGCCTGCGTTGTAAGTTGGAAGGGCAGCGCAAGCTGCGCATGCCCGAAAAAAAACTTACAGCGCAGGCGCTGGAGACGCTAATGAAGGAAGAGGAGGTGGCGCCTGGCACACAGAGTACTGAGGGAGGCGTTTGTGTCAGGGGGGAAAAGACATGCCCCCCTGACAAACTACAGGTATGACAGGCGAATTGCACAGCGATGTAGTATACAACACAGAGCCACATAGTATATTGCACAGCGATGTAGTGTACAGCACAGAGCCACGTAGTATATTGCCCAGCCACGTAGTATATTGCCCAGTTACGTAGTATACAGCACAGAGCCACGTAGTATATTGCCCAGCCACGTAGTATATTGCCCAGCCACGTAGCATATTGCCCAGCCACGTAGTATATTGCCCAGCCACGTAGTATATTGCCCAGTGACGTAGTATATTGCCCAGTGACGTAGTATTCAGCACAGAGCCACGTAGTATATTGCACAGCGACGTAGTATACACCACAGAGCCATGTAGTATATTGCCCAGCTACGTAGTATATTGCCCAGCCATGTATGTCACAGGTTAAAAAATAAAAAATAAACATATACTCACCTTCCGAGGGGTCCCTTCTGTAGTTCTGTCACCTGTGTGCCGTGCAGGCGGCAGCTTCCGGTCCCAGGGTGTGATGACGTCGCAGTCACTTGACCGTGACATCATCGCAGGTCCTTCTCGCGCAGGCGCTCAGGACCCGTGATGACGTCGTGGTCACATGACCGTGACATCACGGCAGGTCCTTCTCGCAGACCATCCTTGCCAACGGAACCTGCCGCTTGCATGGACCGGTCACCGGAGCGTCGCGAGGAGTGTGAAAGGCGGCGGAAGGTGAGTATATAATGATTTTTTATTTTTTTTAAATTATTTTTAACATTAGATCTTTCTACTATTGACGCTGCATAGGCAGCATCAATAGTAAAAACTTGGTCACACAGGGTTAATAGCGGCGGTAGCGGAGTGAGTTACCCGCGGCATAACGTGGTCCGTTACCGCTGGCATTAACCCTGTGTGCGGTGACTGCGGGGAATATGGAGCGGGCGCCGGGCATTGACTGCAGGGGAGTAGGGAGGGACTAATCGGACTGTGCCCGTCGCTGATTGGTCGCGGCAGCCATGACAGGCAGCTGGCGAGACCAATCAGCGACTTGGATTCCATGACAGACAGAGGCCGCAACCAATGAATATCCGTGACAGACAGACGGAAGTGACCCTTAGACAATTATATAGTAGATAGTGTAGAGATGTGGCAGCAGTGTATATATAGTGTGTGTACACCAGTCACAGTATCACATACAATATATAGGTGATACTACAACTATACACATCAGTCGCAGTGTCAACTATATATTGTATATATATATACATAGCGCCATACTATACAAACATCTCTACACTCTCTCTCTATGTAATATATATATATATATATATATATATATATATATATATATTCAAAAAATATATACACACACACATCTCTACAATATACGGTAATTAGGCCAGAATTATACTATGTTATGATGCATACATCACGTAGGAGACACAGAGGCTGATGTACATAGGAGACACCGCGACTGCTGAATATATCACATTGAAGCTACTGTATATACAATATATAGTTGACACTGCGACTGATGTGTATAGTTGTAGTATCACCTATATATTGTATGTGATACTGTGACTGGTGTACACACATTATATAGATGAAACTGATAAAATAAAATTATATATATATATACAGTATATATATATATATATATATATATATATATATATATATATATTAGACACAGATAGATAGTGCTGCTATACACAGCAGTATCACCTATACACCGTATATGCAGTAGTCTATACATTATACAGGTGATACTGCAAATGTTGGATACACGATATATAGGCGATACTGCTACTGCTGTATATAATGATAGTATCACCTATAGATCATGTATACAGCAGTCTATATACATTATATAGGCAATACTGCTACTGATGTGTATATATGTTATATATAAGTGATACTGTTGTGTATATATGTACGTGTGTGTGTGTGTGTGTGTACACACACACACACACACCAGTATCGCCTATATAACGACATATATACACAGCAGTATCACCTATATACACATCAGTAGCGGTATTGCCTATATAATGTGTATAGACTACTAAATATACATTATATAGGTGATACTGATGTATATAATCACTATACTACCTACTGTATATAATGTATGTATAGCAGTCTACATCTTATATAGGTAACACTGCTACTTATGTGTATATACTTTATATAGGTGGTACTGCTGTGTATACATGTACATATATGTGTATACATACATGTGTGTGTACAGTATACTGTATATACAGTATGTATACACACACACTGCAGTGTCACCTATATAAGGTATATACGCATCAGTAGCAGTGTCACCTATATAAGATATAGGCTGCTATACATACATTTTAGTGGTATAGTGATTATATACAGCAGTATCACCTATATAACGTATATATAGCAGTCTATACACATTATATAGGTGCAACTGCTGTATATACATTAAAAAATCATCTTGGGACTCACCCAGGTCCCTGAGATTGGGGGGGGGAGGTCGGGAGGATGAAGGGCTGAGGTGTGTCGGGTCCTCTCCAGCGTCGGCAGTGAAGAGGATCCCAGGCATTGGTGAGCAGTCTTCTCTGACGCTGGTGCAGGCCGGCCAACGTCAGACACAGTCAGGTGGAGGCGTCCTATGCGTGCCGGCCTTTTCAAATGTGCGCACGTGGTCTCCTGCCTGCCCGCGCTGACACGGGCAGCAGACGAGCACGCGCAGGAACTAGGACCGCGGCCGTGCTCGCGCACTAGCGTGGGCCGCCGCGGCACTTATCAGCGCGGGCAACGCGCGCACACAGGACCTGGCTTAGTTTTAAAGGGCCGGCTGGAGGGATGCGGCGCGCTATGTATTAAAATCGCTGCCGGTCCTCCAGCGGCCCTGTGCAGCTGCTCAGGCACCGGCCCGGGGGGCATATGCACTCTTGCCACCTGGCCCAGTCCACCCCTGTACACACCTTTTCTGGAAGGTCCAAGGCTGCTACACCATTAAGCCCCTGTAATTATGTTCTCTGTCCTGCCCTCCATCTTCTAATAATGTCCCTCATCCTGTAATAATGTCCCTAATTCTGGCCCCTTTTTGTAATAATGTCCTCTGTTCTGGTACTCATCCTATAATAATGTCTGCCATCCTGTAATAATGTCCTCTGTTCTGGTACCCATCCTATAATAATGTCCGCCATCCTGTAATAATGTCCTCTGTTCTGGTACTCATCCTATAATAATGTCCACCATCCTGTAATAATGTCCTCTGTTCTGGTACCCATCCTATATTAATGTCCGCCATCCTGTAATAATGTCCTCTGTTCTGGTACCCATCCTATAATAATGTCCGCCATCCTGTAATAATGTCCTCTGTTCTGGTACCCATCCTATAATAATGTCTGCCATCCTGTAATAATGTCCTCTGTTCTGGTACCCATCCTATAATAATGTCCGCCATCCTGTAATAATGTCCTCTGTTCTGGTACTCATCCTATAATAATGTCCACCATCCTGTAATAATGTCCTCTGTTCTGGTACCCATCCTATAATAATGTCCGCCATCCTGTAATAATGTCCTCTGTTCTGGTACTCATCCTATAATAATGTCCACCATCCTGTAATAATGTCCTCTGTTCTGGTACTCATCCTATAATAATGTCCGCCATCCTGTAATAATGTCCTCTGTTCTGGTACTCATCCTATAATAATGTCCACCATCCTGTAATAATGTCCTCTGTTCTGGTACCCATCCTATAATAATGTCCGCCATCCTGTAATAATGTCCTCTGTTCTGGTACTCATCCTATAATAATGTCCGCCATCCTGTAATAATGTCCTCTGTTCTGGTACTCATCCTATAATAATGTCCTTTATCCTGTAATAATGTCCGCCATCCTGTAATAATGTCCTCAGTTCTGGTACCTATCCTATAATAATGTCCTTCATCCTATAATAATGTCTTCCATCCTGTAACAATGTCCACCATCCTGTAATAATGTCCTCTGTTCTGGTACCCATCCTATAATAATGTCCGCCATCCTGTAATAATGTCCTCGGTTCTGGTACCTATCCTATAATAATGTCCTTCATCCTATAATAATGTCTTCCATCCTGTAACAATGTCCCCCATCCTATAATAATGTCCTCCAGCCTCTTCTCCAACACATTTTTTCTTTTAAATTAACAACTTCTATCACCTGTCTTTGCTCCCACGGTGAGCAGCATCCTCTTCATCCTGGATAGTTGGCCCAGGGGGTGGGCAGCTTATACCAATGACATTAGACGCCACTTGCAATGGGCACACTGACGTTAGCATGTGCAGGGAGCCGGTGGAATGTGCATCTGAGAATACATATTCAGCTGAGTACGGCACTGCCGTTGGTGGGCCCCTGACTCTATGGGCTCCTGACTGCCATGATAAATTTGGTGCATTTTAAGACTGGCTGGTTTAGGACAGAGCCTTGTTGGAGATGTTGTGAGTAGGCGTCCCGCCAATCTCTGACCTACTCACCTAAAACTCAGTCCCTTATCATGGCTGGTTAACCCCTTCAGCTCTTAACATGCTGGAGAGAAACTTATGGGTTTCATATCACAGAAGAAAGCAATTTTCGTGACACATATCTCCCCTCACATACGGTACCAGTGACCCTGTCACAATAGTATGAGATACTTTATCAAATGATTTGGTGCAGTTAAGATATATTGTATCTACCACCTTTCCCTGATCCACTCAGTCAGTGATTCCAGGAAATTAGATTAGTCTGGCATGACTTTTTTGCTACAAACTTATGCTGGCTCTGGTTAATTACTGTATTCTTTTCCAAGTACTTACATACATGCTGTTTAATAATTTGTTAAAATATATTTCCTGGTATAGAAGTAAGGCTCACTAGTCTGTAATTTCCTGGCTCCATCATCTTTCAATTTTTGAAGATAGGGACAACATTTGCCCTTCTCCAATCTTCTGGGACTTCTCCTGCTCTCCAGGATTTTTCAAAGCTTCAGGCTAGTGGTTCTGCAATTTCTTCTGTTGATAAATGACAGAACATTATTTTTTAAGTAACAAAATTGCAATATTACATTTTAAAGAATAATAAAAATAGTAGCAAGAATAATAGTATAAAAAATAATTATAGCAGGATAGCAAAAGTTTACCAACACCCAAAAACAATGTTTGAAGGCGGTAAATACACTGTCACCATGTTTTTGCCACTTAATTTGAGATCAGCATGTTGTATAGACAGAAACTTGGAAACCAATGATGTGTCACTTCCTGAGCTGATTGCTGTGCTATTGATAAAAGCTTTGTTTTATTAGCATGAGATTATCATTAGAGGACTAGTAAACCTGCTGCCAGGTAGTCAAGCATATCCATGAGGTTTGTATAACTCCGCCCCACCACTGATTGGCACATTTCTGTGTACACTGTGCATGGGCATAAGGCTGACAACCAGTGGTAGCAAAAACCTGCTGACGAAGTCCCTTTAACAATTTTTCTTATATGACAGCCATATGGCTCAAGGGTCTGCTACACAGGGTTTGTTTGAAATCTGTTTCCTTGGTAAACATAGACCTGCATAAGAATTGTTAGTACAAAAGGAGAGATTTTTAATTAAAGTGTTAAAGTGTATCTGTGATTTCAACTAAGTTTTCAAAACAAACTGCTGTGTATGTAAATGAGGAAAAACATTATTTTTTGCCATTATATGACTTGCAACCGGCATTTTGAAGAGTTTTTTTTCCTGTAAATTCAATGTCTTATTTTCAGTTGTCCCTGAGCTGGTGGAAGGAGAGTAGCTGCTAAGATGTCACCCATTGACAAGACACATGACGAAGACAAGGATTCTTGCTTTGCTTCGTCTATATATCATATATTCAGAAGCAGCAGCAACATATAAGACATTATACTGCAGTACTGAACAGTGTAGCTCTGAATCCAGCACTGAGAGAGATAAACACCTATTAAGGCTATGTGCACATGATTAGGTTTTTTCACATTTTTTTCGCGTTTTTCGGCCGTTTTCTGCGGAAAAAAAGCTAAAAAAAGCTTACATAAGCATCCCATCATTTTCAATGTATTCCGCAATTTTTGTGCACATGCTGCGTGTTCATTAATTTTGCAGATTTTTTGTGTTTTTGCTGCTATATTATTTGGGAATCTCTAGGAAAAAAACGCGAAAAATCTACAAAAATCGCGAAATAAACGCGAACGGATTTCCTGCAGAAAAAGTCCGGTTTTGTTCAGGAAAAATCTGCAGACTTTTCTGAACGTGTGCACATAGCCTAAAAAGCAGCAGCATTTGTTGCCTGTTCTCTCTCTGTGCTCCTCCCTCATCTATTCTCTATACACTTCATTAGAACACCTGACACCTTAGTGAGCTGGCAGTTCATCTTGTCCTAGGCAGCATTGAGTTTAGTAGGAGGGGTTGGGAAGTGGCTCATAAGTGGAGAAAGAAGAATATTTTTCTAAGATATATTACAAAGTTTCTTATCTTCACTTGTATTATTGATTTATGTAAAGTTTGTTGAAAAGTAACCACTTAGAAGTAATTGGAAATTTGCTTTGTTTTAAGATTGATCAAAACTTTTTAAAAAATGAGTTATATAAGTGGACATAGACCTTGGGTTAGGATACCATTACTTTAGAATGAGAGCATATTAGTAGTAAAGTGCATATTATACAGTACAGACCAAAAGTGTGGACACACCTCCTCATTTAAAGATTTTTCTGTATTTTCATGACTATGAAAATTGTAAATTCACACTGAAGGCATCAAAACTATGAATTAACACATGTGGAATTATATACTTAACAAAAAAGTGTGAAACTACTGAAATTATGTCTTATATTCTAGGTTCTTCAAAGTAGCCACCTTTTGCTTTGATGACTGATTTGCACACTCTTGGCATTCTCTTGATGAGCTTCAAGAGGTAGTCACCGGGAATGGTTTTCACTTCACAGGTGTGCCCTGTCAGGTTTAATAAGTGGGATTTCTGGCCTTATAAATAGGGTTGGGACCATCAGTTGTGTTGTGCAGAAGTCTGGTGGATACACAGCTGATAGTCCTACTGAATAGACTGTTAGAATTTGTATTATGGCAAGAAAAAAGCAGCTAAGAAAAACGAGTGGCCATCATTACTTTAAGAAATGAAGGTCAGTCAGTCCGAAAAATTGGGAATACTAAAACCATCAAGGGCTACAAAGAAACTGGCTCACATGAGGACCGTCCCAGGAAAGGAAGACCAAGAGTCACCTCTGCTTCTGAGGATAAGTTTATCCGAGTCACCAGCTTCAGAAATCGCAGGTTAACAGCAGCTCAGATTAGAGACCAGGTCAATACCACACAGAGTTCTAGCAGCAGACTCATCTCTACAACAACTGTTAAGAGGAGACTTTGTGCAGCAGGCCTTCATGGTAAAATAGCTGCTAGGAAACCACTGCTAAGGACAGGCAACAAGCAGAAGAGACTTGTTTGGGCTAAAGAACACAAGGAATGGACATTAGAGCAGTGGAAATCTGTGCTTTGGTCTGATGAGTGCAAATTTGAGATCTTTGGTTCCAACCACCGTGTCTTTGTGCGACACAGAAAAGGTGAACGGATGGACTCTACATGCCTGGTTCCCACCGTGAAGCATGGAGGAGGAGGTGTGATGTGTGGGGGTGCTTTGCTGGTGACACTGTTGGGGATTTATTCAAAATTGAAGGCACACTGAACCAGCATGGCTACCACAGCATCTTGCAGCGGCATGCTATTCCATCCGGTTTGCGTTTAGTTGGACCATCATTTATTTTTCAACAGGACAATGACCCCAAACACACCTCTGGGCTGTGTAAGGGCTATTTGACCAAGAAGGAGAGTGATGGGGTGCTATGCCAGATGACCTGGCCTCCACAGTCACCAGACCTGAACCCAATCGAGATGGTTTGGGGTGAGCTGGACCGCAGAGTGAAGGCAAAAGGGCCAACAAGTGCTAAGCATCTCTGGGAACTCCTGCAAGATTGTTGGAAGACCATTCCCGGTGACTACCTCTTGAAGCTCATCAAGAGAATGCCAAGAGTGTGCAAAGCAGTCATCAAAGCAAAAGGTGGCTACTTTGAAGAACCTAGAATATAAGACATAATTTCAGATGTTTCACACTTTTTTGTTAAGTATATAATTCCACATGTGTTAATTCATCGTTTTGATGCCTTCAGTGTGAATGTACAATTTTCATAGTCATGAAAATACAGAAAAATCTTTAAATGAGAAGGTGTGTCCAAACTTTTGGTCTGTACTGTATGTGTTGTGAGGACGAGAACATGGTTTTCAATGTATGCATCCAAACAATCCATAGTGACCACATACAGTACCCGACCTAACAAAACGGCGGTGAGCAGGAAACTGTCTTTAATGCAACTTGAGCTTCTATAGTTTATAAAAGTCTGACGAGAACCGTGGCTGATGGGAGTCAGATGTGGCATCGTTGGCTGCTTGATACGCTGCAGATGATGATATTATCTGGGGCCCATTACCTCAATAACCCAGGCATAGAATATAGAATCGTGCACCCCCCTGCTTTGTCAGGTGAAGGTGATGGGTGAACCTTTATTTTTTTTTGCCAGCAGAGAAAAATGCCCATGATCCTGTCTTATTGAGTGGAGTTTAATGCCCTCCACGTCCCCTGCCCGCTGCCTTTCCTCCGTTCTGCTCCTCATTTTGCTCTTGTGATCCTGATTTGATCTGAACAAGATGTGCTTGTTACAGTGGCAGCCCAAGCATAAATTCAGCGCTCAGTCACGGATGAAAAACAGGTCACAGCAGAGCAAATAGTGTAGGAATAGGTTGCCTCATATCTCGGAGAAAGGATCAACGCGGCTGTTTGTATTTGGGATTCTTTATGGCTCATTACCAAAATGACAATTCTCATTGATTTCCTTTACAGCACTTTTTCCTGTATGCAGATGGATTCTGCAGGATTAGGTCACAATTCTCACCAAACATTAGGACGTAATATTACATTGTTGTGCTAACAGTCTGGGAGGTTTGGTGTTTGTTCCTCGGTCTTCGGGCCAACCCCGTGCTGGAGAAGTAGGCGCACTGCTGGTAATTCTACTTCCGCATATCAGATACGCATCGCTGCCACTTGGAAACCAAAAATAGTTTATTCCCGTGAAATCGAGAGGAGATATTTGCACAAAGGATATTAATCATACTGAGCGGTAATATGTAAGTGCGGCGCTGGAAACCTGTTATCTATGGATCATGTCTGTGTATTAATAATGAAATAGGCCTTCTGGTAAATGTGAGGGCTAGGAACGGAGACGAGGGAATCGTTTCACCTTTACACATTTTGCTGATTAAGAAATGAAGATAAATCATCAGGACTTGGAGTAATCCATCTGCTTGTCACAAATACAACGCCATCAACATTCATAGAACTGACGTTCCTGAGGAAAACCTGCCCTGCGTAAAGAAGAAGCAAATCAGGTTATGATGAGGACATGCACTAATTATTTGGTTCCATTATACTAACTTCTGATTTCTAGATAGCCCTTCCCAGCCAAAATTAAAATAAAAAAAAATTAAATACACATTTAAGGATAAAAAAAGGCTTAAAGGGAAGCTATTATCAGAAAAGAAACGATCAGGCTTTTGTGTTACATTTTTTTTCTTCATATGATGAACTTCATTAAACAAAACAAACCGAGTAATCTTGCAATGTTCACTTTAGCCACTGGGGGATTGTTTAGGTTCACAGTTCCTCTCCTTTCAAGAGTTTTCAGCAGGCTCCTTATCATCAGAGGACAAAATTGAATTTTGTGCACTAAACGTCAACAAATACCAAAACACACACACACAAAAAGTAACTTAAAGATCCACAAATAATGACATTGAGCCATAGAGTCTAAAAAAGCCCCAAGTAAGTGTGAAAATTGCAAGATATCTACTTTATATTCGTAATACAAATTGTGATATCTAAGAAAAAATGTTGAAAAAGTAGATTTAACACAAAAACCTGATTTATACAATAGGTCTTGTTCTGAGGAAAGCTTCCCTTTGAGAGAGCACCCAGGACTGCAAGCAGAACTTTCTGATTTTATGAATCTTTTCCTTGACGTTTGTAGTAATGCGCATGAGAAATGTTCCTTGTGTCTGCTGTAATTCCTGATCAAGTTATACCAGAAGGAAGCTTTACAATTACTTACACACTAATTACTGTAGCTAATGATGAAGATTACAAACATAAAATTGTTATACACTGCATCTACCATGTACATTGTGATGACATTGTGATATAGGTTCCATGACTCGTCCCCACCATTCCTCAGTATTGTTCCCCACTCTCCATTCATCTACTGGTACATCATCAAAGCTCCATCTACATCACACGTGGGGGCAAACATGCACTATATGGGCAAGTGCTAGGACAGCTTCCCAATCCACTTACAGGAGCTCTAGTGACATCTTGGTAAAATTCCTTAGGCATTATTATAGAGAAGATTTTGGTGTGCGGAGTGTGTACGGGAATTTTTGGCCATTCATGGAGGAGAACATTTGAGCGGTCAGACGCTAATGTTGAACAAGAGGGCCTGGCTCACAGTCTCTGTTTAAATTCATCCCAAAGGAGTTGGATGGAGTTGGGGCCAGGGCTCTGTACGGCCAATCACGTTCTTCCACACAAAACTCACCCAACTTTGCCTTTATGGACCTGGCTTTGTTCACTGGGAACCGTCATGGGGAATGGAAAAGGGCTTTACCCAAAGTGTTCCCACAAAGGTGGAAGCATACAATTGTCCAAAATGTCTTAGTGTGCTGAGTCATTAAGATTTCCAGTCACTTAAAGGGAACCTGTCACCTGAATTTGGCGGGACCAGTTTTGGGTCATATGGGCGGGGTTTTCGGGTGTTTGATTCACCCTTTCCTTACCCGCTGGCTGCATGCTGGCCGCAATATTGGATTGAAGTTCGTTCTCTGTCCTCCGGAGTACACGCCTGCGCAAGGCAAGATTGCTCATCAATGTTGTAACTTTATGTGGTCTGACACTATGTGGCTGAGTGGCAATAATTCCTAAGCATTTCATCTTTTCAATATTATCACTCACAGTTAGTAATGAAGTATATAGGAGGGAAAAACTGACTATTTGCACTGGTGATATCCTATTATACTACCACACTCAAATTTCATGAGCTCGTTAGTATGAGGCATTCTTTTATAAATATCTGTAAAGAACCTAAGATAAAAACAAAATGAGCAGATACCCTGTAGTAAGTAGTAATAGTGCATGTAAATACCACAGGGTACTTAGTTAACACTATTTTGATTAAAAAAAGTTTGTTCTGTTAGATGGCCACAGTGTTATTGTGCACCTACACCAACATATAGTCCGGCTCATTTCTTTGGTTTTGCTTTAGCTTTTTGTGCTTTGTACAAACAGGGGCATGGCTCCTCTTTTTGGGCTGAGTGTTTTGTTTGTGTAGCTTTGAACAGCCGGGTTGGGGTCCTGCTCTGCATCCATCTATTTTGACATCTGCTGACACATAGTGAGGTGAACTACAAGAGTTAGGGTCTGTCCCGATTGGGTACACCTTGTCGCGGTGCGATGGCCTTTATGCTTTTTTGATCACAATAGTGTTAACTAAGTATCCAATGCTCTTTACATTTACTATTAATATTTGTTCATTTACTTACTACAGTGCATGTGCTCATTATGTTTTTGTCTTAGGTTCTGTCTGTTAGATGTCCCCAGTGTGATTGTGCACCTACACATTGCACTTATACCAACATACCGTTAAACTGTAAAGCGCTGCGGAATATGTTGGTGCTATATAAATAAAGATTATTATTATTATTATACCGTATATTCTGGCTTATGTCTTTCATTTCGTAAATCTCTGTAAAGGCAGACTATACAATAGTGGCTGGATTTGATACATTTGTGGCAAAGGAAGTGAACAAAAAAAACGTATTCAGTGATTAAAACGTGTGTCCCAATACTTTGTGTATTTTTCTCTTGCTAGGTTCCTAAAAACGTCATTTACCACATTTGCTTCCAGCAGAGGCCAGTCCCCGCAGTGTGGCTAGTGGTACTGTAGGGACTGGACAGCAGTCAGTCTCGTGTCTATAAAACCTTATGGATGATGCGTGCGAAGCCTGAAAGATAGAATCCATAGCCTGTGATTTCAGACAACACGCGGTAGTGGAATCTGACCCCTCTGTGATAAGCACACAGTCATATAAAAATGAATTTATGCACGAATGTAAAATGCTTTTCATGCATTGTCAGAGCCAGATAATCAACATTTAACAATTGAAGGCAGCGGCGCAGAAAGAAGAGTCCGTAAAAATGATTTAATGGCACAATACTCTGGGAATATGAAAATAGCAGTTTTTTTGCTGATGTGGCAGTTTACTTCTTCTTATCGTCTTTTCCATTTCAATTACAGTCCAGCAGCTCACGAGAGACTGCAGACATCTGTTTGTATTTTTCAGCTTTTACAGGAGGGTTTAAAATGGGTGTCAGTTCTATCAGATAGTTACATACTGACATCACAAAGGCTTCTTACAGAACAGAGAATACTTTTTTCATAGCTTATTTCCAAACTTTCCCTTAAAGTGATATTTAGGGAGGGGGACACTACAAGTGCTTCTCACTAAATTAGAGTATCATCAAAAAGTTTATTTATTTCAGTTATTCAATACAAAAAGTGAGAATCATATATTATATAGAGTCATTACAAACAGAGTGATCTATTTAAAGTGTTTATTTCTGTTAACCCCTTAGCATCCATTGACGGATATTGGACACCTCCCCCTGTTTGGTGCGGTCTCCGACTATGAGCCTGCACCTTTTCCGGCACATGACAGCTGATCTGATCACCTAACAGCTGCGGGTGGAATTACAGTATTTATACAGCGTCCTACGCTTCTCTTTTAGTCACCACATAGAATACATATAGATTAGTGATTATTTATATTATATTAATTTATATTAATAGTCAAACTTTATAGTTGGCACAATCTTGGCTATACAAAGGTTGTCCTCTTATAATGTGAGTGTGATCATTATTGATGGTTGTGTCTGAAGGATGTAGCAGAGATCACTGTAGGAGTGCAGCTTGCAATCCTAGCTGTCAGCACGAAAATCAGGATGTATGTGGACGGCACTATGCAAGAAGTTACTCCTGCTCCCAGTGTTCATACGTCCAGATGTTGAAAGGGGTTTAACTCCTTAACGACCATTGATATGCCTTTTAACGGCGGTAGTTAAGGGTACTTAAACCACAGACCGTTAATTAACAGCGCTGAGGTTTAAGGGTATAGCGCCCCCCAGAGTCGGAATTTCTCCGGGGTCTCAGCTACCACCACCACCATCAGTACATGAATACATCATCTGCTCTGTTATCAGTACATGAATACAGCATAAAAACAAAGTTTAGTATAGTGATCAACTGTAATGTCAGGTCAGCCACATATACATTTGTATCACATGAACCTACAATTCACAGTATGTTCTAATAATGCCAAGGAGATACTGGGAGTTGTTGTTAACAGACATCATCAGAAGGTGGACCATACAGAAACCACAGTACTGATACTGATGAGACATAGCCAGTATCACAAATAAACAATTACTTCCAGGTATCTTATAGATGACACTTTCTCTGATTGGTGTCCCTTTCATCCCCTTCATCTTTATTTGGTCCAGACACCATAATGGCTTTTCACAGCAGTAGCTGGTTGCTGCAGACTTCTGTCTTCTCCAGTCTTCTGCAGCACATCCCGAGACAGTGCCCTTAAAAATAAGAATGCTATAATTTCCTCTGCATAAAAAATATCTGTCCACATTCTGTCTTTCTATCACTTTTCCTTTCTCTGCTGAGGATCACGCTATTCACTGCGTCAGTCTCCACTCACTTTGGGGACACCCAACTCATGCGGCTCTGTTGAGTAATCAGACCAAAGGTGTGCTCTAGCTGTAAGCTAGGTCCTGCCTGACTCCTAACGAGGAAGTCTTCTTTGATATTGCTACATAGCTCCTCTCTCTCTGGACTAGTCCCAAATCTTAACTTTCTCCATATCAACTCACTACATATTGCTGGGCAGAACACTACTCCATCACATAACAATGTAAAAAATTATAATGCATCACATCACATACCTGTAAGATGCCCAAGAGAGGTAGTCGTGGGCGAGCCTCTATTCCCACTCGCTTTGGCATCCTACAGATATCTCGTGTCCCAGGCTCCTTATTGTTAGCTGCGGACAGCCAAAGGTTTGGTTTCCCCCTTGCTTATCTTCCCCCTATTGGTTGAGGGACTTTGTGCTGCAAGAGGGTTCTACACCCATCACCCCTGACTGGGTACCTTGCCCCACCAGTTGGGAGCGTTTTACCCAATGCCCTTATGGACTTTTTTCATTATGGATTGTGTCTCCATTCAATGAGCTGGAGGGTAACAATGGACTGTATCGTCCACTGACTGTGTCCTGGACGGAAGGAACAACTTTCGAGGGAGTGGGGGAACAGACAACCTGAAACCTGATTTTCCAGGCAGGTAAGGAACCTTGAAGACTGCTCTTGGACAGGAAGGGGTGCTGCTGTGTTGGTCTGTGGGTCGCTGTCAAATATGGACATCGACACTTGGTTCCAGGGACAAATTGGTCCTAGACCCGCCGAAAAATTTGTCCTCCTGGTGTTCCAAGCTGCTTCAGAAAAATGTGCAACGAGCACATGTATTTCAATATCAGACTCAGTATTCCTCACCAGTCCTCTGGCTCATCTCTAGGGCACCTAATGACCTTCACTGCTAGATCACACAGCTACACTTTAGCATCAGGCTGCAGGTCTGTAACTCTCCTGACCCAGGCAGGGCTTATGACAGCAACTGGTACACATCGGGATGAAGCCTTCTCACTCGGCACCAGTTTCCCACAGGACGGGGAAGCGATCACTTCCTCCATGAAGTCGTCCTTCAGACCCTATCTCACAAGGGCCATCAACTTCCACAGCTGACCAGGGCTACTACAGGCCCACCTGACCTCGAGGGTATCTTGAACAGTCCCTCCGATTCCATTTAGGAAAAACACACAGCCTTCTGGCTACGAAGGTATCAACAGTCCTTCCAAAAATAACTTTGCTTCCTGAGACTTGACTGGTCTCTAGCATTTAAATAGGGTTCATCGGAACACAACCCCTCAAAATAGCCCGCTGGACCAAACATTTAACTGCCCAGAAGGCACTTTGGTCACTGCTCAGGTGTCTCCTGGAATTTTTCCGTCCTCTTCCAGACTCCTCTCAGACAGAACCAAGCTACTTCCATGAAGTCATCACTGGAACTACCTGCGCATTTGCATCAGGCTCCCAGAGTGAAGTAAAGTCCCAAAGTCCTTCCTGGATCTCCACTACCATCTTCCTCCCCTCGGCATACCACTGGTCAACGCTTCTGAAGAATTTACTGAATCTTCTTGGGGTTGACAGCTGAGCACAATGCAATAGTTGCTGTCCTGCGTCTGGCTTTACTGAACGGGACAGAGCTGAGGCTTGCAATGGGCTCCGTCTCTTCTTAGTACTCTGGAGTGGTCATGGACTCTCCGGTCGCCTGAGCGGTGTACATTGTGCGTCTCCATTCAGGCTGAACCACAATAACTGGGGATGGTAGTATCTCTGGAACAACTTCATTGCGGTAATCGGATTCCCAGGGCAAACGACTCCAAATTCCTGCCAGTACTCGCCCACTGCATTCGGGCCTCCATATTGGTGCTCACCGCTTATGTCCTCCATCTCCTCGTCGTCACCGCCGACGCTCATTTGCCAAGCAGACTGTGCTCTTGCCTCTCAATCACTGTGTCATCACAACTGATATCTTTCCCAGCTCCTTACGTCTCATGTGCTGGGACAAAAATGGTGCCAATCGCTCTCTGACTACACTCTTACAGCAAACTCGACTCCGCCTCCTTTTGGGTCCAACTCCTGATGCAACAGTCGAGTCACACTTCACAATCGGTTGCTCTGCCTTCAGCCGAACCCCCTTCCATCGCAACCTTCCACACAGTGGGCCACGCCTCACACCACTGTGCCCTCCTTCGAAACGTACCTCCCATTCTGGGCTGACCTCTGGCCATCTTGGAATCCCTGCTTTGAGCTGCCATCTTAGGCCGCATGTATTCCGGCGCTCTTCCATCTGCACTATAAGTCATATGTCATATCTTCCTCGCTTTCTTCGTGCGATGCACTCGCATCCTGCCGACTACACCAAATGTAAGATGCCCAAGCGAGGTAGTTCTGGGTGAGCGTCTGTTCCCACTCGCTTTGGCATCCTACAGACATCTCTTGTCCCAGTCCCAGTGTTCTGCTGTGTGTAAGGTGCATCATACTTACTTTTGGGCTGCAGGCCTCTTCTTCTGCCTTCAGGAATCTCTCTTCTGGAACTAGGGTAGTAATTAATCCAGGAGGCACTAGGTCCATAAAAACAGCCAAACTTTTACTTGGTGAATGGCAGTATTTACAGAATTTACAGGCAGATGTAGAGGATAAGGCCCAAAGGGTTGTCATCTTTCCCACAGGTACCGGATACAACTTCAACCCTGATTTTCGGTATTGGTAGAATGTCCCTTTCACTGGCTTCTGTAGCCTTAGGGAATCTTCTCCACCACTAGCAGTATTTTCAGATTGCAATAACTTCCTCCGCATGTAGTCTGAGTCCATCTTTCCTTGTAGCTTCCCAGGCTGAGTGCACCCCAGGCCTCCGAAGCCCATCTCAAGGTTGCCCTAGGTCATTAGATGGAATCACACGGAAGGGTATTTTCGGCAATCCACTGCCACGAGTATTAGGCCCACACTGTCCCCTGCAGCCTCTTGACTTAGGCCTGCTACTTCACACACTGCTCTCCACACTCTGACTGTCTCTTCCTGGAGTTTCCACTAACACTCAGTTCCCCCTCCCAAACTGGGCTGGCTGTTAACCCTCAGCTAACTCTATGCCTGCCCTGCTGTGTTACTGGTTAAACTTCAACTACATTCTATACAGTGACATCTTGTGACCGTTAGTTATTACTGCAGCACACGGGATTACAATTGTTATAACAGGGAAACATATCAGGAACAAAGCATTATTCACATTCTACACCACAGTAGCATTGATGTCATCAGGGGGAACATGGTAGCTTGTCCATCTGCTTACATACCAACAAGGGGGAACGTGCGCACAACTTCCATCTTCTTACACTAGCACTTTCTAATCATGCAGGACTTAGACAAGGAGATCAGGACTATCTGACATGCATCCCAAACACTGAGAAACCTGCTATAAGCTATGATGAGGGCTTGCTCTTTTTTCTGTTGATAGTTGCGGCCTGCATATGATTGGACAAAGATTGCAACCAAAGGCAGCCTAGAAAGCCACAGTAAGAAATCCAAGGACAGATCTTTGTGAAACTCGCTTCAGGTGTTTGGTGGGTGAGTCTTACTAAGAGCTTATTATCCTTTTTTGCAATATTTGCACTTTATGTGATTTATTATTCAGGGAACTATCTTCTGACACTCACATCTGGATCAGTTTGTGCACTACGTATGCTTGATATTGCACCATCATATTAACCACCTGAATACACTTGAAGCATATACATTTCAGCTTACACTGTTTTTGCTTAGTGATTAGTGCCTCACCCACCAATATATGTTTGTGTTTGTTACATTGGATACTGTAGTGCAGCGGGGTTGGTGCAGTGTGACACATAGGCAGGACCACAGGAAAGTTCAAAACAAATGTCTTTTAATGTCCAAAAAACTCACAAAAGAAACAGCACGCGGAATCCTCCAGATCGCAGTTGGGAATCAAGACAGTCTGTATCCGAGACCAGTTGCCATTGGCAACTGAACCACTGTGCTACACTGAGGGGTGCCAGGCCTTTTGCCTCTGCTTGACTCCATGTGGCCTCACACAGGCTGAATTTTGCAGAGCAACTTGCTCTGCAAATTTGCAAACCAAGACTGGCACACCCAACCCTTTGCTGCAGGGTTTTTAAATGAAATCTGTGACCATGGGTCCCTTGTAAGACTTGGCCTGGAGGGAGCAGTCCGCCCAACTATCATCCTGTAGTCCGCTCCAAAAAGAAAAGCCCATGCCAGGTTTTCCTAAATCTGCCTTGGGCAAATAGCTTGCCTAAGACCAAACTTACTTTTATTTTTCACTGCAATCACAGCTATGCCTGTGACTGCAATGCACTTCAGTGGCCTCAATGCGCTTCTGTGCGCATCCTGGGGAACACATAGCGACCCTCGCATATAACACCTGTCGCTGCCTCACAATATATACATGTTTTTTAATATACATTTAATAAAATTATTTTTACTATTCGTTTTAATTTCAGTTTGTTTGAGTTTTTGATGTTGCAGAATTCTTGCACCTATTATTTAATTTTTTTCTCTTTCTTGTTGCTTTGTCATGCTTTAAATACAACTACTTTGTTTTTGATACTTCCTGGTATTTAGCTTTGACAAAACTTTATTGACATACTTAGGTGCAGATAAAATGCATTTTTAATGTGTTTCTGCACTGGCAGGTCACATCTAATACAAGTCTATGGGGAAATTCTGCACAGAAAACTCAGCGTACCCGCAAGAGAAATTGGCATGCTGTGGATTTGAAATGCGCACCGCAGGTGAGTTTATGCTGCGCTAAAAAAGCACAGTGGGCATGAAATTTCTATATCCCATCCACCTTACTGGAACAGTAAGATGACGCAACTCACCAAAAGCTCATCGTTGAAACACATCTTTGGAAGTTTCTTTGACGATGGATTATTTTAAGTCACCTGACCACTGCAGACAGTCAATCACAAGCTTCAGCGATCTTGTGCCTTCTGAACAGAGCAGGCGTTGCTTCTGGAGCCAGTGCAGACCTCTGGAGAAGCTAGCACTAGATCCATGGGACTGCTGGTAGGTAAATATGCCATTTTTAATTTTAATAGCATCCATGCCTAAAAATATATTTATGAGTTGGATAACCCCTTTGAAATTAGAATATGTATTATCAAGTGTGAAAAAGAACATAAAAGCGCCACCACCACCACCCATTTTTAAAAAAAAAAAAACAGTTCACCATTATGTAAAAAAAGTACATATTTGGACTCATAGAAATTGTAACTCCCCACAGAATTAAGTTGACTTTGATATTGTTTTGGATGGTAAAGAGAAGAGAAAGGCAAGCACAAACAATGTGGGATTGTTTACAATTTCTAAGAAAATCATTCTTTAATGAGTTTTTTTTTACAGTTCAATATAATGTACAGTATATTTAAGTAATTTCAGAAAGTCGTGTGTTATTATACATATACAGTTTAATTACTAAATAACTATACTATTTAAATTCAGGAGGTGAACTATAGATAATAGTTGCTGGAAGTGGAAAATTCAATTGGCCGTTTTCTTTCACGCAAATTCATGGAAAATTAGGTTGTCAAGGGAACAGATGACTTCATTGAAATAATTAATAGGTAAAAACATAGTCAAATGCAGATGTTAAAAAAAGTGTAAATCCAGTCACTGATCATTTTCATGGAATTATTATCCACACATTTCCAAGTGCTAACCCTTTTGCTGCCAGGGGGTTTCGGACATTTTGCACCTCTGGTATCCAAGACAATTTTTACACTTTTGAAATGTGCAATGAAACCTAAATTATAAAAAAAATATTATACTAAACCTACCCCCCATATAGTTTCTAAAAGTAGACATCAGGCACATCATAAAAATGCCTCTGAGGTTCTTTTAACAAATGGGCACCTTAACCCTTTCGCGCCAAAGCCTGTTTTTGCCTTCGTGACCAGGCTAATTTTTTCAATCCTGACCAGCGTCACTTTATGAGGTCATAACTCTGGAAACCTTCAACGGATCCCAATGATTCAGAGATTGCTTTTTCATGACATGTTGTACATGATACTGGTAAAAGTTGTTCGATATGACTTGCGTTTATTTCTAAAAATATCAGAAATTTGGCGAAAATTTTTAAAATTTCACAATTTTCAAACTTTTAATTTTTATGCCTTTAATCCAGAGAGTTATGTCACACAAAATAGTTAATAAATAACATTTACCATTTGTATTGGGTTTTTATGTTTGGCTGCTGTCACACACTAAGGCTGGTTTCAGACTTGCGTTCCTGTGCGCTGCTGATGGCAGCGTACTTCCTCCTTGCTTCCTCCGTGAAGCTCCGCCCAGAATCTGCCTACTGCCGCCGGCGTCCAGCGTACCTATCTTTAACATTGGGTACGCAGAGACATGCGTTGTATGCGGATGTGTCCACGTGAGGCGATTTGAGGTGTGCAGTGCCTGCACAGAAATGCAAAATACAGGGTAATGGGTGTGTGTGAAATACAAGTGCTGTCTGGCATCTGCATGCATAGAGAATGGAGAAGATGGAGACATTAAGTTCTCTGTAGTCTCCGTACCTGTGATACGATTCTCACATGCGAGGTAATCGAATCACACTAAGATGACTCTGACTGAGTTTGATCCTAGAAACATTAGCATAATTGACCTGATTCACTCGCATAAGAGAATTGATGGCCGTGTGACCCCAGCCTAACAATCGGGAAGCACCTCAACACACCATACTCAGCAAAGACGAAGCATGTATTTACAATTGCAATTTTCACACTGCACTACCCACTCGGCATTAAATTCTTGAAGACACCTGTTAGCTCAAAGGGCTCACTGTATTCCCGAGATGAATTCCTTGAAGGACGTAGTTTCCAAAATGGTGTCACTTTTCTGAGGTTTCCACTGTGCTAGTAACTGGGCAGCACGGTGGCGCAGTGGTTAGCACAGCAACCTTGCAGCGCTGGAGTCCTGGGTTCTAATCCCACCTTGGACAACATCTGCAAAGAGTTTGTATGTTCTCTCCGTGTTTGCGTGGGTTTCCTCTGGGTACTCCGGTTTCCTCCCACATTCCAAAGACATACTGATAGGGAATTTAGATTGTGAGCCCCATCGGGGACAGCGATGATAATGTGTACAAACTGTAAAGCGCTGCGTAATATGTTAGCGCTATATAAAAATAAAGATTAATTAATTAGTAACTAAGCGACTCTGCAAATACAACATAGCACTCTAAAAACACAGCAGCAGAATCCATGCTTTAGGAATGAATGGCGCCTTTTCCTTTCTGAGCCCTGCCATGTGCCTAGGCAGTAGATTACAGGCACAAGCAGGGTGTTGCGATACAAGGGAGAAATGGCATAACAATATGTGGAGTGGAGTGGTATTTGTGGAGTGTATTTTTTATGTTGAACCATCCACTGAACAACAGTAAATTCTACAAAACACGTGCAGTGTTCAAATTCTCACTAGACCCTAATTCTTTCAAGTATTTTATTTCCAAAATGGGTTATCTTCTCAGGGGCTTTAAAGGGAACCTGTCAGCAGTTTTGGCCGATATAAGATGCGGCCAGTGCCTTTCAGGGCTTATCTACAGCATTCTATAATGTTATAGATAAGCCCCCAATCCGACCTGCAAGTGAAGAAAAATACGTTTTTTTATACTCACCCAGGGGCGGTCAGGTCCGATGTGTGTCACAGGTCCGGCGCCTCCCATCTTCTTGCGATGCCGCCCTCCTGTTGCTTCATCGCTCCCCGGCATCGCGCTCCTGCCCAGGCATACTGATCTGCCCTGTTGAGGGCAGAGTAAAGTACTGCAGTGCGCAGGCGCCGGGCCTCTCTGACCTTTCCCGACACCTGCGCACTGCAGTACTTTGGTCTGCCCTCAAAGGGCAGATAAAGTACGCCTGTGCAGGAGCGCAATGCCGGGGAGCGATGAAGCTTCTGGAATACTGTTGCATGCATGCCACTGAGGGAGACCATTAAATATAATTCTTCACAGTAGAGGGGCGGTAACGGTTTAACGTAAAGGTCGCCCACCTTTTCCACCATTAAAAATAAAACAATAAGAAAGTGAAAATTCCACATATTTGATATCACCATGTTCAGAAATGTCAGATCTATCAAAATATGAAGTAAATTAATCAAATCGGTAAATGGCATAATGAGAAAAAAATAAAAAAACATCAGAATTACATTTTTTTTTTTCTGCAACATTGCAATAAAATGCAACAAAGACGATCAAAACATCATATCTACCTCAAAACGGTATCAATAAAATCATCAGCTGAGGATGAAAAATTAAGCCCTCACCCGGCCCCAGATCCCAAAAATTTTAAACGCTACGGGTCTCGGAAAATGGCTACTTAAGCAAAAAAAATTTCCTTACAAATTTCCGATTTTGTTTTCACCACTTAAATAAAGGCATACATATTTGGTATATGTGTACTTGAGTACGCTGATTTTACCTTCATCCTCTGGGTCCCAGGCTTGCGACAATCACCACCACGAGAGGACGCTCCATACACCTTGGCTTCTCTACGCACCCACCATCCATCCATCGGTGCAGCACATCAGCAGTCCTTGGAGCCCAGCCAAGTAAGTCCTTTGGTACCACACATACACCCCAAAAAACACTATGCAATAGTGATATGTGATTCCATTGTGATTTTATAGTTGGTGACATTATTATATCTACTATTATTACATGCACTTGGGCCGCCAAATAATATTATGAGATAATGATATGTGATTGCATTGTGATTTATTATCTGTGACATGTCCCATATACATTGAAAATGGCTGTATGGATATTTGTTCTATATTCACATATATTGCATCTTGTGACTGCATGTCTATTTGAATTTTTCTTACTAGATGTTGTAAGAATAATATGTGATTATTATGAATTATTTTCTGTTTATTTTTATGCCATATTCTTGTAGATATATGCATCTAAAGGTGTATCTCCATCCTTTTACTGTTTCTACGGGGGCCATATCGCAGCAATGCATAAGATTTCAGATATTCTATGTGCAAAGATGGCCATAATGGCTATGCTCGGTAAGCATTGCTGTGATATGTCTTGCCAATGAATTAGCCACTAGTAAATATGGCTCCCTTGTATTTCCTATTGCAGTGCCCATGCGCAATGGTCCCGTGCAGTCCGCCTATGTCTGGTCCGGCGGTGCGCCAACTTCTGGATCACGTGGGGCCTCACGTGTTTCTGGGTGTCGGCCTCCCGGCGGTATGCGGTCTGGTGTATGCAGCGCGGTCCGTGGCAGCATGACGCTACATGCAACTTCTGGACCACAACTATTTAAGGTATTTGCCCAGTCCTAGCCACACGCCCCTTGAGGAAGGTACTATTACCAAAACGCGCGTCGGGGTGGGCGGGTGACTCCTGGAGACTCCTCCATCACAAGATATTGTGTGATTCTGATTATGACACATGAATGACTTCTTTTTACTTTTGCCTCATGGCAATACATATCTGCTACTGTGTATTTAAACATATGTACACCTTGTATCCAGGAGGATACCCCACCTTGGGCAATCTTTGATGCTGGCTACATCTTTTGCCATCTTTTAGCCCCATATATCCGCTGTGTCTGTATACAATTTTTTATAAATATTTAATAAAGGTATTGATGTTTTTGGATCTATGACTGCTTGGGTTCTCTTTAGTTCAACCCCAGATATTTCGCAGGCTCAGATATCTGCATTGCAGCTTGGTAATTTTTACCCTTTACTTTGCAACCACTATATTAAACAGGTTTTGCACAGAACCTGTTTTTTTCATCTGCAGCCGCAAAGCCCTAACTCTGACTGTACACCAGTGTATCCCTACTCTCCAGCCACTTTCCAGGTGCGCCAGTGTGTTTTTTCGGAGACCAGTTTTACCATAACCCCTTAGTGACAGAGCCAATTTTGTACTTGTCCAAGACAATTTTTACAATTCTGACCACTGTCACTTTATGAGGTTATAGCTCTGGAAAGCTTCATGTTAGTGGTAAAATTTCTTCGATATGACTTGCATTTATTTATGAAAAAAAAAAATTTGGTGAAAATTTTGCAATTTTCAAATTTTTATTTTTGTGGCCTTAAATCAGAGAGTCATAACGCACAAAATAGTTAATAAATAACATTTCCCACATATCTACTTTACATAAGCACAATTTTGGAAACATATTTTTTTGTTAGGAAGTTATAAGGGTTAAAAGTTGATCTCCGATTTGTCATTTTTCCAACAAAATTTACAAAACCATTTTTTTAGGGATCACCTTACATTTGAAGTGAGTTTGAGGGTTAATATGACAGAAAATACCCAAAAGTTCCACCATTCTAAAAACTCCACCCCTCAAGGTGCTCAAAACCACACTCAAGACGTTTATTAACTCTTCACGTTTATTAACTCTTCAGGTGGTTCACGAGAACTTAGGGAAATGTGGAAGGAAAAGATAAACATTTTACTTTTTTCACAAAAAATTTACTTTGAAACTAAACTTTTTTATTTTCACAAGGGTATCAGAGGAAAATGGACCACAAAAGTTGTTGTGCTATTTCTCCTGAGTACGCCGATACCCCTTATGTGGGGGGCCCCAACCCTATCTCTAGCTCAACCCTAACCCTAGCCCAACCCTAAACCTAGCTCTAACCCCAACCTTAGCCCCAACCCTAAACCTAATGAAAAAATGAATTATGAAATCATAATCAATCATAATAAGCTATTTATTATTGTAAGTTATTAAAGGCTTGGGATAAATGTCTGCAGTCACTCTGAGACTACAGACTGCCAAATCATGATACTGTACACTTATAAAATGTGCCCCCTCATACCGTGAAATCGCCAGGGAGGCGGGACTTTCCTTCCTAATCAGACGCAGCAAAGCTGTCATTCTTACCCCCTTGGCGCCGGGCGCCGCCTACTCAGCATTATTTGAATCTGTCCCGGAGCCTGCGCTGTTATGTTATCCCTTGGGCATGCACAGTTAGTGCTGCCCGTCTTCTGACATCATTTGATGTCAGGCTGACTGTGCCTGTTCGGCCACGCTGCCCGAGATCCCGCCCCGCAGTGTCTTCGCATGCCACGGCGATTAGGGATCAGCTGACGCCGCACAGTCTGAAGAAGGCAGAGAGAGATGAGTGAGAGGCGAAGATATGCACTGCGCATGCCCATGAATCCCAGCCCCGCAGTGTGAATAAGTCAGAAGACACTGCGGGGCGGGATCTCGGGAAGCACTGCCGCACAGGCGCAGTCAGCCTGACATCAAATGTCAGAAGACGGGCAGTGCTAACTGCGCATGCCCAAGGGATAACATAACA
The DNA here is from genome assembly GCF_051348905.1 of Ranitomeya variabilis. Classification (NCBI taxonomy): domain Eukaryota; kingdom Metazoa; phylum Chordata; class Amphibia; order Anura; family Dendrobatidae; genus Ranitomeya; species Ranitomeya variabilis. Next base: position 996,550,048 of record NC_135232.1, on the reverse strand, counting down.
GCACAGGCTCCGGGACAGATTCAAACAACGCTGAGGAGGCGGCGCACGGCGCCAAGGGGTATGAAAGACGGCTGTGCTGCGTCTGATTAGGAAGAAAAGTCCCGCCTCCCTGGCGATTTCACGGTATGAGGGGGCATATTTTATAAGTGTTTATTTCAGCGTTTGCAAGGAGCATAACTAAAAGAGCCACTGTCACGATCCAATTTTGGATTTGTGGCAGATCTGGTTTGCCTCAGTTTAAGACCTTTTTTCCTTTCTGGTCACCAGGGGTTAATGCAGTTTCCCCCCCGGTGGCCGCTGATGTTATTGCATTGCTGCTGGGTCAGCTGATGTTTGTGGTGACCACTCCCTCCATCCTTTAAGAGGTCACCTGGTTCATCAGCTGACTGTCGGTGTTAGTTCATTCTGCAGCGACCAAGCCGGGAGTAGGAGCTAGCTGGGAACTGTTGTTCTACAGCTGTGTCCGTTGTATCTGGTATTTCTTCCTGCTTGAACTGTGCCTTGCAGCATTAAGCTAAGTGTGGTTTTCCTTTACCTTGTCTGTTTACCCTGTTAATTGTTATTTATTCTCTGGTGCAGTCCACCTCCCTTGGGTGGAGAGGGGGTCACTGATAGGGCCTGCACAGGAGACAGGGATACGCTGGCGGCTCAGGCCTCCTAACCATCATAGGTACCCCTGAGATAAGGGAAAGCCAGGGCCCCTTATAGTGGCAGGGACAGGTGCGGGTCCCAGTACGCCGTCCTGCCCCTTTATCGCCGTAAACGGCGTGACAGCCACCTTGTCCAAATGCAGCATTAGGGCTGCACAAGTTGGCTCTTTTAGTTACAAATGCCTGGGGGGGTGACAGGTTTCCTTTAAGCATTATTATTTATAGGGACACCAGTAGGGTAGCTACTGAGTGGCAGACGGTGCTGAACCGGCTGCCAGTCAGTGCAAGGGTGCTGTTACAGCCGCTACTCTCTATACACAGAGCGGTGACTGAAAACGCTCCAGCAGTGGGGCTCTCAGCGCGGGTGCAGCATGATGTCAGAACGCTATTAACCTGCAGATTAACCTCACATCTACAGGATAATAGCATTACTTTACATGACAGGATCCCTTAAAGCTCTGCAGTAGAGCAGGGATAAACGATCTCCATGCACTACTGCTCTCCTTTTTGTAGACCACCGGTCGCTTTAATCCTGTGATCTACAGAACGGCAGGGTGATGCACTGGCTAAGTCGCCAGAGCATGCACAGAATGTCAGAGTGGGAGCTAACGAGAGGGTCACTATACAGTTTGGGGGCCATCATACAATGTGGGAGCCCATATACAGTGTGGGAACTACTGTGGGGGCCATCATATAGTGTGAGGACTACGTTGGGGCCATTATACATTGAGGGAGCTAATTGGAGGGGGCCATTAAACAGTGTATGAACTACTGTGCATGGCCAGTGGCAGCTATTATGAAGTGTGAGGGACATTATACAGTATGGGGGCTACTGTGAGGACCAATAAACATTGTGGGGGTTAATATACAGTATGGGGGCCATCATAAAGGGTGAGAACTACTGTGGGAGTTAATATACTGTGTTTTGGGTGAGCAGTGGAGACACCATTCTGTGAATAGAGGAACTCTGGGGGACATCATACTATATGCAGGGGAGTTGTGGACTCATGATACTGTGTATAGCAGGTATAGGGTATCTTTGCGCCCACCATACTGGGTATAGAGGAGTTGTACATGAGGAACTCAGGGGACATTGTTAAATGTTAAGTGGACACTTAAACATTATTGTTATAGGGGACCTCAGTATTGTCGCCATCAAAGTTGGACATGGAATATTATTACTTTCTAGAGACAAAATGTGGAGGGCACATGCACAGGAAATAATTTTCTAGCGTGCAATTTTACTATCTAGAGAGCACAAAGGAGGCATTATTACTATGTAAGGGACACAGTGGTGGTATTACTATTTGGGGCACTAAGAGGAGCTCTGTTTTTGTACCACACAGTAGGTGCAGTAATAGGGACACGTACGGCAATAACAGTTCAGTATTGACGTATCAGCAGCATGAGGAGTTTGTGCAGGTTGGGAATACATTTGCACATGGAAACACAAGAAGCATTGGAATGAAACTGAAAGGGAGAAGATACAGATTAGATATTAGAAAAAAAAATTTTTTTACAGTAAGGGTGATCAATGAGTGGAACAGGCTGCCATGAGAGGCGGTGAATTCTCCTTCAATGGAAGTCTTCAACCAGAGGCTGGACAGACATCTGTCTGAGATGGTTTAGTGACTCCTGCATTGAGCACGGGGTTGGACACGATGACCCTTGAGGTACCTTGCAACCTTGCAACTGTAACAATCTATGATTCTACATGTGAACGGTGCTGGAAATGTGTGAAGTCAGATGTGTCTTTGTTGTAATCTCTGCTCTGTTGGCTGGAGAAGTTGTCATGTCGGTCTGGGCCAGATGGAAAAGACTGGAAAAGTGAAAGACTCCAACAGAAAGATCATCAGCTGTAAGTCACTATCTGTAACTGTACTGTAATCTCTATATGTCATGCAGGACTGGTATCTACCACTATTTGTCACCATATGGCAGTAATATCAGTGCTGGTCTTTGTATAGAGATTTATTTTCAATAACAGTGCGGTCATCTCCTAAGGATTCCCTATACCAACGTACTTATAATCATTATTACCTGGTTAGGGGCCACAGGCGGACACAGACAGAAAAGGCCCCTGTGCAATAACAAGATATGGACCCTTTGCAGCCCAAGAGTTTCTAAAAATGCAAAATTGCACCTTCTTTGGAGGTAGAAATGGCCCCCCTTACTGTTGCACCAATGTGTGGCCGCACAGGTTGCACCAATGATATGTCCGCCTGTTAGGGGCCCATTTAGATGTTTTACCCCCTGAGCTGAACTCCTAGCTACGCCACTGGGGTGCATTATACTATATAAATGACTATGGGGAGTGCATTATACTATTTGGGGGACTATGTGGGGCCCATTATACTATATGGAAGGCAGCATGGGGCCTATTATACTGTATGGAAGGCAATGTGAGGCCCATTATACTACATGGAAGGCTATATTGTGGAGGACTATGTGGGTGCATTATACTATATGTAGGACTGTGGGAGTGTATTATACCATATGGAGGACTATGGGGGATGCATTATACTATATGGAGAACTATGGAGTGCATTACACCATATGGAGTACTATGGGATGCATTATACTATATGGAGGACTATGGGGAGTGCATTATAGTAAATGTAGGACTGTGGGGTGCTCATTATACTATATGGCAGGCTATGTGAGGGTTATTATGTTATTATAACATTTGAGGGCTATATAGGGGCCTTTATATTTTATTGAGGGCTGATAATAACCTTGGTCTCATAAGAACATAACACGTTTTCCCACATGCTTTTGGCAGACTTGATGTAGGTTTTAGAAAAACATAGCTGGACTTGGATGTTTTCCTTTGTAAGAAAATGTGCTCCTCTTGTCCCCTTACCCCACAGGCCAGACATATGAAGAATACCGGTAATTGTTATATCATGAAGCACACATCTAGTATTTGCCAGAAATTTCTGCAGCTCCTTTAACCCCTTTACCCCCAAGGGTGGTTTGCATGTTAATGACCAGGCCAATTTTTACAATTCTGACCACTGTCCCCTTATGAGGTAATATATCTGGAACGCTTCCATGGATTCCGGTGATTCTGACAATATTTCTCGTGACATATTGTACTTCATGATAGTGGTAAAAATTCTTTGATATGACTTGCGTTTATTTGTGAAAAAAACTGAAATTTGGCGGAAATTTTGAAACTTTTGAAATTTTCCAACTTTGAATTTTCATGCCCTTAAATCACAGAGATATGTCACACAAAATACTTAATAAGTAACATTTCCCACATGTCTACTTTACATCAGCACAATTTTGGAACCCCAATTTTTTTTTGTTAGGAAGTTATAAGGGTTAAAAGTTGACCAGCGATTTCTAATTTTTACAACACCATTTTTTTAGGGACCACATCACATTTGAAGTCACTTTGGAGGGTCTATATGATAGAAAATACCCAAAAGTTACACCACTCTAAAAACTGCACCCCTCAAGGTGCTCAAAACCACATTCAAGAAGTTTATTAACCCTTCAGGTCCTTCACAAGAATTTTTGGAATGTTTAGAAAAATGCGCTCACTGCGCCTGCCCAAGGCAGGAGAAAAGAGTGCAGGCGCCGGCTCATTTCAAAACAGCGCTGAGGAGGCGGCACCCAGCGCCAAGAAGACATGAGTGACGGCTGTGTGGCGTCTGCAGCAGGGGGGAAAGGCCTGCCTCCTTGACTGAAGAAAGGTATTTTCTGACAAATTACAAAACGGATTATTTCTGCAGTTACAGAACCCAAAACTAAAAGAGCCACCTTGTCAGAATGCAGCATTACTGCTGCACAAGGTGGCTCTTTTAGTTTCAAAAGCTTGGGGGGGGGGGGTGACAGGTTCCCTTTAACTTTTTTTCACAAAAAATTTACTTCAGATCCAATTTGTTTTATTTTACCAAGGGTAACAGGAGAAGTTGGACCACAAAAGTTGTTGTACAATTTGTCCTGAGGATGCTGAAACCCCATATTTGGGGTAACCCACTGTTTGTGCACATGGCAGAGCTCGGAAGGAAAGGAGCAACGTTTTACTTTTCAATGCAAAATTGGCTGGAATTGAGATCGGATGCCAGGTCACGTTTGGAGAGCCCCTGACATGGGCGGACATATCGCCTGTTCATTGTAGGCCTCTTGGCAGCTAGCCTTACTAATTTCCTTCGTGTCTTTTAGGCCATGTTCACACGTTGCGGTTTTTACCGTGGATCCGCGGCGCTTTTGATGCTGCGGATCTGCAGCAGTTTCCCATGCGGTTTACAGTACCATGTAAACCTATGGAAAACCAAATCCGCAGTGCACATGCTTCGGAACAAACCGCGCGGAAATGCAGCGTTGTTTTTTCCGCAGCATGTCAATTCTTTGTGTAGATCTGCAGCGTTTCTGCACCCATTGACCTGTATTGAGTCGGGCACATCCGCAGCAAAACTGCAGATGTAAAAAAGATCTGCGGTTTAGCTGCGGGTGAAAACGCTGCAGATCGAGAGGAGGGAGTGTGTGGGCGAGTGTGGGTGGAGACTGTGCGTGTCTGTGTGTGCGGGTGGGTCTGTGCGGGCATGCCGGGGGTCTGTGCGGGCTGTTGGAGGCCTGTGCGGGACTGTCGGGGGTCTGTGCGGGCCTCTTGGGTGTCTATGCGGGCCTGCCGGGGGTCTGTGTGGGGCTCTCAGGGGTCTTTGTGTGTGTGCAGGCATCATCCGATGGGACTACAAGTCCCATCGGGCTATGCCTGCTACAATAACAGCGATTGACACATTAGCCAATGATGGGACAGTAGTAGTCCCATCATCCGGCTAATGTGTTGAGTGTAAAAAAAACCCAAAAAGAACATGAACATACAACATATAACAGAACATACAACATGTAACAAAACATACAACATACAACAGAACATATATTCACAGACAATTGCTCAATGTGCTACAACAGAAATCCCTCCAAAACGAAGGGTATATGTACCACCCAGCTGAATATCCTTCACATTAAGTGTGATCTATCAAATAAATTGATCTCCACTTTGGTACTAATATGAAACAAACAATTTTATTGAACATAGTAATATAAAGCATATAAAAATATGAGTTACTACATGCAAAGAAGGTGCAAAATCCTCAAAACGGACTATACTGCCTTAGGTAATTGCGAAAAGCCTGGCTCGACACTTGCAAACATATTCATGTCTCTACCTAGATAAGAGAAGCCTGCATATGTGGAAGTAAAATTAGTATAAGTAACATTTTGGCCTAAAAGTCCATATGCTGTAACAACTAATGATACTAATATCCCTTGTTAGGAAAGGACAATTAGTCATATAATTCCACAAACAAAAGTACCCATATACATGGCACACATAGAATGCTATTCAAATTAATGAAGTATATTACCTTGCTGTCAGCCTAGTGCAAGTACCTCGGCGTCCCTCTGCCCCGATGCGCGTTTCGCGTTTGCTTCTTCTGGAGGCGTGTCAGGGCAGGGGGTTAGCCGGTTTAAGTATACTTAACCCTACCGTTCATTGGACAGTTTTGATGTTTAAACCGCAATCAGCCGTGTAGGAGCGAGGCGGTGTTGTATGGCGCATGCGTTCAAGACAAAGTCTCTTGTCTAAAGTGTATAAAAACATTAATTTGAATAACATTCTATGTGTGCCATGTATATGGGGAGTTTTGTTTATGGAATTATATGACTAATTGTCCTTTCCTAACAAGGGATATTAGTATCATTAGTTGTTACAGCATATGGACTTTTAGGCCAAAATGTTACTTATACTAATTTTACTTCCACATATGCAGGCTTCTCTTATTTAGGTAGAGACATGAATATGTTTGCAAGTGTCGAGCCAGGCTTTTCACAATTACCTAAGGCAGTATAGTCCCTTTTGAGGATTTTGCACCTTCTTTGCATGTAGTAACTCATATTTTTATATGTTTTATATTACTATGTTCAATAAAATTGTTTGTTTCATATTAGTACCATAGTGGAGATCAATTTATTTGATAGATCACACTTAATGTGAAGGAGATACAACAGAACATACAACATACAACATATAACAGAACATAACATACAACATATAACAGAACATACAACATATAACAGAACATACAACATATAACATAACATACAACATATAGCAGAACATACAACATATAACATACAACATATAACAGAACATACAACATATAAAATACAACAGAACATACAACATATAACATACAACATATAACAGAACATACAACATATAACATACAACATATAACAGAACATACAACATATAACAGAACATACAACATATAACATACAACATACAACAGACATATAACAGAACATACAACATATAACATACAACATACAACACAACATACAACATATAACAGAACATACAACATATAACATACAACATATAACAGAACATACAACATATAACATACAACAGAACATACAACATATAACATACAACATATAACAGAACATACAACATAAAAAATACAACAGAACATACAACATATAACATACAACATATAACAGAACATACAACATATAACATACAACATATAACATACAACATATAACAGAACACACAACATATAACATACAACATATAACAGAACACACAACATATAACATACAACAGAACATACAACATATAACATACAACAGAACATACAACATATAACATACAACATATAACAGAACATACAACATATAACATACAACATATAACAGAACATACAACATATAACAGAACATACAACATACAACATGTAACAGACATATAACAGAACATACAACAGAACATACAACATATAACATACAACATACAACAGGACATACAACATATAACACACAACATACAACAGAACATACAACATATAACATACAACATATAACATACAACATACAACGTATAACAGAACATACAACATATAACATACAATACATACATACAGTACATTCATACATTACATACAATACATACATACAGACATACAGTACATACAACATAGAATACATACTTACCATCACCTTGTCACTTTGATCCCTGAAGCCAGTGTCACCTGTAAAAAATATTAAAATAATAAACAAACAATATACTCCCTGATCCGCAGATATCCAATTAAAACGAGTGTCCCACGACGACCTCCCGCAGAGAGCAGCAGCATCAGCTGATGAGACCGCTCTCCAGGGGTCCAGGAATACAATGACAGAAGGTATCCTTCCGCACTGTATTCCTCCGCCACTGTAAAAAATAGTCCCTAGTCTCACTTGTGGCACTGCTGTGTGAGAAAGTTCCCACGCAGCAATGCCATAAAGTGAGACCCTGAACTCAGGTAACCTCAGTGATGCACTGCAGGAGCCATTGTCTCCTGTCAGTGTGTCACTGCAGGTCTATAGAGCAGTGACATCATCCGATGTCACTGTTCTATAGGGGAGATCATCGTGGGACACTCGTTATTAATTGGACTGCGTCGGACAGGGAGTATAAGGTTTATTATTTTTCATTTTTTACAGGCGATTGAGTATGGTAACTATGGTTAAATTAAGCATATTAAAATACTTTTTTCTGGCTGTGTCTTTATTTTTTTTTAACTCTTTCACTAGTCTAGGATTAATAATGGAGAGGTGTCTTATTGACGCCTCTCCATTATTAACCCGGTTTAATGTCCCCTTACAATAGCAAGGTGACATTAACCCCTTATTCCCTCATATCCCACTGCTACACGGGAGTGGGAAGAGAGGGGCTAAGTGCCGGAATTGGCGCATCTCACATATGCGCCATTTCTGGGGCAGCTGGGGGCTGGTATTTGTAGCCGGGGGGGCCAATATCCATGGTCCCTCTCTAGGCTATGAATATCAGCCCACAGCTGTCTGTGTAGCCTTTCTGGCTATAAAATATACGAGGACCCCACGTCAACCGGATTCGGAGGCCGGATTCATCATTTCACATCTCAGTTTCATACATGTTTTGCCAGATCCGTCGCTGTGCGTTTTTTCACCGGACAGAAAAAACTTTCCTCTGTACGTTTTATCCGTCCGCTGGAAACAGTTTTTTTTTATGGATCCGACAAAAAACGGATGAAACGTGTGGCCATCAGGTGCAATCCAGCGCTAATACAACTCTATGAAAAAAAACGGATCCGGCGAAAAAAACGGATCCGTTTTATTCAAAACTCGCCGGATTGTGCCTGACGGCAAAACCCTGATGTGTGAAAGTAGCCTAACTATCCATATATCTATCTACATCTATCTATCTCATTCTATCTATCTACTGTATCTATCTATCTGTCTATCTGTGTGTAATGGAGTGTGGGTTGGGCAAATGTAATAGAGGAGGTTGGACAATACATGATATCACAAATCTTTTTTGTTGTTGTTCAATAATACATCTTTATTTAGCTTTCAAAAACGCATACAAAACCGCATCAAAAAACGTGTTTTCTACCAAGAGGTGCGGATTTAGTGCAGAAAAATCCGCAGGCAAATCTGCAACGTGTGCACATACCCTAATACAGCTTTGAGAGACATCCTGTTCTAGGTAATGTCACTATTGTATCAAATTGCAGCCACTTCAGTGTTCCCTGGGATAAGCTAATGCTTTGGACTTTGTTATACCCTTCTCCTGACTGATCACTTTTAGTGATGAGCGAGTGTACTCGTTGCTGGGGTTTTCCCAAGCACGCTCGGGTGACCTCCGAGTATTTATGACTGGTATGTCACTCTCCATAAGGAGAAACGTTACCCCTTAGACCCCAGTCCAGAGCCTCTCACCTAGCCAAATCAGTTCTCATGCTTCGCACTGACGAGGGCCAACAGCCCGAAACACCGTGTCTGCGAATTGAGATACTGATTTGGCTTTTATCCTAAGTCATATTGCACGACTCGTTAAAGGGTTCATTGTGACTTGTAGGATCGCTACTTCCAATAGGTGGCGCTATAGAGTTAAGTCCTCTTTTTTTCAGCAGAGGCAATTTGCATATGACTGCTCGGAGATTTAGTTTTCATCGTGGCAGCTGAATGATTTACAGCTACAAAATGTATGTGACGCCTGATGGGAGCATAATAGAGATTTTTTTTATTTCCGGATATAGAAAACTATATGAAAAACAAACACCACCCCTCGGACCGTGGTAAGATGCCATGAAAATTCTTTGCTCGCTGTATGTTACATATTTTCCTAATATGTGCTAAAAAGACGCACAACTGTATAACTTTGGAAACAAAAAAATCAAATGTTTTAGGCTTCATTTTACAAATCACTTGATAAAATGAAATTAACATTCATTAAGATAAGAGCTTGACAAGTCTGACAGACCCATAATATGATTATCCTGAGGCCAGTTTATTAATACAGAAGTATAGATTTTGCAAATTGCAATTTGTTTTATTACAGTTGATAAATGTGGGACCAAGGTGTCTTCTTCTGATCTGGGATTGAATTTTTCCATATATTTACAGTATATTCCATGTACATGTATAACTGAAAAGATGGACTACAGTCTCATTTTGTGTTGATGGTAGTCATTAGTCACTGTCTTTGTGTCTCCTTAATCTGCTGGTTCTTCTAAGCAAGGACACGAATAGGTTAATATTAGGTTCTGTTCACAATTTCACATTTCTGTGGCGGACGTGTGATGTGGGCACTCGGTTTTCCTCTGTGGGAGTGCAGCGGGTTTGCGGTACATCTATGCCAGGGCGGGTCTTATTTTCATTGCAATCCCTGACTCTTCCACATGGAATGAAGAGCATGGAGCTTACAACGTAATTCACAGGTGTATTTTTTTCTGGAGTTCAATTAAAAAATCTATTCAGAAATTTTCCGTTGGATGTGAAATGGTTGCAGAAGGCCCCTTCACAAGAATGGGAAGAAGGTTTTGGTAGAAATTTGTGATGAAATCCTCCTAGAGAGCACTACGGGTGGCTGGTGGCTTTATGAGCATCCTACAACTGGGATTGGGGGCTTCACTCTTCCCCAGGGGCACATATGTGATTGCTAGCTCACACTCTATCCTACTGCAATAAAGATCTGAGAAGCTACTCCTTGTCCCAGTCTACCCGCTAATAGACAACTGGTCTTGTTCAGATACCTGTAAGTCACATACATTTTCTATCCATGATTTGCACGGGTATAACACGTACCCATTAACCCCTTCACGACCTTTACATTTTCCATTTTTGTATTTTAATTTTTTGCTCCCCTTTCTCCCAGAGCCATAACTTTGTTTTATTTTTCAATCAATATGGCCATGTGAGGGCTTGTGTTTTATGGGATGAGTTATACTTTTGAAAGTCACCATTGATTTTACCAAGATAGGCAATACCAAGATAGGTTATTACACTTGGGGCTATTTAGTTTGGAAAAACGAAGACTAAGGGGTGATCTTATTTTAATGTATAAATATATGAGGGGACAGTACAAAGACCTTTCTGATGATCTTTTTCCTCATAGACCTGAGACAGGGACAAGGGGGCATCCTCTACGTCTGGAGGAAAGAAGGTTTAATCATAATAACAGACGCGGATTCTTTACTGTAAGAGCAGTGAGACTATGGAACTCTCTGCCATATGATGTTGTAATGAGTGATTCATTACTAAAATTTAAGAGGGGACTGGATATGTTTCTGGAAAAGTATAATATTACAGGGTATATACACTAGATTCCTTGATAGGGCGTTGATCCAGGGAACTAGTCTGATTGCCATATGTGGGGTCGGGAAGGAATTTTTTTCCCCAATGTGGAGCTTACTCTTTCCCACATGTTTTTTTTTTGCCTTCCTCTGGATCAACATGTTAGGGCATGTTAGGTTAGGCTACGGGTTGAACTAGATGGACTTACAGTCTTCCTTCAACCTTAATAACTATGTAACTATATAGTATACTGGAAAATGGGAAAAAAATTCTAAGTGCAGTAAAATTGCAAAAAAAAGTGCAATTCTTCAATTGTTTTTTTTTTTTTTAACATGCTCACTACATGCTAAAACTGAGCTGCCATTATGTTTGTTCAGGTCATTATGAGTTCGCGGATGCTAAACATGTATAGGTTCTGTTTTTACTTAAGTGGTAAAAAAAATCCAAAGATTGTATAAAAAAAAAATAATACATAAAAATGGCGCTGGTGAGGGCTTATTGTTTGCGTGCCGAGCTGACATTATTATTGATACCATTTTTGGGCAGATAAGACGTTTTGGTCGCCTGTTATTGCATTTTATTGCAATGTTGTGGCTACCAAAAAAACGTATTTCTGGTGTTTTATCGATCGGATTAATTTACTTTATATTTTGATAGATCGGGTGATTCTGAACGCAGCAATAGCAAAAGTGTGTATTTTTTATTCACGCTTCAGCCCTGACATGTGTAGCCACTGGCCGGCGTTCATAGGAGATCTGCAATGACAAGCACGGGGGTCTTCTGCAGACTCCCAGTTGTTATGCCAACCCATTGGTGCCCTGCAATCATGTGACAGGGGTGCCGATGGGCGGGGTTTGTTGCGCACGTCCTGTAAGCATGAGCTAAAGGCCAACGATTGTCAGCGGCATTTAACATGTTTATGCAACAGCCGCTAGGGCCGTGGGGTACTCGGAACCGGGTCGGATGGCTCTTAAAGGGGTAGTCACAGCAGCAGTGACCAGGTCCGTGGCCCTGGGCACGCAATAAAAGGGATGAGGCAAATGTTTGCAGAGGATTATTCGTGACGTCACCTGTGGTGTTCGGCTACAGTTGGCCGACGCTGCTTAAGGGGACCACTGGGGCCGGTGGTGTTGCAGCTGAGATGATTTGACCCCCACAGGTGGAGCGGGGGTCTTTGGCAGTCTTTGGAAGCAGTTCAGAATTCCCCTAGCCAGGTGGGGTTGGAAGCGTCCCTACTGCGCTGATCTCTGGGTTCCTGATGCTTGTAGTTATCCTCAAGTCCCTCTCTCAGTCTGCCCACTTAGTTAAACGCTCCCCGCATGGCAGGCAGCTTGACCCTTTTCCAGGTGTCACTCCCTCGTGGGGCCTGTAGTTCCCACACAACCACGGACTCCAGTGTCTGCTCTGTTGCGCTCAATCCTGGGGTGAGTTCAGTCGCAGCTCCACTCCCAGACTCTCCTTACATGCTTCCTTCTCCTTCACTGTCTCACACTGAACTCACTAACCCCACCTCCAGGCCAGAACTTACAGGGAAGCTACCCTAAAACCGGGTTTAGAGCTCCCCCTTCTGGTCTGGAGTCAGGAAAGGTGTTGTATGCCAGCGCACCTGCTAAGGGAATCCCTTCTTGCTTCCAGGCATGGCATCACCCCGTGTGAGGGAGGCAATGCCACTGTGGTAATCGGACTCCTGGGGTGCCACATTATCCCCTAGTGAAATCCAGTACTCCTGGACTGGGGAAACATAAACAGGATAAACAGGGGAACAATTGTAAAAGTTTACAGAATTTTAAAAATATAAAAATTACAAAAACCTAAAAGAACAATAAGAAATTGCCAATTAAGTTCCTGAGGGCAACACTGGTCCATTTGCATTACCCTCTGGACTTTTGTGTTTCCAACCCACCTTTGCTTCGTTCTTGGGCGTCTAGACCTGACTTAATTTGGCTGTTCGGCCACTCCGATGGTTTATATTTACGTCAGGTCGGGGAACTATATACAATGAAGGTCCTGACCACATACAGTCCTGTGGCCCAATTGTCCTTCAACAGGTTATAATGAATATATTTAAAAGTTCTTACAGAGTCTCTGCAGGCTCATACGCTTGGTGGTTGCAATCATATACATTTTTTAATTATTTATATTATTAATACAGTGACATTTTAGTCCCTATACCTGGCTGGGACCTGACCTCTGGTACTACGGGTGGATCTACGCAGTACAGGTATTGATAGCGTCCTGACCGGATTCACTATGCTTGCTACCACTGGTGTAGTGCACTCTCTATTGGCTACGCTGCGGGTTATTCTACGTAGCACAGGTATAACATACCAATCCTTTTGCAGGATCAAGAAGTGCCATAGAAACAATTTAAATATAATAAAACAATTTCTTTATTAGAGTATGCAACAAACTATACTAGTTTAATGGAGTGCGACCCATTCCCCTCTGGGGTCTAGGGTCAAGGGTATTGTTCTGTCTCCGCCATCTAAATTGTTACCTCCATTATCTGTTTGTATAATTTGCAGTTTCTCAGCCAGTATACAGGACTTGATATATTCATACCTTTATCTGTAGTGCTTTGGCTCCCTCTAGCGGTCAGAGATATGTTGACTGTTCTATTTTTCTGCTATGTATTTTTTATGTCTGATCCTCCTTTGCAATGCATTATGGTAGCTCAGCCCACATTTCCCTCCAGTTTTCATTCACTTCCTCTAGTTTGCCTTCCAGGGAAGACGCTTACACTTCATTCCCCTTGCGATTGCATTGCCGGTATGTCTTTATGTTTTTTCTCTAGATATTTCTGCTCTATATTAGCCTAGCTTAACCAGTTGCACTCCTAGTTCAGTTACTAGCCTTCTAAATGTAATGCATAATGTTTATCATGTGTAGTATGTATCGTTCTATACCATGTACTGATTCCATGTATATCATTGTTCACAGTTTCACCGCATCAATATACCAATACGTTTAATAAAGCACAGACTCAACCACAGTCTCCTTATTGGACCCGGTATAGCGGTTTAGCTGACTGGATAGCTACATGAGCCTGCCTCATTTAGTGAGGACAGAACAGTGAAACGGCAGCCATCCAACTAGTGGGATTCAAGTCACCGGCTACTCAGAGACTAAATACAGCTACAGCAATCTCTGCACAGCCAAGCACTTTCCCAAGACACCATGTCTCACAAATCGCATAGAACAAGATCTGTTACTTCCGTTTCCTCAAAGACAACATCCATCATCAGCGCGGTTGCCATTGCCCGCGCAAATGCTGAAGCCGCCAAAATACGAGCGAGCTTTGCTGACCAAGAGATGCAACTTAAATTAGAAAAAGCACGCCTAGATGATGAAGAGAGAAGGTCACGCTTAGAGAGAGCACGCATAGATCATGAGAGAGCCGATCAAGAGAGAAGGATGCAGTTAGAAAAGGCACGTGTGGATGCCGCCTTAGAAAGCCTAGCAGCAAAAAGGGAAGCTGCCGCAGCCCTCGCTGAAGCGGAATCGCTAGAAGCCGCGCAAAGCCCCAAGCTGCATAGCCAAAGCAGTACGTCAAGTCTGGAGTTTCCACTACAAGACACACCACAACGCACATCTCAGTATGTTAATGAACTTCCTGATCCAAACTATAACCCTGAACCAGCACCAGAACGAGAATACGACGTCTCCAGCGAAGTGAGCGAGAGTCACCACGAGGCTCCGCTCCAGGACAGAAACAAACTCGAAAACGTGAGACAAAACGACTCTGCTAATGACTACCTTGCCCCTCACCAGGTAACCAACGTGGATCACCCTGCTGACACACCGTACGTCAGACCGAAGCAATACGACACCGGCTGGCGCCACCCTGAGGACACTAACAGGTATGAACGCACCTCACATCACTATCAGGGCGATCCATCACCAGTGTACTCCACCGACAACCGGTTCACAACAGAATTTGCCAAGTTCTTCACACGACGTGAACTGGTTGCCAAGGGACTCATGAAATTCACTGACCAAGCTGAAGGTTACAGAGCTTGGAAAGCTTCCTTCCAAAATGTCATTAGAGACTTGGGGCTACAACACAGGGAAGAGATAGACCTGTTAGTCAAATACCTGGGAGGAGAGTCAGTCAAACACGCAGTAAGGATCAGAGACATTAATATAAACCGCCCTGAGACCGGCCTCAAAGAGATCTGGAAGAGGCTGGATGAGTGTTACGGCTCAGCAGAAGTAATAGAAAGAGCCTGTAACGCCGCTGGGTTTATACCTCGTTTCTTCGGCGTTACTTTTGCATTTCTCTGCTTTAACCCTTTCTCCTCTCCCCCTAATGTGCAGGGATACTGTTGTCTGTTACCTGTATGGATGCTGCTCAGTTCCCTGCCACCGCTGCGTAGCTGTACATGTGCTGTGATGACTTTGCTCTGCTGCATGGCCACTCGCATGTGCGGTCCCTGGCTGCCGCTTGGAAGCTAGCCTTGGCTTGCGAGGTCCTCTGCAGCTGGTGCATGGCTTCTCACGTGTGTCCAGGCTAGCAGCCGCTGCCAGGTGCCCTTAGCCACAGTTCCTGTGCTGTCAGTGCTATAATGGTTTCTGTTTGTGCTTAGGGTGCGCGCGGCCACACCTACCCTGCTTTTATCAGGGTTTGAGTGTGCACCTGTGTTGCTTCCTCAGCCTATTGCTGAGGAGCAGCTCCTATATAAACTTCCTCTTTGCTACTGGGCGGGGCCAGAGCATTGTATTGTGTTTCTGTGTCTTGCCTTGTGAGGTATCCAGCTCCCGTTCTGTCTGCAGTATGTTCTGGGAGAGCTGATGCCTGTCTCTCGCCTGTTCTGGGGGCCGAGTACCCAGATCCGCCTATCCTGGAGGCTGAATATCCAGTACCTGATCTTGTCTGAACCTTTCTCTGTTATGTTTCTTAAGTCCTATTGTGTCTGGCACCCTGCACCCTGTGACTGAACTTTCCGGGCTCATCTTTCAAAGATGGAGTTCGGTGTTCTTGCTGAGCGCTTACTATTCTGTGCTCAGTCTTCCATGCGGTGCTAACCCTGTCTGGCCCAGTTCCAGTCCAGCGGAGTTAGCACCATCACGCTTGAGTTCCTTCCTAGGTCTGATGTCCGGAGCCTGACGGCCGAAGTTATGAACCTGATTACCTCCGCTACCTGGTCCTGTGCCCTCCGTGTCCCAGCCGATGACCTGGGCTGCCACGCCAGTGTCCAGCCTGTGTCTGATGTCCCTCCGGTGTCTGATGTCCTGATTCCTGGGCTGCCACGCCAGTGTCCCAGCCGATGACCTGGGCTGCCACGCCAGTGTCCCAGATGTCTTTCCGGTATTCCCGATGTCCTTTCGGTGTCCGATGTCCTGATTCCTGGGCTGCCACGCCAGTGTCCCAGCCGATGACCTGGGCTGCCACGCCAGTGTCCCAGATGTCCTGCCTGTGTCCAGATCTTCTGTCTATGTCCAGATGTCCTGTCTGTGTCCAGCTGTCCTGCCTACGTCCAGATCTTCTGTCTGTGTCCAGATGTGTCCTGCCTGTGTCCAGATGTCCTGCCTGTGTCCTGAGGTCCACCCTGAGATGACGGCCTTCTGGATCGGTGTCTGATGTTCTCCTGCTGAGCCTGTGCTACGCCTGAGGCCTGAGAGAGAGGCCGTCCTAGTAAGCCCGTGCCAGATGACCCTGGACTGCATCACCCCGTGATGACACCTGCCTGGTGTCTGATGTTCTCCAGCTGAGCCTGTGCTACGCCTGAGGCCTGAGAGAGAGGCCGTCCTAGTATGCCCGTGCCAGATGACCCGGGACTGCATCAACCCGTGATGACTCCTGCCATTGTCAGACGTCCATCTAAGCCTGTGTTCCTGATGTCCTGCCTGTGTTCCTGATGTCCTGCCTGTGTTCCTGAGGTCCACCCCGAGATGACGTCCTTCTGGGATCGGTGTCTGATGTTCTCCTGCTGAGCCTGTGCTACGTCCTATGCCTGAAAGATTGGCTGTCCTAGTATGCCCGTGCCAGATGACCCTGGACTGCATCAACCCGTGATGACTCCTGCCATCGTCAGACGTCCATCTAAGCCTGTGTTCCTGATGTCCTGCCTGTGTTCCTGATGTCCTGCCTGTGTTCCTGATGTCCTGCCTGTGTTCCTGATGTCCTGCCTGTGTTCCTGATGTCCTGCCTGTGTTCCTGATGTCCTGCCTGTGTTCCTGATGTCCTGCCTGTGTTCCTGATGTCCTGCCTGTGTTCCTGATGTCCTGCCTGTGTTCCTGATGTCCAGCCTGTGATCCTGATGTTCTGCCTGTGTTCCTGATGTCCTGAGGTCCACCCCGAGATGACGTCCTTCTGGGATCGGTGTCTGATGTTCTCCTGCTGAGCCTGTGCTACGTCCTATGCCTGAAAGATTGGCTGTCCTAGTATGCCCGTGCCAGATGACCCTGGACTGCATCAACCCGTGATGACTCCCGCCATTGTCTGACGTCTGAGTCGTGTACCCTTCCTAGACATGTGGAATCGGGATCCTGACATCATTATGTTCTTGTTATGTACTGTGCTATCATTTAAGTAAACTTTGTTTCTTCATACCTGAAGTTGTGCGGTGTAGTCTAGTTCTGCATATCTACATCTTGTTCACATGCTCAGCTGCCACAGTCCCTGCTCGCTACCGTTCCCTAGTCTGGGTAGGTCCAGGTTACTCTGTGGTCCAGTGGGTCCACATTGCGTTCCTTTTTGGGACGCTCGCCCACGTCGTCATGGTCTGGCGACGTGGAGGTGTCGGCTCGGCCACGTTTTGTGGTCGCAGCTGCAACAGAATGCTCTGGCCATGGACTCCGCTAAGCATGTGTGAACTGCAGAACTTTCCCGAGCCCCGTTTGGTCAGCGGATGAGACTGCTCGGAACCCACTTGGTAGTGGACTATATTGCCAAATCCAGCGCTTGGTCAGCGGTTGGATTGTTTGAGCTATGAACTCTGCTGCCATATTGTGAACTGTGGGACTTACCGCCTTACCCAAAAAGAATTTTCTTTGAAACTTTTTTTTTTTGGGTCTTCAGCAGAGGGGGCCTGAGGAGGGGATACTGTAACGCCGCTGGGTTTATACCTCGTTTCTTCGGCGTTACTTTTGCATTTCTCTGCTTTAACCCTTTCTCCTCTCCCCCTAATGTGCAGGGATACTGTTGTCTGTTACCTGTATGGATGCTGCTCAGTTCCCTGCCACCGCTGCGTAGCTGTACATGTGCTGTGATGACTTTGCTCTGCTGCATGGCCACTCGCATGTGCGGTCCCTGGCTGCCGCTTGGAAGCTAGCCTTGGCTTACGAGGTCCTCTGCAGCTGGTGCATGGCTTCTCACGTGTGTCCAGGCTAGCAGCCGCTGCCAGGTGCCCTTAGCCACAGTTCCTGTGCTGTCAGTGCTATAATGGTTTCTGTTTGTGCTTAGGGTGCGCGCGGCCTCACCTACCCTGCTTTTATCAGGGTTTGAGTGTGCACCTGTGTTGCTTCCTCAGCCTATTGCTGAGGAGCAGCTCCTATATAAACTTCCTCTTTGCTACTGGGCGGGGCCAGAGCATTGTATTGTGTTTCTGTGTCTTGCCTTGTGAGGTATCCAGCTCCCGTTCTGTCTGCAGTATGTTCTGGGAGAGCTGATGCCTGTCTCTCGCCTGTTCTGGGGGCCGAGTACCCAGATCCGCCTATCCTGGAGGCCATATATCCAGATCCGTTTGTGTCTTGTTTACCCGCCTGTTCTGGGGGCAGAGTACCCAGATCCGCCTATCCTGGAGGCTGAATATCCAGTACCTGATCTTGTCTGAACCTTTCTCTGTTATGTTTCTTAAGTCCTATTGTGTCTGGCACCCTGCACCCTGTGACTGAACTTTCCGGGCTCATCTTTCAAAGATGGAGTTCGGTGTTCTTGCTGAGCGCTTACTATTCTGTGCTCAGTCTTCCATGCGGTGCTAACCCTGTCTGGCCCAGTTCCAGTCCAGCGGAGTTAGCACCATCACGCTTGAGTTCCTTCCTAGGTCTGATGTCCGGAGCCTGACGGCCGAAGTTATGAACCTGATTACCTCCGCTACCTGGTCCTGTGCCCTCCGTGTCCCAGCCGATGACCTGGGCTGCCACGCCAGTGTCCAGCCTGTGTCTGATGTCCCTCCGGTGTCTGATGTCCTGATTCCTGGGCTGCCACGCCAGTGTCCCAGCCGATGACCTGGGCTGCCACGCCAGTGTCCCAGATGTCTTTCCGGTATTCCCGATGTCCTTTCGGTGTCCGATGTCCTGATTCCTGGGCTGCCACGCCAGTGTCCCAGCCGATGACCTGGGCTGCCACGCCAGTGTCCCAGATGTCCTGTCTGTGTCCAGCTGTCCTGCCTACGTCCAGATCTTCTGTCTGTGTCCAGATGTGTCCTGCCTGTGTCCAGATGTCCTGCCTGTGTCCTGAGGTCCACCCTGAGATGACGTCCTTCTGGATCGGTGTCTGATGTTCTCCTGCTGAGCCTGTGCTACGCCTGAGGCCTGAGAGAGAGGCCGTCCTAGTAAGCCCGTGCCAGATGACCCTGGACTGCATCACCCCGTGATGACACCTGCCTGGTGTCTGATGTTCTCCAGCTGAGCCTGTGCTACGCCTGAGGCCTGAGAGAGAGGCCGTCCTAGTATGCCCGTGCCAGATGACCCGGGACTGCATCAACCCGTGATGACTCCTGCCATTGTCAGACGTCCATCTAAGCCTGTGTTCCTGATGTCCTGCCTGTGTTCCTGATGTCCTGCCTGTGTTCCTGAGGTCCACCCCGAGATGACGTCCTTCTGGGATCGGTGTCTGATGTTCTCCTGCTGAGCCTGTGCTACGTCCTATGCCTGAAAGATTGGCTGTCCTAGTATGCCCGTGCCAGATGACCCTGGACTGCATCAACCCGTGATGACTCCTGCCATCGTCAGACGTCCATCTAAGCCTGTGTTCCTGATGTCCTGCCTGTGTTCCTGATGTCCTGCCTGTGTTCCTGATGTCCTGCCTGTGTTCCTGATGTCCTGCCTGTGTTCCTGATGTCCTGCCTGTGTTCCTGATGTCCTGCCTGTGTTCCTGATGTCCTGCCTGTGTTCCTGATGTCCTGCCTGTGTTCCTGATGTCCTGCCTGTGTTCCTGATGTCCTGCCTGTGTTCCTGATGTCCTGCCTGTGTTCCTGATGTCCTGCCTGTGTTCCTGATGTCCTGCCTGTGTTCCTGATGTCCTGCCTGTGTTCCTGATGTCCTGCCTGTGTTCCTGATGTCCTGCCTGTGTTCCTGATGTCCTGCCTGTGTTCCTGATGTTCTGCCTGTGTTCCTGATGTCCTGAGGTCCACCCCGAGATGACGTCCTTCTGGGATCGGTGTCTGATGTTCTCCTGCTGAGCCTGTGCTACGTCCTATGCCTGAAAGATTGGCTGTCCTAGTATGCCCGTGCCAGATGACCCTGGACTGCATCAACCCGTGATGACTCCCGCCATTGTCTGACGTCTGAGTCGTGTACCCTTCCTAGACATGTGGAATCGGGATCCTGACATCATTATGTTCTTGTTATGTACTGTGCTATCATTTAAGTAAACTTTGTTTCTTCATACCTGAAGTTGTGCGGTGTAGTCTAGTTCTGCATATCTACATCTTGTTCACATGCTCAGCTGCCACAGTCCCTGCTCGCTACCGTTCCCTAGTCTGGGTAGGTCCAGGTTACTCTGTGGTCCAGTGGGTCCACATTGCGTTCCTTTTTGGGACGCTCGCCCACGTCGTCATGGTCTGGCGACGTGGAGGTGTCGGCTCGGCCACGTTTTGTGGTCGCAGCTGCAACAGAGCCTTGTTCAAAAGAATCGATGACTTTCCTAAAATTTCTAACAAAGGTCTCCAGAAACTTAGAGAGCTAAGCGACCTACTAAAGGAAGTTCAAGTTGCCAAATACGAGGACGACCTACAGGGACTTGCATTTCTCAACACAGCCAGAGGTGTTAACCCTATAGTCCAGAAGTTGCCCTACAATCTACAGGAGAGGTGGCTCACACATGGTTCCACGTACAAATACAAACACAGTGTTCCATTTCCCCCCTTCTCCGTTTTTGTAGACTTTATACACCAACAAGCGAGAATTAGAAACGATCCCAGCTTTGACTTTGCAATGCCATATGCCACACCGTCACCACCTGCAAATCCACGCAGAACATCTGTGGCAGTACACAAGACTTATGTTTCTTCTCCAGGTTCTAATTACAGGTCTGCTGGCTGCTCCCAATCAGAGACAAAGGTGCAGGACCCTGACAAGCAGTGCCCACTACATCAGAAGCCTCATCCTCTCCTGAAATGCAGAGCCTTCAGAGGAAAATCTATGCCAGACCGCAGAAGCTTCCTGAAAGAGAACGGTATCTGCTACAAGTGCTGCTCGTCCACAACTCATCTCGCCAAGGACTGCAAGGTCAGTGTAAAATGCACAGAATGTGGCACCACAGACCATAACACTGCTCTACACCCTGGCCCAGCTCCATGGAGTGCACAAAACACGCCAGCTGACAGTGAGCATGGCGGGGAGGAAAGGAACACTGATACAGCTATGCCAGAGATCACTTCACAATGTACCGAGGTCTGCAAAGGGACAATAGACAGTAGGTCCTGTTCAAAAATATGCCTCGTCAGAGTATACCCAAAAGGCCATAGAGACCAGGCTGTAAGACTGTATGCTATCTTGGATGATCAAAGTAATCGATCCTTGGCTAGATCAACTTTCTTTGACCTATTCAACATCAAAGGGCCAAGCACTCCCTACTCATTAAAGACATGTGCAGGTACTGTGACAACAGCAGGCAGGAAAGCTACAGACTACCAAATCGAGTCATTAGACGGACAATTCTGCCTACCACTACCTACGATCATCGAATGTAACCAGATCCCAGACAACAGATCTGAAATCCCTACGCCAGATGTAGCAATCCATCACGCTCACTTAAAGCAAATAGCACACCTTATACCGCAACTCGACCATCAGGCCCAGATAATTCTGCTGTTGGGGAGAGATATCCTGCAGGTTCATAAAGTGAGACGTCATATCAATGGACTCCACAATGCTCCCTATGCCCAAAGGCTAGACCTAGGATGGGTCATAATTGGCAACGTATGCTTGGGACACATGCACGCCCCATCTTCTGTGACAAGCATGCTGACAAATACATTGGAGAAAGGACGACCATCTCTGTTTCAACCTTGTAACAATGAGTTCCATGTCAGGGAACTGCCACACAGCATCCAACTGCCCAATCATTTAATAGACTTTACTCACGACAGCAGTATAGTGTCGGGAAGCTATGAGGATCAGTTAGGGTGCACAGTCTTCCAGAGAACTAAACAGGACAACCAAGTGGCAATGTCGGTAGAGGACAAGTTGTTCTTAGAGGTAATGGACAAGGGACTCGTTAAAGATGAGACCAACAGCTGGGTCGCACCTCTTCCCTTCAAAACCCACAGACCACGTCTACCGAACAACAAAAATCAGGAATTACAACGTTTCTCCTCTCTCAAACGTAATCTGCAAAAGAAACCAGAGATGAAAGATCACTTTTTCTCCTTCATGTCAAAGATTTTTGAAAACTGTCACGCAGAACTAGCTCCCACTCTCAAAGACTCTGAAGAATGCTGGTTCCTACCCATGTTCGGAGTATACCACCCTAAGAAACCAGGCCAGATTAGAGTCGTGTTCGATTCCAGTGCCAAATTTAATGATGTCTCCCTAAATGACGTTCTACTAACAGGACCAGACCTCAATAACAAACTGCTGGGAGTACTTATGCGCTTCTGTAAGGATTCCATTGCCTTCATCGCTGACATCCAGCAAATGTTCCATTGTTTCCTTGTGAGAGAGAGAGACAGGAACTTCCTAAGATTCTTCTGGTACAGAGACAATGATCCTACTAAAGAAGTCACAGAGTACCGCATGAGAGTGCACATCTTCGGCAACAGTCCTTCCCCTGCCATCGCCATTTACGGACTCAAAAGGTCAGCTCAGGAAGGAGAAGCAGAATACGGAGAAGATGTCAGAAGATTCATAGAAAAGGACTTTTATGTCGACGACTGTCTAAAAGCCATGCCTTCAAATGAGACTGCCATCAGTCTTCTCAGGAGAGCCCAGGACATGCTTGCCTGCTCGAACCTTAGGCTTCATAAAATAGCCTCAAACAGCCAAGAACTCATGGAAGCATTCCCTTCTCAGGACCTATGTAATGGTCTCAGAGACCTGGACCTGGGGTCAGACCCCGCACCAATGCAACGCAGCCTCGGGCTTCTCTGGAATCTACAGTCAGACACTTTCACCTTTCAGGTCAACCAGGAAGAAAGGCCTTTTACACGTAGAGGCGTCCTGTCTACCATCAACAGTCTGTACGATCCCTTGGGTTTCGCAGCTCCTGTTACTATACAAGGCAAGGCCCTACTAAGAGACTTAACTAGGGAAACATCTGACTGGGATGCACCTCTGCCACCTGATAAGAGGATCCAGTGGGAAGAGTGGAAGAACTCGTTAGCGGCACTCTCCAACCTGAATGTGCCAAGACCATACGCCCCTGTGCCATCTACTGAAATACAAAGCCAAAGACTGTACGTATTTGCAGATGCTTCTGTCAAAGCGATTGCCGCTGTTGCCTACCTGAGAACTGTAGATTCCAAATGTCAGTGCCACATTGGTTTCATTATGGGAAAGGCCAAACTCGCACCACAACCAGAGCACACTATACCCAGGTTAGAGCTTTGTGCCGCAGTCCTAGCCATTGAGTTAGCAGAGTTCATCACATCCGAAATGGATATCGACCTGACACAGGCCAAGTTCTACTCGGACAGCAAAGTAGTCCTGGGATATATCCACAACGAAACCAGGCGATTCTACGTTTATGTAAATAACAGAGTGCTACGAATCAGGAGATCAGTTCATCCAAAGCAGTGGCATTACATACCCACAGACCAGAATCCTGCAGATCATGCAACTAGAGCAGTTGACGCAAGTCGACTAGGAAGCACAACGTGGCTGTCAGGACCAAAATTATTGCACATTGAGGAATGTTTTCCAGACACCTTTGAACTAGTAGGAGAGGACTCAGATGTTGAAATCCGCCCTCAGGTGTCTACACTTCATACAATGACCTCTGTCATCCAGCTTGGATCTTGCAGGTTCGACAGATTCTCAAGTTGGAAGTCACTTACTCGAGCTATTACCTGCCTGACTCATATAGCTCGCTCATTCAAGACCACCAGAACTTGTGGCACAGAAAAATGTAAAGGTTGGCATCTTTGTAAAAATACCTATGTTACCTCCGACTTAGAGTTCTCTAGAAATCACATCATCCTCACTGTTCAAAGAGAATCCTACTTTGCAGAAATCCAATGTCTTATCAACAAAGCTCCAATACCAGTGAGCAGCGTATTGAGAAAACTCGACCCATTCATCGACAACAGTGGCCTACTGAGAGTAGGAGGCCGACTCAAAGAAGCTGAGATGGGGTTTGTGGAGAAATTCCCTCTTATACTTCCCGGAAAATGTCATGTTGCCTACCTAATCGTACAACATTACCACAATCTGGTCAAGCGCCAATGGAGACAGGTACAAAGTCTTGCAAATACTTTCCGGGACAGGTGGCGCAAACAATATTTGTCTACCCTGCAGCCACGTACGAAGTGGCAATCTACTAAACCTAATCTGAACGTAGGTGACCTTGTTCTTGTGAAGGACTGTCAAATTCACCGGAACCAGTGGCCACTTGGTCTAGTTACCGCAACGTTCCCCAGCAAGGATGGCAATGTCCGCAAAGTTGAACTAAGGATGACCAAAGGGAATGAACCTAAGACATTTTCCAGACCGGTATCTGAACTGGTCCTATTGTTGCCTTCGGAAGAAAGGAGTAGTGACATCCGTTGATGTCAGACGGGGAGTGTTCTGTCTCCGCCATCTAAATTGTTACCTCCATTATCTGTTTGTATAATTTGCAGTTTCTCAGCCAGTATACAGGACTTGATATATTCATACCTTTATCTGTAGTGCTTTGGCTCCCTCTAGCGGTCAGAGATATGTTGACTGTTCTATTTTTCTGCTATGTATTTTTTATGTCTGATCCTCCTTTGCAATGCATTATGGTAGCTCAGCCCACATTTCCCTCCAGTTTTCATTCACTTCCTCTAGTTTGCCTTCCAGGGAAGACGCTTACACTTCATTCCCCTTGCGATTGCATTGCCGGTATGTCTTTATGTTTTTTCTCTAGATATTTCTGCTCTATATTAGCCTAGCTTAACCAGTTGCACTCCTAGTTCAGTTACTAGCCTTCTAAATGTAATGCATAATGTTTATCATGTTTAGTATGTATCGTTCTATACCATGTACTGATTCCATGTATATCATTGTTCACAGTTTCACCGCATCAATATACCAATACGTTTAATAAAGCACAGACTCAACCACAGTCTCCTTATTGGACCCGGTATAGCGGTTTAGCTGACTGGATAGCTACATGAGCCTGCCTCATTTAGTGAGGACAGAACAGGTATTATGATTACTATAGTAGCACAGGTATACCTGATTTTCTACGACTACTCCTGCTCACTGTGGGCATGACAGATTCACCGCTGGCAGGAGGTGGATTCTCTTGCTCCGCTGCTGTTGTGGCATCTGTTGCTTGAGCCCGCTGGTCTTCAGGTTGGTCTTGGGTCACATCTCTTTCTGGCACTACTAGTTGGGGAAAGGTCAGGACGGGTAATACGATGGCTTGATTTACCTGCGTCCATGACTGGGGAAAGTCTCCAAGAACGGTATGGATTTTATCTTCCTCCTCTTCTACAGGTTGATTGGCATCTTGGTCTTCCTCTTTGTTTCTTAATTGATCAGGGCATATCTTCAAATAATCTCTCGACACTGCTGCTGAGGTTTCTCCTCCATCTTTACTAATGAGGCATACCTTGGTATTATCGAAGTTTAAAGGCAGGACGGTGTATGGTTCAGCCTCCCACTGATCATCTAGTTTGTGCATCCTCCTTTTCCTTTTGAGGACTTGTTCTCCAGGTACTAAAGGAGTAGCCGGAGCTTGTTGGTTGTAGCTCTTTTCCTTTCTTTGACTGGCTTGAGACAAACTTCGTTCCACGCACTCTTGCACTTTTTGGTATTGCTGCTGCCGCTCTGTATCCCAGTCTGCATCTGGTGATGTCGTTTCAGCATAAGACAGGGCCACAAGGGGTAGTGTATTACAGCGTAAGACCTTACTCTATGTTGAAAATTTTTACTCACCTAATGTTTTTTGTGCCTATTAATTGCTGTTCATAGGGAGTGAGTCCTATATATAGTCTCCCTTTCAGCTTTGAAGGTGTTCTTCAGCTATATGATCCTTGTTGGATCATCTGCCTGTTTGTGTGTCTTTATTTTAAACTTGTGGAAATTACAGTAAAAGTTACATTTTATGAGTTTTTCTTTATAATTCCCTTTTTTTGCTATAGCTATTTTTTTGTGGATTGCAAAAAACATCACAGAGACATAATAGCATAGCTACCGGTAATGCCACTGCTGCTGCAACTGTTGCAGTCGCCAATATAGTTATTCCCTGCGGTAGAGAAGGGAGACACAATCGCCCTTGTACTACCGCTCTCTGTTCTGTAGACCACAGGTCGCTTTAAACCGGGACTCCGCTGTCCTGTGCATGCGATGACAGTGCATTAATCTGCCCACACTTTGTGAGGTGCACTCTTCAGGATCCTGGATTAGGTGAGTATAGGATGTTTTTTATTTGATGTAAAACATGTGGTGGTACTGTGGGGGCATCATAAAGTATGGGGGGATCCTCAAACAATGTGGGACTCCCTCATACAATGTGTGGCCTACTGTGGGGGGCCGCCTCATACATTGTAGGGACTACTGTGGGGTGCACTTATACAGCATGGAAGCTAATGCGGGGGCAATTATACAGCATGAGAGCTAATATGGGGTCATTATACAGCATGGGAACTCGTGGGACCATTATATAGTATGGGAGCTACCATATGCTCATTATACAGCATGGGAGTTAATATGGGGGCCATTATCCAGCATGAGAATTAATTTGGGGCCATTATACAGCGTGGAAGCTAATATAGGAGCCATTAAACAGATGGGAGCTAATGTGGGGGCCATTATACAGTGTGGAAGCAAATTGCGAGGCCATTATACAACATGGGAACTAATCCGGGGACCATTATATAGCGTGGCAGTTAATGCGGGGACCATTATACAGTTTGGTAGCTAATGCAGGGACCATTATATAGCGTGGCAGTTATTGCAGCAGCTATTATACAGCGTGGGAGCTAATGCGAGGGCCATTATATAGCATGGCAATTAATGCGGGGGCAATTATACACCAAGGACGCTAATGCAGGTGTAATTATACAGCATGACAGTTAATGCTGGGGCCATTGTACAGCGTTGAAGGTAATGCAGGGGCCATTATTCAGCATGGAAGCTAATGTGGGGGCCATTATACTGCCCGGAATCTAATGTGGGGACCATTACACAGTTTGAAGGTGCCTATATACAGTGTAGGAACTACTGTGAGGGCCATCATACACTGTGACGGTCTTTATACACTGTGGGAGCTACTGTAAAGTGCCTTCATAAACTGTGGAGACTACTTTGTGGGCTATTATACAATGTGGGAGCTAATGTGAGGGCCATTAAACAGTTTAGAGGCTACTCTGTGGGCCCTCATAAAGTATGGGGACCATTATACAATGTGGGGGCTACTGTGAGGACCATTAAAGAGTGTGGAGACTACTGTTTGGGCACAAAGGAGACATTTTACTATATAAGGGGCACAATGGTGGCATTATTATGCAGTAAGAGGACCATTGTTTTTGTGCCACACAGCAGGTGCAGTAATAGGGACACATGGCAGTATCTCAGCATTGGGTTATCAGCAGGATGAGGAGTTTGTGTAGGTTCGGAATAGATGGGGACGGTGCTCAAAAATGTGAGATGTCAAATGTGTCTTTGTTGTAATCTCTGCAGATGAGTTGTGGCTGGAAGCAGTTGTCATGTTGGTCTGAGCACGATGGAAATGATGGCAAAAATGAACGACTTCATCAGAAAGAACGTCAGTTGTAAGTCACCATCTGTAACTGTGCTGTAATCTCTTATATGTTGTGTAGGCCTGGTATCTAGCACTATTTGGTCACCGACCGTATGGCGATATTATCAGTGTTGGCCATTGTGTAGAGAATTTTTGCAGTTACGTCACGGTCATCTGGGGAGGTTCACCTATACCCACGATTAGGGTGCAGCACCGTAGTTGTAATCAGGGTGACCTGGTTAGGGGCCCACCTTTTGCCCTCCCTGTAGATGAACCACTTCAGAGACATGTTTGTTTTTCATCAGAGGCACTGACCCATACAAATTTATAGGGTCAGTGACAGCACACAGATAGGATCCATTAACACTGCATTGGATCAGAAAAGCTTTGCAGTTTATTTATTTAATTGATATGTGAAAATTACTGATGATAAAAACAGACACTGACCAAACCCTCATGAAAATCGGATCCAACCCACTGATGACACATCAGATTGTTTTTTTGTGAAAAAATCATGGACATCAGAATGAAATCTAAAGGTCTTTACTGGTTTGGAAAAACCCTGTCCCTGGGCTGCAGTTTGTTTTTTTGTTCTCTTCTCAGGCTTCTGGGGCCTACGCTCACCCTCCGCCGCTGCTTGTGGTGTCCTTTATTGTCTGCAGTGCTAAGGTCACGCCGACAGTGCTGTGTATTACATTGTACGGAAGATCCCATGAAAATGAACTAGAACTGCCGACAAATCTTCACTGTGTATGAGCAGCCTCAGGACGCTACATGTAGATGTCTGTATTATACATGTACACTCATTATTGCTATTCTGGTCACAGCCGCCATGAAGGCGGTGACCATAATACCAAGTAAACATATGGGTGATGACATGCCGCGATTCTCTAATCATGGAGAATTCATCAGTAAATACGGGCAGGATTCTACCTTTGTACATGCAGACACAAGTGTTATCTCAGATACAATCTTTCTGGGTAAGGGGGAGAGGGGGATGGTGCAGGGGCCCTTATTTAGTGTCTTTCCCCTGGGGGCAGCATGGAAGGTCACTGGCTAATAGTGATGCAACTCATTTCTGCCAGAGGCGCTTCTGGGGAGACAGATTGCTGCTTCTGATGCCTCATACAAATTTATCATGTGTCTGCACTTGCTGCCGGTCAGCACACAATGGCTGGCAATATGGCAAAAACCAGCCGCGAGAGGCAGATCCCCTTCTAATAAAATGTTAATAGCACATCGCCCAGTTTCCAATTTCCTGTTCTGCTGTATTCTCTGTCATTACACTTCCTTATCTCACCATCAAATTACCTTCCAATTCATTACCCTCCAGGTTCTGCCTGAACCTTTCATCTTGCAGAAACCACTATTATTCATCAAAGTTTGCACACAAAGCTGCGGTGATCAGTCATCTCTAAAGACTGGTTTACGCGAAGCCATTGTGGGTATGATCTGATCGATTCTCTGCACTCGCTGTCCGGTGAAAATGCTAAAAATATTGTTTGTCTGGTGAAAATCAGTTGTGATAATTTATTGAGCAGTAAATGCTCATCCTCTGACTTGTCCTGTTGTATTTGTTCAAGTGCATATACATCCCCAATTCCAAGGATGTTGGGACGACATATCAAATCTAAAGAAACACGAATGCAATAATGTGGAAATCTCTTATAGCCATATTTAATTCACAACACAAGAAGAGGAAAGATAGCAATCTTCATTTGAAGTAACTCATTTAGACATTGATGGCAGCAACACATCTCAAAAAAGTTGGGGCAGGGTCATGTCTACCATTGTATCACATCCCCTTTCTTGTTACAACAGTCTGTAAAGTATTAGGAGAGGAGCGTTGTCCCATTCTTGTCTGATGTAAGATTCTAGCTGCTCAGTTGTGATGGGTGAATGTACTTGGATTGGTGTTATTCGAGCATGCTCGTGTGCTGAGTGAATTTAGCATGCTCGGAAAATATGTTCGAGTCCCCGCAGCTGCATGTCTCGCTGCAACACATGCAGGGATTGCCTAACAAACAGGTATGAGTACAATGCATAGGTGTGCATTCACACTGTGGCCATGTAACAGACAGGACCTGAAACAAAAAGAAAAAATACCCTGTAATAAGTAAGTGAATAGTAATGCATGGAAATAACATAGGGTACTTAGTTAACGCTATTTTGATCACAAAAGTGTAAACGCTATACCACCGCGACAAGCAGGCTTGGACTGGCCCACAGGAGAACAGAAGAATCCTCCGGTAGGCCCCTGTGCAAGAAAAGTCCACCTCCCTCTTATATGAGCAGTACTTGCCACTATATACTTACTGTAAGTCACTAAGTACAGAGAAAGGCAGCATCTTATTCGTATAACAATCTACCCAGTTCATTGTTACATAAATTTGTGATTGAGGATGATGTCACATTTGCATGTAACATAAAAGTGGTGCCCTAGAGTTGGTTACTGGTGGGCCCTTGGTACCCCAGTCCGACACTGGCGACTAGGTGTAGCCAATCAGGACGGTTCCTAACTCTTGTAGTTCACCTCACTATGTGTCAGCAGTCTGACAGACCCAGCATCCATGGTTTCAATAAAGAATATGAAATGCTGGTTCATCCAACCACACAACAGTTTTCCTTTTCAAAAAAGAAAAGAATGTCCAGCTTCACCGAATCCGTAAAAAAGAGTTTTCTTTATTCACATACTTTTAAGCATAGAGGATACAGACTTCAGCACAAGCCATATGGGTAAGAATCTCAACGCGTTTCTGGAGACTAAGCTCCCTTAATCATGACCATGCCCAACTGCGGGCAAAGCCGAAAAGCATTAGTGTGCATGCGCCGGCGCACTATGTCCCGGAAGTATTTCACTGTGTTGCGGGACATAGTGCGCCGGCGCATGCGCACTAATGCTTTTCGGCTTTGCCCGCAGTTGGGCAAAGCATACTGCGCGTGCACAAGGCAAGATTGCCTTGCGCAGGCGTGTACTACGGAGGACACAGCATGAACTTCAATCCAATATTGCGGCCAGCATGCAGCCAGTGGGTAAGGAAAGGGTGAATCAAACACCCGAAAACCCCGCCCATATGACCGCAAACCTGTCCCGCTAAATTCAGGTGACAGGTTCCTTTTAAATAATCAATTAATACTAGTCACCATCCACGAACATGATATAATAAAGTGTCTATGTGCATAGTGCTACTTTGTTTAATCTCAAATAAGGTGCATGGGATCACATCATATTACCTGTGTGGTGTGCCGATACTGCAGCATCTCACCCCGACGCGCGTTTCACCTATTCTTCTTCCGGGGGCTCCGGCGCAGGCATACTTTGTCTGCCCTGTTGAGGGCAGAGCAAAGTACTGCAGTGCGCAAGCGCCGGGAAAGGTCAGAAAGACCCGGCGCCTGCGCACTGCAGTACTTTGCTCTGCCCTCAACAGGGCAGACAAAGTACGCCTACGCAAAAGCCACAACAGGACGCAAAGAAGAGGACGTCATCACATGAAAATGGGAGGTGCCAGACTCGGACCTTCGATTCCCATTGGACCGGATCGCACCGGGACCGCTCCTGGGTGAGTATAATCTAACTTGTCTTCTCTTTCAGGTTACATCGGGGGGGGGGGGGGGCTTATCTACAGCATTATAGAATGCTGTAGATAAGCCCCTGATGGCGGTGGCCTTAGCTTATAGGCCTAAAATGGGGTGACAGATTCCCTTTAAAGGGAACCTGTCACCCCCATAATCGAAGATGAGCTAAGCCCACCGGCATCAGGGGCTTATCTCCAGCATTCTGTAATGCTGTAGATAAGCCCCCAATGTAACCTGAAAGATGAGAAAAAGAGGTTAGATTATACTCACCCAGGGGCAGTCCTGCTGCGGTCCGGGTCCAATGGGTGTCGCGGTCCGGTCTGGGGTCTCCCATCTTCTTACGATGACGTCCTCTTCTTGTATTCACGCTGCGGCTCTGGCGCAGGCGTACTTTGTCTGCCCTCAACAGGGCAGATAAAGTACACGCTGCGTCGGAGCCACAGCGTGAAGACAAGAACAGGACGTCATCCTATGAAGATGGGAGGCCCCGGAGCGGACCAAGACGCCCATCGGACCGGACCGCCCACCCAGGTGAGTATAATCTAACCTATTTTTCTCATCTTTCAAGATACATAGGGGGCTTATCTACAGCATTCCAGAATGCTGTAGATAAGCCCCTGATGCTGGTGGGCTTAGCTCACCTTCGATTTTTGGGGTGACAGGTTCCCTTTAAATGATATTCAGATCAAGGGACTGTGAGGGCCATTGTAAAACCTTCAGCTTTCACCTTTTGTGGTAGTCCATTGTAGATTTTGACGTGTGTTTAGTATCATTATCCTTTTCTAGAAGCCATCCTCTTCAATTTCAGCTTTTTTACAGATGGTGTTATGTTTGCATCAAGAATTTGTTGAAATGTCATTGAATCCATTCTTCCCTCTGCCCATGAAATGTTCCCAGTGCCATTGGCTGCAACACAACCGCAAAAAATGATTGATCCATCCCCATGTTTAAAGGTTGGTGAGATGTTCTTTTCCTGAAATTCTGTGCCCTTTTTTCTCCACACATACCTTTGATCATTGTGTTCTAAGAGTTCTATTTTAACCTCATACTGTAGGTCCACGGGACTTGTTTCCAAAATGCATCAGGCTTGTTTAAATGTTCTTTTGCATACTTCTGACGCTGAATTTTATGGTGAGGACGCAGGAGAGGTTTTCTTTGGATGACTCTTCCATGAAAGCCATATTTGTGCAGTTGTCTCTAAACAGTAGAACAATGCACCACAACTCCAGAGTCTGTTAAATCTTTCTGAAGGTCTTTTGCAGTCAAGCGGGGGTTCTAAATTGCCTCTGTAACAATCGTACCAGCAGCTCGTACTAGAATTTTGCTGTGTCTTCCAGACCTTATCTTGACCACATCTGTTTCTGTTAAAGGGAACCTGTCACCCCGTTTTTTGAAGATGAGCTAAAAAAAGCGTTAAATAGGGGCAGAGCTGGGCGTTACATTAGTGTCTTTTGTGTGCCTTTATTACCCACCTATGCTGCTGAAATACCTTTGTAAAGTCGCCGTTTTCTGCTGTCACTCACGCTGGTCTGGTCCTATGGGTGTGGTGACAGCGCTGTTTCTCCCCCAGATCAGGCTCATCATTCCGTTGGTGGCGTAGTGGTGTGCGCATGTCCAACAGAGAATATCCACTGCCCAGGAGATGAAAAAGAGCGCGATCTGCGCTATTCAGCCGTTTACCGGTGGGCGTGGCCATCTTTCCTGTGGCCGCGCGTGCGCAGATGGAGCGCTCTGCTGCCCGGGGCTTCAGGAAAATGGCTGCGGGATTCCGCGCGTGCGCAGATGGAGATCGCGGCGGCCATTTTCCTGAAGCCCCGGGCAGCAGAGCGCTCCATCTGCGCACGCGCGGCCACAGAAAGATGGCTGCGCCCACTGGTAAACGGCTGAATAGCGCAGATCGCGCTCTTTTTCATCTCCTGGGCAGTGGATATTCTCTGTTGGACATGCGCACACCACTATGCCACCAACGGAATGATGAGCCTGATCTGGGGGAGAAAAAGCGCTGTCACCACGCCCATAGGACCAGACCAGCGTGAGTGACAGCAGAAAACGGCGACTTTACAAAGGTATTTCAGCTGCATAGGTGGGTAATAAAGGCACACAAAAGACACTAATGTAACGCCCAGCTCTGCCCCTATTTAACGCTATTTTTAGCTCATCTTCAAAAAATGGGGTGACAGGTTCCCTTTAACTGCCATTTCTTATTTACATTCTGAACTAAGGAAAGGGTAACCTGAAAACACTTTGCTTTCTTCTTATAGCCTTCTCCTGCTTTGTTAGCCTCCACCATTTTCATTTTCAGAGTGCTAGGCAGCTACTTAGAAGAACTCATGGCTGCTGTTTTTTGACACAAGGTTAGAGGAGGCTGGGTTTTTATAAGGCTGGGAAATTTACATCACCTGGCCTTTCCCAATGATGTACGGTATCTCACGCTAAGGGTGATCAAAAAATTAATGATCTCCACTATGGTACTTTCTAAAATCAATATTTTATTGATATAAATCAGTAAAATTCTAAAGGATAAAACATAACAAGAAGGGTACAAAATCCAACACGAGGGACTGCACTGCCATAGGATTTAACAACAAACAAGGCTGAACAGTTAAACATGAATGACCCAATTCCCACTTATAAAGTGCCCTTATGCATGATGAATTACATATTGTACCTGCCTAAGTGCATGCATGTAAACCAGACATAAATGTCTCACTATAGCAATTAGTGGTAAGTCAACGCTTATCCCCATGGTGGTTTAACACATACCGCACAGTAAACAATGGCATTTATAAGATTAATGGACAATAATGGGTTGTATACCTTTCAGTCAGCCACGTGAAAAATTCCTCGGCATCCCGCTGCTCCGACGCGCGTTTCGCTAATGTTTCTTCAGGCCCGAAGAAGCATTAGCGAAACGCGCGTCGGAGCAGCGGGATGCCGAGGAATTTTTCACGTGGCTGACTGAAAGGTATACAACCCATTATTGTCCATTAATCTTATAAATGCCATTGTTTACTGTGCGGTATGTGTTAAACCACCATGGGGATAAGCGTTGACTTACCACTAATTGCTATAGTGAGACATTTATGTCTGGTTTACATGCATGCCCTTAGGCAGGTACAATATGTAATTCATCATGCATAAGGGCACTTTATAAGTGGGAATTGGGTCATTCATGTTTAACTGTTCAGCCTTGTTTGTTGTTAAATCCTATGGCAGTGCAGTCCCTCGTGTTGGATTTTGTACCCTTCTTGTTATGTTTTATCCTTTAGAATTTTACTGATTTATATCAATAAAATATTGATTTTAGAAAGTACCATAGTGGAGATCATTAATTTTTTGATCACCCTTAGCGTGAGATATAGAGTTATTGGTGGTACAGTGCCCTCTATATAAAAGGGCTTTAGTAGCATTATTTTGAGCAAAAAATCTGTGAAATATATAACTTTCCCAATGATGATTGAGAACAAGCCATAACCCTAACAGGCTAATTAAGGTCTGAAACCTTGGACAAAGTTGTCGGACCACACCAATCTCCTAGGGTGCCCAAACTTTTGCATTGGCTCATTTTTTTTCCTCTTTTTGCAATTTTTAAAATGTGAAAAGTTACAATACATTTTTCTTTAATTGCCTAAAATACAAGGGAAATATGTCATTCTTTAACTTTAGGCCTTTTGGAGATCATTTCATCTTCAACTCTTCACAATAACAGTAATTTTGACCATGGGTGCTCAAACTTTTACAAGCGACTGTCTGTATCTACCTAATAACTAGCTATCTGTTATCTATTTAATATGTTTCTATCATCTACCTATATATTTAAGATTTTTCAGTTTTTTCTTGGTTGCTAGGAGGGTTCTGGATGTGAACGTCCTGTATTTGTCTGTTGAAATTTCCTGGATTATTTGACATATCTGTGTAAAAATTGGATGGCATACGCAGGGGCCATGTGCCGTCCGTTTTTACTGCATCCATAAACTTGCATAGTTTATGGATTGCCTGCGGGTCTTTAAAATCCAGCGACATCATTATATTTTTTATTTGTTGCTATATTTCTAAGAAATTAGTGGTTTCATACATATGTAAATGAGGCATTAAGAGCTCTGGGCATGACAGAGCACTTCCCGAGCCTCCGCAGGTTATTTCCCCGCCCAGCACCAGCCTCTTTAGCTCTTGATTGGTCACTCAGTGTCTGATTTCCCTGCTTAGTGCTTGATGTCCCACAGACAATGACCTATAAATCAAGAGACTGGGTGGGGAAACACCTCAGGAAGTGCTCTGACATGCCCAGAGCACTTAACGTCTCATTTACATATGAATGATAACACTAATTACTGGAGAATGCAGCAACAGATAGAAGTTATAAAGGTGGTGGATTTACATTTCAAAGAGCTGCATGTGGTTTGGCAGGGTAGATGTTACAGACAAATTCCCTTTAACGCTTTCATTTCCAGAGCGCACAGTTGAGAAGAAGCAGCGGTGCAGACATGCCAAAACGGAGCCATTGTCTTCACCCAGGAAAATGAAGTCCAAAATATGAACAATTGGGCTCCGTTTGAGCTATTTTCTGTCAGTGTAGCTCATTTATCTGTCGCCTATCACCTGTGGTCTATAACTACCTACAAACAGTAAGAATGAAGCAGTGGTCGCATATATGTTGTGGGTGCAGCCTTCAGATTATCATCTGACTATCCTTGTCTCCATAAATCCGTCCGTCTGTCTCAGGATCTGGTCCAAAACAATCCATGAGCCCACTGCAGACCAAAAACTAATCACAAAGCAGAATGCCACCTGCTTAGGAGATGGCGGTGCCCAGGCTCGGACTGGCCCACAGGGTAACAGAGGAATCCCCCGGAGGGCCCCTGTGCAGATCTGGGCCCCCAACCCCACTGTATGGGCAGTGCTTGGCATAATTCACTTCACTCTGCACAGGAAAAAAGCAGCATCTCATCAGTAACCAAACTCCCCAGTGTATGATTATAGAGACATACAGGTAAATCTGTGATGGAGGGTCCTGTAATATTTGTATGCAGGTGAAACGTGCCACCCCCCAAAGTCATTGTTACTGGTGGTCCCTTGGCACCCCAGTCCCACACTGGCAGTGCCCCTCACCTATGCAGCCCCATGGATCGATCACACAGCCCTCATCTGCACATTGCAGTAATCGTTCCTTCATTATGACATAATCTATTTGAAAGAATTCTGATTTCTGATAAATGAAAAAAAATCTATAATAATGAAGTGAAGGAGCCACATTGCAGCGGCGGTCGCCCGAGTACACAGCCCCGCTCTGCCCGGCGCACCGGTCGCCGCCGCTGTCTATGAATGAACGGTCCCCTTCCTCGCATTCATGTCTGCGCTGCCGATCACTCCCCCGCCCCGCGTGTCCCCTCCCCGGGCAGTGACGTGCCTGCTGGCGGGTGGCAGGAGGAGGTGCACAGTCTCCGGGAGAGAAGACCCGAGCACAGAGCCGGAGCCTGGTACACTGCCGCAGGGACAAAGGCACCGGAGACAGCAGCCCCGCTCCGTCCGGCAGTGCCCGTCTGCAGCCCGGGAGCTCCCTGCAAGCTGCGGGCTGTGCCCATGTCCTGGACTGGTGGCTCCTCCTGTACAGGTCAGTGCTGTCTCCTGCGCCAGCAGAACAGGAGTTGTGGGATTGTTACCACACACGGGTGCTATACACAGGCTGTTATTACACACGGGTGCTATACACAGGCTGTTACCACACAGGGGTGGTATACACAGGCTGTTACCACACACGGGTGCTATACACAGGCTGTTACTACACACGGGTGCTATACACAGGCTGTTATTACACACGGGTGCTATACACAGGCTGTTACTACACATGGGTGGTATACACAGGCTGTTACTACACACGGGTGCTATACACAGGCTGTTACTACACACGGGTGCTATACACAGGCTGTTACTACACAGGGGTGCTATACACAGGCTGTTACTACACAGGGGTGCTATACACAGGCTGTTACCACACACGGGTGCTATACACGGGCTGTTACTACACACGGGTGCTATACACGGGCTGTTACTACACACGGGTGCTATACACGGGCTGTTACTAGACACGGGTGCTATACACAGGCTGTTACTACACACGGGTGCTATACACAGGCTGTTACTACACACGGGTGCTATACACAGGCTGTTACTACACAGGGGTGCTATACACAGGCTGTTACCACACACGGGTGCTATACACGGGCTGTTACTACACAGGGGTGGTATACACAGGCTGTTA
Source organism: Ranitomeya variabilis (assembly GCF_051348905.1). Lineage (NCBI taxonomy): Eukaryota > Metazoa > Chordata > Amphibia > Anura > Dendrobatidae > Ranitomeya > Ranitomeya variabilis. The sequence continues at coordinate 996,511,908 of NC_135232.1, read as the reverse complement.
CCACACACGGGTGCTATACACGGGCTGTTACTACACAGGGGTGGTATACACAGGCTGTTACCACACACGGGTGCTATACACAGGCTGTTACTACACAGGGGTGGTATACACAGGCTGTTACTACACACGGCTGCTATACACAGGCTGTTACCACACACGGGTGGTATACACAGGTTGTTACCACACACGGGTGCTATACACAGGCTGTTACTACACATGGGTGCTATACACAGGCTGTTACTACACACGGCTGCTATACACAGGCTGTTACCACACACGGGTGCTATACACAGGCTGTTACTACACACGGGAGCTATACACAGGCTGTTACTACACACGGGTGCTATACACAGGCTGTTACTACACAGGGGTGGTATACACGGGCTGTTACTACACAGGGGTGGTATACACAGGCTGTTACTACACACGGCTGCTATACACAGGCTGTTACCACACACGGGTGGTATACACAGGTTGTTACTACACAGGGGTGGTATACACAGGCTGTTACTACACACGGGTGCTATACACAGGCTGTTACTACACACGGCTGCTATACACGGGCTGTTACTACACACGGCTGCTATACACAGGCTGTTACTACACACGGGTGCTATACACGGGCTGTTACTACACACGGGTGCTATACACGGGCTGTTACTACACACGGGTGCTATACACAGGCTGTTACTACACAGGGGTGCTATACACAGGCTGTTACCACACACGGGTGGTATACACAGGCTGTTACTACACACGGGTGGTATACACAGGCTGTTACCACACACGGGTGCTATACACGGGCTGTTACTACACAGGGGTGCTATACACAGGCTGTTACCACACACGGGTGCTATACACAGGCTGTTACTACACAGGGGTGGTATACACAGGCTGTTACCACACACGGGTGCTATACACAGGCTGTTACTACACAGGGGTGGTATACACAGGCTGTTACTACACACGGCTGCTATACACAGGCTGTTACCACACACGGGTGGTATACACAGGTTGTTACCACACACGGGTGCTATACACAGGCTGTTACTACACATGGGTGCTATACACAGGCTGTTACTACACAGGGGTGGTATACACAGGCTGTTACCACACACGGGTGCTATACACAGGCTGTTACTACACACGGGAGCTATACACAGGCTGTTACTACACACGGGTGCTATACACAGGCTGTTACTACACAGGGGTGGTATACACGGGCTGTTACTACACAGGGGTGGTATACACAGGCTGTTACTACACACGGCTGCTATACACAGGCTGTTACCACACACGGGTGGTACACACAGGTTGTTACTACACACGGGTGCTATACACAGGCTGTTACTACACACGGGTGCTATACACAGGCTGTTACTACACACGGGAGCTATACACAGGCTGTTACTACACACGGGTGCTATACACAGGCTGTTACTACACAGGGGTGGTATACACGGGCTGTTACTACACAGGGGTGGTATACACAGGCTGTTACTACACACGGCTGCTATACACAGGCTGTTACCACACACGGGTGGTACACACAGGTTGTTACTACACAGGGGTGGTATACACAGGCTGTTACTACACACGGGTGCTATACACAGGCTGTTACTACACAGGGGTGGTATACACAGGCTGTTACTACACACGGCTGCTATACACAGGCTGTTACCACACACGGGTGGTATACACAGGTTGTTACCACACACGGGTGCTATACACAGGCTGTTACTACACATGGGTGCTATACACAGGCTGTTACTACACAGGGGTGGTATACACAGGCTGTTACCACACACGGGTGCTATACACAGGCTGTTACTACACACGGGAGCTATACACAGGCTGTTACTACACACGGGTGCTATACACAGGCTGTTACTACACAGGGGTGGTATACACAGGCTGTTACTACACACGGCTGCTATACACAGGCTGTTACCACACACGGGTGGTACACACAGGTTGTTACTACACAGGGGTGGTATACACAGGCTGTTACTACACACGGGAGCTATACACAGGCTGTTACTACACACGGGAGCTATACACAGGCTGTTACTACACACGGGTGCTATACACAGGCTGTTACTACACAGGGGTGGTATACACGGGCTGTTACTACACAGGGGTGGTATACACAGGCTGTTACTACACACGGCTGCTATACACAGGCTGTTACCACACACGGGTGGTACACACAGGTTGTTACTACACAGGGGTGGTATACACAGGCTGTTACTACACACGGGTGCTATACACAGGCTGTTACTACACAGGGGTGGTATACACAGGCTGTTACTACACACGGCTGCTATACACAGGCTGTTACCACACACGGGTGCTATACACAGGCTGTTACTACACACGGGTGCTATACAGCGGCTGTTACTACACACGGGTGCTATACACAGGCTGTTACCACACAGGGGTGGTATACACAGGCTGTTACTACACAGGGGTGGTATACACAGGCTGTTACTACACAGGGGTGGTATACACAGGCTGTTACTACACAGGGGTGGTATACACAGGCTGTTACTAAACACGGGTGGTATACACAGGCTGTTACTACACACGGGTGCTATACACTGGCTGTTACTACACACGGGTGGTATACACAGGCTGTTACTACACACGGGTGGTATACACAGGCTGTTACTACACACGGGTGATATACACAGGCTGTTACTACACACGGGTGCTATACACAGGCTGTTACTACACAGGGGTGCTATACACAGGCTGTTACTACACACGGCTGCTATACACAGGCTGTTACTACACACGGCTGCTATACACAGGCTGTTACTACACAGGGGTGCTATACACAGGCTGTTACTACACACGGCTGCTATACACAGGCTGTTACTACACAGGGGTGGTATACACAGGCTGTTACTACACACGGGTGCTATACACTGGCTGTTACTACACACGGGTGGTATACACAGGCTGTTACTACACACGGGTGGTATACACAGGCTGTTACTACACAGGGGTGGTATACACAGGCTGTTACCACACATGGATGATATGCACAGGCTGTTACTACACATGGATGGTATACACACGCTGTTACCAAGTATACCATTTGTTGCATAACACTGCACTGTATATAGTATATACCATGTATTACACTGCACTGTATATAATATATACCATGTATTACATTACACTGCACGTATATAATATACACCATGTATTACACTGTACTGTATATAATATATGCCATGTATTGCATAACACTGCACTGTATATAATATATATACCATGTATTACACTGCACTGCATATAGTATACATCATGTATTACACTGCACTCTATATAATATATACCATGTATTACACTGCACTGTATGTAATATGCCATGTATTGCATAACACTGCACTGTATATAATATATATACCATGTATTGCACTGCACTGTATGTAATATATACCATGTATTACACTGCACTGTATATAGTATACACCATGTATTACACTGCACTGTATATAGTATACACCATGTATTACGCTGCACTGTATAAAATATATTCCATGTATTACACTGCACTTTATATAATATACTCCATGTATTACACTGCACTGTATATAGTATACACCATGTATTACAGAACTGCATATATTATACATCATGTATTACATTACACTGCACTGTATATATACACCATGTATTACACTACACTGTATGTAATATACACCATATATTACAGCACTGTATATATTATACACCATGTATTACATTACACTGCACTGTATATAATATACCCCACCATGTATTACACTGCACTGTATATAATAATGACCATGTATTACGCTGCACTGTATATAATATATACCATGTATTACATTATACTGCACTGTATATAGAATACACTGTGTGTTACACTACACCATATATAATATACTGTATATAACACGTATTAGTTCACTGTGTATAATATATGTATACCATGTATTACACTTCACTGTATATAATATACAGTATGTATTACAGCAATGTCTATAAAATACACCATGTATTACACTCCACTGTATATAATATACACCATGTATTAAAGCATTATATATATTATATGCCATGTATTACACTGCACTCTATATAATATATATATATATATATATATATATATATATATATATATATATATATGCCATGTATTACACTGCACTGTATATAATATACACCATGTATTACAGCAATGTATATATTATACACCATGTATTATATTGCACTGTATATAATATACACCATGTATTACATTACACTGCACATAATAAATGCTATAATATCTGGCCTTCCACTATATATTTTGCACTATGTAACAAAGCAGACCACACTCGCCCTCATATTAGTTGTGGCCAACAGTTTATGACTGACACACTTTGGCTTTTACAGAGTTTGCTGCCTCGGTGTTTTTAGATCTTTTAGTCAGATGTTTCTGTGGTTACTGAAGTACAATTATCAGCATTTCATAAGATTTCATACTTTTTTTTTGACAAATACATCAAGTTTGTGGAACGTGTGACAATTCTCCACTATCTGTGGACGGGGAGTACTCACTTAGCCGGTCATTGAGGCTTTCGCTGGGACACTCGGGGATAAAGCAAAAGTCCATTCGGTTTATTAATACACAGCATAAACCGAATCTCAGGTACTTGGTAACATGCAGCACCCCGTGCACCGTCTGGCAACCGTTCGGCTCTACAGTACCCATGGTCCTCGCTGAGCCTTGGTGTGCCTAACACGGATTAGTGTCCGTTAACTGTCCGTGTCGACCCCACAGGTTCCCGGTTACCTCTTATCCTCAGAGGGGTCCTCTCCGGAGGTATACCACTGGCCTTCTCTCTCCAGCTCAGCCTAGCCAGCACTGCCCGTGCACAAACACACAGATTCCATCTTGGGTGTTCAGACACATCCCCTTGGGTGGGGTATGTAGGTGACTGGACCCACCCATCTCTCAAAGTCACCTGGAAGCCTTCCCAATGTATAGTAACCCTCAGCAGTAGATCTGCTGAGCCAAACAAGCCCAGGCTTCCATCACAGGGCCACCCACCTCTGTGATACATACCGCCCATTAACCACATGGCCACTCACCATACCACATACCTTCCCTCTCTGTCTAAAGTCGCATGGCTTGGCACTTTCTATTACCCGACCAGAGACCCTTCTCGGTCGCCTCTGAAAGTCACACCATTTGTCACAATTGGGCCCTGTCACTGAACCCTTTTGGAACCATCCGTAATCCGACTCATCACCTCCTTTGATAGAGGTGCCCCTTTGTCGGATCACCCCCATCCCCGGCAGTCAGAACGGTGTGGTGATTCTCTGGCACCCATACCTTCTGTCTGGTCTAACCCTTTGTCACCATGTCCACTACGGGTCTTCTGCCTAGGTCACTCAGCACTGAGCTCACAGAAGAGTCACTACTTCTCTTCCTTGTCCTCTTCCATCAGGCCACCTTCGGTTGCCTCTCTGTTGACAATTTCTCCTATTGTCCTTATTACCCATAGAGCAGTCGTTCCAGCTATCTTCCGGTTGAGTACTACCACCCTTTAGAGAACCCCTTAGTCTCTCCATACTTCGGGTTGAAAGTGGCCACCATTTTCTTTGCCTTTCCTACAGCTGTTTATTAATTTGCAGTCTCTCAAGTCTCAGCTGCTCTACCTCCTTTAGGTATGCCATGCGATATTCCAGGAGCATTCGGATATTCTCAATGCTCTCGATTGATCCAACAAAGAAGAATGAAACCATCCCAGCTTCACCAGCTACCTTGGTTTCGTCATCGGCAGGAATCCTCACTCTCGCCACACAGGACTTATCTATGATTTCCTGCATCACTCTTCCCAGTCTCCCAATAACTTTTCTCACCAGATTTCTGGGCACTTGAACGATGTCTGCCACCAATTCCAACCGACTTTCATTGCATTCTCCAGACGTCGAGCAGCTTCTTCATTCCTCAACAGGATCATCTGTTTTGTGCGAAGACAGTGTAGGTGCATGTCACTCAGGATAGCCACTCGCTTCCCTGTGACTTCCCTAGTTGACAGTATAACCAAATGTTTAGGCTCTGGCGCCCAGTTCACCCTACACGCTTCCACTGCCTTTCTAAAATCTTCATGCACCGCCTCACTGGCACAAGCTTCTTGCACGTCCTCGGGTACCTCTACTATGTACTTGAAGAGTGAAGTCTCATCCTCTTCACGGACGGACGGCTCCTACTTTGCCTTTGACATTTCCATCAAGTCATCTGCCACGACCGGGGTTGGGGGTCATTGTCTTGTTCAGCTTTTAGTGCAAGCTCTCCCTGAGCTTCACACTCTTCAAGTCCCCTCGCCAAGATGAGCATTTGCAGCTCTGCCTCTTTACTACTCTGGCACTGCCATTGTAAGCCTGCGACCACCATCTCCTTCTTCTGTAGAAGTCCTCTTAATGCTTCTCTGAGCACCTCCATATTTTCCAATATGGCCTTGTTCACAGATTGACACATTGACAGGTGACTTCTGAGCTCAGAGACTTCCTTCTCCAGCTCATCCACTCTGTACTCAGCCGCTTGTCTCAGGACCTTTTCTCGCTCGACATGGTCTCTTACTGTCTCTTTAAGCATCTCCACTTCGTGATCCTGTTCCCTTCTGGCTAGCATTTGTCGCCCCATAAATTTTCAGATGGGGCAACTTGCCCACCCAGTCTCTGCCGCTTCAGAGTTCTATCTATTCCTTCATCAGCAGGTTCAATTTTCTCTTCGGTCTTCCCTCCTTTACCTTTTAACCGCCTCTAGGTTCTCTGCTGGGCTCTCTGAAGAGTCAATGTTCTCGCTCCCAGAATCCATCTCTCCAGCTTCGGGTTCTCTGAAGTTCTCACCCCCTACTGTCCTAGTGTCACAAGCCTCAATACAGTTCCCTTCCCCTTCCAGAGTTTTGGCGCAGTTGTCATTTTCAGCCATCTCAGAGGCAAATGAACCACCAGTCCGCTCTCCATGACCTTTGTGGGTTTTCACTCCACCTCTCTGGGATCTTTGCTGATGGATCTCCACCGTCACAATGTGTCAGTTTTATTTTCATCACATCAGCGGCTACCTCTGTGCTGGGGTTTGTCAGCGGCAATGTGACCTCCTTATCCAGGACATTAAGTTTGTTTGCACCTGACCCCGTCTCGTCTTCAGAGGGTTCAGCCTGGCTTGCCTTTCTGCTGCCGGCATGTCCCCGGCGAAAAGGGGAACCCTTGTCATTTTTTCTCGGGTCCACCTTACCGCACTCTGTTTTTATTGCGTTAGCGTCACAGTACGAATTGGAGTCACCACTACTCACCTTGACACCCTGGAACAACACGTCCCCACTTAAACTGGTGTCGGACCCCTTTCCTAGAGCTACCCCATTTTTAACAGTCACACTGTTGGTCACCTCTGCTAAGTCCCAGAGTTGGTCAGACCCACACTTTCCCCCGGTCACCCCTAAATCTGGGACATCGACCTTAGGGGCGCTACCTCCTCCTCCCCCAAGTCCCAAAACCATTTAAAGTCCCGGCCTATTACAATTGGGAATGGCAAGTTCAGGACTACAGGGACTTCATGGCTGGTAATAATCGTGGATGTCTCAATGATTACCCTGGACAATGGTTAAAATCTAGGGACCCCATGGATGCAGTGGACTCCAATCTTCCTTCTGGGAATCAGATAGACAGGGAGTGTGGCGCTCACCAGGGTCACCGGGCTCCCAGAGTCTAGAAGACCAATCACACTCTCTCCATTGACTTCCACAGTGCACCTCTGTGACTTCTTGTCAGATGGATAGTCAATGCATAATCCCAGACTTACGCTGTTTGAACTTTGTTCCCGGGAGCAGTCCTTCGGCTCATTCACCGCCGCCCCTTTTTCGGCTACCCCTTTCTGGGCAACCATCCCTGTTTGGGTCACTGCCCTCTTTTGGGACTCCACCCCCTTTCAGACAACCATCCCTCCTTAGGGTGCATGACGTGGACTCCCCATGCCCTCTCAGGCAACTCACCGCCTGTGCACGGCAGTGTATCCGCCCCAACAGTTCCTCAGAGAGGCTCCACACCGCTCTGCAAGGCTCTGCACAGCGAGGCTCCGCACCGCTCTGCCAGGCTCTGCACGGCTCCGCAAGGCTCTGCCCCTCTCTGCAAGGCTCTGCTCTGCGGATTTCGTGGACTCGCCGATCCACAACAAGCTGCCCGGAGTTCATGGACTCGCCGATCCACAGCAAGGCGGCCGGAGTTCGTGGACCCGCCGATCCACAGCAAATACCTGCTATAGTCCTCCCAGGTACCTCCTGGACCGATGCCCGCAGTCTAGCACCAACTGTGACGATTTTCCACTAGGCATACGCTGGGACACTCGGGGTTAAAGCAAAAGTCTATTCGGTTTAATAATACACAGCATAAACCGAATCTCAGGTACTTGGTATCGTGCAGCACCCCGTGCACCGTCTGGCAACTGTTTTGGCTCTACAGTACCCACGGTCCTCGCTGAGCCTTGGCTTGCCTGACACGGTAACTGTCCGTGATGACTCCACAGGTTCCCGGATACCTCTTGTCCTCAGAGGCGTCCTCTCCGGAGGTATACCACATGCCTCTTCTCTCTGGCTCAGCCTATCCAGCACTGCATAGACTCAATCTTGGATGTTCAGACACATCCCCTTGGGTGGAGTATGTAGGTGACTGGGCCCACCCCTCTCTCTAAGTCACCTGGAAGCCTTCCCAATTTATAGTAACCACTCCCAGGCTTCCATCACAGGGCCACTCACCTCTGTGATACATACCGCCCATTAACCACATGGCCACTCGCCATACCACAAAAGGTTCAATATTTACAGGGTTGACCCTTATTTTTTTGCTATGGGCATGATGGATAGCAGCTTCATTGTCAATATTTTGTTCACCGAGTCACTTTTGCCTTGTAACATGATCTCCGTCATGCTGCAAAAAGCATTGTTCATCAGCACATTGCTCCTGGATCATTCGCAGAAGTTACGGTACTCTTGGAGGATATTTTTATTCCATTCTTTATTCACTGCAGGGTTTTTGGGCAAAATTGTGAGTGAGCCTCCTCCATTAATTAAAAGATGCCCCTCATGAATGGTCTTGTGTAGTCATGACATAGGACTCAAAGTTCGGCTCACCATTCTTATTCTCCAAACAATCACTCTTACATTATCCCTAACAGTATGAAAGAGGCTTAATCAGAGAAAATAACTTTACCCCAACCCTATTCCTGCAAAATGTCAGTCTGTTCTTAGTAATATATTTTGCTCACTTATATAACCACAGTAATTTACCCGCACTTTACAGTCATCATCACTGTCCCCATTGGGACGCACAAATCTAAATTCCCTATCAGTATGTCTTTGGATAGTGAAAAGAAACTCTCTCAAACACAGGGAGAACATACAAACACCTTGCAGATTTTGTCCTTGATTAGATTTGAACCCAGGACCCCAGCGCTGAAAAGCAATAGTGCTAATATCTACAGCCACCGTGCTGCCCTTGATGTTTTTCTTGGGGAGAGATAGCTTCTTTGCTGCCCTACTTAACACCACACTAGCCTGCAAAAGATTTTGCCTTACTGTGCGTTCAGATGCACTGACAACTGCCTGCTGCCATTCCTAAGCAAGCTCTGCAGTGGTGTTGAACTGATCCCATAACTGATGTGCATGGCTGCGCGACAAACACTGCTTCTGATCAGTGGTAAAATCATCACCGCCGGTCACATAGCTATGGTTCCCACGCTGTCAAATGACAGCATGAGCCCGCAGCTTAGATCAGAGGTATAAAGTTTACCTCCGGTCATTGGTGTCGGCTGATGGGACTCCTGCTCCCATCTGCTGCCGCTAAAAAATGAGAGCAGGAAAGGGAGTATTCATCAGCCAACTCCCGTGACGTAAATAAATAATAAAAAAAAAAACCTGGCGCTGGTTCCCTTGTATTTTTGATAACCAGCGAGGCAAAACTTTCAGCTGGGGGCTGCAACCCTCAGCTGTCAGCCTCAGCAAGGCTGGTTATCAAGGTTAGGGGGGTCCCGATGCCGTATTTTTTAATTATTTAAATAAATAATTTGTCAAAAATGAAGGGGACCCCACGCCATTTTTTTAGGGGACCCCACGCCATTTTTTTAACCAGCCAAACTAAAGCAGACAGCTGAGGACTGGTAAGGAGCCACGAATATTGACTCCCCCAGCCTAAAAATAGCAGGCCGCAGCTGCCCAGAAAAGGCACATCTATGAGATGCACCAATTCTAACCTATCAGTAACAACTGGTGTTTTCCTCTCAAGCTTTAAACGTGCCTCAATCACACCTATCCTCAAAAAGCCCTCTCTTGACCCATCCTCTGTATCTGCTTATGCCCTATATCACTTCTCCCCTATGCCTCAAAACTAGTGGAACAACACGTCCATCTTGAACTGTCCTCCCATCTCTCTTCCTGCTCCCTCTTCAACCGCTTACAATCTGGCTTCCGGTCACACCACTCCACTAAAACTGTACTAACTAAGGTCACCAATGACCTATTAACCGCCAAGAGCAAGCGACACTACTCTGTCCTCCTCCTCCTGGACCTGTCCTCTGCCTTTGACAAAGTGGACCATTCCCTATTACTACAGATCCTCTCATCCCTTGGCATCACACACTTGGCCCTATCCTGGATCTCGTCATACCTAACAGACCAGACATTCAGCATCTCCCACTCACACACCACCTCCTCACCTCGCCCCCTATCTGTCAGAGTCCCGCAAGATTCAGTTCTAGGGCCCCTTCTCTTCTCCATTTACACCTTTGGCCTGGGACAGCTCATAGAATCTCACGGTTTTCAGTATCATCTCTATGCTGACGACACGCAGATCTACATCTCTGGACCAGATATCACGACCCTACTAACCAGAATCCCTCAATGTCTGTCCGCTATTTCATCCTTCTTCTCCACTAGATTTCTAAAACTTAACATGGCCAAAACAGAATTCATCGTCTTTCCCCCATCTCACGCGACCACCCAACAAACCTATCCATTACAGTAAACGGCTGCCCACTCTCCCCAGTCCCACAAGCTCGCTGTCTCGGGGTAATCCTTTACACTGATCTCTCCTTCAAACCACATATCCAAGCCCTTTCCACTTCCTGCCGCCTTCAACTCAAAAATATTTCACGGATCCGTACATTCCTAAACCAAGAATCTGCAAAAACTCTAGTCCATGCCCTCATCATCTCCTGCCTCGACTACTGTAACCTCCTGCTCTTTGGCCTCCCCTCTAACACTCTCGCACCCCTCCAATCTATTCTAAATTCTGCAGCCCGACTAATCCACCTGTCCCCCCGCTATTCCCCGACCTCTTCCCTCTGTCAATCCCTTCACTGGCTCCCCATTACTCAAACTCCAGTACAAAACCCTTACCATGACATACAAAGCCATTCACAACCTGTCTCCTCCATACATCTGTGACCTCGTCTCCCGGTACTTTCCTGCACGCAACCTCCGATCCTCACAAGATTTCCTTCTCTACTCCCCTCTTATCTCCTCTTCCCACAATCGCATACAAGATTTCTCTAGCGCATCACCCCTACTCTGGAACTCTCTACCACAACATATCAGACTCTCGCCTACCATCGAAACTTTCAAAAAGAACCTGAAGACCCACCTCTTCCGACAAGCCTACAACCTGCAATAACCACCGATCGACCAAACCGCTGCACGACCAGCTCTACCCTCGCCTACTGTATCCTCACCCATCCCTTGCCGATTGAGAGCCCTCGCAAGCTGGGTCCTCTCTCCTCCTGTGCCAGTTGTGACCTGTATTGCTTAAGATTATTGTACTTGTTTTTATTATGTATACCCCTCCTCACATGTAAAGTGCCATGGAATAAATGGCGCTATAATAATAAATAATAATAATAATTCTGGCGCTTTGCCCGGCTGTTCCCACTTGCCCTGTAGCAGTGGCAAGTGGGGTTCATATTTGTGGGGTTGATGTCACCTTTGTATTGTCAGGTGACATCAAGCCCACAGCTTAATAATGGCGAGGCATCTATAAGACACCTGTCCATTACTAATCCTATAGTTATATTGTAAATAAACACACAGCAAGGATAAAGTCTTTTATTTGAAATAAAACAAAACACAGTTTTCCATTTTTATTTAAAATCAACAAACACAGTTATACTCACCTAATGCCTATTCCACTGAAGCCCTCGTTCTCCTGTAATAAACCAAAAAACAATATCCCTCACCTGTCCGTCATACCGTCCCATGCCATAATCCATGTCTGGGGGATAAACCGTTTTCAACCTGGACTGTACCAAGTTGCGACTGTCCATGTGAATGAGCTGCGGCAAGTGCAGCGTCAGTGACAAGCGGTGACATCATCGAGGTTATTGCCACAGTGAAATTCTCTCTGTGAATTGCGGTGAACTCGCCTCTACACCGTGAGATTTTACTCGCTATGCTGAGGACACTGCAGTTCATTTGTCAGCTGGGAACGCAGCCTCAGTGTCCGGAAGGAACTTCGATGATGTCACCGATAGTCACATGACAGCGTGGCAAACACTGGATTTTCGGGCCCCCAAGTGAATAGGGTCCGGGTTTGGGTCCAGGTACTGTTCTGGTACCCGAACCCCAACTTTTTGTAACTGTTTGACCGAACATGCCGACCTGAACATCAAGGTGTCTGCTCATCTGGGATCATTGTCTTGCTGAATGTCTACCCTTGTTTCATGTTCATCATCCTGGTAGCTGATAGCAGATTTTTATAAAGAATGTCTTTGCACATTTGTCCATTCATCCTTTCTGCAATTAAATGAAGCTTGCCATTGCCGTATGCTGAATAACAGCCCCACACCACGATGTTCCCACCTCCACTGTTGGTATGGTGTTTTTGGGGTGATACACAGTGTCTTTTTTTTTTTTGTCTACATTTTGTGTATTATGGCATCCAAAGAGTTCCATTTCCATTTCATCTGACCAGACTATATTCTCCTAGTATTTCCCAGGCTTGGCTGAATGTTTTTGAGCAAACTGTAAAAGTGCTTAAACATGCTTTTTGTTCAGCAATGTAGTCTTGCATGGGGAGTGTGAATACAGGCTTGGACGTTGAGTGTATTACTTATTGTTTTCTTTGAAAAAGTTGTAGTTGCTGATTCCAGGTCTTTTTTGTAGCTCACCACAGTGGTCCTTGGCTCTTGGACAACTCTTCCGATAATTATTTTCACTCCTCTGTCTGAAATCTTGCGGGAAGCACCTGGTCGTGGCCAGTTTATGATGGAATAATGTTCTTTCCACTTCCAGATTATAGCCCCTAGAATGCTCTCTGGGACCTTCAGTAGTTTAGAAATTTTTCTGTCACCAATACCATCAGTGTGTTTTGCAACAATAAGGTTGAAATGGTCTTGACACTGCTGACTAGTTTACTCATCATGAGATGTTTCTTGTGTGGCACCTTGGTAATGAGACACCTTTTTATAGGCCATCAGCTGATATTTTTTCACTAAAGGTACCTTCACACTAAGCGACTTTGCAGCGAGAAAGACGACGATCCATGACGTTGCAGCGTCCTGGATAGCGATCTCGTTGTGTTTGACACGCAGCAGCGATCTGGATCCCGCTGTGATATCGTTGGTCGGAGCTAGAAGTCCAGAACTTTATTTCGTCGCTGATCACCCGCTGTCATCACCCTGGTTACAAGTGAACACATCGCTGGATCGGTGTCACACACACCGATCCAGCGATGTGTTCACTTGTAACCAGGGTAAATATCGGGTTACTAAGCGCGGCCCTGCACTTAGTAACCCGATGTTTACCCTGGTTACCCGGGTGCTGCAGGGGGACTTCGGCATCGTTGAAGACAGTTTCAACGATGCTGAAGTCGTTCCCCTGATCGTTGGTCGCTGGAGAGAGCTGTCTGTGTGACAGCTCCCCAGCGACCACACAACGACTTACCAACGATCGCATCGCTGGTCGTGATCGTTGGTAAGTCGTTTAGTGTAACGCTACCTTTAGTGGCAGGATTGCTTTCTAATTACTGATAGATTTCAGCTGGTGTCGTGGCTTTCCATGGCTTTTTCACATTTCTTTTTTCATGTGTTCAATACTTTTTCCCTATGCCATTTCTCATTATTACACAAAACTTAATTTATTGACATCTATAGTTTAATTTATATTTGTGTCAATAGCAATACTTATTTCACCCGCTGTATACTGCACCGTGGATAGTAATGCTCCTCATGAATGACACTGCACTATATTATACACTGCATGTATTATACATTACTGTGTATAGCAATATTCATATATACACTGCACTGTAACATAAACTACATATAGTATGCTGCACTATGTACCCCATTATTTATGTATAACACTGCATTATATCATACACCATCAATAGTATACTGCACTGTGTATAGCAATACTCCTCATGTATGACACAGCACATATTATACTACACATGTATGACACTGCACTGCATGCATTATACTGTACTGTGTATAGCAATATTCATGTACAACACTGCACTATATCATTCATACACTACACATACTATATAGTGTAACAATATTCATCGTGTGTAACACTGCACGATATATCATACACTAGACAGTGTAGCAATACTCATGTATAACACTGTGCTATACCATGCACTGCATGTATTTTACTACACTGGGTATAGCAATACTCCTCATGTATAACACTGCACTATATCATTCATACACTTCACATACTATACTGCAGTATAGCAATGCTCCTCATGTATAACACTGCACTATATCATATACTTCACATAGTATACTGCATTGTATATAGCATACATGTGTCCTATCTCACTCATATATTTGATAAGGCCTCCTTCACATGTCTGTATAAAACACGTATGTGAAAAACCGGTAAAGGTGTCTTTAGTGTGTCATCCGTTTATCCAATTTTACCATCAGTCATAATTTTTTCTGGTATGGATAAAGAAAGAAAGACATTGCAAAGCTTCTCCCATACTTTGCAATGTTAAACACGACACACTGATGCCATCCGTGTGCGTGTTTTTTATGGACTCATTGACCTGTATTTGCCCTTGTCATCTGTGCTGCTGGAAAAAAGCTAACATAGGCTATAATGGGAACGTGTGGTATCCATGAAAAAAACGGATACCACACAGACGTATGAAGGAGGCCAAAGGCGACGTTCACACGTTCAGTATTTGGTCAATTTTTTACCTCAGTATTTGTAAGCCAAAACCTGGAGAGGAACAATCAGAGGAAAAGTATAATAGAAACATATGCACCACTGCTGCATTTATCACCCACTCCTGGTTTTGGCTTACAAATACTGAGGTAAAAAACAGTTCACACGTTCAGTATTTGGTCAAACTGTAAGAGTGACCGCTGCTCTGTGCCAGTTTTGGGCAGTGATTTTGCTTTCTGTTCAGTGCTAATTATTGGTATCACTATATGAGGTGACTTCAATGACTTGGTGCTTGATCTGCTGTCTCAAATTCTTGAGGTGGTTGCAAACTATTCTTAGGTTCTAGTTATTATTATATCTTTTGTAAGCACCACTAAGGGGGTAATCTGAAACTTTTTATTTTTTTTTTACTATGGGCCTGTGAACCAAAAGGCAGGTAGTTAGTAACTACCTGCCTGTTCTGCCTGGCACCAATCTCTGCCACTTCAGAGCGCTTCTGCGGGCAATTCTGTGTCTTCCGCTGGCATTATGTTGGCAGAACAGCAGCTTCTCTTCCCCTCTGTTGATGCGGCGTGACTACTGATGTCATGCGGATTGTCAGCCAGCTACTTGCTGCCTAAGTCTGGAAAGCCAGCTGTTAATCAGTATGACGTTGGCAGTCATGCCTTGTTGACAGAGCAGCCCGGAAGAGGAAGAGCTGCTCTTTTGACATAAAGCTGCTGAATCGCTGTCAGGAGTGGTCTGAGTCGGTGCCAAGTAGGAAAGGCAGGTAGTTATCAACTACCGTACCTCCTGTTAGTTCTTAAGCACATAGTAAAAAAAAATTAACAAGTCCTGAAAACCCCCTTTAATTCCAGGGTGCTGTACATGTGAGAAGGGTTACATACATATAACATATACCGTATTTTTCGAACTATAAGATGCACCCCAAAGTTTCAGGAGAAAAATAGGGAAAAAAATGTATTGCGTTAAATGGGGGTCTGTCTTGCAGATCGGGAGGGCTGGGAGGCATCGTCATCACTGGTGAGGGCTGGGAGACATAGTCATCACCGGGGAGGGCTGGGAGACATAGTCATCACTGGGGAGGGCTGGGGGTATGGACATCACTGGGGAAGGTTGGGAGGCATATATGTCACTGGGGACGGCTTGGGGGGGGGGGGACAGTGGGGCTGCCACTACTTTCTTCAGCTGTGGTACTGGAGTGCATCGCACGCTAACTCCACCCACAAAGTGCGTTCTCACACTGGCACTGGCCAGCTTGAGGACACAATCCTTCAATGCTTTCGCATGCATTGTTCAGTAGTGGGCGTTGCATGCCCTTGTTCGCATGTTCAAGTGGGGGTTTAACGGCCCGGCAGCCGGAAAAACGCGGAATCTGCCCGGGACCCACAGAAGAGGTCATAAGCAGGCCGCATGCGGCCGGAGGGCCCAAACTCCTGTTCTAAGGACTTGCTCACACGAGCGTATAACATGGCCGAGTTCTATGTCATGTCTTGTCATGGCACTCTGACCAGTGTTATACTATGGGGCAGCTCAGATCTGTGATTATTTTCACATGCCGATTCAGCACGAGAAAAGACAATAGCAACATGCTGTGATTGTGTCCGAGAATGGGATCTCTCTCGCCCATACAAGCCTATGGGTGCATGCGAAACATCGGACTGCACTCGGATGGCATTTTTGCAGTTTCTCTTTGCTTTCTATGGGTGAAGAAACGCTGCAAAAACACTGAGAGAAGTGACATACTGCAGATCTAAAACGATTAAATAATAATAATAATAATTTTTATTTACATAGCGCCAACATATTCCGCAGCGCTTTACATTATAGAGGGGATTTGTACAGACAATAGACATTACAGCATAACAATAAACACAGATCAAAACAGATACAAGAGAGTGAGGGCCCTGCTCGCAAGCTTACAATCTATGAGGAAAAGGGGATGAAGATTGAAAAGATATAAAAACGTACGTTAGATTCCTGAAATCTCACACTTTTTGCTTATATTGAAAAAGGCAACTTCTTATTTGCAGAAAACAACACTGTTTCATTGATTGCGACGTTTTGAAAAGTTACAAAATCCGCCACAAATGTAATCCATTCTTTTACCCCCGATCCAATACCTCACCTCCAGTGACTTTATGAAAGACAGATATTTTGGTGTAATTTTTCTAAAAGTGCGGCTTTTTAAGGTAAAATGACACACAAAGGGGTTAAAGATTCATAAAGACCATTTTTACTTTAAACAAACTTCATAAATAGCGGCCTCCATTTTGAAGGACTTAGCGCAAAAAAAAGTGACGAAAACAAGAAGACAAAAGTGATGTAAAATTGCCCCATAAATGATGAATCGGGTCCCAAGTCTGAAGCATACAGAGTACACAGACAGTACGGCCTACTAGCCGTGGCGGCAGTGTGTAGTTGGTATTGTCCTTGTTGTCAGGACACTTCCTCATGTCTGTCTGTAGGGCATAGAATACTTGTGGCTGCTCGGGTTGTGAGTTCAGTCATGATACAGTCCTTCCTAGATGCCTTCTGTGACATGGCCGCCCATTATTCCCACAGGTACACTGCTGCCATTCTGCTATTACCAGGCTGGCTGTGGGATCCACTGGTGAATGTCGGCCCCTTCTCTGGGCGGTCTGGGCATCCAGCTGTCGGCCTCTCTTCTCTTCTAGATTTTTGTATTAAGAGTTAGCGGAGTCCTTCTCTTCCACACAGGAAGACGTAGCTGGCGCTAGGAATCCGGGTTTCTTCCACTGGTTACCATAGCAACAGACAGCAAAATGCAAGTATCTAGTCATTGAGTGGAAGCCTTTGTGTGCCCTGCCCCCATCCCTTCTTTTAGCACCCATGTCTGAGCCAGCGCATGGCCCGTATGTGCCCAGAGTTGGACTTTCCTGGCCACAAATAAGCCAGTGCTATCATTATCTGGTTAGGACGTATGGAGTCGCTTCTCCTGACTGCTGACGTCTTGTAAGAATGTACACACTAGTGACAAGTATGCCCGTCATCTGTGGAAAACTATATTTTACCTCCGAACTAGAAAAAGAATTTCCGTGTTGGTGCCATGTGTCGCACGTTCATATTTTCAGATGAATTCCATGAGCCATAAATAATGTCCAGGCCGTCATCATTTTGGTCATTTTTGGCTGTTTTGTTGTTTAATTCACTATTATCTTTAACATGAAAAAATGGCGATAGGGGACAGATTTGGGGGAATAGTGAGATTGAATAGTTTTTAATTTTCTACATATTTTTAGCATGAAGGACTATTCCTACATGTCGACATTGTGGGTTACGCAATGTATATGATCTGTCCGACACGTTATATTTGATAGTCTTCCAGACTTTAGGTGAGGCTTGTTATGTAGATCTGGGCTCTTCAGGTGATAATTTGGCTGGTAAGACCGGTAGTGAGCAGATCTGCCTCCCTGCCGATGCTGAAAATTGTAAAATATTGATGTGTGCTTTGTAGAAAACTAAGCTTTATTGCTTAAAAAATAACTGTTTGATCCAAACTGTTAATAAGCCAGTGTCCCTTAAAGAAGCACTCCTATGTATTTATTCTTTTATTAGGGGCTTGATCACAACTACATAGATTCTCTTATGCTAATGATACTCCATCTTCTCCATTGCCTGTGTCCGTGTAAATCAGACTGCACTCGGATGACATACGAGTGCAGTCTGATGTTCTACACGCACCCATAGATTTGTGTGAGGGTGCATGATCCGATTATCAGATACACTCACAGCATGCGGCGATTGTTCTCTCATGCTGAATTGGCATGTGAAAAAAATGGCAGATCTGCACTGCCCCATAGTATAACATTGGGCTGAGCGCTATCCAATGAAACATCAGCACTCGTCCGAGTTATACGCTAGTGTGAGCGAGCCCTAAATGTGTGTATATGTGCATGTAATGTAGTGTGAATGTGTAAATTATCACCTGCCGCTGCTGTCTCCGGTGTCCAGCTCCGGTCTTCTCCTCTTCTCAGTGACGTCACCGCTCTTCAGACTCTCCAGGTGACACTGCCGCTCTGCGTGACCTAGAAGTGGTTCTTATAATGTAAGCCTATGGAGCGTCAGAGCTTCAGGCCCCATAGGCTTCTTTGTGAAAGAGACATCAGGCTCACCTATAGACTAAGCCAGCTAGCCATCGACGTGACATCACTGGGAAGAGCAGAACGGCGCTGGACAATGGAGAGAGCCACGGTAGGGGAGTGTATACACACACATTACATGCACATATACACACATTTAATAGAAAAAAATAAACATGGGAGCCATTCTTAGAAGACCTGTCACCAGGTCAGAAGTGGCCACATTTTTATCTTATTTTTTGCTCTTCCCTTGAGTATTTTTTTTTAACTTTGTTAAATCCACCATTCAGTTCCAGAGAAGATTGTCGGGTGCATGGTTGAGCGCGGCTAAAAAATGTGCAATTTATTCCACAAAAGTGACGTAAATTGTGACAGAAATGTACTCCACTCCCTGGCAACTAAAAGATATGCAAAATTCCTTGGGTGCATGTCTCTTCATGACATGGGTACATGTTACTCCAGTGCTCCCTTCATCGAGACTGGCCTACAAAATGTAAGTCACAGTGAATCTGGCCATTGTGTTGTGCTCCTCAGTTCATGTAGGTGAAGACATCATCAGACATGAACATTTTTAGTTTTTTTGTTTACAACTTTCTCAATGGATTTAAAGACACTAAACACATTGAGATATATCAGATGTCTTATGGTGGGGTCATGAGCTAGTATACCTTCCCAATACTAAAATAAGAGCCCCCCTGGATAAATAGGCCTCTTCTGCATTAGGTAGGTGGTGATCACAGACCCTCTGAACTAATGTTGACCGGCCAGCATAACCGTAAGGGTCCCCTTCATTTTACTATTTGGCGAATGTCCTATCTCAGAGACCTCACCAATGGAAACCTCTGATATCTCTATGTCAAGCTCCGTCTTAATTGGGGTCACACTTCTGTTCTTTGTTTTAGCATAATTAGTTATTACTCATCCATTATTTATAATGAAGGTAACACATTAGCTATGGTGTATATTTAGCTGACAAACTGATAAACTAATTCTGAAAGTTAAAGGGTTATTGTTCTTCAGTGAATTGTCCAAATTATCTATGGGCAAACAATTTACTTTACCAGAGATCAGGATTTCTTTGTCGGAGATCCCTGCAAGGGCCAAAATGTTAATCCTTCCTGATGAAAACCAGTTTGTCAGTTCCAGGGCTCCTGTGTTCATTAATTCCATTTATTTTAGTCCCTAACTCAACAAACAAGTATTTGGGCCCCACTTAAGGGGAGATTAGATTTAGCACTGTACCATTTGATTTCATAGAGGCAAGAAAATAATTCAGAAGTTTGCTTGAAAACGTACTATTAAGGCTACTTTCACACTAGCGTCGGGCTCGGCCCGTCGCCGTGCGTCGGGCCGAGGTCCCCGACGCTAGCGTTGTCCCTGCTGCACAACGGGGGCAGCGGATGCATTTTTCCAGCGCATCCGCTGCCCCATTGTGAGGTGCGGGGAGGTGGGGGCGGAGTTCCGGCCGCGCATGCGCGGTCGGAAAAAGCGGACCGTCGGGAGCAAAAAACGTTACATGTAACGTTTTTTGCTCCCGACGGTCCGCCACAGCACGGCGCAACCGTCGCAGGACGGTTGCGACGTGTGTCATTGCGTTGCAAATGCGTCGCTAATGTCAGTCAATGCAGAAAAAATGCATCCTGCAAGCACTTTTGCAGGATGCGTTTTTTCGGCAAAACGACGCATTTGCGACGTAATGCAGTTAACGCTAGTGTGAAAGTAGCCTAACTTATTATTTTTAGCAAGTCAAACATATTTCCAAGTTTAGACTGAAGTGTAATAAATCACCTGTGCATTGTTATATAATGGTGTTTTTAATATATAACCAGTCTCTGTGATGGTCAGAAATTCCTTCTTCCTCTTTTTCCACCCCTTGTGGCCCAGGCACTATAGTACTACTAGTTGTGCACTGCAGTTTTAGATCTTAGATACGTTTTCTCTTAACTTCACCCAAGTGTGCCTGGAGTGAGCGCTGTCTGCACCGAGTGTGCCAGGAGTGAGCAGTCTGCACCGAGTGTGCCTAGAGTGAGCACTGTCTGCACCGATTGTGCCTAGAGTGAGCACTGTCTGCACCGAGTGTGCCTGGAGTGAGCACTGTCTGCATCGAGTGTGCCTGGAGTGAGCACTGTCTGCACAGATTGTGCCTGGAGTGAGCACTGTCTGCACAGATTGTGCCTGGAGTGAGTTCTGTCTGCACCGAGTGTGCCTGGAGTGAGTTCTGTCTGCACCGAGTGTGCCTGGAGTGAGTTCTGTCTGCACCGAGTGTGCCTGGAGTGAGTTCTGTCTGCACCGA
This sequence comes from Ranitomeya variabilis, assembly GCF_051348905.1. Classification (NCBI taxonomy): domain Eukaryota; kingdom Metazoa; phylum Chordata; class Amphibia; order Anura; family Dendrobatidae; genus Ranitomeya; species Ranitomeya variabilis. The sequence continues at coordinate 996,490,324 of NC_135232.1, read as the reverse complement.
GTGTGCCTGGAGTGAGTTCTGTCTGCACCGAGTGTGCCTGGAGTGAGTTCTGTCTGCACCGAGTGTGCCTGGAGTGAGTTCTGTCTGCACCGAGTGTGCCTGGAGTGAGTTCTGTCTGCACCGAGTGTGCCTGGAGTGAGTCCTGTCTCTACAGATAGTGCCTGGAGTGAGAGCTGTCTGCTCCTAATGTGCCTGGAGTGAGTTCTGTGCACCGAGTGTGCGTGGATTGAGCACTGTTTGCACCAAGTGTGCCTGGAGTGAGCACTGTCTGCACCGAGTGTGCCTGGAGTGAGCACTGTCTGCACTGTTGTGAATTCCGCTCTTGGGCTCCCTCCGGTGGTTGTAAGTGGCACTTTTGTGAGTTCTGCTCTTGGGCTCCCTCCGGTGGATTTAAGTGGAACTGCTGCTCCTTGGATTTAGCAGACAGCAGCTGCTTCCACTGGTCGTCTATTCTGGCTCGGCTATTTATCCTGGCTCTATCCTTCAGCTAGTGCCAGTTGTCAATGGTTCCTGCTTGGATTCACATCTCTCTTGGATTTCCCTGATATTCTGACCAGTTCAGCAAAGATAAGTCCTTGCTTTGTTCTTTTGCTTTCCACTTGTTGTGGACTTAATCGTTCAGCACATTCTATGTTTTTTTTCTAGTCCAGCTTGTCAGTATGGATTTATTCAGTTAAGCTGGAAGCTCTGGGAAGCAGATTTACCCTCCGCACCTTTAGTCAGGTGTGGAGATTTTTGTAAACTCTGTGGTGGATTTTTCTAGTTTTTAATACTGACCGCACATCATTCTGTCCTGTTCTATCTATCTAGCTAGATTGGCCTCCTTTGCTACATCCTAGTTTCATTCTGTGTATGTCATTTCCCTCTCCACTCACAGTCAATATTTGGGGGGGGCTGTCTGTCCTTTGGGAATTTTCTCTGAGGCAAGATAGCTTTCCTGTTTCTATCTTTAGGGTTAGTTAGTCCTCCGGCTGTGACGAGGTGTCTAGGGAGTGACAGGAACATCCCACGGCTACTTCTAGTGTTGTGTTAAGCTCAGGAACTGCGGTCAGTACAGGTACCACCTCCTCCAGAGCTCGTCCCATGTTGCTCCTAAACCACCAGTTCATAACACTGCACCAAGTGTATCTTGAGTGAGCCTGGAGTGAGCACTGTCTGCACCGAGTGTGCCTGGAGTGAGCACTGTCTGCACCGAGTGTGCGTGGAGTGAACGCTGTCTGCACAAGCCATTGCTGTCAGTCAACATTGAGGGAGGCATGGACATGCAAAATTAATGATCAGAACAGGCACTGAACCTCTTGGCCGCACCAAGGTTACACGGAGAACTCTAATTAGCCGTCATTGTGTGCAGAACGGAGGCAGTGATTAGGCCACTATGGGTGCGATATTTATAGGGGCTATATCCACTACATGGCTATGTGTTTAGCTTATACTGTCCGGTTAGACTGACCGGCTCCCTTTAAAACACTTTCAGAATTAGAAGTTCACTTGACCTTCATCATCTATATCAAATGTTTATGACTGTCATTATACTTTTCTTTGTGGATTTATTAAAACACCTAAACATACAATGTGCTTCTCTGCTAAACCTGGACCATGTTCTGTAAAGGATAATACAGCTGAGTGTTTGTATGTTCCCCAGCGCCCACGCAGAAAATAATACAGCATTCAGTGATCTCCACCATTTATCAGCATTTACAGCTACTTGTCACATTTTGCGTTGCGCAGCCCAAGGGTAGTGTTCCAGCCATGCGTGACCACTGTCACAGTGTACAGAAAATGGGCCAAAATAAAACAGCCAAGTAGAATGCTTTTTTCTTGCTGGTGAGCTGACTCCAATGGAATGGGAAGTTTACATAATTAAAATGCATTTCCGAGTACCGGGCTCTTTGCCTCCCCTCATTGTAGGGGGTCACAGTTTAAGAGAAAGAACATCACATCTGATAAGGGAATGACTGAGTGTTCATCAAGGTCCCTTAGTAGAGTATCCAAGCTGTATTCAGCAGTACAATTTTAATATTTGAGTTTATTGCTCATTCTCCAGTTATGTTTTAAGCCCTGTTTATACTATTGGTAACCGAATACATTAGATAAATATCGGCCAAACCTGCTGATTTCAATAGGACTGATCAACTATCTGATGGGTATGGGTATATTCCAAATCTCCTCTGATTGCAGATGTTCAGAAATAGAAGGGTACGGTGCGTTGGATTTCAAAATAACCCATCTTTTTATTTTCACAATAGATATGTTGCCTAATGTGTTAAGCCCCCAATACATATTAGATGAATATTGACCAAGCCCTCCAATATCGATGGGTTCAGCTGACAGTCTAATGCATACAAGTCAAACTGACTTGTGGGTCAAATCTGGCTTGCAGGGTGGTTATATTTGGTCCGTGACACCAGAACTACAACCACTATATTGGGCCATTATACTGTATGGAGGACTATGTGGGGCCCATTATACTGTATGAAAGACTATGTGGGGCCCTTTATACTGTATACTGGTTGGCCCAAGTGTCTTAATTTGGCCCTCTGTTTGTTTGAGTTTGACATCCCTGGTCTAATGTGTATGTTGGCTCCAGACAATTGATTGGGGAGTTAAGGATCCAGTATGTCCGATTTGGGACCCTTTTGTTCTCCTGGAGATGAGACATGTATGGCTATGGTAGCTCAGCTGACCAAGTTCTCCTGTTTAAGAGAGAACTGTCTGAATCACAGTTCTTCCGACAGCCATCTAATGTACATGGTGGGCTTTAGACTTGGCAGTAGCATCTTCCCTTCTCCCCAGTGAGAACACATGCAAGAGTAGGTCAAACGTTCATGTATAGGGGGCATTGTAGACAAGGTGGAAAAGGTTTCTGGAGTCCACCAGGATTGCTAATAATTTTTCAGCAATTTGCAATGCTTATTTTATCCTACAAAAGTTAATGGGTTCCCTTGGTGTATGTATGCATGTGCATGAAGCTGTGTCCCTAGTGTGAACACCGTCCTAGTTCATGGTGAAATCCGACTATTTGAAATGCTGTGTATTTTCCTTCTTCACATGGTCTTACAGAAGAAATTTAGGCTGATTTTTTTTTCCAGAAAAAGGCCTCAAATAATGGTTTGAACATACAAAACATTAAGCGTGGTTGAGGCCAAGGTGGAGAGTTGACTTGTGCGGTATCCAAGAGCAATGAAAATAAGTTATAGCATGCTGTCCTATAGAATTACTAGAAGGCTCAGAGCAATAAAAGTAATCATTTTTGGAAAACCATCTACAATGTATTTTGCTGAATCACGTTGATCTTTATCCTGACAGAAATATAAAAGTCCTGATGAAAATCCAACTGTTATGCTCTAACGTCACAATTAGCCATTTGTTTCTTTGCCTTCAGGCATCATATCCTATGTAGCAAAGATAATAGCAAAAAACTGAGCTAGAATGGTGCTTGGAATCATTTCTTTAAGACATGACAATTATTTATGTAAGCCTTCTATCTGTCTCAAACACATGTTTATGTTTATTTTTTCTTCCCGTCTCGTTAAAGGTGACGACTAGAGGCATGGATATCACATAATCGGCCTTGAGTTGCGACAACGGACTGCGAATCTTTACAAATGCTTGTCTCCTTGCAGAACAGTGCTGAAAAAAGCATGGATGAATCAGCCTTGTTGGACCTTTTAGAGTGCCCCGTGTGTCTGGAGAGACTTGATGCGTCCGCTAAAGTCTTGCCATGTCAGCACACATTCTGCAAACGATGCCTACAGGGGATTGTGAGTTCCCGGAGTGAGCTACGCTGCCCGGAGTGCAGGACGCTGGTGGAATGTGGGGTTGATGAACTTCCTAGCAATATTCTACTGGTCAGACTCTTGGATGGAATCAAACAAAGGCCCCGGAAAGCAGGGCCAAGCACTGCGAATGGCACAAACGTATTAAGAGCACAAGGTAGCGTTACCACTAATTGTGTCACGAATGATGCACAGAGTACCCAAGGAGGACCTCAGAGGATACAAGCGCGGAGCCCTCCTGTGAGGGTGAGTACCTTGCATGAAACCTCCATCAAAGCTCACGAGACGACTTTACATGTGTTCTCATCATTTATATCAATTCTTATGTGAGAAATTGATCAAGACTGACAACGTGTTATGCCAGATGAACCAAAATCCTGCTTGAGTAAGGTGCACCAAATATATTAGGAGGTGCTTTTCCAGAAAATATGGTGCATCTTTGGTCCGTCAGAGTATATTTCATCTACAACATTGGACTTCAGATCTCTGGTGTACATTATAGTGAAATTGTCACATAGCGGCTGGCCAACCCTTCTTCTAAATAGTGCCTAAATAGTAAAGAGTGGTGTATATGGGAAAAAGGCGCAAAATATTTGCACAAATACCCCTTGTAGCAAATCCTGGAGGTGATGATTCCTCCCTTATGTTTGTCATCAGCTTGGACATTTGTGGATTTCTGTAGACAATGAGTAGCCTCTACCCCATTTATTCTCTAGTGGTGGTTGTAGGGGAATGTTTTGTGATATTCTTGTCCCAGTTCATATGAGGCGAGGTGCCAGATCTTGTGCTCTGTTCCCTCTTGTACCAGTATGATGCAGCTTTCCTGACACATGTCCCTTTGGGTTGTTGCTCCAGGACTTAGTTAAACCACCCACCTTTGACACTGTTAATCTCACAGCAGATTTGTTTGAATATGTAAGGATTTTCTGCTACAATGGTTTGTCAAGATAGAGAAACTTTTTGCAGGGGTGATGCCAAACATCTGTCTCGAGACTGTATGAAGGGGATATTGCTTATTGTGAGCAGCTGTCTAGGAAGACTTGGTTAAGCCTGGGCGTGTTTGCCTTGTGTTCTTCAAAATGTTCTCTTTTATTGCTGTCTTGTTTCTAAGGTACTTTATATTTTTACAACCACAGGATTGTATGGTGCATGTGCCTGATTTATGGGCAATGTTTAATAAGTGTCTAGTCTTTTTATATTGAAAACAACTTACAATCAGCAGTTCTTGGTTAAGATGGATCATAGTAGATGGGTATATTGGAGGCAAACAATAGACACTTCTTTCAGTATTGATAAGGACTTATTGAAACGACAAACTCCTATAACGCTAAAGGCCCCGTCACACTTAGCGACGCTAAAGCGATCCCGACAATGATACGACCTGTCAGGGATCGTTGCTGCGTCGCTATGTGGTCGCTGGTGAGATGTCAAACAGTGAGATCTTCCCAACGACGCAGCAGCGATGCGGCGACCTGTAGCGACCTGTACAACGATGTCGTTGGTCGTTGTGACCCTGTCACATGGCAGCTATTATGACGATTCAGACCTCGATGAGGGACGTCCTGTGTGACGTTGTAGTCAACGAGGTCGTTGGTAAGGTGTCAAACACAGCGATGTGTGCTACCCAGCGGGACCTCAACGATCAAAAAAAGGCCCAGGCCATTCCGACACGACCAGCGATCTCACAGCAGGGGCCTGGTCGCTGCTACGTGTCACACATAGCGAGATCGCTACTGAGGTCGCTGTTGCGTCACAAAACTTGTGACTCAGCAGCGATCTCGCTAGCGACCTCGCTTAGTGTGACGGGGGCTTAAGGCCACTTTGCACCAACCTATTCTAGGACGTTTTCTAATGTGACCATAAACAAAAATAGGACCAAAGCTGCGATGGACAGTGGACTGAACAAATCAGTGCAGCCCATGCACCTAGGAGTTTCTTGCTAAATTATTGGGGCAAGATATCAGTTATTGCCAGGGGCACGGTTACATCTGCTGCGCTGTATAGAAAGAGCAATGACTGAACCCCCGCTGGGGCCGCCCTTGTGTCCAACACCCAAATGCAACCACGAGGAATAAAGTTCATTTCCTCCCGGCAGCAGGGCTCTAAAGGTACCGTCACACTAGGCGATATCGCCAGCGATCCGTGACGTTGCAGCGACCTGGATAGCGATATCGCTGTATTTGACACGCAGCAGCGATCTGGATCCCGCTGTGAAATTGCTGGTCGCTGCTAGAAGGTCTGCACTTTATTTGGTCGCTAGGTCGCCGTGTATCGCCGTGTTTGACAGCAAAAGCAAGGATACCAGCGATATTTTACACTGGTAACCAGGGTAAACATCGGGTTACTAAGCGCAGGGCCGCGCTTAGTAACCCGATGTTTACCCTGGTTACCAGCGTAAAAGTTAAAAAAACAAACAGTACGTACTCACCAGCGCGTCCCCCAGCCTCTGCTTCCTGACACTGACTGAGCGCCGGCCCTAAACTGAAAGTGAAAGCACAGCAGTGACGTCACCGCTGTGCTGTTAGGGCCGGAGCTCAGTCAGTGTCAGGAAGCAGAGGCTGGGGGACGCGCTGGTGAGTATGTGCTGTTTGTTTTTTTAACTTTTACGCTGGTAACCAGGGTAAACATCGGGTTACTAAGCGCGGCTCTGCGCTTAGCAACCCGATGCTTACCCTGGTTACCCGGGGACCTCGGCATCGTTGGTCGCTGGAGAGCGGTCTGTGTGACAGCTCCCCAGCGATCAAACAGCGACGCTGCAGCGATCGGCATCGCTATCGCTGCAGCGTCGCTTAATGTGACGGTACCTTAAGTTCCAGCATCGGGCAAGTTCAGAATGCTATTAACCTGCAGCTTAACCCCACATTTGCAGGTTCACAGTGTTTTTTCACGTGATAAGGTTCCCTTAGATGATCATCGGGCAGACTTGTCATTTGCGTGAACCAGTTGACCAACTAATGTGTATGGATTAGTGATGAGCGAATATACTCGTTACTCGAGATTTCCCGAGCACGCTATGGTGTCCTCTGAGTATTTTTTAGTGCTCGGAGATTTAGTTTTTCTTGCCGCAGCTGAATGATTTACATCTGTTACAGGACCCTATACACATTGGGGAAAGTTGGTAGGACCAGCTGGCCACCTGATGTCTATAGGGAACTCCCAACTCTCCCCTCACATGAGAAGGATCAGGTAGTTGGATTTGCGATTCCCATTATTTTTGTTTTCAGCGCAGATAAGCTCCTATCCGGCCACAGCGGCTTACTCCTCTCACCCTGTTGAAAGGACATGAATGCTTGGTCAAGGCAAGCTCTCCTGTGAATGGAGAAGATAGGAGAGATTCGTTTCTGCCAAACAATATGTTTTTAGCAAGCTTTACATTTGTCCCCTTGTTAGACATGTTTCAGTAGACCAGGGGTGGGGAACCTCAGGCCCCAGGGCCATTGACGGCTCTCGATTACTTTTTTTTCAGGCCCCTGGGCAGATACTCAGGGACCACATTCTTGGGCAGGGAGGTATATGTTGATTACACCCAGCTCATTAATTTCTTCTTGCTCTGTTAGCACACACATGCAGTGTTCACTACTGAACAATGAAGGGCATGCAATGAAGATTACGTCCTGAAACCAGTGCCAGAGTCAGGATGTACTTTGTGGGCAGAGGTTGTACGGCCCCCTGAAGGATGGTATAAATATCTATATGGCCCTTCGCAGAAAAAAGATTCCCCACCGCTGCTGTAGACCAATGGAAGATCCCACTATATTTTGTCAGATCTGCTGACTTTGTGGTATTAGTGCTTGTTATACACATACAAGAGTGTATAGGGGCTGTATCTACCAATGATCTACAGGTAAATATCTTATGCCCACGACCAACGCTAATGCATGGCTACAGAAGCAATCCAACTGGCTGAAGTAGTGCACTGCTTACTAATTTCTAATATTGATGTACTGTATATTAGTGTTTATAATATTATAACATCATGATCTTGATGGTCAAATTCGGTTATTATCTGTGATTTTTGTATTTATCTATATATTGCGTTTTCTATATATTGCGTGGTATGTAATTTCTAACATTTGTGTGCCTTGACCCCCTAATAGTATTTATGTGGGCTTGTCCTATTTTGCTGTAGCATTTCTGCCCTCGGCAGCTGCGATATATGGCTGGTTGTTATCATCAATTATTGATATGTGTCTAACTAAGTAATGAGTTACCGTCAGTACGCATGCGCGCTGCGGCTCCCGGTCTCCTGGTCGGCCTCCGGCGTCTTCTGTTGCGATGGTGATTGAGACTCCCTCTCTCGCCTTGCATCTGACGCCGGGCCGTCTTGCACATTGGGTTGCCGTGGTGATTCATGCGTCACCAGTGACGTAGTTGTTGCGACGTGGTCACGTGACCTGATCAGTCACATGACCGTGTCGCTGATTTTTGACGTTGTTAATGTGAATAGGCGGCAGCCTGACATAGGACTGTTACTAAACCATGTGGATGTATTGTCAGATGTGATTGGTGGTTGGATTCTTTTTATACACACACTTCCCTCGTTTTTATTACCCCTTGAGAAAGGCGATCACGCCGAAATGCGCGTCGGGGTGGGTGCACTCTGCGGGTATTTGACTTTCCAGCCCTGCTCAGGTAATATATTTCCTATATTTCATATCCTATTTTGCCCTCTTCTTTGGCATTTTTGACATTATTGACTTTGATAATTACTGTTAGTAGGGCTGAGTATGGTGTATATATTGTATCTGCATCATTAATAAGATTGCTGTAAACAATCATGTGATATTTCCATATAGGCATTGCCTTTGATAGCTTTACCCTTAGTTGTGCACCCCTGCGTTTCCTACGTGCACATTGTGGTTTGTATCCATTTCCTGTTCTGGCCTTTGCCAAATGTCCTGGTATATGCATAATTAAAATTAATTAAAAATATTTATATATTTCTAAACATGGTATTTTGGGTTTTTTCTTTGATCGTATATGTTCTGTGTTTTGCTTATGATTGATTGTGCGATTACCCTCAATATGAATTCTGATATAGCCCATATATAGTCAATTCTTGACAATTTTTACAATTAGGTATTTATGGGTTTTTGTTTCCATGAAGTTGTCACTTTCATTTTTTTATTTCTGCAGTAAGTTGTCACACAATAGTATCATAATGGTTCATTTAATATGTGCTGATTTTAGCATCTCGATGCACCATTAACAAGCACCACTCGACTATATAATACGTTGTTTGGTGCTTGTTTACTGGCCTATTTAGACATGCCAACGAATAACGATGGGGACAAAATGCTTACTAATATGCTGGTTATGTTTCCATACACAATCATGTTGTCGGCAGCACGTTGCCTGTTTACATGGGACAATGTGCTGTCGATAACAATGATTTATTTCTCATTGGTATAAATGATCCGATCACTCGACAAAGGAGTGTTTTGCTTGTTGATCGTTTGATGGCAGACATGTTTATACCTGCGGACCATCTGGAAGGAATGTTCCTACAAATGCTCGTTGGCAGATTGTCTCCTGGAGTAGATGCACCATTAGTCTGCATGTAATGATTTGCTGGGTGAGTGATGCGTCCAACATCTGTATGGGCGGCAGCAGTAGTGTGCTATGTGTTGTTTCCTGATGTTCTGCTTGTATGAAAGCACGTATTCTGATTCTCGAGAGCAGTCTCGTAAATGTAATTACAGGGCAACGTGTTCAGTCTTCCCGCAAGGAACGTTGTTTTCTGCTTCTTCCTCCTTACGTGTTTGACATGTTGGCGGCTAGCAGATTACAAAGTCCGGACGCTATCTATAAATGATTATCGCACCTTCTGAGAATTACTTCTGAGAAATGTTTGCTCTCACAGTACACGTGTACTCGGTGACTGCTCGCCTCCTGCGCTACGTTCCTCACATAGCGTCGATTACAGTGGCTGCCAGCTACGGTCTGGGAGCAGTCTAATCTGTCGTGAGCCGGGAGGGCTGACATCGCAGACTGGATGAGGCCTTCAGTACGGAGCATCTTCCTCACAAATAGAAGTGTTACACTTAACTTTACATAAACTGACATCTTCCTGTGCGCTGCAAGAGAAGCAAGACAAGGTCGATGGTGGGTGAAATTGCTTCACGTCACATTGACTGGGATCCCTACATCAGAAAAGTACAGGCGCTCATTATTAGTCCTATGTAGCGCCAGCTCCCCAGGTATTGGTCTAATTATGAGGGGAGACAATTTAATGAACAGTTCAAGCAATCTTAGATTTGCAATCCATCATAATGGATGGAAAAGTATGAAGATTCTTCCGTCAGGGCTAAGGTTAACCATGGGTCTGAACATTAACCCTGTCATTAAAGGAAAATGCTGGTGTGCCTCAGTAGATTGGGTATCCTGAAATATTTGGTCATCCAGCACATGGCGTTTGCCGGCAGAGCTCTGATTTCTCATCAGATCAGTCAGGTGGGACTTGGACAGCTTGTGTGGCCATGGTGAATAGGACGTGCAGTGCCAATTTTGAGCTCTCTAATTCGTCCATGTCGTTTGCAGATTGTTGGGGATTTACTACATTGACTTTATTGGGGGAAGGAAATGGGGGGGAAAAGTCCACAAACAATGTATTGCTATAGTTGAATTTTTTTTACCTTATATTACGTCACTTTAGAGCCCAGAATGTCACACACTGGGTCGGATTATGGAATACAGATAGTATATTGACATGCCACCATTTTCATGTAGCTGGCAGGCACTAGGTTTTGCCAAAGTGCAGAGATCAATCGAGCCGGAGGGATCAAATGAGTCGGCAATCTGATCCCCGCGATCGTTTGAAGTCTCAGCACTGCTGATAAGGATGCAGTAGAGAGGATGGTCTGCGGCCAAAACATTCAGGACCATGAGGGTGTCAGTTCAGAACCATAGGATCTGTAGCCACGAGATATGGTGCATGTAGACGTGCTGATTTACATTAATGTAATGAGCGCTGATCGATAATATCACAAGTCACTCAATTACCAGTTCGTTGCAAAGGCCAACAAACGATGAAGGAGACATAGCCATCGCTAATGCACTACATCTGTTGAAAGAACAATAATTGTTGCAGGATGAACTCTCTTACCCAATTCGGCCCATGTATCAGCGATTGTGACCATCATTGTTCATCAGCGTGAGTAAAGAGACCAGAAAACAAGCGCCAAATGACCAGCCATATGATAAATCGGTGTTCATTAAGGTGCACTGACGGGCTGAAATGGCATGTCTGACATACCATTACTCGGAGCATATGATGCTGATAACAATTATTTTTTTACCGGCGTAAACATATGGATCATCTGAAGAACAAGTGTTATGCTTGCTCCTTGTGTGATCACCATGTTTATAGGGGTGGATAATTGGGAGCAAACTTACCAGTGAACTCTTAATCATCTAATATCTCCTCTTTTAAATGCATTGATGGTTGTACAGAAGATCGATGTATCCAAGGAGGCAACTTAAAATCTGCTCAATGCATGTCAAATCTGCAGGAAAATCCACACCAAAAGCCACTCGAGTCATTGCAAATTTGTCTCACACATTTTCTTGCAGATTTGCTGCAGAAGTAATCGGCACCAAATCCAATGCATATGACCGTATCCTAAGGGCAGGTGCACACGACCGCTTTCCCAACACACCCGATTATGCTAATCACACTCTGAAGAGGAAGCAAAGTTTCTCCAGTATATCAGTTCATTATTTTTTTCCACTAATCCATAGAGTTGAATGGGTGAGTGCCATCAGATTCTCAGAGGCAAATTTATTTATTTACAAAATAAAGCAAAAATACAAAAGAATTTAATAACATTTTTACTTGTAAATGTAGATGGAAATATGGGTGATTTTCTTAAGAAATAGTCATGACTGAATGTAGCATAGAGGGCTCCACAGAGGCATTACGGTGGGTGCTGGGATCAGTGAACAGTGCCAGTCAAGCAGTGAGTGCAGCCTATCACCCCTACACCTAATAATAGGATGCCTGTATACAGCGCTGTCTTAAAGACTTGCTGGACTGTAGCCATTGTCTGAATTGTTCATGGTCTGGTAAGCATGCAGGAAATTGTTGGTGTCTACTGACAGCCATTTATGATAAAGTTCAATAACATGTATTTCTACAGTGACTCAAGCTGTGATAAGTATAGACTGAGTATTCGGTGTATAAGCGCCCATTTGTGCCTGCCTTGCTGGTTTCCTTGTGTTCATCGTACCTGGGCTGTAGGCCGGACTACTTATCTGATCTGAAGTCAGGCCATCTTTATGAAATGGAGCTGTGCCATGTTCCAGAGCATGGCATGAACAGGATTTTTGCTTAACCAACCCTTGTTTTACAGGTCAAGAAACGTCTTTGTTCTATTTACTGCCCCCTAAATGTGTGTCTGGACCCTGGAGCTCAGTCAGATGACGAAGCATCCACGTGCCTTTCGGGAGACTTCTCTTGTACCCTGGAGATTTGCCAACTCTTGCAGGAGTCAAGGAGGTCTCCTTTTGTCCCAGAGTTTGTCTGGACATTCCAGGAGAGTTGCCATAGATCACCAAAAATTGACAATTTCCACAGATCCCCCAGACATAGTCCTTTTTCTTGTCCTGTAAGTTGCCCACTTTCAACAATTAGTCAACATTTAGATCTGTCATGCACCATAAATCCACCAGTTCCAGAGATGTGGAATTTTAATGTAGTGCTACTTTATGTGGTCTTTACCAAGGGGTGCGACTTACAGAATTCTCTTGGAATGTGTCTTTGGGCTGATCTGCATTATTACCCTGTGAGAAAAGATGGATCTTCTGGTATGATCATTCAGCCATTTATTTCTGCTCTCTGATTCATTTCCTAAAACTTGTGACCAAAATATCTTGTGACTTCTAGTCTTTAGCTGGACGGAATGTTCCTCTAGCCAGGTAGCCAATGTGCCCAGAGATTTTCTACTTGGACAGTTTTAATTAATTTGATATCTATGAATGTTCTTACGAAATAATTACGGTATATGGTGTTTGCTCCTGCAAGTACCGGTATATCTTGTTCCCATAGTCGAGAGTCTTTTATCTGTCCCTGATCTGTCGCATTTCAGTACAATTACTCTTGATATTTTTTGAAGGGTTAAATCCTGAAGTACAGGCAAACATCAGAATAATGGGCAATTTATTGGGTGCAAATAAGTTATTAGCGTAATTTATACCATGCGTCTGTCATACAGCATACATCTTGAAGAGCTTAGCTAGACAATGCGGCCATTCTCCGGGGACTGGCTCTGGTTTGCTGAACGTGCCGCAGACAGTACATAAGTACACCCAAAATGCGTTGTCTGGGAAAGGTTTACTGGTAATTAGTTAGCTGATGTTTTCAACAAGGCTTTATATTTGATCTCCCGGCTAGTAAACTGCCACCATCTTGTATTTTATTAGCTGAGTCTTTGTCTCAGTCCACTTAGATATTTCTTCTGCTTATGGCATTGGCCAGATATCCCATTTCCAGATGTGATAACATCTGAAAAGTGGTTTACAGAATGTAGGCCGTAAGTCATGTTGTGCTTTGTGACATCCACAATGGCCACCACGTGGCTCCCTCACAGAAAGATCAGAGGATTCTCAGGGATATCAGAAACAGATATGTCTCACATTGAAATCATCTGCGGACCCATACTTTACTCTTGTCTATGTGATGAGATTTCGAAGGGGTTGTCCACCCTTTGGGACTATTTTTTTCATTTGTTTAACTAAATACGTAGAATTTTTGATTGCAAAAAAATCACTTCCCGTGGCTGGATGTCCATTAGTCGGGGTCTTGGTCCTGCTTGGCCCTTATTCACATTTAAGTCATGTGACATATGGTAAGGTTCATTCTGTTTTGATCTTAGGTTTTGTCTGTTTAGTGGCCAGTGTGAACATGCCCCTACACGTTGCATGCATACCAACTTATATTCCAGTTCATCTCTTTAGGTATTGCTGCAGGATGAACTAACTGAGAATCCATCAGTCAGTCCACTATGACTGTCTAACCGGGAGTTTTTGACTCTCTTAACTATCTTTTTCTGATCTCATTTCAGCAGATTTATGACTACAACCTACTTCACAGTTCAATGTGCAAGGAATCAAAACTTGGCCTAAAAACCAAATGGTCGACAACCCACTTTAACGGGAACCCGTCATGTCATTTTTAGCTTATTATCGGGCCTCTACTAACAAAAAGGAATTGTCCAGAGTGGATTTCCCCTTTAAGCTGAAATACAGAGTTCCATCTTACAAAGCAATGTAGTTATTTTTTGTCTGTACTCACAACGCTGCAGGACCATTACCATTTTAAGGCCCGTAAATAACACCCAGGCGCGTTTTATAATGGGCTCTCGTATAATCTCCTCATGTAAAAGCTTCTTCTTTGAAATCCTTTACTGACGTTTCTAAACGTCTAGTAACTTCTGGTTACAGTTGTCGCACACTGGTGTAAAGCGTCATCTGCAGAACTTTACCAAAATGTGCTTTATTTCCCGACAAACTGTGAAAATAACGTTTTTTAATAGTCCATGGTCTAGTTCTTTGCTCTGCACCTTGGTGTAGGCAAGTCATTTTATGTATTAGATTAATATTTGGAATAGCTCCATTTTTATAAACAGTAGACGTATGTTATCCGCTGAATGTTCTGGCGGTTTGGTGGAGAGTTCCCCCAAGTAAGCATGGAGGTATGGCATGGGTGCAGGGAATCCACCTCCTAAACTCCATTTTTATAACAACTACATGAATCAATCATGCTATATAAAAATGGAGTTTAGTAGCTAGACTCTCTGTCCATAGATCATTTCATAAAACATAAACATAAATTGTCACTTAGTGGAAATTACGCAAAAAAACTGTGATGTGGAGAAGCACAGGAGGGTCAGAAGAGATACTTGTATTGAAAGGGCGCAATCATCAGACAATTAGTTGATGAGGTTTGGTCTCCATGCATAGTGGTCCCGTCTCTCATTCACATTAAAGAATTGTTGGCTGACCACACTGTTTTCAGCGGGAGCAGCTGACCATCTGATGTGAATGGCAGCCTTACCTCAATTTCCCAATTGGAAACCCATGAAAGCTCGGTCAAGCAGGCATATAGGGGGACTCGCGAGAGAATGCGGTTTTCCGACAACTATAATGGCTCATGCAGATGACCGTATTTTTGGTCCCAGTGCGATCCGACAAAACATTGGATCGCACTCGGGCCAATGTTATTCTATGGGACTGTGCACGTGTTGGTCTGAGGAAAAAATGCAGCATGCTCGAGTTGGATCCGATAATCAGATTCCACTCGGGTCATGCAAGTCAATGAGTCCATAGAACTAATCAGAATGCACTATGATGACATCCGAGTGCAGACCGATTTTCACGGACTGACACAATGGAGAAGACGGAGAAATTCGTTTTTTCCATTTTCTCCTCATCCAAAAAATCAGATCCCACTAAGATCACGCTTTGCTGAACCACTGATCTAAGAGTGATTGGCCAGATTCCGGTGGTGTTACACGAGCCTAAGGTTGGGTTCACATGTCCTGGCATCATCTGTTAGAAGCAGATCCAGCAGCACTTATTTTGTAAAAGACACAACCTTTTTGTCCGGCATAAACACATTGCAAATGGATTTTTTTTTTATCATTGTAGTCTCTGGTAAACAGACCCATTAATAGCCGGCCGTTTGTCAGTATTTTTTGCTCACTGGATCCGTTTCAAACAGCGGTTTACTGGACACGTGAACCCAACCTTTCCCACAGTAATTACTACAAACTGGTCTAAGTAGCTTCTCGTGTCGCATCAGATCTGATAATGAAAATGTCGATACAGGACATTCACAGTAACTTCACAGTTTAATTTTTAAATTTTTCATGATTTTTTTCTGCATTTGATAAGAATGAAGAGTCACATTGTCACAAGATGCTGCGATATCGCCTGAAAAGTAACAATCACCAAGATGGCATTTTATTCTGCCTTTTGTAATCGTTGCACTTTAATAACAAAGGGCGAAGATGGACCAGATTGTGATGATAATTGCAATCCATCTCCATATCTTGATGAAGACAGAAGTGGGTCCCTCACGGCATCTTTGTCAGCGCTGTCCTGACAGTAAATGGCCGGCAACTTTGTCTTGGATTCTTTAGGGAAATAAAAATGCATGACATTTTCTGGTGCAATCTGTCGTTGCCGTGCATTTATCACACGGTTAGGAGGATGCTGGCTGACATTCAAGTGCTCATGTACCCATCTACTGATTATTCTAATTTATTGGTGGGCTTCACTAGGAAACCTCACATATTAATTAGGAGACATTTGGTATAGTTGAAATAGGAATTTGGCAATGTCATGCGATTTAGAGCAGTTTTTCTCTTTTTCCTTTTTTGCGATGTTTTGAGTTTTTTCAAATCTTTAGTCTTTAGTAGCCAATTTCTCTGATTTCTTGGTGCATTGCCTTCCTGGGCTGTGGGATTTGTGCCTCTGTTATTTTTGGGGTAAAGATAACTTATGAGATTTTCCCATTTTTGTATGAATCTGGATAATGTAAAGTTATAAATCGTTCTAAGGCTACTTTCACACATCAGGTTTTCAGTGTCAGGCTAAATCCGGCGAATTTTAAAAAAACCGGATCAGGCGAATGTTGCTGCCGGATCAGGTTTTTTCCCCACAGACTTGTATTAGTGCCGGATTGCACCGGATGACATTGTGTTTCGCCCGGTTTTCGCCGGATCCGGCAAATCTGGATGTCCTCATGAACTGGAGCCTTGAAAAAGTTCCCACGCTCGAGTTCATATGAGGACATCCAGCAGAGGGCGCATCACCGCGACTCAAGGTAACTACAGGTCACCCTGCTTTCCATTCAGTACCCGGGGTTTTACAGGCAGGAGCAGAGTGCATTAGCACAGCTCCTGGCTGTAAAATGATTTAACCCCTTCAGATGGATTTACATCGTCGGACATAACGACGGAAGGTATGGAATATTGTTGTTTGTTTTTTTAACTTTGTTTCAGGACGATGGTCTTCAGGTGGATTAAGAGTCTAATAAAATATTACAACAACATGTGTCTTTATTTCATTAAAATACTTTGTAATAATGTGTGTGTGTTTTATTAACCATTTTGTACTATTGGATTATAATGGATAGGTGTCATAATTGACGCCTCTCCATTATTAATCTGGCTTAATGTCACCTTACAATAGCAAGGTGACATTAACCCTTCATTACCCCATATCCCACCACTACACGGGAATGGGAAGAGAGAGGCCAAGTGCCAGAATAGGCGCATCTTCCAGCCTTTTCTGGGGTGGCTGGGGGCAGATGTTTGTAGCCAAGGGGGGGCCAATAACCATGGACCCTCTCCAGGCTATTAATATCTGCCCTCAGTGACTGGCTTTACCACTCTGGCGGAGAAAATTGCGCGGGAGCCCACGCCAATTTTTTCCGCCATTTAACCCTTTATTTTAGCATCTAGCATTAGTAGTGTGGAATATGCAAAAAAAAAAGGGATATGAGATGGTTTACTGTATGTAAACCATGTCTCGTATCATGTCGGGTTTGTGAAGGAGAAATGAAAAGCCGGCAATTGAATTACTGGCTTTTCTGCTATATCGCGCTGAAGTAAATCTAAATATATATATATATATATATATATATATATATATATATATATATATATATATATATATATATATATATATATATATATATATATATATATATATATATATATATATATATATATATATATATATATATATATATGTGTGTGTCTCAATGATGTCGGTTTTGCAAGCCTGCGAGAAAATCTCGCAGTACGGATTACATACGGAGGATGACATGCGCAAAATACGCTGCCGCACTCTGCCTACGGATGACATACGGATCACTATTTTGGGAACATTTCTGCGTATTACGGCCGTAAAAAACGGACCGTATTTACATACGCTGAGTGTGATGCCGGCCTAACACACCCTCTCCAAGTCTGGCATGAGCAACGCCGGTCTTGATGAATCGGGCTATAGACTTTAATGGGTGTATGGTCTGTTTGTCAAAAACATAGATAGAACATATACGTGAAAAGTCTACGTGCACATAGTCCGCTTCAGCTAAGGGACCAGTCAAGTCTGCAAAGTAGTGAGGTCTGTGTGAAAATGTCACATTCTCCACATCTGAACGTACCCTAATATGTGCACACGTTGCGGATTTCTTGCAGAAAATTCCTGAAGAAAACCGGAAATTTTCTGCAAGAAATCCGCATTTTTTTTTTTGCGTTTTTTTTCCGTTTTTTTCGCGTTTTTTTAGCATTCTGCAAGCGTAATTAGCTTGCAGAATGCTAAAGTTTTCCCTGCGATCTGTAGCATCGCTTGGAAAACTGACTGACAGGTTGGTCACACTTGTCAAACATAGCGTTTGACAAGTGTGACCAACTTTTTACTATAGATGCTGCCTATGCAACATCAATAGTAAAAGATAGAATGTTTAAAAATAATAAAAAAAATAAAAAAATGCTTATACTCACCCAGACATCTCACCGGCGTCCGTTCCGTATAGCTGGTCTGTGCGCACAGGACCTCCCGTGACGTCACGGTCACGTGAGCGGTCACATGACCGCTCACGACCAATCACAGGACAGTGACGTCATTCGGCGAGGTCCTTCAGCGCACACCAGGTACAGAAACCGAACGGCAGCGTGCGAGGAGGCGGCAAGACATCGAGGGTGAGTATAGGACTGTTTATTATTTTATTTCTTATTTTTTGACCACTTATATGGTGCCCAGTGCGTGGAGGAGAGTCTCCTCTCCTCCACCCTGGGTACCAACCGCATATAATCTGCTTACTTCCCGCATGGTGTGCACAGCCCCGTGCGGGAAGTAAGCAGATCAATGGACCCCTAGGTGTGCGGAATCCCTGCAATTCCGCATTTTTAATGAACATGTTGCTTTTTTTTCCGCTATGCGATTTTTTTCGCGGAAAAAATCGCAACATTTGTACCAAAAATGCGGAATACCCTGTAAATAATAGGAGGCTTATGTAAGCGTTTTTTTTCGCGTTTTTATCACGTTTTTATAGCGAAAAAACGCGAAAAAAACGCTAACAATCCTGAACGTGTGCACATGGCCTTAGATTTAGGTATTTTTTTTTCCATGTACTGTCATTGTGGAAATCAGACAACACATGGACACAATGATTGCCTACGTGCTAGTTTATACTGACTATTTTTCATACGGACAGACCTCGATTTATGGACCAGGGTAAAGCAGGTAAAAAGCAGGCAGCCCTTGAGCCCGTCCGCTGTGCAGGTGGGCACACAGCTGCATACAGAGCCAGTCACATTTGCAGATGGCGGAAATGACTTGTCCGATAAATTAATTGGACCATCTGAACACAGCCTTTAAGGGCATTTACATGTGATTATCGTGAATGAGTGTTCCTAGGAATGTAAAAATGTTGCTGATCACCCGACAAGCAAAATGATCAAAAGGTTTGCGCAAAAGATCATTGTCCTTGGCAGCACATCATACTGCGTCAGCCGGACCTACACTGTGAAGAACAATGGCGGAGTATACACCGTGAGCATCTATTACAGACCATTCTGTGCCGTCTGCCTGTCTTGATAGTAAATAACCGCCAAGTGGCAAACACATTGGCGATCCTTTAACGCTGCGCATCGCCCAACGCATAAATGTACACTTAGGGAAGCATTGACCCGACTACTTGTTTCATGCATTTATCGCATTGAAACACGGACAGCTGGGCAGGACAATAGCTTAGTAACAGGAGGTATCTGTAGGACAATAGAAATGGAGCTTGTGTGTGTAAATCCGGGTGGCAACCCCATACACTGTAATGACTGATTAGTGACCACCAGCTATACCAGTCCGTGCATGACAAAAGATCAATTACTTAAGACAGGACTTTCCAGGGAAATACTTTATGTATTGATTTTCTATACTAATATTTAATATTCAGCTTTAAGTCTGGGACGCTGTTGTGTTTTTTTTGGCAAGGTGTACTGTCATTGACCTCTCGCTTTTAACCAGTCAGTCTGAATGCGTCCATTGTCAGTCCATGAAATAATGTATTGTGGCAGCTCATTGTGTGATTCCAAGTGGAGAGAGGAAGAGATTTGGTTCCCCTAATAACAGGTTATCTGCGGTGTCCTGTACTGCGCGACCCAGACTCTCGGTGAAACTGTAGCCACGGGAAGGAAGTCACGTACAGGTAAAGTGGTCTCTCAGTTTTATTGCCTTGTTTCTGCTCCGGGTATCAGATTTTTTTTTTTATCTCTTACTCCTGTTTCTTTGTGGGGGTTTTTGCGAGGTGAGGATGTCATATGTAAAGTATGCCAACACTGAGGTTCAGTATGTTTCAGGTGCAGAAATAGAAAAACTCGATGTCCATTGCACCTTTATTCACTTATGTTAAATTTTAGGATTTTTTTGCTTTAAATCTCTCTCCTTGGGCCTTTTTTAATGGCATATTATGGTAAAAAAGAACATATGGAGAAGCTGATTAACGTACGTTACGGTTTTCCATATTGTAACAGATAACAATGTAACGAGCTGACAAATGATGGATCTTGATAACAAAGTACTGTTAGAAATGGATTAAGATGTAACTCCTGAAGACAAAACCCCACAATGCCGAAGTTCCAGGAATCAGTTATGATCTATTACATCTTGGAAAATCAACATTG
Source organism: Ranitomeya variabilis (assembly GCF_051348905.1). Taxonomy (NCBI): domain Eukaryota; kingdom Metazoa; phylum Chordata; class Amphibia; order Anura; family Dendrobatidae; genus Ranitomeya; species Ranitomeya variabilis. Next base: position 996,469,857 of record NC_135232.1, on the reverse strand, counting down.
CAAAGCAAGTGAGAACTTAGCCTTTGACGTGATTCAAGTCCTCCATTCAATGGAATCGAATAACTGCAGAAACGCGGTGATTGCGGCTATAGAGGCCTGAAAATATGAGCGTCAATCAAATGGTTTCCAATAAATCCCAGATTTGACTTGTCTTTGTGTGGTGTGCGGAATAAGGCGTCGCTTTCAAGAGCTGAAATTAATCATGAACTTTTGTGGTGTGTGTACGGCCGTGTCTCTGAATAGCCCAGTCAGGGACGAGAACTAGAGGCCTTTGTGCTAAAACATAACACGTATTATTACACGGTTATTTACAGGCCTGGAGAAATCCCAGGTGTCCCGGCTCCTAAATATCTCACTGTGCTGCATTATTTTATGGTCCGGCAGCTTTCCTGCTTTTAATGTCATTATTGCCAAATTTAGTTTACGACAATTTTATTTGGAATCACTTGTGAAAGGGCAGAAGAAGTTCACAGCGGTGGATTCTGCCATTATGAGCTCTTCAGTCACAAAAGAGGTATATGTCTGATCATTTTGGAGCTTTTGTACAGCTCAATTCAAAAAGCTGTGCTCTTATCAAAATTATTAGTATTAGGTGTTTTCCAGACCATCAAAAATAAAGGGCTGAAAAGTTTAAAAGAGCTAAGGTGATCCATGATGACCCATCCATGTGATAGTTCATCAATCTGAGATCTGTGTGGATTCGACAACCAGTACCCCGTCTGATTACCTGTTTGCTCCTGTCATCGCAAAATAAGAGTTGCTCTCCAGTACCCCGCAGCGGTTGCTACACATTAACAATATGTTGTATCTGGATACCCTCTGTAAATAAAGCATAGTCCCTATCATTGATCCCTAAGTTCTTGTTCTGGAGCTTCCCTTGGTAAAAATCATGCAAAGTTGCCCTAAATAAAAAGCCCATATCTCTGGAACGGTATGGTGGATCTAAGAAAAAACAAAACAGTACTCAAAGGAGCAGCGGGATTAAAATAAGATCAGAATCTGGCCATGTTTTACCTGGTGATAGATCCTCTTTACATACAGAAAGGATAAGAACTGAGGAGCCATCTTGTCACTACATGTGCCAGGTGTGCTGACCAAGGAGACCATTGATAGCTGGACGTCCTACTACCATTGTTGGGAGAGATGGCTGCTTCTCGTATGTCTGGCCAGGGTTCTTCCCACTAAATGTAGAGAGGTGTTTCTGGTATTTTTATTGCATGCCTCATATCTACAATATGGATTTCCTTTGTACTTTGCTTTGTCTATGGCGTACAGTTTCCTATATCTGCCTAATGGGATTGTGAAATCAGACTGGGCGCAGTCACTGTAGATAATGTTTCAGATATCCTAGAACCTATTTAAGAGCAGTGAACCGTCCTGATGAACAGATTGCCCTGTCTGTAAGGAAACCACCTCTTGTTCCGTGTCACCGACTCGCCTCACAGGTGACGTACGTGCCATTTGGACACGCATATCTTTTTTCCACAGGTTTTTGTTGCTCTTTTCATTGTACAGACCACTCCCTTTTCATTTCAGTTCTTGAAATTGTTTATAATGTCCCTATGTATGAAAGCGTTTACGAGCCTCCTGCCCGAGACACGTGCCTTGTGAACCATGAACGCACAATAAAAAGAAAAAGATTCTTCTGGGGCTGAACTGGTTTTTGAAGGACAAAGAACCTATTCTCTATGGCGGTAGCTTAAAGATGCTTAAGGTGGACAAAGGCTGGACTATTGTATCACCTTTTTCTAGGCAAGACGAAAATTGTCGTAAATAAATTGGACAGCGGGAACTTTCTGATTTCAGATGAACAGTCTGAGATTTTGCTACAAATAACGTAACAAAATGGTGAAGATCATTATGGAAAGTTCTGAGATTTTAGGAGAAATCTCAGGTGCTGTTGGTGTGGTAGCAGGTTGACAATGATCTACCACGAAAATCCAACCCAACTGATCTCCTTCCCAATACAGCAATGGTACAGCTGCCCTCTTAAGGATTATAGTATTTACTGGATTTATCATCTGGTATCTAATATGTTTTGGTAGTTTAAATAGGTTTTCTGGGTTTATAGTATTGATAATAATAATAATTTTTATTTATATAGCGCCAACATATTCTTCAGCACTTTACAATTAGCGGGAACATGTGCAGCAATAAATTCAATACAAGGTAAGACAATTTAAACAGTGACATTAGAAGTGAGGTCCCTGCTCGCAAGCTTACAATCTACAAGGAAATGGGGGGGCCACAATAGGTGAAAAGTGCTTGTTATTTCAGGTCTGGCAATTATAGTAAATAGGGATATTCATATAAAGCTGCATGATCCAGTCATCAGCCCGTGTGTTTAAGTACAATAGTCAAGCATCAAGTACAGTTATCGTGTGCATGGAGGGTGTGGAGACAGATGAATAGTAGGGTGCAGATTCAGAATAATATTTGGAAGGAGGGAACAGGGCAAAGTTAGTTTACTGAGTAGTTGATGTGGTAGGCTTGTTTGAAGAGATGGGTTTTCAAAGCGCACTTGAATAGGTCGGGGCTAGGTATCGGTCTTATCATCTGGGGAAGTGCATTCCAGAGAGCTGGCGCAGCACGAGAGAAGTCTTGGAGACGGACGTGCGAGGTTCGGATTACGGGGGATGTTAAGGTACCTTCACATGAAACGACTTTGTAACGATATCGCTAGCGATCCGTGACGTTGCAGCGTCCTCGCTAGCGATATCGTTTCGTTTGACACGCAGCAGCGATCAGGATCCTGCTGTGATGTCGCTGGTCGCTGAATAAAGTCCAGAACTTTATTTGGTCGTCCGATCGCCGTGTATCGTTGTGTTTGAAAGCAAAAGCAACGATACCAGCGATGTTTTACACTGGTAACCAGGGTAAACATCGGGTTACCAAGTGCAGGGCCGCGCTTAGTAACCCAATGTTTACCCTGGTTACCAGCGTAAAAGTAAAAAAAACAAACAGTACATGCTCACCCCCAGCGTCTGCTTCCTGACACTTACTGAGCGCCGGCCCTAAAGTGAAAGTGAAAGCACAGCGGTGACGTCACCGCTGTGCTGTTAGGGCCGGAGCTCAGTCAGTGTCAGGAAGCAGACGCTGGGGGACGCGCAGGTGAGCATGTACTGTTTGTTTTTTTTACTTTTACGCTGGTAACCAGGGTAAACATCGGGTTACTAAGCGCGGCCCTGCGCTTAGCAACCCGATGTTTACCCTGGTTACCCGGGGACCTCGGCATCGTTGGTCGCTGGAGAGCGGTCTGTGTGACAGCTCTCCAGCGACCAAACAGCGACGCTGCAGCGATCGGCATCGTTGTCACTATCGCTGCAGCGTCGCCTCGTGTGAAGGTACCTTTAGTCTTAGGTCATTTGTAGAACGGAGGGCAAGTGTAAGGCGATAGACAGAGATGAGAGAGGAGATATAAGGCGGTGCAGAACTGTGGAGAGCTTTGTGGGTGAGAGAGATGAGTTTATACTGAACCCTGTAGTGAATGGGTAGCCAGTGTAATGACTGGCACAAGATGGAGGCATCGGTGAAGCTGCTGGACAGAAATGACCCTGGCTGCCGCATTCAAAATGGATTGGAGAGGAGAAAGTTTGGTAAGAGGGAGACCGATCAGAAGACAGTTGCAGTAGTCCAGACGAGAATGAATAAGGGCGACAGTAAGAGTCTTAGCAGTTTCAAAGGTGAGAAAAGGTCGGATTCTGGAGGTGTTTTTAAGATGCAGGTGACAGAAGCGAGTGAGTGATCAGATATAGGGAGTAAAGGAAGGTTCGGTGTCGAATATGACCCCAAGACAGCGGGCATGCTGCTTGGGAGTTATGGTTGAACCTTCCAGGGTAATTTCGATGTTAGGTAGAGTGAGATTAGTAGAGGGGAGAAACACAAGAAGTTCCGTTTTGGAGAGATTTAGTTTCAGATAGAGGGAGGACATGATGTTAGAGACAGCAGACAGACAATCCTTGGTATTTTGAATTAGGGTAGGGGTGATGTCAGGGGAAGAAGTGTATAATTGGGTGTCGTCAGCATAGAGATGATACTGGAACCCAAATCTGCTGATAATAATAATAATTTTTATTTATATAGCGCCAACATATTTCGCAGCGCTTTACAACTTATAGAGGGGATTGTTTGTCCAACATGTCCTATTATTAGGATTGGTAATGAATATTATATGGTTGGACTTTTAGATCCTCCATCAATCATTGGCGGTAGAAAAGGTACTACAGTTTCTTCTGTGTTGAAATCTCGCCCTCTGTCTTAACGCTGTACACTTAGCAACAGCGGCTGCGGCATCACACTTCCATACTCTTCATTGACGCTAACGAGTAGACGGTGCACAGGTACAGAGCGCTATGTAACCAGAGAAGAGACTGCAACCCCTGCTCAAGCACCACAACAACAGAGGTGCCAAGAATTCTACCCCATCAATCTAATGTGTACCATTGATGTTCTGATCCCAGAAAACCATTTACTTTTATGCAAAAAAAGACTTGATACTATATAAGAAAGTTATATAACTTTGTAACATTGTGGGATTTCCATGATGGACGTGATGAAGAATGAGTATGCCTCTGAAAGCTCGTCCTGTCAGTCATTGGCACGTGTATGCTCAATATACAGTAGAATCAGAAGGCTTTGATTGGGGAAGTAGCAACATGTTAAGCAGCAGCTTTGGGTGGAAGGCCGACACTGACATTCTAGGGAGGAGCTAGAGGCCGACACTGACATTCTAGGGAGGAGCTAGAGGCCGACACTGACATTCTATGGAGAGGGAGGAGCTAGAGGCTGACACTGACATTCTAGGGAGGAGTTAGAGGCCGACACTGACATTCTATGGAGAGGGAGGAGCTAGAGGCCGACACTGACATTCTATGGAGAGGGAGGAGCTAGAGGCCGACACTGACATTCTAGGGAGGAGCTAGAGGCCGACACTGACATTCTATCGAGAGGGAGGAGCTAGAGGCCGACACTGACATTCTAGGAAGGAGCTAGAGGCCGACACTGACATTCTAGGGAGGAGCTAGAGGCCGACACTGACATTCTAGGGAGGAGCTAGAGGCCAACACTGACATTCTAGGGAGGAGCTAGAGGCCGACACTGACATTCTAGGGAGGAGCTAGAGGCCGACACTGACATTCTAGGGAGGAGCTAGAGGCCGACACTGACATTCTATGGAGAGGGAGGAGCTAGAGGCCGACACTGACATTCTAGGGAGGAGCTAGAGGCCGACACTGACATTCTATGGAGAGGGAGGAGCTAGAGGCCGACACTGACAATCTATGGAAAGGGAGGAGCTAGAGGCCGACACTGACATTCTATGCAGGAGTGAAGGGCTAGAGGCCGACACTGACATTCTAGGGAGGAGCTAGAGGCCGACACTGACATTCTAGGGAGGAGCTAGAGGCCGACACTGACATTCTAGGGAGGAGCTAGAGGCCAACACTGACATTCTAGGGAGGAGCTAGAGGCCGACACTGACATTCTAGGGAGGAGCTAGAGGCCGACACTGACATTCTAGGGAGCAGCTAGAGGCCGACACTGACATTCTAGGGAGGAGCTAGAGGCCGACACTGACATTCTGCTACAAGTTCTCCTGAGACAACAGTTAGAGATCTCCATAGATCTTTCTAAGCAACGATCTCCTAACGTAGCAATGGTAAAGTCTGTATTATTATCTAATTATATCTGAGAATTGAAAATTTTGGTAATGAATGATCAGTTCAGGAGGAGAAAGACGCAGATTTCTCTAATAAAATATATTGCAAAACTTATTATTTTCCTGCATACTATTGATTTATCGCAAAAATGACAGTTACTCTTTGCAGTATATTTTTTAGTCTTATACAAGATACTCTTTTGTAGCCATTTCAAAAGCAATGGAAATGGAAAATCCGTCCAATCTTACAAAGAATCTTATTGTGGCGTGATGAAAATGAAATGACATGTTACTTAGTATTTGTTGATCAGCATTGATGGCGCTAAGCTAGCCCAGGTTGTCAGCGTGCAGCTTTGGTTGGGCTGTAATTATGTTGCTTTTGTCCATGAAATGTGAATCCTGACACATGAGCACATGGCGGATCTTAGCATGTCTCTGCCATATGCTGAAAGTCAAGTGGTCTAATCAAAGCAAAGAAAACACATAGCTGCTATAATAACAGGTTTCAGGCCATGACTGGTCTCCATCCAGTATCGTTGTGTGGGTGTTGAGTATCATCTATCAGTCCAGATGACATAACATAGATGACATTCAGAGGTGGCAAAACACTGGCTTTTTGCTAAGTGTATAATTTTCAGCTACAGGCTTTTATCTTAACAACTTCACATTGCTGACGGGAAAAATAGTAAACTTGTGCTGACACGTCATGGCTGCCTGCTATGGTATGGGCTTACAGCACCAGTCGTAAGGCTTGTGGAGAACACCGCCGGCAGTAATTCAGTTATTTGCTACTCAATATGGTGCTATGCTGCCTATGACAATAATCTCCATTTGGCAGTATTTTTCATATCTCTGTTGGATATAATTATGGAACAAAAATTAGGCATGCTGAAATCCAAAGCAGTCCGTACAGTCCAATGTAAAGGAAGTCTGGCAGCATAAAATGACTGTTCAAACCAAGCAAAGACACCCATATGTTCCCTTGATCTGGCCAAACGGTTCATTGTTCCTTCTTACTTACTTGTTTTTCATCTCAGCCACCTCTTTCATCTCCTTGATTAAAACTTCTAACTTTACAAGATCTAGAGAAGGGCAGAAAACAAGTAGGTGAGAAAGTGCACTGAACTACTCAGTTATGCCACAGGGTCACTGAGCACTGGTGCTGGGTTTGAACAGTCATTTTGTGCTGACAAACTCCCTTTAAAAGGGTCTGAGAATTTCAGAAAAATAGAAGCAGCAAATGCCCTAAACAAAAAAAAAAGAAGGGCTTGCCTCCTCAATCACCTGCTGAACCCGAGCATATACCCCAGTGGCCCCCCCAGTCAGGTGCCCTGCTTTCTACAACCCCTGGAAAAAATTATTGAATCACTGGCCCTGGAGGATGTTCATTCAGTTGTTTAGTTTTGTAGAAAAAAAAAACAGATCGTGGCACAAAACTAAAGTCATTGCAATTGGCAACTTTCTGGCTTTAAGAAACACTAAAAGAAATCAAGAGCAAAAAATGTGGTAGTCAGTAATGGTTACCTTTTTATTTAACCAAGTATAGGGGAAAAATTATGGAATCACTCAATTCTGAGGAAAAAATAATGGAATCACCCTATAAATTTTCATAACCATAAATAACACCTGCATAAAATTAGATCTGCTCGTTAGTCTACATCTAAAAAAGAGTGATCACACCTTGGAGAGCTGTTGCACCAAGTGGACTGACATGAATCATGGCTCCAACACGAGAGATGTCAACTGAAACAAAGGAGAGGATTATCAAATTCTTAAAAGAGGGTAAATCATCACACAATGTTGCAAAAGATGTTGGTTGTTCAGTCAGCTGTGTCTAAAATCTGGACCAAATACAAAGAACATGGGAAGGTTGTTAAAGGCAAACATACTGGTAGACAAAGGAAGACATCAAAGCATCAAGACCAGAAACTTAAAGCAATAGGTCTCCAAAACAGGAAATGCACAACAAAACAAATGAGGAGCGAATGGGTGGAAACTGGAGTCAACGTCTGTGACCGAACTGTAAGAAACCGCCTAAAGGAAATGGGATTTACATACAGAAAAGCTAAACGAAAGCCATCATTAACACCTAAACAGAAAAAAACAAGGTTACAATGAGCTAAGGAAAAGCAATCGTGGACTGTGGATGACTGGATGAAATTCATATTCAGTGATGAATCGCGAATCTGCATTGGGCAAGGTGATGATGTTGTTACTTTTGTTTGGTGCCGTTCCAATGAGATTTATAAAGATGACTGCCTGAAGAGAACATGCAAATTTCCACAGTCATTGATGATGTGGGGCTGCATGTCAGGTAAATGCACTGGGGAGATGGCTGTCATTACATCTTCAATAAATGCACAAGTTTATATTGATATTTTGGACACTTTTCGTATCCCATCAATTGAATGGATGTTTCGGAATGATAAATCATTTTTCAAGATGATAATGCATCCTGCCATAGAGCAAAAACTGTGAAAACATTCCTTGAAAAAAGACACATAAGGTCAATGTCATGGCCTGCAAATAGTCCGGATCTCAATCCAATGGAAAATCTTTGGTGGAAGTTGAAGAAAATGGTCCATGACAAGGCTCCAACCTGCAAAGCTGATCTGGCAACAGCAATCAGAGAAAGTTGGAGCCAGACTGATGAAGAGTACTGTTTGACACTCATTAAGTCCATGCCTCAGAGACTGCAAGCTGTTATAAAAGCCAGAGGTGGTGCAACAAATTACTAGTGATGTGTTGGAGTGTTTTTTGTTTGTTGTTTTTCATGATTCCATAATTTTTTTCCTCAGAATTGAGTGATTCCATAATTTTTTCTCTATGCTTGGTTAAAAACAAGTAACCATTACTGACTACCACGTTTTTTGTTCTTGATTTCTTTTAGTGTTTCTTAAAGCCAGAAAGTTGCCATTTGAAATTACTTTAGCTTTGTGCCATGTCTGTGATCTGCTTTTTTTTCTACAAAATTAAACAACTGAATGAACATCCTCCAAGGCCGGTGATTCCATAATTTTTGCCAGGGGTTGTAGTATCAATGCTCAGTATTAGTGCCAGCAAATAAAGCACCTAACCTGTGGGCAAGAAATCAGCTAGTAATGACACCCTGGTAAACATAGGAGTGAGGGGCGGGAGGAGTATCTGAATTGGCAGAGAAATGAAGATATTAGTGCTTTTATTTTAAAGGGGTTGTTCGGCCTTAGGCTACAAGTCTGCAGTACGCTGTGAGGATTCTCCGGTACCAGGAGCTGCGGGTGTGAGACCGCAAGTATGTGATTTGCATAAATGCAGTCATGTGCCCACTAGATAGCTGCGGCCTTGCTCAGTACAAGTGTATTGAGCGAGGCTGGATACAGTCTAGTCGGAATGTGTCCGGAGTATGCAAATCACATACTTGTGGTCACATGACTGCCTGTTCCTGCTCTGACAACCAAGAATCCCCGCAGGATTCACAAGTCTGCAGGCACATGGAGTGACTACAGACTGGTAGCCTAAAGGTACCGTCACACTCAGCAACTTTGCAATGAGAACGACAACAATCCGTGACGTTGCAGCGTTGTGTTTGACACCTGCAGCGATCTGGATCCCGCTGTGCCATCGCTGGTCGGAGCTAGAAGTCCAGAACTTTATTTCGTCGTCAGGTCGGTGTGTATCGTCATGTTTGACATCAAAAGCAACGACGCCAGCAATGTTTGACATGGAGCTAACAACCTGTGAGAACGATAAGTGAGTCGCCGTTACGTCACTGGATCGCTCCTGCATCGTTGTGGAGCTGCTGTGTTTGACGTCTCTAAAGCGACCTAAACAGCGACGCTGCAGCGATCTAGTTTAGGTCGGCTCGTTGTCTATATCGCCGCAGAGTCGCTGAGTGTGACGGTACCTTAAGGCCAGACCACATCTTTAACTCTCATACAAACCCTTTCAGCTCAGATGAACTACACAATTTTGTCATTATCGATTGACATTATCAGCAGCCATCTCGCTGAACTGTCCCATAAGCAGGAGTGCACCTTCTGACCGGCATGAAAGACCTGCTGCCAGACATCTCTGAGGGCTTATCTATAGAAAACAAATGGATGAGCAGTCCGAAATCAGCGTGATCCTTAACTCCCCTGATGATCATCGGTCGGGGAGGGAGGGATTGAATCTATTATCTTCTGCAGATTTAATTTGCAGTGGATTCCCCTTGCCATAACAGAATTGGATTGCGATTGAATCTTGCGGCCGCTGTTCTTCCCACCAGGTGCACAATGTGAATTGGAGGGGCTGGCTCTGCGGTGAAGGGCAGAACACATTTACCCTATTAATACAAATGCCTGCTTATTCTGTGTCTTCACTGAGTTGAATGAACTCATACGGTAATGAGACTTGGCAGGAGAAGTAGTCGTCTTCAGTGCAGGGAAAATGCCGAGCAGATAAAGTGCGCCTATTCATGGCTGGCAAAGCCGGCAAGTGTACAGGAGTTTAGTTAAGTGCACTAAAAGAAGAACGTTTAGAAGCCAGAAAAAGATTTTACTTTGCTTCGCCGACAACACAAAATCTCCAAATCGCAGAGCTCTTACATACGCTGATTTCTGTGTCATCATTCCAAGGTCTCTAGGAAATCCCATTATTATCGTCCCCAGAAGACTGGTTATGCATCAATGCGTGGAGAACAAGATATCTGTTTCTACACTATGTTCCAAATTATTATGCAACTGACATTTTTATCGGATTTTCCTAAATGGTTGGTGCAAATGACAGTCAGTCTAATAAAAGTAATCACCCGTTAGAGTATACATCGAATTTTATTGAGAAACCTCCCAATAATAACAGTATAATCTCCAAAATGAATAAAAACTTAAAATGCACTGTTCCAAATTATTATGCACAGCAGAATTTCTAAACATTTGATATGTTTTAAAGAACTGAAAATGCTCATTTGTGGAATTTGCAGCATTAGGAGGTCACATTAACTGAATAAAAAATCTATTTAACTCCAAAACATCCTAACGGGCCAAGTTACATGTTAACATAGGAGCCCTTCTTTGATATCACCTTCACAATTCTTGCATCCATTGAACTTGTGAGTTTTTGGAGAGTTTCTGCTTGTATTTCTTCCCTCCCTGAGCTGCTGGTTTGATGTGAACTGCCTCCCACACTCCTAGATCTTTTGCTTGATGATACTCCAGAGGTTCTCTATAGGGTTGAGGTCAGGGGAAGATGGTGGCCACACCATGAGTTTATCTCCTTTTATGCCCATAGCAGCCAATGACTCAGAGGTTTTCTTTGCAGCATCAGATGGTGCATTGTCATGCATGAAGATGATTTTTCTCCTGAAGGCACATTTCTGCTTTTTACACCATGGAGGAAAGTTGTCAGTCAGAAACTCTATACAGTATACTTTGCAGAGGTCATTTTCACACCTTCAGGAACCTTAAAGGACCCTACCAGCTGTTTCTCCATGATTCAGGCCCAAAACATGACTCCTCCACCTCCTTGCTGACGCTGCAGCCTTGTTGGGACATGGTGGCCATCCACCAACCATCCACTACTCCATCCATCTGGACCATCCAGGGTTGCTCAACGCTTATCAGTAAACTAGACTGTTTGGAAATTAGTCTTCATGTATGTGTGGGCCCAATGCAATCATTTCTGCTTGTGAACACTGTTTAGGGGTGGCCGAATAGTAGGTTTATGAACCAAAGCAAGCCTTTGAAGGATCCTACACCTTGAGGTTCGAGGGACTCCAGAGGCACCAGCAGCTTCAAATATCTGTTTGCTGCTTTATAATGGCTTTTTAGCAGCTGCTCTCTTAATTCGATGAACTTGCCTGGCAGAAATCTTCCTCATTATGCCTTTATCAGCATAAACACATCTGTGCTCAGATACAGCCACAAATCTCTTAACACTACGATGATCACGCTTAAATTTTTGGGAAATTTCTAATGTTTTCATCCCTTCACCAAGGCATTGCACTATTTGATGCTTTTCAGCAGCAGAGAGATCCTTTTTCTTTCCCATGTTACTTGAAAACTGTGACCTGCTTAATAATGTGGAACATCATTTTTAAGTAGTTTTCCTTTAATTAGAATCATCTGGAAAACCAATTATCACATGTGTTTAAGATTGATTTCAGTGATCCATTGAGCCCTGAGACACAATACCATCCACGAGTTTATTTGAAAAACAAAACAATTAAATCTTTGACACTTAAATCCAATTTGCATAATAATTTGGAACACAGTGTATAGATCTCCACACCCATATCTGAATTGTAAAGCTCTACAGTATATGTTGGTGTTATATGAATAAAGAATATTATCTGACCTATTTTGGCCTATGGGCAGGGACCGTCGGTGAGGGACAACTTCTGTAGTAAGCTCTCTTTTTTTTTTTTCTTCTCAAATAGAGAGAAAAAATCTTCCTTTTTAGAAATGTGTTCAGAAATTGACAACTGGGTGTTACTATGTCTCTTCTTAGAGAGGTGTGTCCCTACACAGTCTGATACTGGCAGCTCTGATTGGACGGTGTGAGAGGGACACGCCTCCAACAGTTTAGTAATGTATTCATACAATTCTAGGAGAAATAACCCCGGATATGACCGGTCGCCCCTAGGCCCATATTCACATCCTGGCTGAGGGTATGATTGGCCATTACCTGCGGACAGTCCCAGCACAGCCAGGTTACACCCATATGGGAGGCTCGCTACTACACAACTAAACAACACTCAAAAGAGTCTGTCAGTGAGATCAAACGCTCCCTCCAAAACCGGTCTGTGAAATGTAAATCCATTGACCTTCATAGCTTCTATCTGTTTCTGCGTTCCTTAGATATTACTATTTAAATTCATATGCATATGAGGCATGAAGTGCTCTGGGCGTGCCAGGGGACTTCGGGAGACCCCTCCTCCTGATATTGTTCCTCTGTACAGGCGCTGCCAGGTGCGTTACCTATAGGTGAGACTTTATGTACGTATGTACTTTAACATGTATCACGCTTCTTTATGCATCTTGGAGATTGACGTCATTGTTATTTTATGTGTCTGACTTTGTATGTGTCTGTTGTTTTTAATCTTGTGTTTTAATCTTGTCTTTATTGATTTTTGTATAAGTATCCCTAGTGCCCATTATTAGTAAAGAAAATGCTTCACTGTCAGTAACAGGTTTTTGTCTGACAAAAATCACAGTTATTTATTTTACTTATATAGGACCATCATCATCACTGTCCCCATTGGGGCTCACAATGTAAACAGTATTAGATTGTTGGGCCGGGGGTGACATGAGCTATGATTCTCTCATGTGATAGAATCGGGATGATTATGCTAATGACGCTCGGGTCTAGCTCTGTCAGCGTCATCTTAGTGTGATCTCATCATCATATCACGTATGGAGAAGACAGGACTACATGTCTGCATCTCTGCCACCGGCTGAGTCCATGTATGTCGGATTGCACTTGGATGACATATGAGTGTAGTCTGATGTTTCACACACCCATAGACTTGTACAGATTCCGGAATCAAATCGGCATGAGAAAAAAAATCTCCACTGCCCCGTAATGTAACATTGGTCTGAGTGCTAAAACTTTGGATAGCACTCGGCCGTGTTCTTAGTTTAACCCTGCTCTTCCCTTAGAAGCCAGAACGCTGTAACTGGAGAACGCCATTAATCCTGGGTTATCAGTGTTTTTTTTGTTTATTATAAAAATCACACATCCATTCTCACGAAATGGAGGCCAACATGGAGGTGTATTAATGACGAATTACTGCATGGCATCCCATTGCCTTCAGAGAAATGTATGTTTGGAGCTTTTTCTGTCGTATGCTTTATCAAGAAGGAAAGAGTGTAGTGGGAAAAGTCCATGGTGTGGCGCTCGTAGACCTGTGTATTGGGATTCCACCAGTAATAATGACTGTATGTGAGGTCTCAACAGGTCTGGCCACTATCGCTCCGTATAGGAAGCTGTTGGGTGGTTTTCCCACAAAAAAATGGCAGTGCAACGGTAGCTCTCCGCTCTTTCTGGAAGTTCCACTTATTTTAATGGAAAGCAAATATTCACGTCTGCTGGTGGCTTTTACATGATCTGCAAAGAGGTGGACCAAAATTCCTCCTGACATGTGCGCAAACCTCATCATCCACTACAAAAAACGTCTGACTGCTGTGCTTGCCAACAAGGGTATTGCCACCAAGAATTAAGTCTTGTTTGCCAGAGGGATCAAATACTTATTTCTCACTGCAAAATGCAAATAAATTTATATACGAGATCTCATCTTGGTGCCGAGATCTCCATCTGCGCATGCGCCGCCCCCGGTCGGCAGCCTTTTTCCCAGAGTCCAGCCCACCGCATAGGAAACCATGTAACTGCATGGGCTCTGGATGTCGGATGTAGATGTCGGCAGAGCCCCCGCAGCACCGAACACCCGCAGCGGCGAGCCACACCATGTATCCGGACAACCCCCTCATCCCAGCCTGCGGCCTGCAGCAATGCTCCACTCTTGCCTCTTCCAGCAGCAACCCTGGGACCCTGCTCCACTGCAGCCAGTAAGGTATATCCACATTATAAGACGCACCCCCATTTTCCCCTCAAATTTTTTGGGGAAAAAAGTGCGTCTTATAATCGGAAAAATACGGTAATTTATACAATGTGATTTTCTGGATTTTATTTTTGATATTCTGTCTCTGAATGTTAAAATTAACCTACCCTTAAAATTATAGACTGTCCATGTCTTTGTCAGTGGGCAAATTTACAAAATCAGCAAGGGATCAAATCCTTATTTCTCCCACCGTATTCACTGCCGGCTGCCCCCTGCACAGTGACACTTCCTGAGTTTTTGGGTACATATGACCTGTTCGCTGTATATACTTCAGAACACATAGACTTACAAAGCAACTTTCTGTAAGACCTAAATGATGAAAGCTGACAGTCAATTCTAGCCCTGCGAGGATCGGCCATGTGGATGGACTAGATACACTGCAGACAAGCTGTCTTCTTTATTCCGCGTGGTGCCAGGAAGTTTTATCGCTATCAGTGTGATGTATCTGTTCTGGGCCTACTACCGAAGGCGGATTATTCCTTCACAGATAATGGAGGTTCTGTTATAAGGGGCTAATAATGCACATTAAGCCGAGGTCTCACAGTGTGGGGGTCTATACTGGGACCAGGCCGACCTCATTCACACGTCCGTGCTTCACATCATGTGTGTTTTATGGAGAGAACACATGGCGGTTACAGTCGCGCTCCTAAGCCCATTTTTATTCTTGATTGCAAAAAAGCATAGACATGTCTGTTCTTGATCAGATTTGCGATCAGTCTAGCAGTCAGATGCCATCTGGGTGCAGTCTGTTTTTCTGATTCATAGGTGGTACAGTTTCTGTGTACAAGATAAATGAACGCCACATTAATGATAAAATGGACGCACTGACCAAGAACTGATGAACATCTGATCTCGCACAATGATGAAAATCGGTCAGATTTTTCTAAAAAAAACACAAAAGAAACTGAGGCTTAAAAGTGTTTCTGCACTAGTCAGACATTGCGTTCTGTGTCCCTGTCTAAAATCCCCCGTAAAACGGGATTGGGACGCATGCGTCGGCAGGGCCTAATGGTGACGTGCGCTGTGCTGTACACAATTTTCAGGAGTGTACGTGTACAGGAGGCGGGCACTCATTCTGCCACATCTATGGCTACGTTCACATTTGCGTTGCGTCGGGCGCAGTTTTGGCGATGCATAGTGACGCATGCGTCATGCGCCCCTATATTTAACATGGGGGCACATAGACATGCATTGTCTTGCGTTTTGTGACGCATGCGTCATTTTTGGCGCGAGCGTCAGGGCACAGAGGACGCTGCATGTTGCATTTTTTTTGCTCCAAAAATCAAGCCAAAAATGGACGCATGCGTCACAAAACAATGCGTTTTGCATGCGTTGTGCGTTGCGTCGACGACGCAACGCCCAACAACGCAAATGGAACGTACCCTAAGTGTCTTACCTCCTGTAGGAGTACACTCCTGAAAAAAGTGCACGGCACAGCGCACGTCACCAGTACAGTCTATGGCCCCCATCGGCACATGCGTCTAGATCCTGTATTGTAGGGGATTTCAGACGTCTGCCCTGACGGGGACACAGCACGCCATGTGAGAGCACCCTAGCTATATGACCTCCATGTAGAGTAGCAGACAGCCTGTGCTCACCTCTGGTGCCGGGCCTTCCAGGGCTTGTGTGATGTTATGTCACATGAGCCCCAAGCCAAAAAAAAACAAAAAAAAGTACATTTAGTATAAAAACTTGATTAATACCCCGCCATTTTCTGATGATGGCTTCCCTTTATTGTGGAGAATCACATTGACATTACTAGCGCTACTACAAAGGATTCTGGCTCTTATTCCCTGTGTATGGCATTTATCCATCCTGCCTCTGCAAAAATGACAACACATGGCAGCCGTATCATTACATTCAGCCGTCCCTTCTAGCTGTGAATTCCCTTTTTTCTCTACTTCCAGTGAAAAGTTCTGTTATTTCCCGAGGGACTAGTGCCGACCTGTGTAGGAAGTTCCCGCACATAGATTGTGCGGCAAATAATGTACAGTGAATCCTTATGGGACAGTCACCCCACATTGTGGCCATGGAGCATGGCTTCACACAGGCCTTCATAACAAGGCCGAGCTGAAAGATCCGTGGGAAAGAGCCGGGACAGACTGTACACCATTCAGATTTAGTTTCCATGGAATGCGGGGGTATTGCTGTGTTAATTGCACTGAAATGATGGCCGAGATTAGTGAATCCAGAAAGAACTGAACAGGCTTCTATTTAGGAAGAGACAGAGGAGCAGATATATAATATAGGCTACGTTCACATTTGCGTTGTGCGCCGCAGCGTCGGCGCCGCAACGCACAACGCAAACAAAAACGCAGTTGCGTTTTGAACAAAAAACGCTGCGTTTTGCGCCGCATGCGCCCCCCAAAATCTATACAATGTTTTGCATATTTATTGGAAAACGCATGCGTCGTACAACGCACCACGACGCAAGTACTTGCGTCGTCTGCGTTGTCAATACAAATCAATGGTAAAAAAGGCGCATCGACGACGCAAAAGCGACGCAAACACGACGCATGCGTTTTTTAAAAAGTCAGCGCCGCAAAAAAAATGCAACATGTTGCGTTTGCCGCGCCCTGACAGGTGCGCCCTAACGCCGCATGCGGCGTACGACGCACCAAAACGCATGACAACGCATGTACATGCGGCGCCATGCGGCCCCAATGTTAAAGATAGGGCCGCACGACGCATGCGTTTTGTTGCGGCGACGACGCTGCGGCGCACAACGCAAATGTGAACGTAGCCATAGACAGTATTGTCAGAGGAGGAAGGCGGGCACAAGTGCGTGACTCCATCATAGCCAAAAAACGATGATGTCCGAGAGAGTGCCAAAAGATTAATAATGGATTAGTAAGCTCTCGGGGGAAGGTTTAGGGGGTTTCTCCATTGTCTTCACAAACCTTATAGGTGGTAAATACCAGCTCCATTGTCACCGATGCGCTGGAGATCAGGATATGAGGCTATGCTCACCTTCACAGCTAATGCATCTCAGATGAAAAATGAAGCAACTTTGCCAGGTCTTGATTCCAATTTTTCCATCATTTTGTTGCTGCAGCTCCTACGTAGACCTATGCGTTTTTATTGTAACCGACAAACCGCTTATATTCTGACCCTTCTTTTTGGTGTCCTACTGATAGCAAACATATGATTAATTTGGGAAGGTAGGACTGCACAGATCGTACAGGGTCTGTTTGTAGTCTGTTACTATACAGATGTATTATTGTGCATGTGTGCAGAAGACCCCAAATACCAGGATGTTTTTCATTTAGGATCAAATCATTTTTAATTTTAGACACATTTTATAATACAAAAAAAAATGTACATACATTGTCATCACTGTCCCCATTGGGGCTCATAAATTAAATTCCCTATCCGTAGGTCTTTAAAATGCTAAGGAAACTGGAGTTCCAAGAGAATCACACTAAACACTGGGAGAAAAAACAAACTCCTCGCAGATGTTGTCTTTGGTTTGAACCCAGAACCCCAGCGCTGCAAAGCTCCAGTGCTCCATAGCATTAGACAGTGTTCCTCTATGGTATACAATATCAAGCGTTGCTTCACAGTGCTAAATCCGGCTGGTGCTGTCTTGTCCATACGTGTCTTTTATTCGATTATAAGTGCCCTGTAATATATGTGAAGCTGTCCTCCGGGCTGTGGAGTCGGAGTCGTGGAATCCGAGTCCATTTTGGTGAAGTCGGAGTTAGAGTTGGAGTCAGTATAAAATGGTCTGACTCCTAATAATAAATTGGCTACAGTAGTTCACAGGGCTGTGGAGTCGGAATTGTGGAGTCGGGAGTCTGTATAAAATCGACCGACTCTTAAAATATGTGTTCAGTAATGCAATGCAATGTGTGCTGTAAATGTTTTGCTAATAATTTGGGAAAGTTATGAAATGTCCTATCAATGTCTGTTCTGTTCCGGATCTAAGGATCTCTGCTTCTGGTTGAGATGATTAAGTGCACATAGTGTATGCACCTTTCCTAGATTTTGGATTCCATTTGAAGTTCCTGCATCTCATCCATTTGAAATACTGACGTCCGATAATAACACCGATGCTTCTGTTACCAGATAAATCTGTATGTTTTTATTTTGCTTTATTAAAACAGAGAAATCTAACTTCAAAGAATATTATGCATTTCTATTGTGCAAGTGCATCTGGAAAAAAAAAGATCGTTCTCTCTCCACCCTGCCAAGAAAAAAAACGTCTATCTTCTCCATGTGTTGTCTGGTATTGCAGCCCATCTAGCTTCAGGTCATTCAGGCTGAGGTACAATACTAGGCAAAGCTTATGGACAAGAGTGAAGATGGTCTTTTGTAATAATAATAATAATAATAATAATAATAAAAAGCGAAACCTCTTTTTGCAATGTTGGATCACACATTTATAGCTGCATCTAGTAAGCCCTGGATGATATGATTGGCTATTCTAATGTTTCAATTCAGACTTGGACATTGTGGCTGTAACATTTTGAGGATTACTTCTTGACAAAGAACCTGTGAAACTGGGGGTTATAGGGCTATATGTTAACTTTGACCATGACAGAGGTCGCGTAGCGTTAGTAAAGAATGCTTTCTACCGCTGCTATATCGCATCACAGCATAGTGCAAGTTAAGGTTGGTACTGCAACTAAAAGCAGGGCTGTAGAGTCGGTAAGCCAAACCACCAACTCTGACTCCTCAATTTCCCTGACCTCCGACTCCACAACACTGGTCACTATTGAGCATGTACATAAAGTGCAGCACAGATTCCTCTCAACTATAACTCCCTCACTACTGAGCGTGTACATGAAGGGCAGCACAGATTCATCTCAGCTCCGACTCCACAGCACTGGTCACTATTGAGCATGTACATAAAGTGCGGCACAGATTCATCTCAGCTCCGACTCCACAGCACTGGTCACTACTGAGCATGTACATGAAGTGCAGCACAGATTCATCTCAGCTCCGACTCCACAGCACTGGTCACTACTGAGCATGTACATGAAGTGCAGCACAGATTCATCTCCGCTCCGACTCCACAGCACTGGTCACTACTAAGCATGTACATGAAGTGCAGCACAGATTCATCTCAGCTCCAACTCCACAGCACTGCCTCACTACTGAGCATGTACATGAAGTGCAGCACAGATTCATCTCAGCTCCGACTCCACAGCACTGGTCACTACTGAGCATGTACATGAAGTGCAGCACAGATTCATCTCAGCTCCGACTCCACAGCACTGGTCACTACTGAGCATGTACATAAAGTGCAGCACAGATTAATCTCACCTAAAAGCCCAGATCCTTAGATCAGGAACAGAAAAGACATTTATAGGACATTTCATAACTTTCTCAAATTTTTATGAAAGCATTTACTGCACATCCTGCACTGAATTACTGAGTTTATTATATATTTTTGGAGTCAGAGTTTTTATACCGACTCCAACTCTGACTCCACCAAAATGGACACCAACTCCACAGCCCTATAACAAGGTACAAAAAAGTCAACTGGTTCCAACTTTTTGTGACTTACATGTCTCGTTACCTTTGCAAGTTGCAATGCAAACCTTTTCATTTGCACTATTCCGCAATGATGCAGTATACAACGATTAGAGTTGGTGAGAATCGATTAGCAGGACCTGGTCCAACAGCCATGTGTGTAAACTATGGCCACAAGAACCATGTCCTAACACACAACGTCCACAGCTCTTGTTTTGATCAGACGGCCTGGCATGATGCCATCATACATGCGACGTTGCGCTATGCTGGTTAATCAAAGGAAAGACCGTGAATGCTAGGAGGTAGGAGGCGGTTCTCAGGCTCTCATGTAGCGGCCACAGATTACTGATGTGAATGATGTGCCTCCCGATTCTCACCAACTCTGACCGATCTTTGGTTTTGTCACTTTTGATACAGAGTGGCGTGTAGCTCCAGCTTTTATCCCCTGGCATCGGTCACAAGAATGGCAGTGCGCCGGATGCGGAGCATGTATCTATGCCGTATGTGGCTAGCATATTAATAGCAATTCAGTATGATTTATGGCTGTATAGATTAGGTGACTAACTCACAATTACATTTAAATATACCCGAAACATGAAGTTTACTGACTTACTGTAGGTAAATTCATCTTTCAAATTGATATGATCATAGTGATAATTCTGAAATGTCTAATTAGTTTGTCTAAATCATTATGTTAATCCCAGGTAGGTTAACTAAAGGGTTAATTTGGTAGAATTGAAAAGCTGTGAGTGAGGAAGGAGACTAATTAAAGTTCCACATATTTAAACAGTAAGACAAACATCCCTTGTAGTGTGAAGAACTGCTGGGGGGTGTCTGCCGAATTAGCTCAGCTGTACCTCCTCTTTACGGCTAAAGAGACAAGAATTTCCTCATTGGTTTATCTGCTGCTTGTGGAATTTCTCTACAGATTTATTAGCCGAGCGCTGAAATAGTAATAATGCGACAGACATTTTATTTTTTTTGCTATCTTAAAGGAAAATGTTAATGTACACTTTTCCTTCTTGTTTTTTTTTTCTGGCTAGTGGAGCAAGAAAAGTATCTCTTCTAGAGTCCAAGATGGTAATCTTCTCAAGTAATGTAAAGGCCCCGTCTCACATAGCGAGATCGCTAGCGAGATCGCTGCTGAGTCACTAGTTTTGTGACGCAACAGCGACCTCAGTAGCGATCTCGCTATGTGTGACACGTACCAGCGATCAGGCCCCTGCTGCGAGATCGCTGGTCGTGTCGGAATGGCCTGGACCTTTTTTTGGTCATTGAGGTCCCGCTGACATCGCTGAATCGGTGTGTGTGACACCGATCCAGCGATGTCTTCACTGGTAACCAGGGTAAACATCGGGTTACTAAGCGCAGGGCCGCGCTTAGTAACCCGATGTTTACCCTGGTTACCAGCGTAAATGTAAAAAAAAACAAACAGTACATACTCACCATCTGTTGCCGTTATTTTTACACAGTCAAAGATTAATATGTGACTTTTTTTTAATTAACTGG
The DNA here is from genome assembly GCF_051348905.1 of Ranitomeya variabilis. NCBI lineage: Eukaryota > Metazoa > Chordata > Amphibia > Anura > Dendrobatidae > Ranitomeya > Ranitomeya variabilis. The sequence continues at coordinate 996,448,639 of NC_135232.1, read as the reverse complement.
ATTTATTGAAAATTTCCACAATTACAGAGATAAGATATTGGTAAATGATTGCAATGTTCATATGAATATAACATAAATAAGGTCAAAACTTCAGCAGGAACATGCAACATTTTAAAGGTTCATGCTCTAAAAAGTCCCCAAAAAAGTAAACATCTGTGGTTTTGTGCAAAATTCATCACCCAGCTTCTATTATTTTGAAGGATCTATCACAAATAATGGTGAGAAGTAAAGATAAAAAAAAAGCCGCAAATGATGAACCCTATGTACTTGGAATTTTTAGGTTTCACTGATCTGCATTTTTTAAAATCTGTTCTAAATGCTTTAAAATGAGACGAGACTGTGGGCCAAGACACTGACCACAGATTTGGATGCTTTGACCAGTCTTTGCCTTTTGTAAAAGCTCTGCATTTTCGACCACCCCCAACATTCCTTTGCTGGTAGTCATTGGGACTTCAGCCCCTTAGGGCAGCAGATGTTCTGTTATTTTGAGGAGCATTTTGCTTCTATTTTTAACTCTGGATTGAAGTGTGATAAAAAGCTAATGAAGAACCTATTGTTAAACATCGTAAAATTTACAATGCAAAGAAAAGGGGCTTGGCACTTGTGAATGTCCCCTATTATCCCATATTTGTCCCACTTAATGGTCACCAGCTCTAAACAGAGCCTAATGTAAGGTATTTTGGCTCAACATAATATGTCTATTTTACCCTCCCCCCAGAGGGCCGTAATGTGGCCACTATATAGCAAAAAGCAACATTTGGGACAAAACTTGCAACTTTTTTGCACCAAAATAGGAGGAGATGATGATAAACTCTTGCTATGTGTTTCCTTACCAAAACTGTCCTCTGCAGCAAAAACGCAAGCAGTATTCTCAGGGGCGGACATATACGGTAATTGGTGCACAGGGGCCCAATAGGTGAGAGGGGCCATTTCCAGCTGGAATTGTGCATTATGATGAGCTGTTGGGCTCCAAGGGGCCCATGTACTGTTCTTGTACAGGGGCCCTCTTCTGTCTGTGTCCGACAGTAAGTATATATATATTGTGTGTAGTTTTTCACAGCACTTTATATAATTTTATCCATGGCTGACTACATTATATTGAAGGTCTACTCCAGTATATTTGAGAAATACCCCAAAGGCTTAATGATTTTCATAAAACTGCTCATATTTTTCTTAAGCGCAGATTTTTCCTGTATTTTAAGCTGTCATGTAAGAGCATGTCAGTGATGAATCTGAGATGTAAAGTGGCATCTGATCTCCTGGTGACATATCTTGTTGCTGTAATCTGCAGTGCTATCTAAAGCACTGAGAAATGGACAGTGTCCTGCAGAGTCTTGAGTGGAAGTTGGACGTAATTGCTTCCAGCTGGAGGAGACAGCAATATAGAGGAGGAATTCCAGGGTTCCTTGTACAAATAAGTAGAGAAAATGTGATTTATAATGTATGAAACTCTAGCAGGAATTTCACCTGCGGAACTTTAGCTGTTAATCAATTACTAGATAAATATTCACTGTCTCTTAATGACAAAATGTGTTTACTGAGCACACATAATGCTTAACTTGGGAGCAGAAGTGGAAAGAGTTTAGTGTATAGGAAGAAAACAAAGAAGTCTTCATTTTTTAATATCCATTTGTGGCTGAAGTTTGAGTTTCTCTACACTGATATATAAATTATATTTGAAGTATATGTGCAAGAAACCATAAAAGAGAAAACGTCATGATCACCACCCTGTTTTGTGTTTTTTTTAATGTATTTTTCTCTAAATATGTTTTCCAGCTCTTTAAAATTAAAGAGGTTGTTGAGACAAATAATGTTAATAACATATTCTTTGGGTAGGTCATCAATAAGAGATCATTGGGGGTTACACTTGGAACTCCTCCACTATAGGTCATCAATACCAGATCATTGGGGGCCATACATTTGGAACCCATCCATTATAGGTCATCAATACCAGATCATTGGGGGACAGACACTTGGAACTCCTTCACAATAGGTCATCAATACCAGATCATTGGGGGCCAGACACTTGGAACTCCTTCACAATAGGTCATCAATACCAGATCATTGCGGGGCCAGACACTTGGAACTCCACTATAGGTCATCAATACCAGATCATTGCGGGGCCAGACACTTGGAACTCCACTATAGGTCATCAATACCAGATCATTGTGGGGCCAGACACTTGGAACTCCACTATAGGTCATCAATGCCAGATCATTGTGGGGCCAGACACTTGGAACTCCACTATAGGTCGTCAATACCAGATCATTGGGGGCCAGACACTTGGAACTCCTCCACAATAGGTCATCAATACCAGATCATTGCGGGGCCAGGCACTTGGAACTCCACTATAGGTCATCAATGCCAGATCATTGTGGGGCCAGACACTTGGAACTCCACTATAGGTCGTCAATACCAGATCATTGGGGGCCAGACACTTGGAACTCCTCCACAATAGGTCATCAATACCAGATCATTGCGGTGTCAGACACTTGGAACTCCACTATAGGTCATCAATACCAGATCATTGTGGGGCCAGACACTTGGAACTCCACTATAGGTCATCAATGCCAGATCATTGTGGGGCCAGACACTTGGAACTCCACTATAGGTCGTCAATACCAGATCATTGGGGGCCAGACACTTGGAACTCCTCCACAATAGGTCATCAATACCAGATCATTGCGGGGCCAGGCACTTGGAACTCCACTATAGATCATCAATACCAGATCATTGTGGGGCCAGACACTTGGAACTCCACTATAGGTCATCAATAACTATAGGTCATCAATACCAGATCATTGTGGGGCCAGACACTTGGAACTCCTCCACTATAGGTCATCAATACCAGATCATTGTGGGGCCAGACACTTGGAACTCCATTATAGGTCATCAATACCAGATCATTGTGGGGCCAAACACTTGGAACTCCACTATAGGTCATCAATACCAGATCATTGGGGGCCAGACACTTGGAACTCCTCCACAATAGGTCATTAATACCAGATCATTGGGGGCCAGACACTTGGAACTCCTTCACAATAGGTCATCAATACCAGATCATTGCGGTGTCAGACACTTGGAACTCCACTATAGGTCATCAATACCAGATCATTGTGGGGCGAGACACTAGGAACCCCTCCACTATAGATCATCAATACCAGATCATTGGGGCCCAGACACTTGGAACTCCACTATGGGTCATCAATGCCAGATCATTGTGGGGCCAGACACTTGGAACTCCACTATAGGTCGTCAATACCAGATCATTGGGGGCCAGACACTTGGAACTCCTCCACAATAGGTCATCAATACCAGATCATTGCGGGGCCAGGCACTTGGAACTCCACTATAGATCATCAATACCAGATCATTGTGGGGCCAGACACTTGGAACTCCACTATAGGTCATCAATACCAGATCATTATGGGGCCAGACACTTGGAACTCCACTATAGGTCATCAATACCAGATCATTGGGGGCCAGACACTTGGAACTCCTCCACAATAGGTCATTAATACCAGATCATTGGGGGCCAGACACTTGGAACTCCTTCACAATAGGTCATCAATACCAGATCATTGCGGTGTCAGACACTTGGAACTCCACTATAGGTCATCAATACCAGATCATTGTGGGGCGAGACACTTGGAACCCCTCCACTATAGATCATCAATACCAGATCATTGGGGGCCAGACACTTGGAACTCCACTATAGGTCATCAATACAAGATCATTGGGGGCCAGACACTTAGAACTCCTCCACAATAGGTCATCAATACCAGATTATTGTGGGGCCAGACACTTGGAACTCCACTCTAGGTCATCCAAACCAGATCATTGCGGGGCGAGACACTTGGAACTCCACTATAGGTCATCAATACCAGATCATTGGGGCTAGACACTTGGAACCCCTCCACTATAGGTCATCAATAACAGATCATTGGGGGCCATACACTTGGAACTCCAATATAGGTCATCAATACCAGATCATTGGGGGCCAGACACTTGGAACCCCTCCACTATAGGTCAACAATACCAGATCATTGGGGGTCATACACTTGGAGCTCCACTATAGGTCATCAATACCAGATCATTGGGGGCCAGACACTTGGAGCTCCACTATAGGTCATCAATACCAGATCATTGTGGGGCCAGACACTTGGAACTCCACTATAGGTCATCAATACCAGATCATTGGGGCCAGACACTTGGAACTCCTCCACAATAGGTCATCAATACCAGATCATTGCGGGGCCAGACACTTGGAACTCCACTATAGGTCATCAATACCAGATCATTGTGGGGCCAGACACTTGGAACTCCATTATAGGTCATCAATACCAGATCATTGTGGGGCCAAACACTTGGAACTCCACTATAGGTCATCAATACCAGATCATTGGGGGCCAGACACTTGGAACTCCTCCACAATAGGTCATTAATACCAGATCATTGGGGGCCAGACACTTGGAACTCCTTCACAATAGGTCATCAATACCAGATCATTGCGGTGTCAGACACTTGGAACTCCACTATAGGTCATCAATACCAGATCATTGTGGGGCGAGACACTAGGAACCCCTCCACTATAGATCATCAATACCAGATCATTGGGGGCCAGACACCTGGAACTCCACTATGGGTCATCAATGCCAGATCATTGTGGGGCCAGACACTTGGAACTCCACTATAGGTCGTCAATACCAGATCATTGGGGGCCAGACACTTGGAACTCCTCCACAATAGGTCATCAATACCAGATCATTGCGGGGCCAGGCACTTGGAACTCCACTATAGATCATCAATACCAGATCATTGTGGGGCCAGACACTTGGAACTCCACTATAGGTCATCAATACCAGATCATTATGGGGCCAGACACTTGGAACTCCACTATAGGTCATCAATACCAGATCATTGGGGGCCAGACACTTGGAACTCCTCCACAATAGGTTATTAATACCAGATCATTGGGGGCCAGACACTTGGAACTCCTTCACAATAGGTCATCAATACCAGATCATTGCGGTGTCAGCCACTTGGAACTCCACTATAGGTCATCAATACCAGATCATTGTGGGGCGAGACACTTGGAACCCCTCCACTATAGATCATCAATACCAGATCATTGGGGGCCAGACACTTGGAACTCCACTATAGGTCATCAATACAAGATCATTGGGGGCCAGACACTTAGAACTCCTCCACAATAGGTCATCAATACCAGATTATTGTGGGGCCAGACACTTGGAACTCCACTCTAGGTCATCCAAACCAGATCATTGCGGGGCGAGACACTTGGAACTCCACTATAGGTCATCAATACCAGATCATTGGGGCTAGACACTTGGAACCCCTCCACTATAGGTCATCAATAACAGATCATTGGGGGCCATACACTTGGAACTCCAATATAGGTCATCAATACCAGATCATTGGGGGCCAGACACTTGGAACCCCTCCACTATAGGTCAACAATACCAGATCATTGGGGGTCATACACTTGGAGCTCCACTATAGGTCATCAATACCAGATCATTGGGGGCCAGACACTTGGAGCTCCACTATAGGTCATCAATACCAGATCATTGGGGGCCAGACACTTGGAACTCCACTATAGGTCGTCAATACCAGATCATTGGGGGCCAGACACTTGGAACTCCACTATAGGTCATCAATACTAGATCATTGGGGGCCAGACACTTAGAACCCCTCTACAATCAGCTCTTATTGGCTCTAGCAAAAGGAGTTGAACAGATCATCTCTGTTGAATGTGTATCAGCCCCTGAACATTGAACTTGGCTGTTCTGCTCAGCTCCTTTCAATGTTTACTTCTGATCTTCAGAGTTGATAAGTATTGTGTGGGTTGTCGGGTGTTGGACCCCACACCTGACAATCCCTTTAATGGCCTATCTTAAAGATTCCTATACACGATAGATAGCTACCTGCTGAATGCTTTTTCAGCCCGCAGCTATCTCTTTCTACTTGAGTATTGGTAAGCTGCCACTAAATATTTTTGGCTACCACTTAGCTTTCAGAAAACAGGTTCGATGATTAGCCAATCATAGGGTGTCCCAGCAATTAGCAATAATATATAAAATAACCCTGCAATAAGGGTTCAATTTCTCTGCAGTGCCTTCACAGGTGAAATTAAGTATTATACACTTCTTTTTGAAATCAATAGACTTACCATATCAGTATGATGCGTAGGCAGGCCGGGTCCCCTAAGTGATGCTCTTTGTCGCTTGCCTCAATTTGGTTAATAGGTGACGTTGTTAATCTCCTTTCATATTAATCTAATATGCCAAAGTTTTTGAGAACTGATTTTGTTTTTTGTTGATTTTTTTTTTTTAAACAAGACATCCTCTGTAATTTCCTGATTTCTTTTAATATGGTTTTATTAGGGGCTTATTTGTTGAGGTGGATTCTCTAAGCTGTAGGTCAGGGTGGGCAGCATGGACTAGTGGCAATGATGCAGTGTAGCTGGTTTGGCTGGATGGCACATCGCTATGATAATCAGGACATCAGGTTTTACAGAAGTGTAAACGGACACAAGAATTAGATGAATAGACAATGTGGTAAATATTTGCAGTGTTGGTTTCAAGCACAAATGTATGCAAACAGCATCTTGTAGCAAGGGTAGAACTGAAATCGTGGTAATGGTTCTTTACTTGCAGAGGTGATGTTGATAACTGGCTTGCTGTGATGTGTTGCCTTGATTTCAGTGACTGAGGTATGAACAGTGCTGAGAACAACTGGTAACCTTTGATTTGCAGAGATATGTGTGGACTACACTTGGGTAATTTAGATTTAGCTTGGAAATAAACACTAGTAGTTGAATAGAAGTTAGGAGTAGCAGGGGATAAGTAAGCAAAGGGAACGGTCTATGGGGGAAGGAAGCAAGCCCGGCACCTGAGCCAGGACAGTTGAGTAACAGGCTTATTCCATAATACATGCAGTCTACTGGTACATATTGATATTGCAAGCTTGACAATTCAATTAGCTACATATTTGCATAGAATTAGGTTCAGTGGGAAAAATAAGTATTTGATACACAGCTGATTTTGCAAGTTTTCCCACCTACAAAGAATGGAGAGGTCTGTAATTTTTATTGTAGGTACACTTTAACTGTGAGAGATAGAATCTTTAAAATAATCCAAAAAATCACATTGTATGACTTTTCCATGATTAATTTGCATTTTATTGCATGAAATAAGTATTTCATGCAATAATTGTTATTGCTTGCTATTACAGAGATTAGACGTTTCCTGTAGTTCTAGACCAAGTTTATGCACTGTAGCAGGAATTTTGGCCAATTCCTCCATACAGATCTTCTCCAGATCTTTCAGGTTTTGGGGCTGTCACTGGGGAACAGGTTCTGGTTGGGTTTAGGTCTGGAGACTGGCTAAGCCACTCCAGGATCTTGGATTTCTTCTTATCGAGCCATTCCTTAGTTACCCTGGCTGTATGTTTCAGGTCATTGTCATGCTGGAAGACCCAACCACAACCCATCTTCAATGCTCTATGAAGTTTCCCCCACCATGCTTCTTCCTCCAAACACGCGATTGGCGTGGATTCCAAAAAGTCATATTTTGTTCTCGTTTGCAATCATAACCTTCTCCCAAGCCTCCAGATGGTCATTGGCGAACGTTAAACGGGCCTGGACATGTGCTGATGTGAGCAGGAGGACCTTGCGTACCCTGCAGGATTTTAATCCATGATGGCGTAGTTACTAACGGTAATGTTTGAGACTGTGGTCCCAGATCTCTTCAGGTTATTGACCAGGTCCTCCTGTGTAGTTCTGAGTTGATTCCTGGCCTTTCTCAGAATCATCCTTACCCCATGAGTCAAGATCTTGCATGGAGCCCCAAGCTGCTTGCCTATTGTGCTGTAGCCCGTCCCAGCCTTGTGCAGGTCTACAATTTTGTCACAAATCAGAAGAAAATCCAGCTCAACGAACTTGTAATCAGACTTGTTTCTTTATTCTTTATTCATGATGAATAAGGGTGCACAGCCACCTGAAACGCGTCTGTCGCATATCATGTAGCCTACAGCACTAATGCTGTTTTACCCTCTGCTGAGCACTTTCAGTGAATAAAGAGCGAAGTTTGTTCACAAGTTTGTTGAGCCTCATTTTCTTCTGCTTTGTGATTGCTGCACGCCTTGACACAGCGTTTCCTGTGCTCTGAACACCTAAGGATGTCTATTACAGTAAGCTGGACTTATTTATCTTACAATTTTGTCCCAGATGTCCTTAGACAGCTCTTTGGTCTTGGCCATGGTGGAGAGGTTGAAGTGTCATTGATTGAGTGTGTGCATAGATGTCTTTTATACAGGTAATGAGTTCAAACAGGTGCAATTAATACAGGTAATGAGTGCAAGAGGGCTTCTTAAAGAAAAGCTAACAGGCCTGTGAGAGCCAGAATTCTTACTGGTTGGTAGGCGATCAAATACTTATTTCATGCGATAAAATCCAATTTAATTATTTAAAAATCATAAAATGTGATTTTCTATTTTTTCTTTTTAGATTCTGTCTCTCATAGTTGAAGTGTACCTACAGTAAAAATTACAGACCTTTTGTAAGTGGGAAAACTTGCAAAATCATCAGTGTATCAAATACTTATTTTCCCCACTGTTGGGGTATGTTCCCACGGTCAGTAAACGGCAGTGCAACCAGCAGCGTTTACTGACCGTGGGAACATACCCTAAGGGTTCCAACCCAAGAGCAGATTTTCATCTGTCAGAACCAATTGTTATAGCACCAAATTATTGACAAACTCAAAATCGTTATATCGTTATATCGATAATTAAGCATAATATTCTCTATAGTGTTCTCCTTCTGGTCATTGACTTTGTGCTGTATTTATTGTTTTTACATTTCTCCCTGATTTTGAGATAATAAATGAATGACGTCTTCTGCTGTTGGCGGTTTTCATGCACCAGTAATTCTCAGTGACCATACTTAGTGAATGTTCTCTTGACAGAACAGCCGTGTGAAGTAAGGGTTTTGATAAATATATGTGTCTGAGTGAGAGAAACATCAAAGTTTGGGTTTTGTGGTTAGAATTCAGCAAACATTAGCTGTATGCTTTACAAATATGCATGATTGAAATCACAAACGGATTAATATCCCCGCACAGACCCGACATAATGCAGCTCTATTCACCAGAATGACGCCATTTCTAAATATAGGTAAGTAAATATATTTTTCACTTAAGGAACCTGTCACCAGCATCTCACCCCCTAAACGGAGTATACTTTCTATCAGTGGATGAAAAATCAAGTACCGATATTCCCCATTGTGTTTTAAAGTAGATCATGTGCCTCTTTGATTTGATAGCTGACGTACCATAACATAAAAATGTGATTATAAACTCCCTGTGGTATTATATATGCAGCTCTTATGTAGACATACAGCATGTGCTTACATTGCTACAAAATACAAACTCTGTGAATAGTACGATACTGCAGTGTTACTCTTCTTCATCTGCCCCATTATCTCACTAAATTACATACTGCTGAGACCCTCAATTCACCTATTCCTAGGCTGAAAAACATCACAATTTTGTAGTGTACAGTAAATATATGGCTGTAATGGCGCTTCAATATGGATTACATTGATACCTTTACTAAAAAAAAATCCACTTTGTGGCTCTTCTTTCATCACCATTTGTAGTTTTCTGCTAATTAGATTTCTGTGCACAGGGGCCGGACTGTGCACTGGGTTTTCTCCTCCCTGTCTGTGATTCCCTGACCTCCCTGCCTACTTCTAGTCTTTTATTGACCTACCTCCTCTGTTTGAATCTCAGCGGTGACCTGTTATTAGCAAACCAGAAGCAGGCAGAAGGGCCAAGGAATCACAGAGCAGAGGCAGGTAGAGAGGCTGGGAAGTCACAGACAGGAGGCAGGTAGAGGGGCTGGGAAGTCAGAGACTGGAGGCAGGTGGTGGGGTCGGGGAATCACAGACCTGGGGCAGGGAATTCACAGACCGGAGGCAGGTAGTGGGGCAGGGAATTCACAGACCGGAGGCAGGTGGTGGGTCAGGGAATTCACAGACCGGAGGCAGGTAGAGAGGCTGGGAAGTCACAGACCGGAGGCAGGTAGAGGGGCTGGGAAGTCAGAGACTGGAGGCAGGTGGTGGGGTCGGGGAATCACAGACCTGGGGCAGGGAATTCACAGACCGGAGGCAGGTAGTGGGGCAGGGAATTCACAGACCGGAGGCAGGTGGTGGGTCAGGGAATTCACAGACCGGAGGCAGGTAGAGGGGCTGGGAAGTCAGAGACTGGAGGCAGGTGGTGGGGTCGGGGAGTCACAGACTGGAGGCAGGTGGAGGGGTCGGGGAATCACAGACTGGAGGCAGGTGGAGGGGTCGGGGAATCACAGACTGGAGGTAGGTGGAGGGGCCTGGGAATCACAGACTGGAGGTAGGTGGAGGGGTCGGGGAATCACAGACTGGAGGTAGGTGGAGGGGCCTGGGAATCACAGACCGGAGGCAGGTGGTGAGGCCAGGGAATCACAGACTAGAGGCAGGTTGAGGGGCCTGGGAATCACAGACTGGAGGTAGGTGGCGAGGCCTGGGAATCACAGACAGGAGGCAGGTGGCGAGGCCTGGGAATCACAGACTGGAGGCAAGTGGAGGGGTCGGGGAATCAGACTGGAGACAGAAGGAGGAGCCGGGGAATCACAGATTAGAGGCATTCAGAGAGGCTGGGGAATCACAGGCTGGAGTCGGGCGGAGGGACTGGGAAATCACAGCCTGGAGACAGGCGGAGGAGCCGGGGAATCACAGGCTGGATTCAGGCGGAGGAGCCGGGGAATCACAGGCTGGATTCAGGCGGAGGAGCCGGGGAATCACAGGCTGGAGTCAGGCGGAGGAGCCGGGGAATCACAGGCTGGAGTCAGGCGGAGGGGCTGGGAAATTGCAGACAGGTAGAAGAAAACCTAGTGTACAGTCTGGCCCTGGTGCACCGAAATCTAATTAGCAGGAAACTTGAAATGGTGATTACAGAAGAACCACAAAGCAGATTTTTTTCACCAAATATAACAATGTAGTCCGTATTACAGTGGGGCTATGTGCACACGTAGGAAATGTGGTGCAGAATTTTCTGCACTAAATCTGCATCTCCTGGCAGAAAATGCAGGTGCAGATTTGATGCAGTTTTTGTGCAGATTTGATGCAGTTTTTGTGCAGATTTTACCACTGCAGATTTTTATCATGGAGGGGTGCAGAAACGCTGCAGAACTGCACAAAAGAAGTGACATGCACTTCTTTGAAATCTGCAGCGTTTCTGCGTGGATTTTTCTGCACCATGTGCACAGCTTTTTTTTTTTTTCACATTGATTTACATTGTACTGCGGATCTGCAGCGTTTCTGCAGCAGAAAAAAGCGCTGCAGATCTGCATTAAGGCTATGTGCACACGTTGCGGATTAGGCTTAGGAATTTCTGGTGCGGTTTCTGTCTCTCCTGGCAGAAAACGCACCTGCGGTTTTTTTGTGCGGTTCCGCAGCATTTTTTTGTGCGTTTTTGCTGCGGTTTTCTCGCGGATTTGCTGCATTTTTTACCCCTGCGGATTTCTATAATGGAATGGGTACAAAAACGCTGCAGATTCACAAAAAAGAAGTGGCATGCTACTTCTTTTAAACCGCAGCGTTTCCGCAGCGGATTTTCCGCAAAGTGTGCACAGCATTTTTTTTTTCTCATTGATTTACATTGTACTGTAAATCAATTGCGGATCTGCAGCGTTTCTGCACTGCAAAAAACGCTGCGGATCCGCACAGAATCCGCAACGTGTGCACATACCCTAAATCTGCACTAAATCTGCATCGTGTGCACACAGCCACAGCGGCATCACAGCTATGTCTTTACTTTAGAAAATGGTGCCAACAGGTTCTCTTTGAGGGGCTGTAGTTCCAGGTATAGCACCGAAGTAGAGATGCATTTCCGTTTTCTGCCCAGCACCTGGAAAGAAGCAGCAGTGTGCAAAAAAAAACGCCCATAGGCAGCTATGCTTGCAGCTCCTTTGTTTTAGGAATCAGTGTAGGCTCCACTCCTCGGGACCACCACTAATCAGTGGTGTCATAGCCTAATGATGTCACTAACTGTGGTTGGAAATACCTATTAAGAAAATTGAAGAACTGTACCTTAGGCCCTTTTCACATCGTTATGAGCCTTTCCTCCTAGGCATACTTTGGAAAGACAGAAAACTGCAACGTATTCCCATGGATAGACCTACAGTTTACCATACAGCCCCTTTCCTCACTCAGGGGGATAGTGGAAGGTGCCCCAGTGCCAAGATGCAGGAAGAAGAGCAGCCACACATTTCAGGTGATCTGCACTGGGGTGAGCTCCTATGATAGCGCTCCATATATATGGATTACATATGTATTTAGTGCAGGCCTGCGACACATGCCATACGCCTCTTTAGGACGTTGAATGAACTAAACAATAAAAATAATAATTCTGATAAGATAATATTAGGAAATTATCAAAAATATCTAAAATAGCCACAGTCGGTGGTGAGAAATGACTTTTGGTAAAGGGCTGCCTACCTACAAGATTGCCTTGTATTGGGAGGTTAGGATGAGTGCGAGCATCTGCTTGTGGTTAGAGATGGGAGCAAAGTAGTGGCTCGCTGGGGACCCGCAGAACCATGAAACTAATGTGCTCTTCTCTGTCCTCTCAACACCTTTCCACCCTGTAATGGAGACAGTATTTTTCTTCCCCAGATCCAGATCACATCCTGCCATTGACACATCCCAGTCACTTAGCCCTCCTCTGTGACAGACCCCAGAGCCGCACACTGACCCTGTTGGCAGCATTACCGTCTGTATAGTGAGACATGGTTGCTCTTAGCTGCCTCGTCCTCCCCGAAGGCCGGAGAAAGACATTTCACTTTCTTCTTCTGCTCTCTAGAGAATCTGAATTAATAAACCCTTCCTCGCTTAGTAAAAGCTGTGTTTTGCTTGTGTTTTTGCCTTCCTCCCCCCATTTGAGTGTATCAAATAGGTTTACGGTTGGCTGCCCAAGAAGAAAAAAAACTTTCATCCAAGTGTGAGATGGGATTTTGTATGTGAGGCTGGGAAAGTGAAGGAGAATCTGCAAATGGTGTTCCTAGGATTTTTTATTTGTTTCGCTTTTCTGCACAAGTTCTAATTGGCCCCACATAGACCGCTAATATAGGACCCGAATATTACTTTTCCAAGAAAGCGATGTGCTTATTTACTGGCCAAAATAGCTCAGGTGAGATGGCCATATACTGATGGCAATATCCAGTCTCCGCACTATTTCCCATCTTATTTGTCAGCAGTCGAAACGCTGCAGTCTACAACAGACTTTTTGGCATTTTCATGCCAGTTTCGTTATGATAAATTATTACGCACCTTATCCCAGAAATCTTACTCCAGCCCCTGACTGGAGTAACATTTGTGGCAAAGCACACGCTGCTTTTTAGTCGTGCTGGTTTCATTAAGAGGCCTCTTAGTGAATCAAGAGCATCTGACTCCAACACACCCCGTCATAACATCGGGCTTGATGAATCGGGCACCAAAGAGTCAAATATGGACTTCATGTGAGTGAAGAACCTCTATCCTGGCTGATCAGATCCATTCATCCAAAAGATTGGAGCGGCTGTGTGTGATACTACATTTTAGCATCCCCTGACTAGCCACAGACACTGACTAGCCACGGTGTCTCCTACGTACAAGACCCTGTCTGTGATAAAACAACCACTTGCACTATATTATTATCTACTAATACCGATATTTCAGGGCAGTCAGTTTAATCCATAAGTCACAGACTTTGAAGTTTATATTTACCTTTAGTTTTTTCTTCTTTACTATTTTGATCACCAAAAAATAAGATGGAATAAACTGCAATAATGAAAAGGGAAATGTAAAGTTGTTTAAGAGCCGATGTGTCACACGGGATGAATGAGATTCCTTCAGGAAGCAGAGTAGGTGGCAGGGTAAAGGGCATTTAAACTCTGGACAGTAGCTGGCGTTGTCTCAGACACATTGCATATTAATGTGCTTGCTGTGTGCCACAAAGGACTGTGTGTAAGGAAAGTTACTCTGGAGTCAGAGCTGAGATAAAGTTGGCATAACCCAGTCCATATCTGGAGTGGCTGGTTCATGTTGTCCTCTTGCCCCTGCTTAAGTCCAGGCAGGATTAAAGGGAACCTGTCACCCCCAAAATGGAAGATGAGCTAAGCCCACCAGCATCAGGGGCTTATCTACAGCATTCTGTAATGCTGTAGATAAGCCCCCGATGTAACCTGAAAGATGAGAAAAAGAGGTTAGATTATACTCACCCAGGGGCGGTCCCGCTGCGGTCCGGTCCGATGTGCGTCGCGGTCCGGCGCCTCCTATGTTCATCAGATGACATCCTCTTCTTGTCTTCACGCTGTGGCTCCTGCGCAGGCGTACTTTGTCTGAACTGTTGAGGGCAGAACAAAGTACTGCAGTGCGCAGGTCCTGGGCCTCTCTGACCTTTCCCGGTGCCTGCGCACTGCAGTACTTTGCTCTGCCCTCAACAGGGCAAAGTATGCCTGTGCCGGAGCGTGAAGACAAGAAGAGGACGTCATCGTAAGGCCCGGACCGGACCACGACGCCCACCGCAGCGGGACCGCCCCTGGGTGAGTATAATCTAATCTCTTTTTCTTACATCGGGGGCTTATCTACAGCATTACAGAATGCTGTAGATAAGCCCCTGATGCCGGAGGGCTTACCTCACCTTCCCTTTTAGGGGTGACAGGTTTTACGGGTGACAGGTTCCCTTTAACTTGATCAGTAGTATAAGTCTGATTCATTGACTTATATGGTTGAGTTTTCTGTGCATGCTCTATGACCAGAAGCCTTTTTGCAGGGAGGGGGAGGAGGTGAGCTGTAACTATGAGCTATTATATGTGAAAGTGAAGTGATTTCTACAGAACAGTAAGTGCAAACTGCAAGATTTCAAGATTTTCCATGTATTAACAAATACATTGAAGAACGTAATTTATACTGGATCATTTTCTAATGATATTTTCCCCTTTTCAATGAAAATAATAAACCTGACAGGAAGTAAAGTACCGTATATAGATAGGAGTTTACAGAAGAGTATAGCAACTGATACAAGGGGATTTGTGTCATTCCAGAAAACCAGGGCCTACATGATCTGAGTTGTCAGTTGGGGTGATCAAAGTGTACTGGGGGATGCCCGGAAATAAAGAAACTGTACCTAACTAGGAGGAGAAACAAAGATAAAAGGAAAGAAATGCCTCCCAAGTGTTGAAAAAAAGGCCGGGGCCCCAAACTTGCCTGGAAGCATGAGTTTGATCCTGTTTGCTCACAATAAGACTTCCAGTCTACAAAAGACACTTTGACAGGTTGATAAAAAAGGAAGAAGGTTTTCAGTTGTCTGGAAGCGAAGTGAAGTCTTTCTGTCACGCGGTTACATTGTATCAAATAAGAACACTTCTACTTTGGTTTCTGTTCCCAACACTTCTTATTGTAAGGTCATATATGGAAAATTAAACTTTGAAGAGTACTTAGTAGGGTTTATTACCATAGTAGAACAGTGTCCCACCTGTATGATCTCATTACATAGTGTATACGAATAACCACACTAAACAAATATTGTGCCCAACAAATGTGCAATAAATTGACCAAATAACTCCACCGAACAGTTGCCTATAGAGTCCTTCCACTACCATACCCTGCAAAAGTCATATACAGCACAGTGCCATGCTATTCCTGCAGGTAAAAGCTGCCATACGATGCTCAAATAAAACCAGCACACAGTGTACAAATAAAAGCTCCATAAAGCCGTTTAATAATAGTGTTATAGAATGTCCAAATAATGCAGTGTATTTAGTAAAGCAATAGAAAATATATAAGAAGTCGGCGGTAAGATGCTGACTCTCTGTCATACTGTTCTGCTCTATTTGCCGCTTTCTTTATTCTGCTTTGTACTGCCCTTTTTGTATTTTTGTGCCATCCTGCATTGTGTATTAGCACTACTCCAACCAATTACCACACTGTGATTCAGAGGCTTGCCAGCCCATTAATAGAACAAATTACTATGTGATCCGTATCCCGTACCGCTGCCAGATCTCCATTGGGTGATTAGAAGGATATACTAGGGCAGTGATGGGCAACCTTTTGAGCTCGGTGTGTCAAAATTCGCCAAAAAACCGAGCATAACTTGGGTGGTGTGTCACCTTGATAAAAAAACATAATTTTGCGACATGTATAGTTTAAATAACAAATATGTATAATTAGAATTAACTTACCTGCTTAGTGACTTCTTTGTTCATCTGTCAGTTGGTTTCTTTTGTTGGTCTTGCTATTATTTAACTTGTGTGGGGTGCCGTGAACTAAGATAAGTGAGGGGGAGGGGGAATTCTTCCAGTGATGGCGAACCTGTGGCACTCCAGCTGTTGCAAAACTACAATTCCCATCATGTCTTTACAGCCAAAGCCTTTGCTTTGAATGGCCAGCCATGATGGGAATTGTAGTTTTGCAACAGCTGGACTGCCACAGGTTCGCCATCACTGATGCCTCCCTCTCACTTATCTCAGTAATGGCCAATGACACCCCACAGTTCACTGGATGATGGTTGCTGTAGTAGTCACAGGGCCTCAGTCCAGACAGCTATCACAGGGCCTGAGTCCAGACAGCTATCACAGGGCCTCCAGACAGCAATCACAGGGCCTGAGTCCAGACAGCAATCACAGGGCCTGAGTCCAGACAGCAATCACAGGGCCTGAGTCCAGACAGCTATCACAGGGCCTGAGTCCAGACAGCAATCACAGGGCCTGAGTCCAGACAGCAATCACAGGGCCTGAGTCCAGACAGCAATCACAGGGCCTGAGTCCAGACAGCTATCACAGGGCCTGAGTCCAGACAGCTATCACAGGGCCTGAGTCCAGACAGCAATCACAGGGCCTGAGTCCAGACAGCAATCACAGGGCCTGAGTCCAGACAGCAATCACAGGGCCTGAGTCCAGACAGCTATCACAGGGCCTGAGTCCAGACAGCAATCACAGGGCCTGAGTCCAGACAGCAATCACAGGGCCTGAGTCCAGACAGCAATCACAGGGCCTGAGTCCAGACAGCAATCACAGGGCCTGAGTCCAGACAGCAATCACAGGGCCTGAGTCCAGACAGCTATCACAGGGCCTGAGTCCAGACAGCAATCACAGGGCCTGAGTCCAGACAGCAATCACAGGGCCTGAGTCCAGACAGCTATCACAGGGCCTGAGTCCAGACAGCTATCACAGGGCCTCCAGACAGCAATCACAGGGCCTGAGTCCAGACAGCAATCACAGGGCCTGAGTCCAGACAGCAATCACAGGGCCTGAGTCCAGACAGCAATCACAGGGCCTGAGTCCAGACAGCAATCACAGGGCCTGAGTCCAGACAGCAATCACAGGGCCTGAGTCCAGACAGCTATCACAGGGCCTGAGTCCAGACAGCTATCACAGGGCCTGAGTCCAGACAGCTATCACAGGGCCTGAGTCCAGACAGCAATCACAGGGCCTGAGTCCAGACAGCTATCACAGGGCCTGAGTCCAGACAGCAATCACAGGGCCTGAGTCCAGACAGCTATCACAGGGCCTGAGTCCAGACAGCTATCACAGGGCCTGAGTCCAGACAGCTATCACAGGGCCTGAGTCCAGACAGCAATCACAGGGCCTGAGTCCAGACAGCAATCACAGGGCCTGAGTCCAGACAGCAATCACAGGGCCTGAGTCCAGACAGCAATCACAGGGCCTGAGTCCAGACAGCAATCACAGGGCCTGAGTCCAGACAGCAATCACAGGGCCTGAGTCCAGACAGCTATCACAGGGCCTGAGTCCAGACAGCTATCACAGGGCCTGAGTCCAGACAGCAATCACAGGGCCTGAGTCCAGACAGCAATCACAGGACCTGAGTCCAGACAGCTATCACAGGGCCTCCAGACAGCTATCACAGGGCCTGAGTCCAGACAGCAATCACAGGGCCTGAGTCCAGACAGCTATCACAGGGCCTGAGTCCAGACAGCTATCACAGGGCCTGAGTCCAGACAGCAATCACAGGGCCTGAGTCCAGACAGCAATCACAGGGCCTGAGTCCAGACAGCTATCACAGGGCCTCCAGACAGCTATCACAGGGCCTGAGTCCAGACAGCAATCACAGGGCCTGAGTCCAGACAGCTATCACAGGGCCTGAGTCCAGACAGCAATCACAGGGCCTGAGTCCAGACAGCAATCACAGGGCCTGAGTCCAGACAGCTATCACAGGGCCTGAGTCCAGACAGCTATCACAGGGCCTGAGTCCAGACAGCAATCACAGGGCCTGAGTCCAGACAGCTATCACAGGGCCTGAGTCCAGACAGCAATCACAGGGCCTGAGTCCAGACAGCTATCACAGGGCCTGAGTCCAGACAGCAATCACAGGGCCTGAGTCCAGACAGCAATCACAGGGCCTGAGTCCAGACAGCAATCACAGGGCCTGAGTCCAGACAGCAATCACAGGGCCTGAGTCCAGACAGCAATCACAGGGCCTGAGTCCAGACAGCTATCACAGGGCCTGAGTCCAGACAGCTATCACAGGGCCTGAGTCCAGACAGCTATCACAGGGCCTGAGTCCAGACAGCTATCACAGGGCCTGAGTCCAGACAGCTATCACAGGGCCTGAGTCCAGACAGCTATCACAGGGCCTGAGTCCAGACAGCTATCACAGGGCCTGAGTCCAGACAGCTATCACAGGGCCTGAGTCCAGACAGCTATCACAGGGCCTGAGTCCAGACAGCTATCACAGGGCCTGAGTCCAGACAGCAATCACAGGGCCTGAGTCCAGACAGCAATCACAGGGCCTGAGTCCAGACAGCTATCACAGGGCCTGAGTCCAGACAGCTATCACAGGGCCTGAGTCCAGACAGCAATCACAGGGCCTGAGTCCAGACAGCAATCACAGGGCCTGAGTCCAGACAGCTATCACAGGGCCTCCAGACAGCTATCACAGGGCCTGAGTCCAGATAGCAATCACAGGGCCTGAGTCCAGACAGCTATCACAGGGCCTGAGTCCAGACAGCTATCACAGGGCCTGAGTCCAGACAGCAATCACAGGGCCTGAGTCCAGACAGCAATCACAGGGCCTGAGTCCAGACAGCTATCACAGGGCCTCCAGACAGCTATCACAGGGCCTGAGTCCAGACAGCAATCACAGGGCCTGAGTCCAGACAGCTATCACAGGGCCTCCAGACAGCAATCACAGGGCCTGAGTCCAGACAGCTATCACAGGGCCTGAGTCCAGACAGCAATCTCCTCAGGCCTCAGAAGTGCAGCCTGGGACTTCTGGTCGGTGCAGCCTGGGACTTCTGGTCGGCGCAGCAGGGAGCAGCGCAATGTCGCCCAAACAACACAGATCCGACGCAGAGGCCTGGGACTTCCGGGAGCTGCGCCTGGCCTACCGGAAGTCCCAGGCCTAGACGCTCTGCACCGGAGCTCTGTTGTTTGGACCCACAGACCCTCCTGCATGGCATCCGATCCGATAAAAAATCGGATCGGATGCCATTGTTTAGTATTCCGATACCGCAAGTATCGGGTATCGGCCGATATTTGCTGTATCGGAATTCCGATACCGAGATCCGATACTTTTGTGGTATCGGGAATCGGTATCGAAACAACATTAATGTGTGTAAAATAAAGAATTAAAATAAAAAATATTGCTATACTCACCTGTCCGACGCAGCCTGGACGTCCGCGAGGGAACCGGCAGCGTTGTTTGCTTAAAAATCGCGGTTTTCCTTCCTTACTTGAAGTCCCGGCTTGTGATTGGTTGCGTGCCGCCCATGTGACCGAGACGCGACCAATCACAGCAAGCCGTGACGTAATTTTAGGTCCTTCAGGATTTTAAAATTACGTTCCGGCGTTGTGATTGGTTGCGTGCGGTCACATGGGCGACGCAACCAATCACAACGCCGGAACGTAATTTTAAAATCCTGAAGGACCTAAAATTACGTCACGGCTTGCTGTGATTGGTCGCGTCTCGGTCACATGGGTGGCACGCAACCAATCACAAGCCGGGACTTCAAGGAAGGAAGGAAAACCGCGATTTTTAAGCAAACAACGCTGCCGGTTCCCTCGCGGACGTCCAGGCTGCGTCGGACAGGTGAGTATAGCTATATTTTTTATTTTAATTCTTTATTTTACATATTAATATGGTTCCCAGGGCCTGAAGGAGAGTTTCCTCTCCTTCAGACCCTGGGAAAGAAGCAATTTCTATGGGGCCGCGGCCGGCGGCCGGCGTGTCACTGAAAATGACTACGCGTGTCAGCACTGACACGCGTGTCATAGGTTCGCCATCACTGTACTAGGGGATGGTATGCTAATTTACCAGTGTGTGTACAGGAGGGAAAGAGCAATCCCCTGATGCCACTTGTACCGGCTTCTCCAACAGCCATGCCAGTTGTACTGGTTACTTGAGATGAATGTGAACCCTTGTCCTACAGCCATGCCAGGTGTACTAGCTACTTGAGATGCATGTAAAGCCTTCTCCTACAGCCACACAAGGTGTACCAGCTACTTGAGATGCATGCGAAGCCTTCTCCTACAGCCATGCCAGTTGTAGCAGCTACTTGAGATGCATGTGACGCCTTCTCCTACAGCCACACAAGTTGTACCAGCTACTTGAGATGCATGCGAAGCCTTCTCCTACAGCCATGCCAGTTGTACCGGCTACTTGAGATGCATGCGAAGCTTTCTCTTACAGCCATACCACTTGTACCGGCTACTTGAGATGCATGTGAAGCCGTCTCCTACAGCCATGCCACCTGTACTGGCTACTTGAGATGCATGTGAGCCTTCTACAGCCATGCCAGTTGTACAGCTGCTTGAGATGCATGCGAAGCCTTCTCCTACAGCCATACCACTTGTACCGGCTTCTTGAGATGCATGTGAAGCCTTCTGCAGCCATGCCAGTTGTGCCGGTTACTTGAGATGCATGTGAAGCCTTCTCCTACAGCCATGCCAGTTGTACTGGTTACTTGAGATGCATGTGAAGCCTTATCCATAATGTAAAAAAGAGGACAGCGCCACAACGGTCAGTGATAAGAAAAAACTTACAGCTTTAATCTGCCAACTGCCCAATTTTGTTTTATTAGGCAAAGAGTTCCTAAATTGCCAGCCGTGCATGTGAAGCCTTGTCCTACAGCCATGCCAGGTGTACTAGCTACTTTAGATGCATGCAAAGCCTTCTCCTACAGCCATACCACTTGTACCGGCTTCTTGAGATGCATGCGAAGCCTTCTCCTACAGCCATGCCAGTTGTACCAGCTACTTGAGATGCATGTGAAGCCTTCTCCTACAGCCATACCACTTGAACCGGCTTCTTGAGATGCATGCGAAGCCTTCTCCTACAGCCATGCCAGTTGTACCAGCTACTTGAGATGCATGCGGAGCTTTCTCCTACAGCCATACCAGTTGTACCGGCTACTTGAGATGCATGTGAAGCCTTCTCCTGCAGCCATGCCACCTGTACCGGCTACTTGAGATGCATGTGAAGCCTTGTCCTACAGCCATGCCAGGTGTACTAGCTACTTGAGATACATGTGAAGCCTTCTCTTACAGCCATGCCAGTTGTACCAGCTACTTGAGATGCATGTGAAGCCTTCTCCTACAGCCACACAAGTTGTACCAGCTACTTGAGATGCATGTGAGCCTTCTACAGCCATGCCAGTTGTACCGGCTACTTGAGATGCATGCGAAGCCTTCTCCTACAGCCATACCACTTGTACCGGCTACTTGAGATGCATGTGAAGCCTTCTCCTACAGCCATGCCACCTGTACCAGCTACTTGAGATGCATGTGAGCCTTCTACAGCCATGCCAGTTGTACGGCTACTTGAGATGCATGCGAAGCCTTCTCCTACAGCCATACCACTTGTACCGGCTTCTTGAGATGCATGTGAAGCCTTCTCCTACAGCCATGCCAGTTGTACTGGTTACTTGAGATGCATGTGAAGCCTTGTCCTACAGCCATGCCAGGTGTACTAGCTACTTGAGATGCATGTGAAGCCTTCTCCTACAGCCACACAAGTTGTACCAGCTACTTGAGATGCATGTGAGCCTTCTCCTACAGCCATGCCAGTTGTACCGGCTACTTGAGATGCATGCAAAGCTTTCTCCTACAGCCATACCACTTGTACCGGCTACTTGAGATGCATGTGAAGCCTTCTCCTACAGCCATGTCACCTGTACCGACTACTTGAGATGCATGTGAGCCTTCTCCTGCGGCCTTGCCAGTTGTACGGCTACTTGAGATGCATGCGAAGCCTTCTCCTATAGCCATACCACTTGTACCGGCTTCTTGAGATGCATGTGAAGCCTTCTCCTACAGCCATGCCACCTGTACCGGCTACTTGAGATACATGTGAAGCCTTCTACAGCCATGCCAGTTGTACCAGTTACTTGAGATGCATGTGAAGCCTTCTCCTACAGCCATGCCAGTTGTACCGGTTACTTGAGATGCATGTGAAGCCTTGTCCTACAGCCATGCCAGGTGTACTAGCTACTTGAGTTGCATGTGAAGCCTTCTCCTACAGCCATGCCAGTTGTACCAGCTACTTGAGATGCATGTGAAGCCTTCTCCTACAGCCACACAAGTTGTACCAGCTACTTGAGATGCATGTGAGCCTTCTCCTACAGCCATGCCAGTTGTACCGGTTACTTGAGATGCATGCGAAGCCTTCTCCTACAGCCATACCACTTGTACCGGCTACTTGAGATGCATGTGAAGCCTTCTTCTACAGCCATGCTAGCTGTACCGGCTACTTGAGATGCATGCGAAGCCTTCTCCTACAGCCATGCCAGTTGTACTGGTTACTTGAGATGCATGTGAAGCCTTGTCCTACAGCAATGCCAGGTGTACTAGCTACTTGAGATGCATGTGAAGCCTTCTCCTACAGCCATGACAGTTGTACCGGCTACTTGAGATGCATGTAAAGCCTTCACCTACATCCATGAGAGTTGTACCAGCTACTTGAGATGCATGTGAAGCCTTCTCCTACAGCCATGCCAGTTGTACCAGCTACTTGAGATGCATGTGAAGCCTTCTCCTACAGCCACACAAGTTGTACCAGCTACTTGAGATGCATGTGAGCCTTCTCCTACAGCCATGCCAGTTGTACCGGCTACTTGAGATGCATGCGAAGCCTTCTCCTACAGTCATACCACTTGTACCGGCTACTTGAGATGCATGTGAAGCCTTCTCCTACAGCCATTCCAGTTGTACTGGTTACTTGAGATGCATGTGAAGCCTTCTCCTACAGCCACACAAGTTGTGCCAGCTACTTGAGATGCATGTGAAGCCTTCTTCTACAGCCATGCCAGTTGTACCGACTACTTAAAATGCATGGGAAGCCTACTCCTACAGCCATGCCAGTTGTACCAGCTACTTTAGATGCATGTGAAGCCTTCTCCTACAGCCATGCCAGTTGTACCAGCTACTTGAGATGCATGTGAAGCCTTCTCCTACAGCCATGCCAGTTGTACCAGCTCCTTGAGATGCATGCGAAGCCTCCTCCTACAGCCATGCCAGTTGTACCAGCTACTTGAGATGCATGTGAAGCCTTCTCCTACAGCCATGCCAGTTATACCAGCTACTTGAGATGCATGCGAAGCCTCCTCCTACAGCCATGCCAGTTGTACCAACTACTTGAGATGCATGTGAAGCCTTCTCCTACAGCCATGCCAGTTGTACCAGCTACTTGAGATGCATGCGAAGCCTCCTCCTACAGCCATGCCAGTTGTACCAGCTCCTTGAGATGCATGCGAAGCCTCCTCCTACAGCCATGCCAGTTGTACCAACTACTTGAGATGCATGTGAAGCCTTCTCCTACAGCCATGCCAGTTGTACCAGCTCCTTGAGATGCATGCGAAGCCTCCTCCTACAGCCATGCCAGTTGTACCAACTACTTGAGATGCATGTGAAGCCTTCTCCTACAGCCATGCCAGTTGTACCAGCTACTTGAGATGCATGCGAAGCCTTCTCCTACAGCCATGCCAGTTGTACCAGCTACTTGAGATGCATGTGAAGCCTCCTCCTACAGCCATGCCAGTTGTACCAGCTACGTGAGATGCATGTGAACCCTTCTTCTACAGCCACAAAAGTTGTTTCAGCTACTTGAGATGCATGTGAAGCCATGCCAGTTGCCTGTTTATAGAACTACATGGCGTACTCCCTTTCGTTAATATTCAGATCACTCGCATCCTCGTGAAAAGTGGTTTACGGCTGCAGAGAAAAGCGCTTTGTTATTTACTTTTCTACAGCGTTTTCTGTAGTTACTACACAAAATTGTCATTACAGGAGAAAGAAACAACACAGATATGTCTATCTAAGAAAACGTTTCCTGGAGCTGAGAGGAGTGGGCTCTACTGATATTCACCATTCCGCACAAAGCCTGTGTTATTGGATTGCATTCCATATTTAACAGATGGGTATGACATGCAAATGTATTCACATTGGCACATTAGGTATTCACTGGCGGACGCAGGAATTGTATTGGGGAAGCTGGCGTATCCTTATTCCCAATCATTCATGCGTTTGTGCACTTTGTCAGTCAAAGTCTTTACTGCCAACAATAAGGGCACTGGTGATAGTATTTTGGGTGTTAGGGACACCTTGCTGCTCCGCACTCCTACACCTCTATGTACTTACACATCATTTCTATGTATGTAGGCACAACGTTGGGAGGGGAGAGGACTGGCTTTCTTTAATGAGAACCGCTGAAATTTAGAGATCTCTTGGAAATGGTCCATGGGACAAAACATGCAAATTGTCTCCATCCTGGAAGAAAAGCATGCTATCTCATGCTCATCTTGGAGGTAGCTACATTGTACATCAATATTCAACCATTTAATAAGCCTGGAAACATGACTAGGGACCCACAGACAGCTGTTTCAGGCTATTTGTACAAAGCAGGGTTTGTCTAGCTGAATGAGATGCTCTTAATACAACTTTGGCGAGAGGGGGCACTGGCTGACCCTAATGGGAAGCTGTTATCAGAGAGTAACCTATTGTTTAAATTCATTTTTTAATGTTATGTGTATTTTAAAACATTTTTTTCCAATTTTTTTTCCCTTTCCTCATCTGTATAGAAAATAAAAAAAAATAGAAATCTTGCAATTCTTACACTAGCCACTGGGGCTTTTTTAGACTCTGAAACTTTCTGTTATTTCAGGAAACAACACATGTGCATAGCCACAATGGTCAGATCCCGAACCTATCTTTTGTGTTCAAGTATTTGGTGAATGTGTACAAAGAGTATTGTGAAGGAGGGGAGCTGTGATATCACCTACTGTGATTGGTCGATCCTGCGTTATTAGCAGTGGATAGAGGTGTCCCCTGTCAATGTAATCCTGCCTCTGATGATAACGAGCCTGCTGAAAACTCTCCCTGAAATTACAGGAAGTATATTAGTATTGACCAGTGTGAAGACTGCAAGATTAATGTGTTTTTTTTTTAATAAAGATAATGATATTAATATATGTAACACAAAGCCTTGATTTAAACAATAGTTCATTCTGTAATGATGGCTTCTAAGACCGTCTGAGCTTGGTGTTTTATTGGCAAGCCGCAGATAAGCCCCAAAGAGTTTACAGCGTGTCTATATATGTCCAGTCATGTTGCGAGGCTGGTTAAAGGGTCTACCTTAGCTACCCCTTCTGGGTGGCACTAACAAGACCATTTCTTCTTTCCGGGAGAGAGCTAATTTGTATGTATGTGGACACCACACTGGTACAGGAGCATCAAGTACATTTCTAGTCTCGACAATGTTTGTCTTAAAATATTTAAAAATGTAAAGCATTCCCTCTAACATTGTTTATTATAAATGCCATTTGTTAAAAGGAACCTGTCATGTCCCAAAGCGCTATAAACCTGCAGATATGAGGTTAACCTGTAGGTTGAAAGTGTTCCTAAGCTGTGCAGTCTCTGCTCTGAAGCCCGGCTACCAGACGGAAAGAACTGTATTACCCATGGTTTCCTCCGGCTTTCAGTCATGGAGGCACGACTTCAGTCACTGATCAGTATATGTTGCGGCTGGGGGCTGTCAGTCAGTGCCGGGACACTCCTCTATGACTGAAAGCCGGAGGCTGCAGGGAGGAATAAAACTAATTTCTTCTCTGTAGCCGGGCTTTCAGAGCAGTGGCCGCATGGCTTTATAACACTATTAACCTGCAGATTAACTCCATATAGCGACTGTTGACGCATGACGGGTTTCCTTTAATCTCAGGGAATCTTACGCCAGCACGACTGATGAATATCTGCCACAAACGATACTTTTATCATCTACTGAGTAGAAAATTACATTTTCATCACAGGGGTAATTGGTGCAGTTTTTCTGGAAGTTGGTGTGGTTTTCCAATTTTTTGTTAATGGTATTTTTCGCAAGTTTTACCAACTAAATTCTGAGCCCAGTTGTGCAGTAGAATCATATCCCGAGATTTTCTGCATGGCTGAGGCCCCTATGTGTCTGTAGCTTCCATAATCGCTATGTGAAAGTGGATGCAGGCTATACACTGTAAATAGGGGGTACATGTCTCCGTCATGAGGATGCATGCATGATGCTGAGCACAAATGTTAGGAAGATGCAAGACACACTCATGGCCAGGTGTGGCGCCATTTCTGGATTCCCTGTAGATTGATAATATATAATGCTTCATTACTGTATGTCAGGTTATGGCTGCCATCTCGCTCTCTGGAGAGGCAGCAGATGGTAAGTGGGGTATGTAGACCATGGGGATGATGTGTCATGGATGGGTAAGATTTAGGTAAGGTAAACTGCAGATTTTTCGTTACTATTGATGCTTTTCTAACTTTTTCCCTTTTTTATTGCCAGCACCAATTACCATTCCTGTGTTAGTGTACAGCTACAGACATTCTCCTACATGACTTACCCCTCATTACTTCTGCAGTTTTAGTGAATTTTTCGGTCTCACATACCTTAGACCTGACTCCTAACAAACAGCTTTCACACAGCAGAATGAGTTCATTAGGGAAGAAGAAGTTGTGGGGGAGATGCCAGTCATGTGTGGCATATTGCCATGCTGTACCTTCTGGTAATGTGCCAAGTGCTGCTCGCTGCATTTACTGGTCGCAGCCAGGTCCTTCATGTGATTGTTCCTGCATCAGTCTGGTCTTATGCAAATTGCCTCTTCAGAGAAAAAGAGGACTTGAACTCCATAGCGCCACCTGTTGGAAGTAGCGATCCTACTAGTCACAATGAACCCTTTAACGAGTCGTGCAATATGACTTAGGATAAAAGCCAAATCAGTATCTCAATTCGCAGACACGGTGTTTCGGGCTGTTGGCCCTCGTCAGTGCGAGTATGGAGTGTATCTAAGCTGGCCTTAGATATTGGGCATAAAACAATGCACAATCACCTGTTTTTTTTTGGGGGGTGGAGAGGTGTGATCCTGATGGTGGCATAATAATAAACTGAATTAAGCAAGTAGCATTTACCAGTAGTGGCCAAGAAAGATCTGTACGTAATAAGTTTCCGACTCTTATCTGTAATCGTTACATCTATGGTCGGCTTTAGACGTCACCTCTGATGGATTCCTTTTAAATTAATATTATGGAGCAAAAATGTAATGTCTACCTGCACGTGACTGCAGGAAGTGTACTCTCCACCATATATATATGGGATCTGTTAGGTACTCCATGTATCGCCGCTTTAGCTTACTCAGCATTTCAGTATTCTGTCAACCCTAAGTACACCATGTACAACTAACTCTGCAGCAGTACAATGGGATATTCCCCTTAGTAATCACTGAGCTATACACTTTAACTGAACTGTTCTGAGCTAATCAGGATATATCTATAACGCTTTTCATTTTTTAATCTACAGTACAGTAATTGTTTTGCACTAACACTTTGTATTTATAATGTAATTATTATTCAGCTTTTGTTTGAGCAATTATTATACTGCATTCACCTGGTCTAACACGTTTCGCCCACATTGTAGCATTGTTCAAAGAATCTGTAGTACTCAGTAGTTATCCTGTACATCAGGGGTGGGAACCTCAGGCCCCAGGGCCATTTACGGCCCTCGATGACCTTTTTCCAGGCCCCCGAGCAGATTCTCAGGGACCGCATTCTTGGGCAAGGAGCTGTATTTTGATTACAACCAGCTCATTAATTTCTTCTTGCTCTGTTAGCACACACACAGTGTTCACTACTGAACACTGAAGGGCATGCAATGAAAGATTACATCCTGATACCAGTGCCAGAGTCAGGATGTACTTTGTGCAGCCCCCAAAGGATGGTATAAATATCTACGGTATATGACCCTTGGCAGAAAAAAGATTCCTCACCCCTGCAGTACATGGAAGCAGCATGGCGCTCTGAACCCAACATGTGGGTTTTATTCTTCTGAAATTCTCAGTCTACATGACTTATTCCTTCCAAGGACCATACTAACTACCAGGGGGCACTCAGTACGGGTGGAAAAAAGGCGACAGCTAAGTAGGAAAGGGTTCTTTACAGATAGAGCAGTCAGACTGTGGACTGTCCTTCCATAAGAGGTAGTAATGGCAGGCACTATGACAGCTTTTATATAAGGGCCGGATGATTTCCTCAGTACACATAACATTGTGGGTTATAGATAATTTAGTGACAAAATGTACAATTGGTGGAGAAAGGTTCATCTTGATGGACCTGGGTCTTTTTACAACCCATGTAACTATGTGTAAGTGCACTCACCGCGAAGTACAGACTGACCGAGGGTCTCCTTACCCAAACTCAACAGCTCCATGTATGCCTATGGTGTGAGTGTAGAGTTCAGGTCAGACTTGCTGCCAGTCTGGGCGTCGTGGTCCACATTCGGACTGACTAGTTATCAGATGTGTGAGGTCGGCGTTAGAGTACTCGCTATTATTTAGAATAGGTTCACCTAAATACTATAACGGCAGCACACTTCCACCCCTTAAGTTGTTTTTTTGTATAGTCGTGTGGGGTAGGTTTGGGGCCTCGGAGTAAGGTCCACCCATGGCGCACATCGGAGTGTTTTGACGTTCTTGCAAAGTGGAGTTGTTGTTATTTTTCGGTTTCACTACTTCAGCCCTTCATTCTCTAGTTTGAGCTTATGTAAGAAACTTCTGCGGCCTACCTGTCAGTCACATGGTAGGTTTGGCAGCCAGCAAGTCCTACATGCCAGAAATCTCTGTGTTTTCAATGAGTAAACTGCAAATTGGTTCCAGCCCGCTGTGGTAATAAACACATTAACCATAGGATGTGACTTTTTCCCTTTTTGCTATAAGAGAGAACACATTGCTCGTGGATAAGGCAATCCCTACTTTTTTATTTCTCCTGAGGTCGCTTTCATCCTTCATCTCCCCCTGACTTTCACCTTGACATTGCTATGGCTTTCCATGGTCCAATGAATCTCGGCGTCTTTTTTTTAACAATAAAGTAACGGTAATTATCCATGTAAGAGTGGAAACGAGCAGACTAGAAACATTATCTCAATGTGTTTGCTGCAAAGGAAATTGCTTACAGTTTTTGGGACAAATGAAACAGCAGTTCTGGTATTGTTGTTTTTATGGGTTTTTTTTCGGTGTTGTGCGGTTCATGTTAGTGACGTGCTCTTGTTATATTTCAGATCATTGCTTACCTTCCAATAACTATTATGTGCAATTAAGGTGTATTTTTTGCTATCATAAAGTTATTTTCAAGGAGAAAAGTTTTTTTCCTTACTTTTTAAACTTTTTGTAATTACTTTTCTAGTTTTGCATATTTGTATTGTAGTGTATTATACCTGTCAGCATGATGCTGATCCGCAGCCCATTAGACCCCATTAAGCCCCCAGATACCATAAAAATCATTGGCAGCGCCCAGTCACTTTGCAGCGTAACAGAGGGCCCCCCTACCTCTGCCAAACTACTTGGATGCCCCCATCTATGTGGTTAAACAGTCAGCTTCAGGTGGTCAGTCACTAAGGAGTTTTTTCCTTCTCAGTCTTTTATGGCCAAGACAAGAATAATCCATCAGACGACTATCGGTAAAGAGCAGACACAGTAGACAGCGGTTTCCATAACTCCCATGTATTTCCATACGACTTGCATAGACGACGTAGCACTGCCGCTCTTTGCTGTTTGTGCAGCTCCACCTCCAGTGGTCAGATATGGATGGATTATTGCAGCCTCAGCCATTAAAAGGCTCAGATGGGGCTTTTCACAGCAGCAACACGTACCACCTTTCCATGTGAATAAGCTAGCACCTGTTCCCAAGGATTGACGGGCCAACACTGTGGCTGCATTTAAAGGGAAGGAAGCTGAGTACGGCCGTGCGTCATCCCATTAAATTAAATCCCATTACTTATTTATTGAAACTCCAAACAAAATCCCTGATGAGACTAGGACCATTTTATTGTATGTGGAAAAAAATTGAAGTCTGCATGAGCCCTAAGGGTATGTTTCCACGGTCAGGAAACGCTGCTTTTTTGACGCTGCGCAGAGCTGCAGCGTCAAAAAAGCAGCGTCCAGATGTTCCAGCATAGTGGAGGGGATTGTATGAAATCCCGTCTCCACTCTGCGTGGAAACCCGCACGCGGCGGCCCTACGACTCCGGACATGCTGCGCGTCTTTTCAGATCGCAGCATGTCCGTACACCTTGCGGGGACGCAGCGTCCCCGCAAGGCATATCACAGGGCCCTATGGGACAGAGCGATCATCCCGGATGTGAAGAGTTAACACATCCGGCATGATCGCGTCCCAGGAAGGGGGCGGGGCTTAGCGCCGAGCGGCTTCGCCGCTGCGGCGATACCGCCGCCCCTCCGGACCGTGGAGCCATACCCTAAGTCTTTCCTGCCCGGTGGCATGGTTGTAGGGGTTTCATAGCCTCGGATGTGCACCCATCCCTACAGACATCTTTGACATGACTTTTTTGGTGGCATGGTTGAAGTGGTTTCATAGTCTCGGAGGTGCACCCATCCCTACAGACATCGCTGACATGACTTTTTTGGTGGCATGGTTGTAGTGGTTTCATAGTCTCGGAGGTGCACCCATCTCTACAGACATTGCTGACATTACTTTTTTGGTGGCATGGTTGTAGTGGTTTCATAGTCTCGGAGGTGCACCCATCCCTACAGACATCGCTGACATGACTTTTTTGGTGGCATGGTTGTAGTGGTTTCATAGTCTCGGAGGTGCACCCATCCCTACAGACATCTTTGACATGACTTTTTTGGTGGCATGGTTGTAGTGGTTTCATAGTCTCGGAGGTGCACCCATCTCTACAGACATTGCTGACATGACTTTTTTGGTGGCATGGTTGTAGTGGTTTCATAGTCTCGGAGGTGCACCCATCCCTACAGACATCGCTGACATGACTTTTTTGGTGGCATGGTTGTAGTGGTTTCATAGTCTCGGAGGTGCACCCATCCCTACAGACATCTTTGACATGACTTTTTTGGTGGCATGGTTGTAGTGGTTTCATAGTCTCGGAGGTGCACCCATCCCTACAGACATTGCTGACATGACTTTTTTGGTGGCATGGTTGTAGTGGTTTCATAGTCTCGGAGGTGCACCCATCCCTACAGACATCGCTGACATGACTTTTTTGGTGGCATGGTTGTAGTGGTTTCATAGTCTCGGAGGTGCACCCATCCCTACAGACATCTCTGACATGACTTTATTGGTGTTACCCATATATTTTATAAAATACATTTGTACCCGGTGATCTTTATTTAGTTTTATGCTAGTGTCCTGGGCCCGAGCTCTGTCCTTACCTGCCTTTCTCCTCCATTCCTCTATTTAGGCACCATTATCTGCACTTTATTACTAGGCTTTATTGTCTGGTGCAGTTTCCATTACAGTATATGGGCCTCACACAGCCGTATTCTCCAGGTGCTAGTCACTGGAAACCATTAGTCATTACTGGTGTAAGCAGTCCGAGCCCTTCACAGCCTTTATGAGGACTGACAGGGTTGTCATTGATGCATGATTTTATATGACATATTTGCGATGGTAATATTTATAATCCTTATATTAGAAATAATGTGCAGAACTAGTTTTATGGAGCTCCTATTGTGTGTTATGGCTGTGCTGAACTTCTGAAGGGAAATGATGCAACGTTCTTCCCATTCTGCATGTAAACTCTGGAGCCTAATGATCGGGGTAGTAAGCCCCCCAAAATGGAAATGCAGATACTTTGTATCCCTAATATTAGAATGTGATTGCATTATTTCTTGTCGGGGGAGTTGCTTTTTTAACCACTTGTGCTCTACAATAAATCATGTATTGTGTGGAATGATTGGAAATGTCTGAGGAACGATCCCCCAGGTGCAGAACTCCCCAGAAAAGCAAATGATCATCCATGTCCCCTCTTCAGTTGATGTAACAGGGGGCACGGTATTAGTGGTTCCAGCCCCGGGAACACATTTGCATAGAAATTGCTTTTGTTTTGCTTCACTGACACTTCAATAAGCAAGAAGACCATTTAAAATGGAAGTAGATAACAAAATCATTCCTGGCTTTCAATAAAGAAATCAGTGGTTAAAATAATATATAACCTTCAATCACAACTTATAAAGAAGGAAAGATAATAAATATACAGGGGGAAAAAACAGTTTGAGGTTCTCACAAAATTCCTGGTGTATAAATCCTCCATTGGTGGTATACTATAGAGCAGTCCTATATGGGGTCTGTCAGCTCTCTTGTTGTGTCAGTGTCTCCGTGCTGGGCTCTTACTCACTTATTCTTATGTATTTTTACAAATATTGACACAATAAGTTGTAAATACTGTACTTAAAGGGATAGTCCAGTAAAAACAAGGTGTCGCCTATAAGCTGTTGACCAGTGGGGGACTGACTGCTGTGACCGGCGCTCATCAGCGGAATGCGGCACATTTATCTCTTTTGGAATGGTGCGCCAGTGCGCATGCTCCACCGCTACTCCATTCATTCGTTGGGGGGCTGTCGCTTGCTGCACTTGGCTTTTTCACACAGCCCCATAGAGAATGAACAAAGCAGCAGTCTGGCGTCCAACCGGTGTATTGACAGCAAGCTGCTAATCAGTGCTGGGGCTTGGTTGGACTAGGAGGCACGAGGCCAGGTGTCCTCTAGTGATAATCTCCTGCTGATAAAACACTGATTGTACTGAAACAGCAAAACACAGGCCAGTAAGTGACACATCACTATAATCATCAGGCTCTTTTCTCCTACATTATGGTTATTGTGAGAAAAAACTGCTGACAGATGCCCTTTAAATGGGACTATATATTTCTAAAAGTCAACAGAGGAGTGATTCTGACTTCCCATGTTCCTCTCCATCTCTTTGCAATGGCCATGGAAATGAGAAAAAAAGAATTGCCAATCCGACAGAAAAAGGGATCAGAGTCAGCAGACCAGAGAACATTAGGTATAGCGACTATACTTTAGAAATGAATATTCACATTTAGAATTAAGGGTGGTGTGTCACTTTAAAGAGAATTTCCCACCAGATTTTTGCTACCCAGATTGCAGCATGATGTAAGAGCAGGGATTCCAGCGATTTGGTAAAATCACAGCTTTTAATAAAGATTTGATAAAATAACTGATATATCTGCTGCAGATCTAGCAGTTCTCTAATGCTGAGCTCTGTATAACCCCGCCCACACCACTGATTGGCAGCTTTCTGTGTACACTGCATAGGCATAAAGCTGCCAATCAGTGGTGTGGGCGGGGTTACATGGAGCTCATGAATGTGGAAGACTCCATGGCAGCACGTTTACTAAGCCTCTAATGATAATTTTTATCAGCAGTAGATTATTAAAACTACAGCAATCAGCCCAGTAACAGGAATCAGGCTCTCTGCCCCTATATTATGCTTTTCTCAGACTAAGTGGCAAAAATTTTGTGACAGCAGGTCTGTTACTTGGGATGATAATTGTCCAGAATAAATGCCAGTAAACGAGGGTTGGCTGATGGCCCTGCTACATTGCTGTAGCGACTTGTTAAGAGTAATATATCTGCCTGAGTAAAAGGCCTTAGATAACATTTTTAGAGAGATGTCATTGCGAAAATGGGATGGCGGAGGAGTTGCTAAACTTCTTTTCCCCAAGTGCCCAGATTGTCCAAGAAAATGTTACTTCCATCCAAATATATCAATCTTCTGTGTTTCATCCAGCTAAAAATCCATATGACTTCTAGAATTCTTTGTTACCTATGTAGCATTTGCGTGTCTTGACAATATCTATATATTTGTCACAGTTGTATTTCCAGCTGTTTTGTATACCATATTTCTTTGGGTCTCACAAACAAGGTGGAAACATTGTAAATATACCGTTGTGTCGGGGTCTGTCATCTCACGTCCTGCTGAGTATATCAGCTGGTAATGATTTATAGATACTTCCAGACGGTGAGAGCAGTTATGGAGCAGGGTGTCAGTGACTGCAGAACATCAGATGTAGACGGAGTCCTCCCTGGATAGACTATCTCTGGGAATGATACTAGTACTGGAGTATGTGCTGGCTCCGAACAGGCGCCTCTTGAGACTCCGGAGAGTATAGAAGCCATTTCTGGAGCACATTGTCACCTTCAGGTTATTACTGTTACATTTGCTGCCGCGAAGTGAATATGTAAGTGCTGTTGTGTTTTTAGTGTTGAAAAGCATCTTTGTTTTGCGTCGCTGCCCTCCATCTCCTCTCCTCTCGCTCCGCAGCCCTCCTTTTATTTCCACATAAAGGATTAGGTTTCAAAGGAAGCAGATGTGGTGCTGGTTCTATGGTGCTGGTTCTGTGGTTCTGGTGCTGGGGCTGCTGGTGCTGGGGCTGCTGGTGCTGTGGTTTTGGTGCTGGTTCTGTGGTGCTGGCTCTGTAGTTCTGGTGCTGGGGCTGCTGATGCTGTGGTTCTGGTGCTGGCTCTAGTTCTGGTGCTGGGGCTGCTGGTGCTGCTGGTGCTGTGGTTCTGGTGCTGGTGCTGGCTCTAGTTCTGGTGCTGGGGCTGCTGGTGCTGTGGTTCTGGTGCTGGTGTTGTGGCGCTGGTTCTGTGGTGCTGGCTCTGTAGTTCTGGTGCTGGGGCTGCTGGTGCTGTGGCGCTGGTTCTGTGGTGCTGGCTCTGTAGTTCTGGTGCTGGGGCTGCTGATGCTGTGGTTCTGGTGCTGGGGCTGCTGGTGCTGTGGCGCTGGTTCTGTGGTGCTGGCTCTGTAGTCTTGGTGCTGGGGCTGCTGGTGCTGTGGCGCTGGTTCTGTGGTGCTGGCTCTGTAGTTCTGGTGCTGGGGCTGCTGATGCTGTGGTTCTGGTGCTGGGGCTGCTGGTGCTGTGGCGCTGGTTCTGTGGTGCTGGCTCTGTAGTTCTGGTGCTGGGGCTGCTGGTGCTGTGGTTCTGGTGCTGGTGCTGTGGCGCTGGTTCTGTGGTGCTGGCTTTGTAGTTTTGGTGCTGCTGGTGCTGTGGTTCTGGTGCTGTTGCGCTGGTTCTGTGGTGCTGGCTCTGTAGTTCTGGTGCTGTGGCGCTGGTTCTGTGGTGCTGGCTCTGTAGTTCTGGTGCTAGTGCTGTGGCACTGGTTCTGTGGTTCTGGTACTGGGGCTGTTGGTGCTGTGGCGCTGGTGCTGTGGTGCTGACTGTGGTTCTGGTGCTGGGGCTGCTGGTGCTGTGGTTCTAGTGCTGGTTCTATGGTGCTGGCACTGTGGTTCTGATGCTGGTGCTGTGGCGCTGGTTCTGTGGGGCTGGGGCTGCGTGTTATAAATTGGACGTCTCAATCTAACTGTATCAGCAGAAGAACTTAGCCAGGTCTCCGCTGAAAGATGGCGGTGCTATTATGTGACACTATGCCATAACTGGCCCTATAACCTTACTGGGCCGGTACGATATTGGTCAGTGGACATTGCATCTATTCACTGCCAAAATTGCTTGCGAAACTGAGAAAAAGTTTTGTCAATTTCTCCTCCATGGTACAGTTATATTATCATTATGTAATACTGATCAGTCAGTATGCTGCATTATATAGCCACAATAAAGCTATGCTTACAAGACGGTTTAGGCTACTTTCACATTAGCGTTGTGCACTGCACGTCGCAATGCGACGTTGCAGCACACCGACGCATAATGTGGAAGCGCTGCACAACGGGGGCAGCGGATGCTGTTTTTCAACGCATCCGCTGCCCCATTGTGATGTGCGGGGAGGCGGGGGCGGAGTTCTGGCCGCGCATGCGCGGACGGAAATGCTGCAGACGACGCACCAAAAAACGTTATATGCAACTATTTTGGTGGCGACGGTCCGACGCAACACGACGCAACCGTCGCACGACGGTTGCGACGTGTGGCAATGCGTCGCACTGCGTCGCTAATAAAAGTCTATGGAGAAAAAACGCATCCTGCAAGCACTTTTGCAGGATGCGTTTTTTCTGCAAAACAACGCATAGCAACGTGCAGTGCGCGACGCTAGTGTGAAAGTAGCCTTAGGCTACTGTTGGCCAAATACAATCATGAGGTGAGCAATCAGCAGTGGCCACAGTCTGGATGGATGAAGTCGCACCTGTCAGCCATAGGAATCGATTGTAAAAAAATAAATCTATATCGCATGTCACAGGAAAGCACAGTGTGCTGGATGTTTCTGTGTGGTAAAATAAACAGTTTGCAGACACATACCAGACATATGGACACCAAAAAATACTCCATCTGGTGAAAAAAAACTCCATTGAGGAGCTTACAAAATCGTTAAAGGAACCATTCTTTACTTATGCTCTGTATCTGCTTGACTCGTATTCAGTAGATAGAGCCTGGTATTGGGTTCTCGATGAATAGAAAAAAATAAAAGAAATGGCATTAAAAAATAAATTGCTAATTGACTTTAATTAGCGAATCACTACTGAGGCAATATAACACATATAACACTAAAATGGCCTCAATTGACAAAAACCTGCCTTAATATCAGGTGCCTGTGAGAGACTGAGCTCCCTGCTGCCCATCGTGGTTTTCTGATCTAATACTGGAGATACCAGGAGTGCCGAGGGAAGATGCTACTCACACTGCTGTCCACTTTGTCTTTCTGATGTAATACTGGAGATACCGGGAGTGTTGAGGTGAGAAGAGACTGTTCACACTGCTGTCCACCTCTGTGTTTCTGATCTATTACTGAAGATACTGGGAGTGCTGAGGTGAGAAGAGGCTGTTCACACTGGGTCCACCCTGTCTTTCTGATGTAATACTGGTAATACTGGGATTGTTGAGGTGAGAAGAGGCTGTTCACACTGCTGTACACCCTGTCTATCTGATCTAATACTGTAGATACCAGGAGTACTGATGTGAGAAGAGGCTGTTCACACTGCTGTCCACCCTGTCTTTCTGATGTAATATTGTAGATACCAGGAGTGTTGAAGT
Organism: Ranitomeya variabilis; assembly: GCF_051348905.1. Lineage (NCBI taxonomy): Eukaryota > Metazoa > Chordata > Amphibia > Anura > Dendrobatidae > Ranitomeya > Ranitomeya variabilis. Next base: position 996,411,316 of record NC_135232.1, on the reverse strand, counting down.
GAGAAGATGCTGCTCACACTGGGTGCACCCTGTCTTTCTGATCTAATACTGGAGATACCGGGAGTGTTGAGGTAAGAAGAGGCTGCTCACACTGCTGTCCACCCTGTCTTTCTAATCTAATACTGGAGATACCGGGAGTGTTGAGGTGAGAAGAGGCTGTTCACACTGGGTCCACCCTGTCTTTCTGATCTAATACTGGAGATACCGGGAGTGTTGAGGTGAAAAGAGGCTGCTCACACTGCTGTCCACCCTGTCTTTCTAATCTAATACTGGAGATACCGGGAGTGTAGAGGTGAGAAGAGGCTGCTCACACTGCTGTCCACCCTGTCTTTCTGATCTAATACTGGAGATACTGGGAGTGCTGATGTGAGAAGATGCTGCTCACACTGCTGTACACCCTGTCTTTCTAATCTAATACTAGAGATACCGGGAGTGTTGAGATGAGAAGAGGCTGCTCACACTGGGTCCACCCTGTCTTTCTGATGTAATATTGTAGATATTGGGAGTGCTGAGGTGAGAAGATGCTGCTCACACTGGGTCCACCCTGTCTTTCTGATGTAATATTGTAGATATTGGGAGTATTGAGATGAGAAGATGCTGCTCACACTGCTGTCCACCCTGTCTTTCTGATGTAATATTGTAGATATTGGGAGTGCTGAGGTGAGAAGATGCTGCTCACGCTGCTGCTCACCCTGTCTTTCTGATGTAATATTGTAGATATTGGGAATGCTGAGGTGAGAAGATGCTGCTCACACTGGGTACACCCTGTCTTTCTGATGTAATATTGTAGATATTGGGAGTGCTGAGGTGATAAGATGCTGCTCACACTGGGTCCACCCTGTCTTTCTGATGTAATATTGTAGATATTGGGAGTGCTGAGGTGAGAAGATGCTGCTCACACTGCTGTCCACCCTGTCTTTCTGATGTAATATTGTAGATATTGGGAGTGTTGAGGTGAGAATATGCTGCTCACACTGCTGTCCACCCTGTCTTTCTGATGTAATATTGTAGATATTGGGAGTGCTGAGGTGAGAAGATGCTGCTCACACTGCTGTCCACCCTGTCTTTCTGATGTAATATTGTAGATATTGGGAGTGCTGAGGTGAGAAGATGCTGCTCACACTGCTGTCCACCCTGTCTTTCTGATGTAATATTGTAGATATTGGGAGTGCTGAGGTGAGAAGATGCTACTCACACTGCTGTCCACCCTGTCTTTCTGATGTAATATTGTAGATATTGGGAGTGTTGAGGTGAGAATATGCAGCTCACACTGCTGTCCACCCTGTCTTTCTGATGTAATATTGTAGATATTGGGAGTGCTGAGGTGAGAAGATGCTGCTCACATTGCTGTCCACCCTGTCTTTCTGATGTAATATTGTAGATATTGGGAGTGCTGAGGTGAGAAGATGCTGCTCACACTGGGTCCACCCTGTCTTTCTGATGTAAAATTGTAGATATTGGGAGTGCTGAGGTGAGAAGATGCTGCTCACACTGGGTCCACCCTGTCTTTCTGATGTAATATTGTAGCTATTGGGAGTGCTGAGGTGAGAAGATGCTGCTCACACTGGGTCCACCCTGTCTTTCTGATGTAATGTTGTAGATATTGGGAGTGTTGAGATGAGAAGATGCTGCTCACACTTGGTCCACCCTGTCTTTCTGATGTAATATTGTAGATATTGGGAGTGCTGAGGTGAGAAGATGCTGCTCACACTGCTGTACACCCTGTCTTTGTGATGTAATATTGTAGATATTGGGAGTGCTGAGGTGAGAAGATGCTGCTCACACTGCTGTACACCCTGTCTTTCTGATGTAATATTGTAGATATTGGGAGTGCTGAGGTGAGAAGATGCTGCTCACACTGCTGTACACCCTGTCTTTCTGATGTAATATTGTAGATATTGGGAGTGCTGAGGTGAGAAGATGCTGCTCACACTGCTGTACACCCTGTCTTTCTGATGTAATATTGTAGATATTGGGAGTGTTGAGGTGAGAAGATGCTGCTCACACTGCTGTACACCCTGTCTTTCTGATGTAATATTGTAGATATTGGGAGTGCTGAGGTGAGAAGATGCTGCTCACACTGCTGTCCACCCTGTCTTTCTGATGTAATATTGTAGATATTGGGAGTGCTGAGGTGAGAAGATGCTGCTCACACTGGGTCCACCCTGTCTTTCTGATGTAAAATTGTAGATATTGGGAGTGCTGAGGTGAGAAGATGCTGCTCACACTGGGTCCACCCTGTCTTTCTGATGTAATATTGTAGCTATTGGGAGTGCTGAGGTGAGAAGATGCTGCTCACACTGGGTCCACCCTGTCTTTCTGATGTAATGTTGTAGATATTGGGAGTGTTGAGATGAGAAGATGCTGCTCACACTTGGTCCACCCTGTCTTTCTGATGTAATATTGTAGATATTGGGAGTGCTGAGGTGAGAAGATGCTGCTCACACTGCTGTACACCCTGTCTTTGTGATGTAATATTGTAGATATTGGGAGTGCTGAGGTGAGAAGATGCTGCTCACGCTGCTGCTCACCCTGTCTTTCTGATGTAATATTGTAGATATTGGGAGTGCTGAGATGAGAAGATGCTGCTCACACTGCTGTACACCCTGTCTTTCTAATGTAATATTGTAGATATTGGGAGTGTTGAGGTGAGAAGATGCTGCTCACACTGCTGTACACCCTGTCTTTCTGATGTAATATTGTAGATATTGGGAGTGTTGAGGTGAGAAGATGCTGCTCACGCTGCTGCTCACCCTGTCTTTCTGATGTAATATTGTAGATATTGGGAGTGCTGAGATGAGAAGATGCTGCTCACACTGCTGTACACCCTGTCTTTCTGATGTAATATTGTAGATATTGGGAGTGCTGAGATGAGAAGATGCTGCTCACACTGCTGTACACCCTGTCTTTCTGATGTAATATTGTAGATATTGGGAGTGTTGAGGTGAGAAGATGCTGCTCACGCTGCTGCTCACCCTGTCTTTCTGATGTAATATTGTAGATATTGGGAGTGCTGAGATGAGAAGATGCTGCTCACACTGCTGTACACCCTGTCTTTCTGATGTAATATTGTAGATATTGGGAGTGCTGAGGTGAGAAGATGCTGCTCACACTGCTGTACACACCCTGTCTTTCTGATGTAATATTGTAGATATTGGGAGTGCTGAGGTGAGAAGATGCTGCTCACACTGCTGTCCACCCTGTCTTTCTGATGTAATATTGTAGATATTGGGAGTGCTGAGGTGAGAAGATGCTGCTCACACTGCTGTACACACCCTGTCTTTCTGATGTAATATTGTAGATATTGGGAGTGCTGAGGTGAGAAGATGCTGCTCACACTGCTGTACACACCCTGTCTTTCTGATGTAATATTGTAGATATTGGGAGTGTTGAGGTGAGAAGATGCTGCTCACACTGCTGTCCACCCTGTCTTTCTGATGTAATATTGTAGATATTGGGAGTGCTGAGGTGAGAAGATGCTGCTCACACTGCTGTCCACCCTGTCTTTCTGATGTAATATTGTAGATATTGGGAGTGCTGAGGTGAGAAGATGCTGCTCACGCTGCTGCTCACCCTGTCTTTCTGATGTAATATTGTAGATATTGGGAGTGTTGAGGTGAGAAGATGCTGCTCACACTGGGTCCACCCTGTCTTTCTGATGTAATATTGTAGATATTGGGAGTGCTGAGGTGAGAAGATGCTGCTCACACTGCTGTCCACCCTGTCTTTCTGATGTAATATTGTAGATATTGGGAGTGTTGAGGTGAGAAGATGCTGCTCACACTGGGTCCACCCTGTCTTTCTGATGTAATATTGTAGATATTGGGAGTGCTGAGGTGAGAAGATGCTGCTCACGCTGCTGCTCACCCTGTCTTTCAGATCTAATACTGGTGTTCACACTGTGAGCTGATGGATTCGCCGGCTTCAATCCCAGGGCCGGAGTGTATGTATGCGTTATATGTACTCCCGGCCAATGGGCGTCTCCGACTAGAGGGCGTGGTCTCGCTCCATACAAGTGTATGGAGCGAGACCGTACTCACTGGCCGAGGGTATGTATAACACATACATATCCTCTGAAACCGGCGAATCCCCATAGCACACAGTGTGTGCTCTGGGGGGATTCATAAGTCTGTAGTTACAGAGTGACTGCAGACTAATCGGTTTTGACTGGAAAACCCCTTTAATTCTAAATGGCTTCTGTGACTTGGCGGTGACCTGTAACATGTGCTGTCCAGCTAACTCCAGCTCACACCAACATACACCCGTCCTATTAACATTCGAGAAAAGCTTTCAGTGAGTGAAACAAAACAATGTCTTTTATAATCATTACCTCCCTAGACAAAACAATTGTGAATCATAAGTACCGTATTTATGCATTTATTTACAGTAACGTTTCTTTTATTTCTTCATTTTCTGCTCCTAAAAAGCCCTTTAAGGTGCCATGTCATCTTATCCATTCATTGACAGGTTGTAAAGTTCTTCTCAGCGGATTCTATACCAGGTCGCCTGGCCCCCGATTCCTCAGATTTCAGAGCATTTGCATTTTAATGCTGCAATGAAGAAAGAACAATGTAACACTTGTTTCCTCTAATATCTTGTAATTTCTCAGGTCTGGTACTATCTTGATGTGATTGTGCTTCTCTTACCCTCAGTTTAGGTTTAAGATTTTTCCATGTTGCTGGCAGGAAAGAATGGCAGCTGCCAGCTGTGGGCAGACTGCTGGGAGTTGTGTGTTTTTCACTATTCTACTCCTTTCATGTAAAGCCAAGAGAAAGGCTGCAGTGAAATGTAAACTCAGCCGATCTTCAAGGGCTCGTCTGGGGGCTACGGTGGAGGCTGCGCAACGTGCGGGGGGCCACGGCTCCGCTTCATTTTCATCATCAGATAGATACCATCACTACAGACATTCTGTGCCAACTTGATTTACAAAAACTTTCTTTTTATGTATTTTTTTCGTTTTTTATATATGTATTTTTAATTTTAATTCATAATATTCCCATAACTTTTTGCAGTTTTTCTGGATGAGAAAAAGTGTCAGGATGTGAGGTAAACAAATCTGAAGCTAAAAGTTTGGCGTTTGCATCGGACAGTTAGTGTTTGGTTCACACTTTCAAGAGAGAGAGATTGGGTCTCTGTTGTTTTCAGTGGGATTCTAGTTCTGATTCAAGCTCGGGAACAGTTCTGGTACCCGGACGAATCTTTGGAATAAAGCTCAGGTCGGGTACCAGAACCCAAACTTCCCAGGTCCGCTCCTCCCTAGCCAGGAATAATGGATCTCCCAGACTTCCATGAAGCACGGTCTGAGTGCAGGCAATAATGTCAGTGATCCAGCGCAGTGGATGTGACTTCATGAAAACTTCACGACCTCCGTGCATTAAAGACTCTGCCGATCTGCATTTATTCCTATAAGCTTCTATGGGGAGTGTGAAAAATTGTATGTGAAAAAATGTAATTATTTTTTTAAGTGCAGAATCCCAGTGCTTCTGCTCTGAGCTACCATGATTCATCAAATCTGCACCAAAATGTATAAAAAGGGAATCGCAGCAAAAACATAATAGAGCAGATCACATACTTTAGTTTCAACATTTTTTTTTATTTCTGAGAACATCATTAAACATAGTAGACACAGATCATAATGTTCAAGGATCCCCTTGCTGGGGGAAATATGATAAAATAAGATGAGGAAAGTTACATTTTCCTTGAAGATATTATAGTATTTGTATAAATCCAGTGTACAACAATTTTAACTCAATTATATTCGGGTTAATGGAGGGGGGGAAGGAAGAGGGAACAAAAAATAAAGGTGGAGAGGGTACAGAGAACATTGAGTGTTATTGATGAGAGTTAAGTTGACGTGAGATACCAGATTGAATGAACCAAGAATTAAGGTTATCAAGACGTATAAGTATATTTGTGTGTTATGTAGCTAGAGACAATGTTCTGGAAAGGTCGTCGTCATTCTGAGCTTGGATCCAAGGATCCCATATACTCTGAAAAGTATCAATAGTGTCAGACTTAGTAGCCTCAATTTTGTCATATAGCATTATTAAGTTAATCCTTCTCTTCACCTGGAGTATCGACAACGTATTAGTTTTCCATTGTCCAGCAATATGGTTTCTGGTTGCCATAGTGCAGATCGCATACTTTGGTGCAGATTTTGGGGCCCATATATCCATTCTTTTTGCAGCAAAACAATAACATTTTTCTTTTCAGCCAAAGGCTTTTTTTGTTATAAAATAATTTCGTTTTCCTAATAAGGGACTTATTACAAATTTTACTTCCGGCCACCATGTCTCCACTGTGCAGAGGTCCATGGCTGCAGTGTCAGTGTGTGGCATCACATCGGATGAATCTTTCCTTCCAGCCGTATTAATATTGTAAAGAATGTGTGCACAATTCTCGTCTAAGACTTATTGTTCAATATGCTTCGCACCATTTTTAAACATGTACAGTAGAATGGAAATATAATCTCGTCCTTGCTTGTTGAATTGTCACATTTTATTCAATGAAATAATCAGCCATGCAAGCACTGTGTATGCCAGTCGCCGTGCCCGGCTAGGGTGTGTGTCCTGTGCAGGTGGCATAGAGACAGCTGAGTACCACATTACTGACTTTGTGTGAGCAGTCTGTGAAATTGCCCGTCATATGGTAAAGCCTGGCTCTGTTTCAGACCGTCCTGGAAATAAATAAATCTGAACTCCGACATTCTCCAAGCTGTAAGTTGGCAATAGATACTGGATTGTTGGCGGAGGTCTCGTCGTCTGCTGGCCTCTCAATCTGCCCTGTTAATTGCTATCTGAAACTTCTTCTGACTGGCAATGATCCCACGTCTATGGTCAGCTAGAGGGTTCATCAGAGGATGAGGCCTACAGGACATAGGCAGAAGATGTGTCCGGCCTACAGATAGCCTTGGTCTCATTTGTCACAAACTTGGGTTGTGGTCCAGATCTTAGCCAAGCTTGTGAAAGCCTCTTTCAGAACAGCTCTTCTCTTTGAGGAAAAGGAATATGCATCTCAATGCGTCTATTCAAGGAAAGGCTTTTTCTCCCCTCCTTACATAGAGAACTGCAAATTTGAAACAAGGTCATAGAAAGAGGCCGAATCGGCTCTCAATAGGCCAACCTGTGAGCGACCACCCGAATCTGGCTTCCCATGTCTGTCTTTATTAGACATGTACCATTGAGCTGCCACTGAGCTATGCGGAGATTGTGCGCCCGTCTCATTGTGAATGAGTATGTGACCAGTCAGTAACAAACATCAGCACATCATTCCAATTACCAGTCACTGGGGACATTTCATCTGGAAAGATCTGAGCAGACTGGAAGAAATAGTTCCACGTATGGTTGCATACCGACCATTTCATTTTCTGTGCCGGAATTCTGTTCATTGGCGCTGCTATTTACAAATGTCAAAAATTGTGCACCACCAAATATGTAATATATTAACATGATGTATATCATATTTATAGGGAGTACTGGTAACTTTAGTATTTAGTATGACTGTATTCACACTACATAGACAATATTATTTTGGGCTTTGTTGAGCCAGTAGATTTTGGTATACGTTTCTTAAATCTGTATAGAAGTGCGCTTTGCTCTTCCATATCCGGCATCCAGTAAAAAAAAATTCAGTTGTGTGTTATCATTTTTTTTTAATATGTAAACCCATGGAAAAACATGCCGCGTATACCTAAACAGCAGCATAAGCTGGAGTTATATATCAGAATAAACCATAGTTGTCACTGAAGAATCCGTTTTCTGATCCTGTAATGGCATTTTTACTTTGACGAAGGAATTTTCTGTGTTCATTAGAAATCTTATGCTGCGAGATGCCACCAATACATTGTCCATCTGTAGCCTCACCAGAAACTTCCCTAGCCAATAATGTATGTTGAAACTATGGATTTGTTGTCATAGTCCCTGGTTTCATAGCTCTAGTGATAGTGATTACTTCTTGGAGGAAAAATTCTGAAACTCTCTGCAATTTTAAGAATGAGTATTTTTTTTTACAATTAAAAGGTGAAAGCCAAAACCATATAATGTTCCCTTATGTGTCCACCTTCAGGATGGCCGGCGGTTTGGACGGAGCGGCAAACCCGCTCCGCCCCCTTCTGTGACGCGATGATTCCGGATGTGTTCATTGCACACATCCGGCATCATCGCACCCCACGCATAGGGCCCTGTGATATACCTTGCGGCGGCGCAGCGACATGCTGCGTTCTAAAAAGACGCGCCGCATGTCCGGAATCGCAGGGCTGCCGGGTGCGTGTTACCACGCATAGTGGAGACGGGATTTCATAAAATCCCCTCCACTATGCTGTAACATCTGGACGCTGCGTGTTTGATGCTGCGGCTCTGCGCAGCGTCAAACACGTAGCATTTCCTGAACGTGGAAACATACCCTTAGGATAGTAGTAGGGTGTTGTCCAGATGATACCCGGACAACATCTATATGTGAATTATCTGATCCGGTACTTAATATTCAGTCATTGAATAATTTGCCAAATCAGTGATTGCCCAATATCGAGAATTTTTAACAAATGAATGAAATAATAACTCAATTCTATTTTATCTATTTATTTCTTAAAGCAATTTCAGCAACGAAAAATGAAGAAAAATTTATGTTATCCCAGTCTAATGTAGACGGGATGGGCTACACTATGTATCACGACTTATGGAGAAAGATTGATTTTTTTAGTAAATTAAAATTGGATAACAAATCGCCAGAACACCTAAGATGAATAAATAAATTTATAGAGGTTGTCCAATGAAAACAAGGTATTGCCTATCTGCAGGTTAGGTGATAACTAGTGATGAGCGAATATATTCGGTAGTCGAGATTTCCAGAGCACGCTCGGGGGTCCTCCGAGTATTTTTTTAGTGCTCGGAGATTTAGTTTTTCTTGCCGCAGCTGAATGATTTACATCTGTTAGCCAGCATAAGTACATGTGGGGGTTGCCTGGTTGCGAGGGAATCCCCACATGTACTTATGCTGGCTAACAGATGTAAATCATTCAGCTGTGGCAAGAAAAACTAAATCTCCGAGCACTAAAAAAATACTCGGAGGACCCCCGAGCATGCTCGAGAAATCTCGACTACCGAATATCTTCGCTCATCACTAGTGATAACTTATAGATTGGTTGGGGTCCAATTGCTGAGACCCGCACCAAATGGCAGAATAGGGTACTTTTATCCCCACTACAATAGAGTGACAGGTTGGATGCCTGATAGCCTCTCCATTCATTCTCTACAAGACTGCGGAAAATAGTCACGCGCAGCGCTCAGCATCCCTATAGGGAATGAATGAAGCGCACTGTCACTCCATTCTATCAGGGATAAAGATTCTGTGCCGTCGGCTGATCACTGATTGATCCCGTAACTCCACTTTTGAGATTTGTCCGCTGTGTCATGTGTAGGTATTGTGGGTAACTGGTCTGCTGGTCAGCCTCCCTATAAACATGTATTAGTAGATGTCCTTACTATGGGATCTTCCCCAATGTGTTATATTAGTAATTTGTATGTTGTTACTGTTAATATACGCATAATGTACCGTGTGTCCATGGCAGTGCTTCCTGTATAGGTAAACTCGCGTATAACACGTATTACAATGTAATCTGTGTGACTAATAGTGACTACATGATGGATGGAAGCATGCGGAGTGCTCCGGCAAGCATCAAGTACATATGGGGACTCTATTTCCACCACCATATGTGCAATCAGACATCTGCCAGATTTGGAAAGCGTGGTTAGATGCTATAAAATTAATGATTATGGGAAGTCGATACTATTATTATCTGCTTTTAAGTTTGCTGCTGCAAAGGAGATCTGCTGTCCATTTCCTTCCATAGGAAAGAGCTTGTGGTGTTGAAAGCTGGGAGGACAGCTCTCTCTTAGATCCTTGCTCTTGGAATAACACAAGCACTAAAGGGCCAGTGATTCACATCATAGAAGTGAATGTGCCGGGAACATATGGAGAGCACATTCTGACTTTACAAAGTCTACAGTAATATGTGAAATGCTGAGCTGTGGAAGATGCCGGCCATTTCTAACGTTACAAATCTAGCTCATCTAACAATCACTTCTATTATTCTGGCCTTAGAGCACCATATTTAAAGTCCGTCTAATCCATATATAATGATATAAATGTTTTTTATTCATATATAAACCTATATTGTATACATAGTGGTAGTATTTGATACACTCCCGATTACCGGTATGTACATTTTCCCACCTAAAAAGAATGGAGAGGTCTGTAATCTTTAACGTAGGTATACTTCACCTGTGATAGAATCTAAAAATTACAGCCAGAAAATCATGTTGTATGATTTTTAAACAATTAAATTGCATTTTATTGCATGAAATATGCATTTGATCACCTATCAACCAGCAAGAATTATCACTCTCACAGAACTGTTAGTTTTTCTTTAAGAAGCCCCGCTACTCTGCAATCATTACCTGTATTAATTGCACCTGTTTGAACTCGTTACCTGTACAAAAGACACCGTTCCACATAATCAATCAAATTCCAACTTCTCCACCATGGCCAAGACCAAAGAGCTGTCTAAGAACACCGGGGACAAAATTGTAGAACTGCACAAGGCTGGGATGGGCTGCAGGACAATAGGCAAGCATGTTGTTGAGAAGGCAACAACTGTTAGCACAGTTATTGGAAAGTTCAAAAATCTTCCTCGGTCTGGGGCTCCATGGAAGATCTTGCCTCGTGGGGTAAGAATGATTCTGAGAAAGATCAGGATTTGGCCCAGAACTACACGGGAGGACCTGCTCAATGACCTGAAGAGATCTGGAACCACAGTCTCAAACATTACCATTAGTAACCCGCTATGCCGTCATGGATTAAAATTCTGTAGGGCATGCAGGGTCCCCTTGCTCCAGCCAGTACATGTACAGGCCCATTTGAAGTTTGCCAATGACCATCTGGATGATCCAGAGGAGGCTTGGAAAAAGGTCATGAGCTCAGATGAGACCAAAATAGAACTTTTTGGTATCAACTCCAGTTCCCGTGTTTGAAGGAAGACAAAGGATGAGTACAACCCCAAGAACACCATCCCAACCGTGAAGCATGGTGGGAGAAACATCATACTTTGGGGATGCTTTCTGCAAAGGTGACTGGAAGACTGCACCGTATTGAAGAGAAGATAGATGGAGTCACGTATCGCAAGATTTTGGCCAACAGCCTCCTTTCCTCATTGAGATCAATGAAAATGGGTTGCAGCTGGGTCTTCCAGAATGATAATGACCCGAAACACACAGGGCAACTAAGAAGTGGCTCCGTAAGAAGCATTTCAAGGTCCTGTAGTGGCCTAGCCAGTCTCCAGATATGAACCCAATAGAAAATGTTTGGAGGAAGGTGAAACTAAATGTTGCTCAGTGACAGCCCCAAAACTTGAAAGATCTGGAGAAGATCTGTATGGAGGAGTGGGCTAAAATCCCTGCTGCAGTGTGTAAACCTGGTCTAGATCTATAGGAAACCTCTGTCATTGCAAACAAAGGTTTCTGTACCCAATATTAAGTTCTGCTTTTCTTTTGTATCAAATACTTATTACATGCAATAACATGCAAATTAATTATGTAAAAATCATAACATGTAATTTTCTATTTTTTTTTTTTATTTTTTTTTCAGATTCTGTCTCTCACAGTTGAAGTGTACCTACGATAAAAATTACTGACCTCTCCATTCTTTGTAGGTGGGAAAACTTGCAAAATCGGCAGTGTATCAAATACTTATTTTCCCCCGTGTATATAGGTGTTACCAGTTATTGTAATCATGTCTGTGTTAATAATGAGATTGCTGAAAAGTGAACACTACAGAATTGAAAGTGGCAGATTATTATAAGACTGATTGGCTACGGTGAAAACTGCAATATTTTAGGATTATTTTATCTTTTTGGGGGGATGATACATTCTCTTTGATGTCAAATTATAAAAATGCTGTTAATGATGATATGTATTTTTGTTTTCAGGGTGTACCTCAGTTACCATGTGCCAAAGCGTTGTACAACTACGAAGGCAAAGAACCAGGGGATCTGAAATTCAACAAAGGTGACATCATTGTCCTTCGCCGACAGGTTGATGAAAATTGGTACCATGGAGAAATTAATGGAGTCCATGGCTTCTTCCCAACCAACTTTGTGCAGATTATAAAGCCTTTACCTCAACCTCCTCCTCAATGTAAAGCACTTTACGACTTTGAAGTGAAAGACAAGGAAGCTGACAAGGACTGCTTACCCTTTTCAAAGGTAAGAAAAGTTGGATAGCCCATCTCTAGAGAATAGTGATGGTTCACGAAGCTCTAGTAAAGTTATTCAGATCTGATTTAAGTAATGTGAATTTTGAAGTGATAGACAAAACATATATTGACAGGCAAAATATGCTGTAGGCATTACATTGAGTTATTTGAGGTTGGACACTTTCTAATTATTTTTACAAATGTGAAGAATCCTGTTGACAAGTCAATTTTACTGCAAGATTAATGCTGTAAAAATGAAACTCAAAAGCAATAGCAGAATTGCGTATTTTTCTTCATTATTTCACCTAAAGTGGATTTTTTCGCCATTTCCCATTACTCTATTTGGTAAAATGAATGTGTTTATTCAAAATTTCAACTTATCCACAAAAAACAAGCTCTTATATGGCTACGCCGATGGAAGAATAGCAAAAGTTATGAAAACTCTTTGAAAAAGATAAAGGAAAAAATAAAAATGCAAAAATTAAAATCGATAGCGTCTTTAAGGGGTTAATCTAATTAGTAATATAGGATTATTACGTGATCTATGCCAATGTTCTCATTTGCAAAGTGCTACCCCAGTAGAATTGACAGCACAGTGGTGCCCGTTCAAAACATGGCTTCTGATGAAGTAGCATGTGACAAGTGCCGTTCATCAACGTCTTCCTTTGAGTAACACAGGACGCAGATTTAGGAATGACAAGGGCATGCACAGAGCTGTGTACACTGTTATTCAACTCAGGCTACTGACCGATGGGTCGGATCACATGCCCCAGATTAGAAAATGGCCACATCTTGGCATGGCAGAGCTGCTGGGTCTTAGCAGTGGGGCTGTTTTCCTCTGGATTCCCAATTAACAATTAAAAAAATAAATAAATAAAAAAAAAATAGGTATTTTGAAGTGATTTTACACATGCCCCCTTATGGCACATATTATATAACAAAAATATTTATACCGTAATTATTGGAAAACAAAAGAAATGAATTAATGAAATGGAAAAAAAAACACTGCCGACACCAATCTAAACCATTGTCATAGCCAGATGATTATCAAAAGGACTACAACAAAATAGGGAACCCATCTCGCTATTTAGTATGCATTTTTTATAGAATAATAAGCTATAAATTTAACCCCTTCATGACCCAGCCTATTTTGACCTTAAAGACCTGCCCATTTTTTGCAATTCTGACCAGTGTCCCTTCATGAGGTAATAACTCAGGAACGCTTCAACGGATCCTAGCGGTTTTGAGGTACTGTTTTTTTGTGACATATTGGGCTTCATGTTAGTGGTAAATTTAGGTCGATAATTTTTGTGTTTATTTGTGAAAAAAATTGAAATTTGGCAAAAAAAAAAAATTTTTTTGCAATTTTCAAATTTTGAATTTTTATTCTGTTAAACCAGAGAGTTATGTGACACAAAATAGTTAATAAATAACATTTCACACATGTCTACTTTACATCAGCACAATTTTGGAAACAACATTTTTTTTTGCTAGGAAGTTATAAGGGTTAAAATTTGACCAGTGATTTCTCATTTTTACAACAAAACCATTTTTTTTAGGGACCACCTTACATTTGAAGTCAGTTTGAGGGGTCTATATGGCTGAAAATACCCAAAAGTGACACCATTCTAAAAACTGCACCCCCAAGAAGTTTATTAAAGGGAACCTGTCACCCCGTTTTTTCCGTGGGGAATCGGGGTCACAAAATACACTATTGTAATGCACAGCTCAGGCCCTATTTAACAGTATTTTTATCTCATACGGAAAAAACGGGGCAACGAACGAAGCAACATGGAAGGAAAAAATTAACATTTAACTTTTTAGTCACAAAAATGATCTTTTAGCAACAATGTTTTTATTTTCCCAAGGGTAAAAGGAGAAACTGGACCCCGATAGTTATTGTACTATTTGTCCTGAGTACGCCGATACCCCATATGTGGGGGAGAACCACTATTTGGGCGCACAACAGGGCTCGGAAGAGAAGGAGCACCATTTGACTTTTTGAATGAAAAATTGGCTCCAATCTTTAGCGGACACCATGTCGCGTTTGGAGAGCCCCTGTGTGCCTAAAGATTGGAGTTCCCCCACATATGACCCCATTTTGGAAACTAGACCCCCGCCAAGGAACTTATCTAGATGCATAGAGAGCACTTTGAACCCCCAGATGCTTTGCAAATTGATCCGTAAAAATGAAAAAGTACTTTTTTTTCACAAAAAATTTATTTTAGCCTCAATTTTTTCGTTTTCACATGGGCAACCGGATAAAATGGATCCTAAAATTTGTTGGGCAATTTCTCCTGAGTACACCGATACCTCACATGTGGGGGTAATCCACTGTTTGGGCACACAGCAAAGCTCGGAAGGGAAGGAGCGCCATTTGACTTTTGAATTAAAAATTAGCTCCAGTCGTTAGCGGACACCATGTCGCGTTTGGAGAGCCCCTGTGTGCCTAAACATTGGAGCTCCCCCACAAGTGTCCCCTTTTTGGAAACTAGACCCCCCAAGGAACTTATCTAGATGCATAGTGAGCACTGTGAACCCCCAGGTGCTTCACAAATTGATCCGTAAAAATGAAAAAGTACTTTTTTTTCACAAAAAATTTCTTTTAGCCTCAATTTTTTCATTTTCACATGGGCAACAGGATAAAATGGATCCTAAAATTTGTTGCGCAATTTCTCCTGAGTACACCGATACCTCACATGTGGGGGTAAACCACTGTTTGGGCACACGGCAAAGCTCGGAAGGGAAGGAACGCCATTTGACTTTTGAATGAAAAATTAGCTCCAATCATTAGCGGACACCACGTCGCGTTTGGAGAGCCCCTGTGTGCCTAAACATTGGAGCTTCCCCACAAAGTGACCCCTCTGGTCATGTAGGATAACATAACTCTGGTCATGTAGGATAGCAGCACTCTGGTCATGTAGGATAGCAGCACTCTGGTCATGTAGGAGAACAACACTCTGGTCATGTAGGATAGCAACACTCTGGTCATGTAAGATAGCAGCACTCTGGTCATGTAGTATAGCAGCACTCTGGTCATGTAGTATAGCAGCACTCTGGTCATGTAGTTTAGCAGCACTCTGGTCATGTAGGATAGCAGCCTTCTGGTCATGTAGGATAGCAACTCTCTGGTCATGTAGGATAGCAGCCCAGTGGTCATGTAGGATAGCAGCACTCTGGTCATGTAGGATAGCAACTCTCTGGTCATGTAGGATAGCAACCCTCTGGTCATGTAGGATAGCAGCATTCTGGTCATGTAGGAAAGCAACACTCTGGTCATGTAGGATAGCAGTACTCTGGTCATGTAGGATAGCAGCACTCTGGTCATGTAGGTTAACAGCACTCTGGTCATGTAGGAGAACAACACTCTGGCCATGTAGGATAGCAACACTCTGGTCATGTAAGATAGCAGCACTCTGGTCATGTAAGATAGCAGCACTCTGGTCATGTAGGAGAACAACACTCTGGTCATGTAGGATAGCAGCACCCTGGTCATGTAGGATAGCAGCACTCTGGTCATGTAGGATAGCAGCCCTCTGGTCACATAGGATAGCAGTACTCTGGTCATGTAGGATAGCAGCCCTCTGGTCACATAGGATAGCAGTACTCTGGTCATGTAGGATAGCAGCCCTCTGGTCACATAAGATAGCAGCACTCTGGTCATGCAGGATAGCAGTACTCTGGTCATGTAGGAAAGCAACACTCTGGTCATGTAGGATAGCAGCACTCTGGTCATGTAGGATAGCAGCACTTTGGTCATGTAGGATAGCAGTCCTCTGGTCATGTAGGATAGCAGCACTCTGGTCATGTAGGATAGCAGCACTCTGGTCATGTAGGATAGCAGCACTCTGGTCATGTAGGATAGCAACTCTGGTCATGTAGGATAGTAACACTTTGGTCATGTAGGATAGCAACACTCTGGTCATGTAGGATAGCAGCACTCTGGTCATGTAGGTTAGCAGCACTCTGGTCATGTAGGAGAACAACACTCTGGTCATGTAGGATAGCAACACTCTGGTCATGCAGGATAGCAGTACTCTGGTCATGTAGGAAAGCAGCACTCTGGTCATGTAGGATAGCAGCACTGTTTCTTAAGGAGTAATGCACTCATCCCTCCCCATAGCGGGGAGTGCCACATGCTTAGCTAACTCTCCAGTCATTGCAGGTTAGGCACCAGTCAGACTGGGACCCCCATTCTGGAGATAGAGTACCCTGTGGATATGCCATAAATGTCTGCTCCTTTCATGCTTCGTCAAGCATTGAATAACATTACAAACTATTTGCTGTTCTAATGATTAAAAAGGTTCTCTAGCTAAAACTTATGTTGTTAGGCGGCTAGTCATGACAGCTGAGCCAGCCTCCTTCACCGCTCTCTCAGCCTATACATCGGCTGTGACAGAGAAGGGGGCTGGCTTAGCAATTTTGGATGGAGAAATAATTCTGCTCTTTCATGGTTTGCTCTTGCTCTTATACATAGAGGTTTGTATTGTAGTTCTGGCTGTGGTAGGGCTTCCTTTTCTCAGTCTGCACCAACATCAAGTTGACTTTCATTGATGCTGATTGCTGTGACTATTTTCATGCCACCTCGGTGACTTGTGATGAATGAGCTGAATGTGATCAGACAATCTGGACTGAACACAGTACATCAGCTGTATAGTAGTTTTGTTCCGTCAATGTCCCACAATGGATATTTACATCTATCTGCAGGTGATTAACATCTGACCCCCACAATCACTTGATCATAGATTGTAGATCCAAGCCCAATATTCCACATGAGTGCAGTGCACAGTATGGCATCTAAATACAGTAGAGTAGCGGTCAAGGATGAACCGGTCCACTTCATTCTGTGTCTGCTGCTGACAAAATCAGTTGAGGAATGTACTTGGTTGCCTCCATTAGTGTTTTTCAGTTCTCTAAGTTTAAGGGAATTATAGAAACAGTTGAGCAAATTGTGGATATCATATGATTGACTTTAGCAGAAATACCCCATTAAATTGGTTGTCCAGTTACAGCATATTGATGACCTATCCACCGAGTAGTTCATTAACATCAGGTTGGTGCCCAAGTCTATGACCCCTACCAATCAGCTGTCATTTGCTCTGGTAGCGGTCAGATGTAAACACTTTCAGCAGAGCTGTAAGGCGCCGCTCCATTCCATGTGTAGTTGCCGCTGATGGGTATCGCAGAATAGAATAGGAGCCTTTCTGCAAATTGAATAGAACATCGTTTTTGCCGAGACAATGACAACTGTTTGGTGGGGTGCAAAGTATTGGATCCCTGTTGACTTCATGTTGGAGTGACCAGGCAACCCCTGAAGTCCTAAAACTTTTATTTACATAGCCTAAGCTCAGGAAGGAGGAGTTAAAATAAAATATTAATTATTGATGTGCTTGTTTTGTTACTTTTTTACCTCTTTGTATTTTTGTGTTGTGCTTTGAAATAGAATAGTAGTTTGTTTGTTTTTTGTAATTTTATGTTTCCTTGAAGAGGTTAAGCTCTTGGGTAGACTTGATCTTAGGCTACTTTCACACTAGCGTCGGGCTCGGCCCGTCGCCGTGCGTCGGGCCGAGGTCCCCGACGCTAGCGTTGTCCCCGCCGCACAACGGGGGCAGCGGATGCATTTTTCCCACGCATCCGCTGCCCCATTGTGAGGTGCGGGGAAGTGCGGGGAGGTGGGGGCGGAGTTCCGGCCGCGCATGCGCGGTCGGAAAAAGCGGACCGTCGGGAGCAAAAAACGTTACATGTAGCGTTTTTTTCTCCCGACGGTCCGCTACCATACGCCCAAGCGTCGCAAAACGGATTCACCGTTTGGCAATGCGTCGCAAATGCGTCGCAAATGCGTCGCTAATGTTACTCTATGACGAAAAAACGTATCCAGCAAAAACTTTTGCTGGATGCGGCGTTTCGCAAAAACGACGCATTTGCGACGTATTGCAGTTAACGCTAGTGTGAAAGTAGCCTTAGAGAAGTGACTAGAGGAAATGTTACATTCTGGATCACCTCAAGCTATGCTGCAGGGAATAGGAATTTCTGGTACACCTCAGTCCACCAGAAATGGGAAATACTGTAGTGATGGATGAGAGCGAACAATTAGGTTGAAACAATTGTCTCTTAGGACTGCTCTTAGAAATTCTTATAAATAACGTGCATGCACACACAGTAAAGGAGAGAACAGGAACCCCTTAGGACAGCGATTTCAGCCTTTTTGATGCTGTGGCACACCTGCTGACGCACCTTTCATGTGTTATTTTTCGGTTTACAGTAACATGAAAAATAGATGCTAATACACCATTTATTCCAAACACAATGCAAGCGTGTACAAGTTACTTCTTGGCTGGATATCCTAATTTTCTGTGAAATTATTGTTCATAAGCCACCCACGCGGCATTCATGTGAACTTCCTTTAGGACATTTTGCATATGGTAACTGAACTGTAACTCTTTGTGTCTCACCATGACACAGAAACGTGAATCCGAACTGGAACAGACACCATAAGTGAACATGTTTCAGGTCATAAAAATCCTTCATTTATTGACTGTGGCGCTATAGAAAGTTCTACCTATTTATTCGTTAGTTTAGATGTGTTAGCGCATGGAAAGGCTTTGACCACTCTACGTTATGGGCCAACGTGAAGGACCACCTAAATGTCTACAAGATATTTATTCTTAGATCAATCTTATTACTTATTATCATGCATTAGATTGGTGGACTTGCTTAAAGAGATTGTCCGGAGTAAATCGCAAGTCTACAGTCGCTCTGTGTGGCCCCCGACTCCTGAATCCCCCAGAGCAAGCACTATGCGCTGCGGGGATTCTTTGGTTTTCGACCCGAGACTGGAGGGTATGTATGAGTTATTGAGTTACACCGTAAAGTGGTTGGATGGCTTTTACACTTTTTGATAAAAAATATTAACTACGATTTTTGCTTACGTAGCAATTATGGAGTTAATGTATGCATTATTTGCAGCGAACCGATGCAGGGTATAGTTACATCTCATCATTGGTGGACACTGATAAAAAAGGGCCCCTGTGCAAGAACTTTACATGGGCCCTTTTCAGCCCAAGAGCTCATCATAATGCATAATTCCACCTGCTCTGGAACTGGTAGAGAGCCTCCTTACCTTTGGTTCCCCTGTGCGGACCCTTTTCGGGCCCCTCAGTTGGTATCTCATATTCCACGTTAGATGTGTATGCTGGGAGTATTTCTTGAATTATGCCAAGTGATGGCATTCGACGGCCATTGTATACATTTGTGCCCCTTTGCTTAGGCGTTGCTTTTCGATACATATATTGGCCAAGTGTGTTGTATAGGGACACTCTGACCGTATGACAGGCTAAGTGCGCGGTGGCCTATGGGGCATGTTGGAGGATACACCTGATGTGAACAGAGCCTTCCAGTTTCCATCGCTCCGTACGTAGGTGACTACACGAGACTAGACTTTCGCAGTGCAGTAAAATCTATTGCCTGTAACATATGGAATAAATGAAGTCACATTCTTGCATTAAGAAAGATACATGTAAAATAAGGTGTTGTCATGGTAGGAAGGATGAGGAATAGCTGTGGACGTCTGCAGATTATTCCCTCTGGACACACAAATCCAGATTTATGAGGTGATCATTGGATTTTGTCTGGCTAGGATATAGTCGTATTTGAGTTAGGTGCACGCTTGTAAGTGTAGGCATAAAAGATGCAGCTTTTCATGTTCTTCCAACTTGGAATGCCAAAGCAAACAGGTTTTTGTTGGCTTGTGGCAAAGTAAAAACACATTCTGGAAAATACGCATCAGTAAATCCATAAAGCCTTTAGGAATACCTCATATGCCGCGACTTGGAAGGCTTTCTTTCTTAGCCAACATAGTCTCCTCGGGGGAACCTGTTATTATGTGACAACCTGAGTACTGGAGAGCGGGAACGGAGACCATCTGAGTGACACAAGACGGGGGATTAGTCGTTTTGTGACTGCCACACAAGCTAGACTGAATCCACAGCTTTTCTTTTACCGACTCATCTCCACATGGAATTCTTCTCAATTACATTTCATCAATATCTCGGCTTTATTTATTATATTGCGCTGACATACTCCACATTGCTGTACAGACATGTCACAAATCCTCTCTCCCGTTTACATAAGCTATGTCTGCTCACATGCACTAGACCCTCCATTCCTCTTCTTCATGGGAGATGGGATTATTCATATACACTCTTGTGGCTCTAAAATGAGCATGCATCATCTGTAGTCATATCTTTAGAAATCTTGTCATTTTATCTGGAAATGTAGGATGGATTTTATATTTGTCGATACATTTTTCACTGGTCAAACACATTATGTATCTAAGCAGAGCTGTCTGTGTGTGATTATCTACGCTGATGTCTTGCAACCAGTCACCATGTATCTTTTGTCCTGTCCATAGTCTCCCCAGGCTCTGAGACAATGCACTCTGTAAAAACCTCTCCAGAAGTTCCACCTTGTGGATCTGTAAATGTGAGGACTCCGTTACCATGATGGTCCCTATTTCCACTGCCATCATAAAAGGCACACTACCCCGTTCCACAAGATATGGAGCTGGCTTTGTGCTAAGCTGGGTTTAGTCGGCCCTAGGAGCTCTCATACTTGTAGTTTCACAGAGGACAATAGTGCTCGGCTGCTCGGGATCCTGCAAGAACAAACACGGTCTACTGTCCAGGGTTGTCTTTGCCTCTGGCTAGCATAACATAGCAATATGCATGCAAAGCAAAAAGGCGGCATCCCTGTCCGTCTCATGTCTCATGATTGCAGTGCCCCTCTGATCTTTACAGTAGACCTTTGGTCACTTTGGTGTCACCGGCACCTGAGCCATTAGACAATTATACATTTAAAGGAACCTAATGTAATAGACCTATGTCAGGGTTGTCTTCTCAGCATTATGGGCCCCTGGTCATGGTAATTCAGGTCTTAGTTCTAAATTTTAGCCAGATGTTCACACTTTTTTATTTAGTGCATTAGAAAGGATGGTTATCAATTCACTGAAGATAGAAAACAGATTTCCAATCTGTGAATAACCCTCTGCCTGTTTTGTCAGTTCAAAGATTAGAGAATAAGGAGGGAAGTTTCCATCTTGACCTTTTCAGGTTTACTGAGATACCTCTTCTTCTGCTGATCCATCATTATCATATCTACTAAGATGCACATTTGATTTTCGTTCCCATTTTTTCCCATCACTGTAATCTGTATCTGGACACATACTCCTGGCATTGAACTCATATTCACTAAATTTGTCTCCAGTTTCCTGAGGATAGCTTTTCATAGACTCAAGAAGATTTGTGGCAGCAAGGATGTCCACATTGTCTGATTGCGGGGCCTTGCATGTTTTGTTCATTTTTTCTAGCAGTCGTTCCAAACAATTGTGAGAGAGATTATTTCCAGTTTTTTCTTTTCTTTGCCCAATCCTTCTGCCTCTTTCCTTGTATTCACTTGCTGTTCATTGTCAAGTGACAGAGAACCCAGTGCATTTTGTTTTCTCGAAACCCCCATACGGAGCATGAACAGTATCAAAATGAGCTGATCATCATGTGTCGGACACGTTGGACCACAAAATATTTTCCTAAAGATGATTGCAATACATTCTAGCCATGACAACTAGCAAAAAATGAGGACAGATGCTGAACAAAGTCAAAGAATTTTACAGTCTGTAGACAACACTCTGCTTTTACTCCATGCTCAAGCTGTGTCCGGCACAGGGGACATACATCTTAAACTCATTAAAGGGAACCTGGCATCAGGATTTTGCTAGTAAACTTCAGGCATGGTCGGGTTCGCACCGTTATACTGATTAAAATGATACCTGGCTTGAAGAAATCTGTCTTGTGGTTTCTTTTTGTTTTCAGTTTTGAGTTAATGATATGCTCTTGTTTCGGCGCGGGTCTTTTTTGGTGATTTGGCTCATTGTCATCCTTGTGACCTTAGGTCACTGACCCTTCAGTGACCTGTCTCGTATTTTAAATACTGTGCAGTTAATATTGTATGCAAAATGGTGGTGGTGCCTGCACTGTAGCATCTATTGCTTGGCGATAGATTCTTCTACTCTTGCGCCGCCGCCAGCGCCATTTTGCTGAAGCCAAATATTTTTTGCTCCAACAAAATGGCGCTTGCAAGTGTGCTTGGGCTGAAGCATTTATCTGCAAGCAATGCTCTCAATCTGCGCAAGTGCTGCTCAACCAAGCGATAGGTGTTACTGCTCAGGAGCTGCTGCCGACGCCATTGTGCTGCAGTTAAATTTTTGTGGGTAAAGGCCATAATACTAACTGCGCCAGCGCAGTATTTAAAATAGGAGGCAGGCCACTGAAGGTTCAGGGTCCTGTCATTTAAGCCCACGCCCACAAGGATGACAATGAGCCAAAGTACCAAAAAAAAGCCCCGCACACAGGCCGCCCCGGAGCACGAGCATGTCACTAACTGAAAACTTCTGACAAAGATTAAACAATAACCACAAGGCGGATTTCTTCACCCCAGATATCGTTTTAATCAGAATAACGGCGCCAACCTGACCATGCCAGTAGTTTACTTAGCAAAATCCTGATGACAGCTTCCCTTTAAGTTGATAAATCCGTGATTGCAATCCAGTATATAGTCTTCACTTACAGCCGTGGCCGAAAGTGTTGGCACCCTGTTCCACGTACCTTCTTTTCTGTTTTTTTTTTTTTTTGCTCTTCCAATGCACACAAAGGAATTAAACTTGTGTATAATGAAATATGTGTAATTGCCATAATTTTCTGGGAGCAATACTTCATTTTCTGGAACAATTTCAAGAGTGCTAACGCTTTTGGCCATAACTGTATATCAGTCCATGTTCTCTTCACTTCTGTAATAGTGAATGAGTGACTGCCCCCAGTGCTCTGTCTACTGTTTGCTTGCTTTCCATATGTTTGCTTTTGTGTAAACAGCTTATTGTAAGCGTGCTGATAATACCATAATGATACAAAACAAATATTATCATGCTTCTCACTGGAGTTTGGCAGGCAATCTGCTTATTTGGGCTGCTGCTTATTTTCATTAAATCCACATCATAGTTCACGTAAGGAAAGGCAATGCTTAGAGGCCGCGCGCCAGTCTGTACGTAGCAGTGTAATGTCAGATCACACTTATTTTATATCACCTACCATCATTTGAGCCGATTAATTAGAATTTGGAGTGTAGCGTGGGCACACATCTACCAAAATGCTGCCTAAGCCGGTGTGCACACATTCAGTACTCGCAGTAGATTTTACTGTAGCAAAAAAACAAGAGTGTTGGCAGGAAAGTCCTAAGGAGTAGGTCTTACCTAGTTTCATGTATGGCATGATGGTCCTAATGGGTCATAAAAATGGTTATAGCCTGACTGAAGGAATAACTTCGGGGAATGGTATAAACTGAAGCCCAGTTTTTTATTTATTTTCCTCCTTTATGTGACGCTAAATGCCTTCTTGCTTCTGACCAAGTCTGTAGGCTTATTTAGTCTTCATTTGAGTCAATAGACCATGAACAGGCCAACACCCTGGATAAGCACTTTCTGCATTTACTCACGGGGCTAAAACATATAAATTATCTACCAAATGATACACTATTTTACATTGAAATAAATAACGGTTTTATTTTTAATATGAGACTTTATTGAAGTCCCCTTTTTTGAATAATACGAAGTGGGAAGGGATTGTTATAAAATGTAGAGGTCATACTAAACTCTGCAAACCCCAGGAACACTGGTGGTCTCTGGCAGGAGACACAATTACCTGGTTGCTGAACACAGATTAGCTGGTCAGGACTTCATCCCACTAGAAGTGATGATTCACGTCCATGCGATCATCCGAGCCCTGAGGCCGCTGACTGAGAAATGGCATGTCATCACCCTGGTGGGATGACATCCCAGCTTAGTCAATAACACTTTTTTGGGGAAGCACTTTAAGGCCATTTTTGATGTTAGGAAAACTCTTCATATTATAAAACGTATTTACAAGAAAATGGTTTTCAAAACTGATTTAGGCCTCATTCACATGTCAGTATTTGGTCAGTATTTTACCTCAGTATTTGTAAGCCAAAACCAGGAGTGGGTGCTAAATGCAGAAGTGGTGACGTGTTTCTATCATACTTTTCCTCTGATTGTTCCTCTCCTGGTTTTGGCTTACAAATACTGAGGTAAAATACTGACCAAATACTGAACGTGGCCTTAACTGAAGAACCCTCTAATGTGATGAGTTGTTGCTTTTCTCATTATTAATCCCCAAGTCACTGATAGTTTCAGAAGTATAAAATAAGAATCCAGAATGGATAGTATTATCATGTTAGCTGATTTGTTTTGCACCCTGGGGGCCTTAAATTATTCATGTATGAACCCAGGCAACCAACACATGACTGGATGAAATCCAGCTGACGGTTGGACTACATTGGATCTTATTAGGGAGGTTTTGTAAATCATCCCTTTCCCATTGCGTTTGTTCCACATGGTGAATATTCTTTAGTTGACCCAGTTGGCACCACTCACCCGTGACATCATGTTGTGTGCCCATTGTCGGCATCAGAATGTAGCAGCTTGGTAAGAAGTTTATATGTTTGGGCAGTGCCTGCTATACTCTTCCAACCACGTTCTGGAGCTGGACTTTAAGTAACAACGTGCTGAAAATCTAATATATAAAGCTGAATGTGTGTGTGTGTGTATGTATGTATGTATGTATGTATGTCCGGGATTGGCATCTGAACCGTAGCAGCTACAGCCACAAAATTTTGCACAGTCACACGTCTGGACCCCGAGAGCGTCATAGGCTATGTTGTGAGGTGAAATTTTAACCCCGCGCTTTCCAATTCACCAAACAATTTTGCCCCTATCTACATAATGGGGAAAAAGTGAAAGGAAAAGTGTTGGAGGCGTCGCAGCTACAGGCACAAAATTTTGCACAGTCACACGTCTGGACCCTGAGAGCGTCAAAGCTATATTGTGAGGTGAAATTTTAACCCCGCGCTTTCCAAGTCACCAAACAATTTTGCCCCTATCTACATAATGGGGAAAAAATGAAAGGAAAAGTGTTGGAGGCAAATTAACAGCTGCCAGATGTGAACAAGGGGGACTTAAAGAATGACAGCGATGGCACCAAAGAGTATATACTGTACAGTTGCTAAGGTGGGGCCCCAACATGGGATAATCACACCACCACGGGGATATGAACACACACACAAAATGCGCCACACACTACCACGTGCTCGAACACATATACCACCCTCAGTGCACATTTCACCACACATACACCAACCTCGCCACATAAAAGTAGAAACACAAAAGTCGCCGCTCAAAACTCGCCACGCGCAAAACTCTCCACATGCAAAACTCGCCACACGTGCAAAACTCGCCACACGCAAAACTTGCACACGCAGAAAAATTGCCACACGCAGAAAAATTGCCACATGCACAAAAGTTGCAACACATGCAAAAGTTGCCTCACACAAAACTTGCACATACTCAAAAGGCACCACACATAAAACTCGCCACGCGCAAAACTCGCCATGCGCAAAACTTGCTGCACACAACTTGCTACACTAACCTGTCACATGCAACTCGACACACAAAAAGTTGCTACACGCATGTCGCCACACAAAACTCATCTCACAAAAGTCCCTACATGCATGTCGCCACACGCAACTCAACACACACAACTTGACACACGAAACTCGCCCTAAAACACACACAAGTCTGGTATCCTTCAAAAATAAAAATCTGATTAATAAGCAGACAAACTACAAGAGCAACAAATGTACCATATAGGAATCCGGCAGCTGTCTGTCACATGACCAGTCTATTATGTGTATGTGTGAGCTAATATATACTGCCAGGGGGTGGGCTTACTGTTGGCTGGGGATTTATCAGGCTGCCATTTTAGCTTACAAATACTGAGGTAAAAATACTGACCAAATAACGTGTGAACGAGGGCTAATACAGGAGGAGATGGCATACAGCTATATACTATATACAGGAGATGACACACAGGTATATACTATTTACAGGGGAGATGACACACAGGTATATACTATATACAGGAGGAGATGACACACAGATATATACTATATACAGGAGAGATGACACACAGGTATATACTATATAGAGGAGGAGATGACATACAGGTACATACTACATACAGGAGGAGATGACATACAGGTATATACTATATACAGGAGGAGATGACACACAGGTATATACTATATACAGGAGCAGATTACCTACAGGTATATAGTATATACAGGAGGAGATGACACAGGTATATGCTATGTATAGGAGGAGATGACATACAGGTATATACTATATACAGGAGATGACACACAGATATATACTATATATAGGTGAGATGACACACAGGTATATACTATATACAGGAGATTACATACAGGTATATCTAATATATAAAGCTGAATGTGTGTATGTATGTATGTGTGTATGTCCGGGATTGGCATCTGTACCGTCGCAGCTACAGCCACAAAATTTTGCACAGTCACACGTCTGGACCCCGAGAGCGTCATAGGCTATGTTGTGAGGTGAAATTTTAACCCCGCGCGTTCCAATTCACCAAACAATTTTGCTCCTATCTACATAATGGGGAAAAAGTGAAGGGAAAAGTGTTGGAGGAAAATTGACAGCTGCCAGATGTGAACAATGAGGACTTAAAGAATGAGAGCGATGGCGACAAAGAGTATATACCGTACAGTTGCTAAGGTGGGGCCCCGACATGGGATACTCACCACACACGGGGATATGAACACAAACACAAAATGCGCCACACACTACCACGTGCTTGAACACATATACCACCCTCAGCACACATTTCACCACACACACACACCAACCTCGCCACATAAAAGTCGAAACACAAAAGTCACCACTCAAAACTCGCTACATGCAAAACTCGCCATATGCAAAACTAGGCTCACGCAAAACTCGCCACACGTGCAAAACTCACCTCATGGAAAACTCACCTCATGCAAAACTTGCACACACAGAAAAATTGCCACATGTACAAAAGTTGCACCACATGCAAAAGTTGCCTCACACAAAACTTGCACATACTCAAAATGCACCACACATAAAACTCGCCACGCGCAAAACTCGCCATGCACAAATCTTGCTGCACACAACTTGCTACACTAACCTGTCACATGCAACTCAACACACAAAATGTTGCTACACGCATGTCGCCACACAAAACTCATCTCACAAAAGTCGCTACATGCATGTCGCCACACGCAACTCAACACACACAACTTGACACATAAAACTCGCCCTAAAACACACACAAGTCTGGTATTGTCCTTCAAAAATAAAAATCTGATTAATAAGCAAACTACAAGAGCAACAAATGTACCATATAGGAAATACGGCAGCTGTCAGTCACATGACCTGTCTATTATGTGTATGTGTGAGCTAATATATACTGCCAGGGGGGAGGGCTTCCTGTTGGCTGGGGATTTATCAGGCTGCCAATAGCAACCAATCACAGCTCAGCTTCTATTTTGCTACAGTTAATTAACCTGAGCTCTGATTGGTTAATATAGGCAACAAAGACATTCTCAGTATAACAAAGCTAATATATGTTGTGAAATGCTTCTATTTGCTTAGTTTTTGCCTTTTAATAATTACATTTCTATCTATTTGTTTTGTGGTTTTTGTGTGCAGAATAAATTTTTGTTAACACATTCTATTTTGCTAACAGCAGTCATTAACCCGGGCGAAGCCGGGTAGTACAGCTAGTACTATAATAAAGATATAACAGTCATTGAGGAAATGGTGACACGAGAGTTAGATGGATTTAGATTTTCCCCTTATAGACTCATTTGTTTATTGAGAAATATTATTGTATTGCTCCACATTTTGTATTCTAAGAATATTATTAAGTAGTATGATCATAATATGCTAAACTTTCTAAAAATCTAAAAGCATCCTAAACCCTTTCAGTTAGAAGGGCTCAGTTTTAGTACGGTAGGCAGTGTCGGACACAGACAGAACAGGGCCCCTGTGCAGGAACAATATATGGGCCCTTTGCCATCCAATAATTAATCGTAATGCACAATTTCACTTGCTTTGGAAGTGGATGTGAGCCCCTTTGACTCTTTGGCCACAGATTGCACCTTTGATATGTCCGCCCTTGACAGGAGACATCATTTCTGATACATCTAGACCTTAAAAGGTAAATTCACATGCTGCGTATTTAGAATGAATTTTCAGTGCTGAGGTGTGTGCTGAAAATCTGGCGCATAACAGTGTAGTATACAACCAACTTAGGCTAGTTTCACATTTGCGTTTAAAAACGCAGCGTTTAAAACGCAAACGCAGGTGGTGAAAAAAACGCATGTAAATGCGTTTTTTAGACGCATGCGTTTTCTCATGCGTTAAAAAAATGCGGCGTTTGGACGCGTTTACATGCGTTTTTTCCTGCGTTTGCGTTTTTGAAACGCATGCTGAGAAGTGTGTGACAGATGCCAATCATCAAAATCATCTAGAAAACCCACTATAAATAGAAATAGCTAGGGTTAGGGTTAGGATCCCTAGGGTTAGGGTTAGGGTTAGGATTAGGGTTGAGCGAAACAGATCGGCCACTTTCAAAAGTCGCCGATTTTTGGCAAAGTCGGGTTTCGTGAAACCCGACCCGATCTCACTGTGGGATCGGGTCGGCGTTCGGCGATCTTCGCTCCAAAGTCGGGTTTCTTTTTTTTTTCTTTTTTCATTATATATATATATATATATATATATATATATATATATATATATATATATATATATATGTGTCATTGAGACACATATATATATATATATATATATATATATATATATATATATATATATATATATATATATATATATATTTGTATTTACTTCAGCGCGATATAGCAGAAAAGCCGGTAATTCAATTGTCGGCTTTTCATTTCTCCTGCCTAAACCCGACATGATATGAGACATGGTTTACATACAATACCATGTCATATCCCCCTTTTTTTTGCATATTCCACACTACTAATGTAAGTAGTGTGTATGTGCAAAATTTTGGCGCTGTAGCGATTATATTTAAAGGGCCACTGTCACCACCCTCCAGCCATTATAAACTAAAAGAGCCACCTTGTGCAGCAGTAATGCTGCATTCTAACAAGGTGGCTCTTTTAGTTTTAGGTTCAAGTATACCCCAAAAAAAGTGATTTGATACTTAGCCACCATTGCTGTCTCTAGCCAGGGAGGCGGGTCCTCACTCCCCAGCTCGAAACGCTCCTCTGCCGTCACTCACATCTTCTTGGTCTTTCTGCGCCGCCCCCTCAGCGCTGTTTACGCTTTCAAACCGGCGCCTGCGCTGTGTAGTACTGTTCTGCGCATGCCCAGGAATCCCAGCCCCGCACTGTGCATAATGCATAACACAGTGCGGGGCTGGGATTCCAAAGGTGGGTGGCCGCACTGCTGCGCAGGCGCAGTATGCAAGCCTGGCTTGGACGGCAGATGGCCAGAGCTTACTGTGCCTGCGCAGAACAGTACTACACAGCTCAGGCGCCGGTTTGAAAACGTAAACAGCGCTGAGGGGGCGGTGCAGAAAGACCAAGAAGATGTGAGTGACGGCAGAGGAGCGTTTCGAGCTGGGGAGTGAGTAGCCGCCTCCCTGGCTAGAGACAGCAATGGTGGCTAAGTATCAAATCGCTTTTTTGGGGGTATACTTGAACCTAAATCTAAAAGAGCCACCTTGTTAGAATGCAGCATTACTGCTGCACAAGGTGGCTCTTTTAGTTTATAACGGCTGGAGGGGGTGACAGTGGCCCTTTAAGGGTTAAATCGCAGAAAAAATTTGCGTGGGCTCCCGCGCAATTTTCTCCGCCAGAGTGGTAAAGCCAGTGACTGAGGGCAGATATAAATAGCCTGGAGAGGGTCCACGATTATTGGCCCCCCCTGGCTAAAAACATCTGCCCCAGCCACCCCAGAAAAGGCACATCTGGAAGATGCGCCTATTCTGGCACTTGGCCACTCTCTTCCCACTCCCGTGTAGCTGTGGGATATGGGGTAATGAAGGGTTAATGTCACCTTGCTATTGTAAGGTGACATTAAGCCAGATTAATAATGGAGAGACGTCAATTATGACACCTATCCATTATTAATCCAATTGTATGAAATGGTTAAAAAAACACACACACAATATTGCAAAGTATTTTAATGAAATAAACAGACAGGTTGTTGTAATATTTTATTATTCTCTTAATCCAGCTGAAGACCCTCGTTCTGTAACAAATTAAAAATAATAAACCAACAATATACATACCTTCCGTAGATCTGTAACGTCCCACGATGTAAATCCATCTGAAGGGGTTAAAATATTTTACAGGCAGGAGCTCTGCTATAATGCAGCTGTGCTCGTGCCTGTAAAACCCCGGGGAATTAAGGTAATGTATGTCAATGACCTGTAGTTACCTTTATTCGCGGTGATGCGCCCTCTGCTGGATGTCCTCATATGACCTCGAGCCTTACAGGCAGGATCCCTAGGGTTAGGGTTAGGATCCCTAGGGTTAGGGTTAGGATCCCTAGGGTTAGGGGTAGGGTTAGGGTTTGGATCCCTTTATCACCTTGATGGTGGGGGGTGGCTTATGGGTTAGGGG
The DNA here is from genome assembly GCF_051348905.1 of Ranitomeya variabilis. Lineage (NCBI taxonomy): Eukaryota > Metazoa > Chordata > Amphibia > Anura > Dendrobatidae > Ranitomeya > Ranitomeya variabilis. Next base: position 996,380,458 of record NC_135232.1, on the reverse strand, counting down.
TAGGGTTAGGGTTTGGATCCCTTTATCACCTTGATGGTGGGGGGTGGCTTATGGGTTAGGGTTTGGATCCCTTTATCACCTGGATGGTGGGGGGTGGCTTATCAGTGTGTATTCTTGTTTTTTTCTATTGAAACGCATGCGTTTAAAACGCAACCAAACGCATGTGCTTAAAAACGCATGCGTTTACATAGACAGCAATACGTTTTTTGCCGCAAAAAAAGGCCTCTAGAAATTACTACATGTTGCATTTCTGCAACCAAACGCAAGCATAGAAACGACGCATGCGTCGTCAAACGCAGCAAAACGCATACAAAAAAAAGCATACGTTTTTAATGTTAAATATAGGAAAAAAACTGCATGCTTTTTTTGCGCTAAAACGCAGCGGTAAAAAACGCAAATGTGAAACCAGCCTAAGTGAATGAACTCCTAACAAATCTGATCTATTCATTGGTGAATATTTCTTCTCGAGATGCGGATGATAAAATCTGCCCCTTCTCTGTTCTTTTTGAGGAACATAGTGTGCATTTTTACTTTTTGCAATGGATAGATGAAATCTGTGTCAAATTTGAAACAAGCCCAGCATTTTACACAGAGGGATGTTGCTGCAGAAAATCCACTCTAAATCAGTATCATGTCAACGTATCCTTTATTAAAGGGGTTTCCAAACTTTCAATGATGCTCTGATGAGCATTGTGCTGAAAATAACAGATATTCAGCCTAAAGGGCCTCATTTATCAAAAATGTGAAACAGTTTGTCGGTTCAGAGTTCAGCTTTGCTTTCTTTGAAGGTTGAGCTTTGGTGGCTTGCTATAGATGACAAAAGCAAATTTTGATTTGCCCAAAGTGAAGGCGGATGTATGTGGCAGCCTTCATGTTGGCGGCTGCGACCTCAGTATATTTGCAGATATAGTAGGGACAATCTTATGTATATTGTAGCGGCGCTAGTGCATGTGCATAAAAACAGCTGCAAGTAAAATCCCGAACCACATCGGGAAAATGGGGCTACAAGGAAATAAATATAATGTAATACCCGCGCTAAAATATGCACCTATAGGGTACCAATATATACAATAATTATTCTAAAAGGTTTACCTTAATGGTGGTATGCAATGGACTGTCTGACGCCGTATGTTGGAAGGGGCAACCTCAAGGAAGTGTGTGCGGATACGACTAAGATAGAAAAACAATATGTTTAATATACACACTAAATTGGCAGAAAGTACGATGATTGTATCTTAATACAGAATGCCGTTTCAGGAACTTGTAGATTCACAGTAGGAAGAAGCCTTAATCGAGGGTTTACCTCCTGGGTTAAAGCTATAAGAGCGGCAGGACTTGTAATTAATAGAAAACAGAAGTACCTGTGAATAGCGGTACTCGTTGTTCCGAGAAAGAAATGTCCTTCTACTATAAAGTAATAGAGCAGTACTTATCTCCTTATTTCTTTAGTCCTAGGTGTACAGCTTGCGGGAGCTTTTCTGAGTGCACTGTCCCGGCCGGTGACAGGCACTCGTGGTGCTTTGCTGTGCTGCGCAGCAGCTTACAGGACCTGTATGACGTTCGGGTCACGTGACTTCCCTGGTCACGTGATACCCCTGTATACGGTACGGTGTGCAAGAGGAGCCAATAACCAACGCGTTTCGGAATTACAACGGATTCCTTCATCAGGGTTGGCTTCCTCTGCGTCCCAGGGCTTTAAATATCCTCAGCACATCATGATCGTAAGTGTAAATTGAAAGCAAACAGTTCGACTTCATTATTTAACCCCTTGGGTTTAAGAGTGTCCAGTTCGAAAATCAGTCTAGTCTCTTCTCTAGACATTTGTTTCAGATAGTCCCCGTTCCTCCAGTCCTTTTTAACCACCTTAATGCCAGTTACATTAACCCCTTGCAGGGATCCCCCATGGCACACTGCAAAGTGTTTAGATAAAGGATGTTCATCATATTTATTTTTTATATTCCGCAGATGCTCATTAATTCTTCTGCAAAGGGGACGTTTTGTGCGTCCTACGTATAATTTACTACAGGGGCATTTGATAACATATATTACCCCCTGAGTAGTACATGTAATAAAGTCTGTAATCTGTATATGGATATCATTCTGGGAGGACACAGATTTCTGTTTTGACAAACGTAAAGATTTACACATTTTGCACTTCTGGCAAGGAAAAAAGCCCTTTATGGTTTGTTTGAAGGGACCTATGCTTATATTTGGTTGGACGGGGTTCAGTGTTGTGGGGGCAATAAGTGTACTCAAATTACGTGCTTTCCTAAAGACGAAACTGGGGTGATCTAATAGTTTATCCCCAATCACCTTATCGTCCTTTAATAAAGACCAGTGTTTATTAACAATATTTTTAAGGATTTTTACATTGGAATTATATTGGGTGATAATTGGAATGGATATCAGATTTGTTTTATTGGCAGCATCCTCATTGTTTTTTGTTGAATCATGGAGAAGTTGTTCTCTAGGGATATTTCGAACACTATCCTGTGCTGCCAATAGGTGATGGTGATTATAGCCTTTGTTTAAAAATTTACCAATAAGGACATTGGTTTCACTATCATAATCTGCACTATTAGAGCAGTTTCGATTTGATCTCATAAATTGGCTACGCGGGACATTAAGCAGCCATCTTGGTAGATGGCAGCTGCCCATTGAGATGAAACTGTTTGAGTCTGTCGGTTTGATGAACGTGGATGTCTGGATTTTGTCCTCATCAATAAAAAGGTTAAGGTCTAAAAAGTGTATGTTGGTTTTACTAGTAGTGGCTAAGAATTGAAGATAAAAATCATTTTTATTAATATCAATTAAAAACTGGTTTAATGAATCCTCGTCATTTTCCCATATAAAAAATATATCATCAATAAAACGTAGCCACAGGGCCAGACCCGCGCGCAAGGAACCCTCCGGGTAGATGTAGAGGTCCTCCCACCTGCCTACATAGAGGTTTGCATAACTGGGCGCGAATCTGGTCCCCATGGCTGTGCCCCACTGCTGGGCATAGTAGTCCGCCTTATATTTAAAAAAATTATGTGTGAGAATAAAATGTGCACAGTCTTTTAAAAATTCAACTTTTCTGGGGGAAAGTTGTTGTGCTAAATTTAAAAAGTGACTCATTGCCTCTGTTCCTTTTTCGTGTAATTAATAGAAAACAGAAGTACCTGTGAATAGCGGTACTCGTTGTTCCGAGAAAGAAATGTCCTTCTACTATAAAGTAATAGAGCAGTACTTATCTCCTTATTTCTTTAGTCCTAGGTGTACAGCTTGCGGGAGCTTTTCTGAGTGCACTGTCCCGGCCGGTGACAGGCACTCTGGTGCTTTGCTGTGCTGTGTAATATTTCAGGCATCGGGAATCTAACTTCCAATTTGTCCCATTATGTGGACTGTTTTCTTCAAAAAGTGGTTCCCACATTGCCAGCCTATCTGAAAGATAGCAAACATATCCTACAAATTCTTGGCAATCTTAAATGGCAGAATAACTATATACTAGGCACGCTTGATGTGTCTTCTTTATATACAGTAATACAACACGAAAAAGGAACAGAGGCAATGAGTCACTTTTTAAATTTAGCACAACAACTTTCCCCCAGAAAAGTTGAATTTTTAAAAGACTGTGCACATTTTATTCTCACACATAATTTTTTTAAATATAAGGCGGACTACTATGCCCAGCAGTGGGGCACAGCCATGGGGACCAGATTCGCGCCCAGTTATGCAAACCTCTATGTAGGCAGGTGGGAGGACCTCTACATCTACCCGGAGGGTTCCTTGCGCGCGGGTCTGGCCCTGTGGCTACGTTTTATTGATGATATATTTTTTATATGGGAAAATGACGAGGATTCATTAAACCAGTTTTTAATTGATATTAATAAAAATGATTTTTATCTTCAATTCTTAGCCACTACTAGTAAAACCAACATACACTTTTTAGACCTTAACCTTTTTATTGATGAGGACAAAATCCAGACATCCACGTTCATCAAACCGACAGACTCAAACAGTTTCATCTCAATGGGCAGCTGCCATCTACCAAGATGGCTGCTTAATGTCCCGCGTAGCCAATTTATGAGATCAAATCGAAACTGCTCTAATAGTGCAGATTATGATAGTGAAACCAATGTCCTTATTGGTAAATTTTTAAACAAAGGCTATAATCACCATCACCTATTGGCAGCACAGGATAGTGTTCGAAATATCCCTAGAGAACAACTTCTCCATGATTCAACAAAAAACAATGAGGATGCTGCCAATAAAACAAATCTGATATCCATTCCAATTATCACCCAATATAATTCCAATGTAAAAATCCTTAAAAATATTGTTAATAAACACTGGTCTTTATTAAAGGACGATAAGGTGATTGGGGATAAACTATTAGATCACCCCAGTTTCGTCTTTAGGAAAGCACGTAATTTGAGTACACTTATTGCCCCCACAACACTGAACCCCGTCCAACCAAATATAAGCATAGGTCCCTTCAAACAAACCATAAAGGGCTTTTTTCCTTGCCAGAAGTGCAAAATGTGTAAATCTTTACGTTTGTCAAAACAGAAATCTGTGTCCTCCCAGAATGATATCCATATACAGATTACAGACTTTATTACATGTACTACTCAGGGGGTAATATATGTTATCAAATGCCCCTGTAGTAAATTATACGTAGGACGCACAAAACGTCCCCTTTGCAGAAGAATTAATGAGCATCTGCGGAATATAAAAAATAAATATGATGAACATCCTTTATCTAAACACTTTGCAGTGTGCCATGGGGGATCCCTGCAAGGGGTTAATGTAACTGGCATTAAGGTGGTTAAAAAGGACTGGAGGAACGGGGACTATCTGAAACAAATGTCTAGAGAAGAGACTAGACTGATTTTCGAACTGGACACTCTTAAACCCAAGGGGTTAAATAATGAAGTCGAACTGTTTGCTTTCAATTTACACTTACGATCATGATGTGCTGAGGATATTTAAAGCCCTGGGACGCAGAGGAAGCCAACCCTGATGAAGGAATCCGTTGTAATTCCGAAACGCGTTGGTTATTGGCTCCTCTTGCACACCGTACCGTATACAGGGGTATCACGTGACCAGGGAAGTCACGTGACCCGAACGTCATACAGGTCCTGTAAGCTGCTGCGCAGCACAGCAAAGCACCACGAGTGCCTGTCACCGGCCGGGACAGTGCACTCAGAAAAGCTCCCGCAAGCTGTACACCTAGGACTAAAGAAATAAGGAGATAAGTACTGCTCTATTACTTTATAGTAGAAGGACATTTCTTTCTCGGAACAACGAGTACCGCTATTCACAGGTACTTCTGTTTTCTATTAATTACAAGTCCTGCCGCTCTTATAGCTTTAACCCAGGAGGTAAACCCTCGATTAAGGCTTCTTCCTACTGTGAATCTACAAGTTCCTGAAACGGCATTCTGTATTAAGATACAATCATCGTACTTTCTGCCAATTTAGTGTGTATATTAAACATATTGTTTTTCTATCTTAGTCGTATCCGCACACACTTCCTTGAGGTTGCCCCTTCCAACATACGGCGTCAGACAGTCCATTGCATACCACCATTAAGGTAAACCTTTTAGAATAATTATTGTATATATTGGTACCCTATAGGTGCATATTTTAGCGCGGGTATTACATTATATTTATTTGCAGATATAACAGCCTATTTTGCTTTTTTTACAGTGAAGTTATCGTGCTTTATTTGCATGTGTTTTTGCTTTTATGTTTTATCGTATTTTATTACTATTGCTCAATACATACTTCACAGTGTAAGGCATTATTGAGCAATTTTTGCAGACGGGCTGTACAGATAGGCGCATGTGGCATTTGCCACATTTCTGTTGGGAATGGGTAATTTATGATCAGAGGAAGACTAAGTCATTCTCTAGGTTTGACCTGGGGACTACACATTTTCCTTCCTAAGAAAGAGACTTGTGAGCAGATTTGCGCTTTCTACACTTTTTGATCGAAGGCGAGTTTCAATGTCCTAAAAAAAGGTGGATTCCCAACTTGTAAGAAACCTAAGACCAGTGGAGCTAGAGAAACCCACAACTGGAGCACATGTGAACCTCATTATAGGTGTACGGATTACCGATACCTCACACGTCCACCATTGTACGGCTCCCGGGGGGGTTCATGTGGATCGCGTTGGGACAAATGCTGAGATAATTTTTCTCTGTCTCTACAGGACGACATTCTCACGGTGATCCGCAGAGTGGATGAGAACTGGGCAGAAGGAATGCTGGGGGACAAAATCGGAATATTCCCAATTTCCTACGTGGAAGTAAGTAATACACTCGGGAGAATAGAAAAATGAGCTGGTTTCTAGGAATGAGCTGTGAGCCCTGTGTTCACATAACCCCAGATCAGGACCATTTATGACTTTCTATGTACATAGATCTTCCAGGCCGATTAGTTTTGACTCCATTAATAAAGCACATGTGGTGTCTTGTCTTCATCATTCATAGAATATGCTGAAGTCATTACTAGTCCACGGTTACCACAATTATCGTAGAGAATGAATTCCTCCACATTGTCATCAGGAAGGTATGTTAGCTCAGGCTCACTTTGTTTTTTCAAGTCTGCGAAGTGCTCACTTTACCGTGGCTGATGCATAAAGACATATTTTCTTCATAAGTCACCATACTGGCAGGTTTCAGGAGAAGCACAGATGATTCTGTGGTATTTGTGCTACATCCATGGATACGTCTGCACCAGAGATCCCATACTTTGCTTGAATATTTCCTAAATTACTCATGGTGGAGGAAATAAGAACAACTTGTAGATTATTAACCCCCTAAACCTCTGCCACATGACTCACTATATTTATTTTATGTTCTAACATGTTTTCTATCTTAATTTCTATGTTTTGTGTTGCCTTAGTAGTAATAGCTAAAAATCCATGTGTGACGTTGAGAGACAGTGGGCATCATTTATTAAACTGGCTTTGTTGCCCACAGAAGTTCAGCTCTGGTAAAATGAAAGCTGTATTGTAATTGGTTGTTATCGGCAACAAAGACCCTTTTGGTAATTAAGGTATTCTATCAGACAGGCCTCTTTATCTGTTTAACACCCCATGTCCTACATTTTCATTGCAGGTGGTGTATCGAGCAGGCTCAGGAGCTGAGCCTTCTTCATATGCAGCATATGCTGGCTTTGTTACATAGCCAGCATCTGTCTGTAGCAGCAATCAGAGCTTGTTCTGATCGCTGCTGTTTACCATTTACATGCCATTGTGAATCACTGATGATCACTTTAAGCCCATGGAGTACAGTGGCAGCTGGAGGCTTTCTGAAGTCCCCATTGGCTGCCATTTTAGTCATCCTGTGAAACTCAGGCATAGGGCTCGCTCACAAACATCACATTACTCTCTGACCAATATTATTCAATGAGTCATTGCTGATCTGTGAGTTTTTTTCTCAGCTCTAATCAGACTAAGGAAAAAAATTGCAGAATGCTCTCATTGCGTTTATTGGACGAGACTCGCCAGTGCAAGTCTACAGGTGCAAGAAAAAATATTGGAGCCAGAACCCTCGGAATAGATAGATCAAATAGATAGATATCCTGTAGATATATAATTTCACTAGCCCCTACATAAACAAACTTACACCCTTTAGTGCCTTTCATGTGGCACTAAAGGATGTTTTGCCTTATTTAACCTATTAAATAAATAAATAATTTAAAAAAAACGACTTAGAGCCCCCCTCATTTTTGAAAACCAGCAAAGATAAAGCAGACAGCTGCAGACTTGTATTATCAGACTGGAAGGTCCCTGGTTTTTGAGCTTTTCCCAGCATAAAAATAAAAGTCCGCAGCCACCTCAGAATTGGTGCTTCACATTAGATGCACCAATTCTGGCGCTTTGTCTGACTCTTCCCAATTGCCCTGGTGCGATGGCAATCTTGGGTAATGGTAGTTGGAGTTGATGACAACTGTGATTTGTAGTCCAGAAATGGATACCTGAAAAACACAGAAAAAAATGACAGAACTAAAAACAGACAGTCACTCATTCACCAATTTGTTACCAAAAATGCTCTCACGAAGCTCCAATGTAATCCACGTTCCCTGAAACTGGCTCCGGCAGCTGAATAGCCGTAGAGTGAGAGCTATAACTAACGACATCTTGGAGATCTGACCACAGAACTTCTGTGGATGTGTAAATCCTTCTGTCTCTTTATGTAATCCCAAACAGACTCACTAATGTTGAGATCAAGGCTCTATGAGGCCATGCCATCACTTCCAGTACTCTGTTTTTCCATGACAATGGCTATATATTTGGAATCATTGTCTTGCTGCAGAGTACATTTGTAGTCAATCAAACGCTTCTCAGATGGTATTTCATGATGTATAAATATCTGGAAACCCACCATATTTAACTGCTGCCTGCAGACCCTCATTATTGTACTGCTCTCCTGTCCTCCAGCAAACATACTGCCTTCTGTTACACCAAAAATATTTCATATTTTGACTCATCACTCCAGAGCAACTGCTGCCATATTTCTGCCCTATGGCACCAATTCTAGTTGGGTCACTTGACCTTGTTTTCTTTCCCAAAAGTATGATTTTTTGCCTCAATTCTTTCATGACTATCAATTCTGGCCAAACTTCTCTGAACAGTAGATGGCTGCAGCTGGGTCCCACTGGTTACTTCCAGTTCTGAGATGATGGCACTGCAGGATAGGTTATGATTTTGAAGGGAAGTAAGCATTAATGTCTTTCATCTGCTACACTAAGTTTCCTTGGCCAACCGTTTTGTCTGCTGCCCACAATGTTGACCTTTTCTTGGTGTCCTTGATGCTGAAAAATGTAGACAGATACTTATCCATCATGTAATACCATCAGGGAGGCGTTTGATTGGCTCTAATTTATTCTGCAGCAGAACATCGACCTCAAACATGCAGCCAATGTCATTAAAAACTATCTTCAGAGTAAAGAACAAGATGTCAATATCATCAAGTTTGTCTGGGATTACATGATCTGTGGTTAATTCTCCATGATGTTTGCAACAACCTCCCTGCTGAATTCCTTCAAAAACTGTGTTGCAAGTATCTAGAAGTAATGTTGTTTTATAAAGATAAAGGGCTGTCACACAAAATATTTAATTGATTTAGATTTAGTTTTTTTTAATTCATTTTGCATATTGTTGATTGATAAAAAAAATAATCTATGAACTCTTCTATTGTTGAAAGTATTCTTACTTTGCAGCATTAGTTTCACTCCTGCCTAAAACGTTTACACAGTTCTGTAAGTCAGAAATAATCCTCAAATGTTATCTCAAACATACCCATGGGCCCAAAAGAGAGCCCTTCTGGCCAGTGGCATACCGCCAATGGCAGCAGTCCACGTGACATCATGTGCTCAGGAGACTGAAACATCGGATGGAATGAGGAATGGGGAGTGTTGTATATATTTATTTTTTAAATCAGTGACTGGTGGCCATAATAGAGTTTGGAGGAACATGGGGAGGGCATTATATTGTATGGAGGACCATGGGCAGTGCATTATATTGTATGGAGGACCATGGGGAGTGCATTATAGTGTATGGAGGACCATGGGGAGTGCATTATAGTGTATGGAGGACCATGGGGAGTGCATTATACTGTATGGAGGACAATGAGGAGGGCATTATAGTGTATGGAGGACCATGGGCAGGGCATTATAGTGTATGGAAGACCATGGGGAGTGCATTATACTGTATGGAGGACCATGGGGAGTGCATTATACTGTACGGAGGACCATGAGGAGTGCATTATATTACTTGTAAGACCATGGGGAGTGCATTATACTGTATGGAGGACCATGGGGAGTGCATTATACTGTATGGAGGACCATGAGGAGTGCATTATACTGTATGGAGGACCATGGGGAGTGCATTATATTACTTGTAGGACCATGAGGAATGCATTATACTGTATGGAGGACCATGGGGAGTGCATTATATTACATGTAGAACCATGGGGAGTGCATTATACTGTATGGGGGTGCATTATATTTTATGGAGGACCATGGAAAAATTGCTATGTAAAGACTTGAAACTTGTGATATATGCTCTTCTGTAACTAAGGCAATTATTTAATTTTTCTTTTTTTGTTTAATTAGCGCTTCTGCTGTAGGGCCCTATGAATTCTATGTACACCCCTGCTTCTGGCATTCGCTGTGCCAGTATGCACATGGATATCTTTTATCTCACTGTATAGGAAAACATACATTACTACACTTTACTTTGCAGAGGGGCATGGTAAAATAAAAGATAAAGTTTATACAGTGCCATGTAGTAGGCCCACAGGAGAATCCTCCGGTGGGTCCCTATGCAATAGAGAGCCACCACCCTCTGGTATGAGCAGAACTTGACACAATATGCTTGAATCACTATGTACACACACAGGCGGCATCTTATTCATGTAAGAATCTACCCAGTTCATTGTTATACATTTGTTATTTGCATGTAGTTGAAAAGTGGGGCCTTGGCACCCCAGTCCGACACTGTACATAAACCTGCTGCATTGTGTTATCTCGGTGATGTAACCTAGTACATAAAAGAAAAGAACATTTTTATTTAAACTCTGCTACATCTGTTCATAAAAAAGTTTGGATTCTCTTATGGGCACAGACATGTAAACCTTAAAGGGGTTGTCCAGAACTTTAACATTGATGGTCTATTCTCAAGATAGGTCATCAATGTCTGATCAGTGGTGATGCAACAACGGCACCCCTGTCGAACAGCTGTTCCTGGTGCTGGCGGTGGCCGTAACTGCTCAGTTGTAGAGCTGCACAAGACAGCTCTGACAACAGCATAGTGGCCACGGCCGGCACTGTACATCTGCCCAATTGTTACCATCCACCTCTCGTGTCTCCCCTTTTCCTCATAGTTTGTAAGCTTGTGAGCAGGGCCCCCATTCCTACTGGTATCTGTTTTGAACTGTGATTTCTGTTATGCTGTAATGTCTATTGTCTGTACAAATCCCCTCTATAAGTTGTAAAGCGCTGCGGAATATGTTGGCGCTATATAAATAAAAATTATTATTATTATTATTATTATTATTATTATCTGCCCACTATTGTTATACATGGGGAATTTTATTGCTACTGAAGAGCTCCGTAGTACAGTAATTGGTTCTTCTCTGGAGGGTACTGCAAATCAGAAATAGAATTCTGCATTGTCACCTGCACTTACCCTTCTAATATATAATTGCCTAGAATACTACTTCCTGCAATTTGTGCCAACTTCCGTGGCTTTGTCCGGAGCTAATGTCCGGAGCTAATGTCCGGAGATAAGTGACGTCACCAGTGTCCTACACCCAGGCAGAGCACAGGGGCCCCAGGCAGCATATGGGGCCCCAGGCAGAGCACAGTGGCCCCAGGCAGAGCACAGGGGCCCCAGGCAGCATATGGGGCCCCAGGCAGAGCACAGTGGTCCCAGGCAGAGCACAGGGGCCCCAGGCAGCCTATGAGGCCCCAGGCAGAGCACAGTGGCCCCAGGCAGAGCACAGGGGCCCCAGGCAGCATATGGGGCCCCAGGCAGCATATGGGGCCCCAGGCAGAGCACAGTGGCCCCAGGCAGAGCACAGTGGCCCCAGGCAGAGCACAGGGGCCCCAGGCAGAACATGGGGCCCCAGGCAGAGCACAGGGGCCCCAGGCAGCATATGGGGCCCCAGGCAGAGCACAGGGGCCCCAGGCAGAGCACAGGGGCCCCAGGCAGCATATGGGGCCCCAGGCAGAGCACAGGGGCCCCAGGCAGCATATGGGGCCCCAGGCAGAGCACAGTGGCCCCAGGCAGAGCACAGGGGCCCCAGGCAGCATATGGGGCCCCAGGCAGAGCACAGTGGTCCCAGGCAGAGCACAGGGGCCCCAGGCAGCCTATGAGGCCCCAGGCAGAGCACAGTGGCCCCAGGCAGAGCACAGGGGCCCCAGGCAGCATATGGGGCCCCAGGCAGCATATGGGGCCCCAGGCAGAGCACAGTGGCCCCAGGCAGAGCACAGTGGCCCCAGGCAGAGCACAGGGGCCCCAGGCAGAACATGGGGCCCCAGGCAGAGCACAGGGGCCCCAGGCAGCATATGGGACCCCAGGCAGAGCACAGGGGCCCCAGGCAGAGCACAGGGGCCCCAGGCAGCATATGGGGCCCCAGGCAGAGCACAGGGGCCCAAGGCAGCATATGGGGCCCCAGGCAGAGCACAGTGGCCCCAGGCAGAGCACAGGGGCCCCAGGCAGAACATGGGGCCCCAGGCAGAGCACAGGGGCCCCAGGCTGCATATGGGGCCCCAGGCAGAGCACAGGGGCCCCAGGCAGCATATGGGGCCCCAGGCAGAGCACAGGGGCCCCAGGCAGCATATGGGGCCCCAGGCAGAGCACAGGGGCCCCAGGCAGCATATGGGGCCCCAGGCAGAGCACAGTGGCCCCAGGCAGAGCACAGGGGACCCAGGCAGCATATGGGGCCCCAGGCAGAGCACAGGGGCCCCAGGCAGCATATGGGGCCCCAGGCAGAGCACAGTGGCCCCAGGCAGAGCACAGGGGCCCCAGGCAGAACATGGGGCCCCAGGCAGAGCACAGGGGCCCCAGGCAGAGCACTGGGGCCCCAGGCAGCATATGGGGCCCCAGGCAGAGCACAGGGGCCCCAGGCAGCATATGGGGCCCCAGGCAGAGCACAGTGGCCCCAGGCAGAGCACAGGGGCCCCAGGCAGAACATGGGGTCCCAGGCAGAGCACAGGGGCCCCAGGCAGAGCACAGGGGCCCCAGGCAGCATATGGGGCCCCAGGCAGAGCACAGGGGCCCCAGGCAGCATATGGGGCCCCAGGCAGAGCACAGTGGCCCCAGGCAGCATATGGGGCCCCAGGCAGAGCACAGTGGCCCCAGGCAGCATATGGGGCCCCAGGCAGAGCACAGTGGCCCCAGGCAGAGTACAGGGGCCCCAGGCAGCATATGGGGCCCCAGGCAGAGCACAGGGGCCCCAGGCAGAACATGGGGCCCCAGGCAGAGCACAGGGGCCCCAGGCAGAGCACAGGGGCCCCAGGCAGCATATGGGGCCCCAGGCAGAGCACAGGGGCCCCAGGCAGAACATGGGGCCCCAGGCAGAGCACAGGGGCCCCAGGCAGCATATGGGGCCCCAGGCAGAGCACAGGGGCCCCAGGCAGCATATGGGGCCCCAGGCAGAGCACAGTGGCCCCAGGCAGAACATGGGGCCCCAGGCAGAGCACAGGGGCCCCAGGCAGAGCACAGGGGCCCCAGGCAGCATATGGGGCCCCAGGCAGAGCACAGGGGCCCCAGGCAGCATATGGGGCCCCAGGCAGAGCACAGTGGCCCCAGGCAGCATATGGGGCCCCAGGCAGAGCACAGTGGCCCCAGGCAGAGCACAGGGGCCCCAGGCAGCATATGGGTCCCCAGGCAGAGCACAGTGGTCCCAGGCAGAGCACATGGGCCCCAGGCAGCTTATGGGGCCCCAGGCAGAGCACAGTGGCCCCAGGCAGAACATGGGGCCCCAGGCAGAGCACAGTGGCCCCAGGCAGAGCACAGGGGCCCCAGGCAGAACATGGGGCCCCAGGCAGAGCACAGGGGCCCCAGGCAGAGCACAGGGGCCCCAGGCAGCATATGGGGCCCCAGGCAGAGCACAGGGGCCCCAGGCAGCATATGGGGCCCCAGGCAGAGCATAGTGGCCCCAGGCAGAACATGGGGCCCCAGGCAGAGCACAGGGGCCCCAGGCAGAGCACAGGGGCCCCAGGCAGCATATGGGGCCCCAGGCAGAGCACAGGGGCCCCAGGCAGCATATGGGGCCCCAGGCAGAGCACAGTGGCCCCAGGCAGCATATGGGGCCCCAGGCAGAGCACAGTGGCCCCAGGCAGAGCACAGGGGCCCCAGGCAGCATATGGGTCCCCAGGCAGAGCACAGTGGTCCCAGGCAGAGCACAGGGGCCCCAGGCAGCTTATGGGGCCCCAGGCAGAGCACAGTGGCCCCAGGCAGAACATGGGGCCCCAGGCAGAGCACAGTGGCCCCAGGCAGAGCACAAGGGCCCCAGGCAGAACATGGGGCCCCAGGCAGAACATGGGGCCCCAGGCAGAGCACAGGGGCCCCAGGCAGAGCACAGGGGCCCCAGGCAGCCTATGGGGCCCCAGGCAGAGCACAGGGGCCCCAGGCAGCATATGGGGCCCCAGGCAGAGCACAGTGGCCCCAGGCAGAGCACACACCAAATCAGAGGCCGAGGGGCCCCGCCAACCAAATCGGAGGCCGAGGGGCCCCGCCCACCAAATCGGAGGCCGAGGAGCCCCGCCCACCAAATCGAAGGCCGAGCGGCCCCGCCCACCAAAGCGGAGGCCGAGGGGCCCGGCCCCGCCCACCAAAGCGGAGGCCGAGGGGCCCCGACCACCACATCGGAGGCCGAGGGTCCCCGCCCACCAAATCGGAGGCCGAGGGTCCCCGCCCACCAAATCGGAGGCCGAGGGTCCCCGCCCACCAAATCGGAGGCCGAGGGTCCCCGCCCACCAAATCGGAGGCCGAGGGGCCCCGCCCACCAAATCGGAGGCCGAGGGGCCCCGCCCACCAAATCGGAGGCCGAGGGGCCCCGCCCACCAAATCGGAGGCCGAGGGGCCCCGCCCACCAAATCGGAGGCCGAGAGTCCCCGCCCACCAAATCGGAGGCCGAGGGGCCCCGCCAACCAAATCGGAGGCCGAGGGGCTTCGCCAACCAAATCGGAGGCCGAGGAGCCCCGCCCACCAAATCGAAGGCCGAGGGGCCCCGCCCACCAAATCGGAGGCCGAGGGGCCCCGCCCACCAAATCGGAGGCCGAGAGTCCCCGCCCACCAAATCGGAGGATAAGGGGCCCCGCCAACCAAATCGGAGGGCGAGGGGCCCCGCCAACCAAATCGGAGGCCGAGGAGCCCCGCCCAACAAATCGACGACCGAGCAGCCCCGCCCACCAAAGCGGAGGCCGAGGGGCCCGGCCCCACCCACCAAAGCGGAGGCCGAGGGTCCCCGACCACCACATCGGAGGCCGAGGGGCCCCGCCCACCAAATCGGAGGCCAAGGGGCCCCGCCCACCAAATCGGAGGCCGAGGGTCCCCGCCCACCAAAAGTAAGTGCGGCCCCAAAAGTAAGTGCGCCCCCGGGTGCAAAAGTAAGTGCGCCCCCGGGTGCAAAAGTAAGTGCGCCCCCGGGTGCAAAAGTAAGTGCGCCCCCGGGTGCAAAAGTAAGTGCGCCCCCGGGTGCAAAAGTAAGTGCGCCCCCGGGTGCAAAAGTAAGCGCGCCCCCGGCCCCGGGTGCAAAAGTAAGCGCGCCCCCCAGTCCCGTGTGTGAAAAGTGCTGCTGTAAAGCTGGTAGCGCTGTTCAAGCACCATGTATTTCCTTCAGGAAATGCCCATCTAATATATAATTGCCTAGAATACTACTTCCTGCAATTTGTGCCAACTTCCGTGGCTTTGTCCGGAGCTAATGTCCGGAGATAATGTCCGGAGCTAATGTCCGGAGATAATGTCCGCAGCTAATGTCCGGAGCTAATGTCCGGAGATAAGTGACGTCACCAGTGTCCTACACCCAGGCAGAGCACAGGGGCCCCAGGCAGCATATGGGGCCCCAGGCAGAGCACAGTGGCCCCAGGCAGAGCACAGTGGCCCCAGGCAGAGCACAGGGGCCCCAGGCAGCATATGGGGCCCCAGGCAGAGCACAGTGGTCCCAGGCAGAGCACAGGGGCCCCAGGCAGCCTATGGGGCCCCAGGCAGAGCACAGTGGCCCCAGGCAGAGCACAGGGGCCCCAGGCAGCATATGGGGCCCCAGGCAGAGCACAGGGGCCCCAGGCAGAGCACAGGGGCCCCAGGCAGCATATGGGGCCCCAGGCAGAGCACAGGGGCCCCAGGCAGCATATGGGGCCCCAGGCAGAGCACAGTGGCCCCAGGCAGAGCACAGGGGCCCCAGGCAGAACATGGGGCCCCAGGCAGAGCACAGGGGCCCCAGGCAGAGCACAGGGGCCCCAGGCAGCATATGGGGCCCCAGGCAGAGCACAGGGGCCCCAGGCAGCATATGGGGCCCCAGGCAGAGCACAGGGGCCCCAGGCAGCATATGGGGCCCCAGGCAGAGCACAGTGGCCCCAGGCAACATATGGGGCCCCAGGCAGAGCACAGTGGCCCAAGGCAGAGCACAGGGGCCCCAGGCAGCATATGGGGCCCCAGGCAGAGCACAGTGGTCCCAGGCAGAGCACAGGGGCCCCAGGCAGCTTATGGGGCCCCAGGCAGAGCACAGTGGCCCCAGGCAGAACATGGGGCCCCAGGCAGAGCACAGTGGCCCCAGGCAGAGCACAGGGGCCCCAGGCAGCATATGGGGCCCCAGGCAGAGCACAGGGGCCCCAGGCAGCATATGGGGCCCCAGGCAGAGCACAGTGGCCCCAGGCAGAACATGGGGCCCCAGGCAGAGCACAGGGGCCCCAGGCAGAGCACAGGGGCCCCAGGCAGCATATGGGGCCCCAGGCAGAGCACAGTGGCCCCAGGCAGAGCACAGGGGCCCCAGGCAGCATATGGGGCCCCAGGCAGAGCACAGTGGCCCCAGGCAACATATGGGGCCCCAGGCAGAGCACAGTGGCCCAAGGCAGAGCACAGGGGCCCCAGGCAGCATATGGGGCCCCAGGCAGAGCACAGTGGCCCCAGGCAGAGCACAGGGGCCCCAGGCAGCATATGGGGCCCCAGGCAGAGCACAGTGGCCCCAGGCAGAACATGGGGCCCCAGGCAGAGCACAGGGGCCCCAGGCAGAGCACAGGGGCCCCAGGCAGCATATGGGGCCCCAGGCAGAGCACAGTGGCCCCAGGCAGAGCACAGGGGCCCCAGGCAGCATATGGGGCCCCAGGCAGAGCACAGTGGTCCCAGGCAGAGCACAGGGGCCCCAGGCAGCCTATGGGGCCCCAGGCAGAGCACAGTGGTCCCAGGTAGAGCACAGGGGCCCCAGGCAGCCTATGGGGCCCCAGGGAAAGCACAGGGGCCCCAGGCAGCATATGGGGCCCCAGGCAGAGCACAGTGGCCCCAGGCAGAGCACAGGGGCCCCAGGCAGCATATGGGGCCCCAGGCAGAGCACAGTGGTCCCAGGCAGAGCACAGGGGCCCCAGGCAGCCTATGGGGCCCCAGGCAGAGCACAGTGGCCCCAGGCAGAACATGGGGCCCTAGGCAGAGCACAGGGGCCCCAGGCAGAACACAGGGGCCCCAGGCAGCATATGGGGCCCCAGGCAGAGCACAGTGGTCCCAGGTAGAGCACAGGGGCCCCAGGCAGCCTATGGGGCCCCAGGCAGAGCACAGGGGCCCCAGGCAGCATATGGGGCCCCAGGCAGAGCACAGTGGCCCCAGGCAGAGCACAGGGGCCCCAGGCAGCATATGGGGCCCCAGGCAGAGCACAGTGGTCCCAGGCAGAGCACAGGGGCCCCAGGCAGCCTATGGGGCCCCAGGCAGAGCACAGTGGCCCCAGGCAGAACATGGGGCCCCAGGCAGAGCACAGGGGCCCCAGGCAGAGCACAGGGGCCCCAGGCAGCATATGGGGCCCCAGGCAGAGCACAGTGGTCCCAGGTAGAGCACAGGGGCCCCAGGCAGCCTATGGGGCCCCAGGCAGAGCACAGAGGCCCCAGGCAGCATATGGGGCCCCAGGCAGAGCACAGTGGCCCCAGGCAGAGCACAGGGGCCCCAGGCAGCATATGGGGCCCCAGGTAGAGCACAGTGGTCCCAGGCAGAGCACAGGGGCCCCAGGCAGCCTATGGGGCCCCAGGCAGAGCACAGTGGCCCCAGGCAGAACATGGGGCCCCAGGCAGAGCACAGGGGCCCCAGGCAGCCTATGGGGCCCCAGGCAGAGCACAGTGGTCCCAGGTAGAGCACAGGGGCCCCAGGCAGCCTATGGGGCCCCAGGCAGAGCACAGGGGCCCCAGGCAGCATATGGGGCCCCAGGCAGAGCACAGTGGCCCCAGGCAGAGCACAGGGGCCCCAGGCAGCATATGGGGCCCCAGGCAGAGCACAGTGGTCCCAGGCAGAGCACAGGGGCCCCAGGCAGCCTATGGGGCCCCAGGCAGAGCACAGTGGCCCCAGGCAGAACATGGGGCCCCAGGCAGAGCACAGGGGCCCCAGGCAGAGCACAGGGGCCCCAGGCAGCATATGGGGCCCCAGGCAGAGCACAGTGGTCCCAGGTAGAGCACAGGGGCCCCAGGCAGCCTATGGGGCCCCAGGCAGAGCACAGGGGCCCCAGGCAGCATATGGGGCCCCAGGCAGAGCACAGTGGCCCCAGGCAGAGCACAGGGGCCCCAGGCAGCATATGGGGCCCCAGGCAGAACACAGGGGCCCCAGGCAGCATATGGGGCCCCAGGCAGAGCACAGCGATTTTTTTTGGACCACTGTGCGGTGTTTCAGACCCCCTGTGTGATGTCTGGGGCCCTGTTCTTAAGCATATTAAAGATTAAAGTAACGTATATTAAAGTATATTATAGATCAAATTTGACACGTTTATGAGCACCATTGAGTGATATACTCAAGAATGACATAATTTTTCAACATTTTATGGTTTCAAACTGTAAACACTCAGTTTTTTTTACTTCAACCAGAAAACCTTAACGGTTCATAAAAAACTTGACTGTTCAGGATATGATAAAAGTCATAGTATTCTGAATCTTTAACTTATAAAGATACCTTTACATGGGGTGATTATTGGTTCCTGAGAGGCTTTCGGCCGATAATCGTACACATGGCTGGTGACAGGACAATACAATATAAACGTTCAAAGGTAAACACTGATAACATTAAAATCTAATATATAATTGCCTAGAATACTACTTCCGGCAATTTGTGCCAACTTCCGTGGCTTTGTCCGGAGATAATGTCCGGAAATAAGTGACGTCACCAGCGTCCTACACCCGCTCAGGGTGGACAAAGATATATGCCTTCGTGGTGCGCGGCACTTTTCTGATTGGTTGCCGCCTGCCGCGAGTGACCAATCAGAAATGTGCCGTACTGTCAAGAATTGTCAAGAGCTGGTGAGTGCAGCCATTTTTTGTTCTTTCTTAAGGTACCGTCACACTAAACGATATCGCTAGCGATCCGTGACGTTGCAGCGTCCTCGCTAGCGATATCGTTTAGTTTGACACGCAGCAGCGATCAGGATCCTGCTGTGATGTCGCTGGTCGCTGAATAAAGTCCAGAACTTTATTTGGTCGTCCGATCGCCGTGTATCGTTGTGTTTGACACCAAAAGCAACGATACCAGCGATGTTTTACACTGGTAACCAGGGTAAACATCGGGTTACTAAGCGCAGGGCCGCGCTTAGTAACCCGATGTTTACCCTGGTTACCAGCGTAAAAGTAAAAAAAACAAACAGTACATACTTACATGCGTCCCCCAGCGTCTGCTTCCTGCTCTGACTGAGATCCGGCCCTAAAGTGAAAGTGAAAGCATAGCGGTGACGTCACCGCTGTGCTGTTAGGGCCGGAGCTCAGTCAGTGTCAGGAAGCAGACGCTGGGGGACGCGCAGGTGAGCATGTACTGTTTGTTTTTTTTACTGTTACGCTGGTAACCAGGGTAAACATCGGGTTACTAAGCGCGGCCCTGCGCTTAGCAACCCGATGTTTACCCTGGTTACCCGGGGACCTCGGCATCGTTGGTCGCTGGAGAGCGGTCTGTGTGACAGCTCTCCAGCGATCAAACAGCGACGCTGCAGCGATCGGCATCGTTGTCGCTATCGCTGCAGCGTCGCTTAATGTGACGGTACCTTTACTATTATTTATTAATTGTATTATTCTTACATTTGAATAAATAAAGTATATATGGATTCTAGACTCCCGATTCTTTAGAACCGGGCTGCCATCTAGTCTAATATATAATTGCCTAGAATACTACTTCTTGCAATTTGTGCCAACTTCCGTGGCTTTGTCCGGAGCTAATGTCCGGAGCTAATGTCCGGAGCTAATGTCCCGAGCTAATGTCCGGAGATAAGTGACGTCACCAGTGTCCTACACCCAGGCAGAGCACAGGGGCCCCAGGCAGCATATGGGGCCCCAGGCAGAGCACAGTGGCCCCAGGCAGAGCACAGGGGCCCCAGGCAGCATATGGGGCCCCAGGCAGAGCACAGTGGTCCCAGGCAGAGCACAGGGGCCCCAGGCAGCCTATGGGGCCCCAGGCAGAGCACAGTGGCCCCAGGCAGAGCACAGGGGCCCCAGGCAGCATATGGGGCCCCAGGCAGAGCACAGGGGCCCCAGGCAGCATATGGGGCCCCAGGCAGAGCACAGTGGCCCCAGGCAGAGCACAGGGGCCCCAGGCAGAACATGGGGCCCCAGGCAGAGCACAGGGGCCCCAGGCAGAGCACAGGGGCCCCAGGCAGCATATGGGGCCCCAGGCAGAGCACAGGGGCCCCAGGCAGCATATGGGGCCCCAGGCAGAGCACAGTGGCCCCAGGCAGAGCACAGGGGCCCCAGGCAGAACATGGGGCCCCAGGCAGAGCACAGGGGCCCCAGGCAGAGCACAGGGGCCCCAGGCAGCCTATGGGGCCCCAGGCAGAGCACAGTGGCCCCAGGCAGCATATGGGGCCCCAGGCAGAGCACAGGGGCCCCAGGCAGCATATGGGGCCCCAGGCAGAGCACAGTGGCCCCAGGCAGAGCACAGGGGCCCCAGGCAGAACATGGGGCCCCAGGCAGAGCACAGGGGCCCCAGGCAGAGCACAGGGGCCCCAGGCAGCATATGGGGCCCCAGGCAGAGCACAGGGGCCCCAGGCAGAGCACAGGGGCCCCAGGCAGCATATGGGGCCCCAGGCAGAGCACAGGGGCCCCAGGCAGCATATGGGGCCCCAGGCAGAGCACAGTGGCCCCAGGCAGAGCACAGGGGCCCCAGGCAGAACATGGGGCCCCAGGCAGAGCACAGGGGCCCCAGGCAGAGCACAGGGGCCCCAGGCAGCATATGGGGCCCCAGGCAGAGCACAGGGGCCCCAGGCAGCATATGGGGCCCCAGGCAGAGCACAGCGATATTTTGGACCACTGTGCGGTGTTTCAGACCCCCTGTGTGATGTCTGGGGCCCTGTTCTTAAGTATATTAAAGATTAAAGTAACGTATATTAAAGTATATTATAGATCAAATTTGACACGTTTATGAGCACCATTGAGTGATATACTCAAGAATGACATAATTTTTCAACATTTTATGGTTTCAAACTGTAAACACTCAGAGTTTTTTTTACTTCAACCAGAAAACCTTAACGGTTCATAAAAAACTTGACTGTTCAGGATATGATAAAAGTCATAGTATTCTGAATCTTTAACTTATAAAGATACCTTTACATGGGGTGATTATTGGTTCCAGAGAGGCTTTCGGCCGATAATCGTACACATGGCTGGTGACAGGACAATACAATATAAACGTTCAAAGGTAAACACTGATAACATTAAAATCTAATATATAATTGCCTAGAATACTACTTCCGGCAATTTGTGCCAACTTCCGTGGCTTTGTCCGGAGATAATGTCCGGAGATAAGTGACGTCACCAGCGTCCTACACCCGCTCAGGGTGGACAAAGATATATGCCTTCGTGGTGCGCGGCACTTTTCTGATTGGTTGCCGCTTGCCGCGAGCGACCAATCAGAAATGTGCCGTACTGTCAAGAATTGTCAAGAGCTGGTGAGTGCAGCCATTTTTTGTTCTTTCTTACTATTATTTATTAATTGTATTATTCTTACATTTGAATAAATAAAGTATATATGGATTCTAGACTCCCGATTCTTTAGAATCGGGCTGCCATCTAGTTCTTATATAAGAGGAATGCCCTAGGCTGATTTCTAAAATAAAAAACAATGACATTGGCAAAGTTGTCATTAATTTTGTTTACTATTAATGGGCACTCAAAGTAAAAAAAAAAGAACAAGATAGGTAAAGATAAAGGATATGTTCACTATTGAAAGCATTTTTTGTAACATGATGGCAGGATCTCATTCCGCACAGGGATTGGCGAATGAAATCGGCGAGTGCAATGTGAGAAAAACATTTCATTGCATGTTATTCAATTAGGCAGTGCTCATCTGCGAGTTTTTCCTTACCGGGAATTGGGGTGAGGAATAATTTGCAGGATGATGCGTATGGCCGACACTTAATGAAAGTCAATGGGTGCAAAAAAAAAAAATCTCTTAGAAAACTCAACATTTCTTCAGTTGCGTACAGTAAATTCACAGCGTGACCCATCAGAATAGAATAGATATACAGATAGAAAGATGTCATTGAGATACATAATTTGTGCAGTGTGTGTGCAGCTCACTGTTCATGGCGTGGGATCCCCCTTATTTTTCTTAAGCAGCTGAGGAAAAGCCGATAGCTGGGGGCTGTTGTTTATAGTCCGGGAAGGGTGTAATAAAAATGGAACTTCTTAGGCTATTAATTTCAGCTCAGTGCTGTCTACTTAGCCTTTACTGGTTATTAACAAGGGGAACCCCTCACAAAAAAAAATGCGGGATTCCCCCTATTTTTGATAACCAGCAAAGGCTAAGCAGATTACTGTGGGCTGATTATTAATAGGCTGGTAAGGGGCCATGGATATAAATAATAAAACAAAGTAATCCTCACCTGTCCGAAAATAATCCGTAATGATGATGTCCCATGACGAACCCCAGCTCTGCTACATCTGGAATGGTGTGTTGAGTGGTGACATGCGACCGCTCATCACGCTAGCTGCGGTGACATCAGTAAGGTGACCGGAGTTCATCAGCTATCAACTGCTGTTACCTTACTAACGTCAGCGCTCACTGTGAGAGAAATGTCACCATCTGGATGTAGCAGAGCTGAGGTTCATCGTGGGAGCACTGACTCATTGAATAACATTGGTGTGAATGCAATGCGATTCTTTTTCTCTCTCATTGCACTCGCTGAGTTTTTGTACACAAGTAAGGCTGACAAAGGCTCACTCAGACCCAGGACCTGACAATGAGTTAATACAATAAAATGGCCACTATGATCACAGTCATTTTCGACATCTGGATTTTGCTTATTAAATTCATACAGGACCAAACCTTGCTCTCTAGCAGGTTGCACATATGGAGTGGGTGTAATTCCTCTAAGCGGAGCTTTTCCACCTTATGGAATGCTTGGGGAGCCAAAATAAACGAAGAGCATTATTACTTGTATTAGGAAAGTAATTGCCCCAATAAAACTTTTTTTTTCCAAGAGAAGGAGGAGGTAAAGTATGTGGAATGGGCTGAACGTGAAACCTGCAAAACCTTGGCAAGTACTTACTGTCCATTGTCGGCGACGGTCCCTTGGCCGGGAGGTGATTAGCTCAGCAGTTGTAATCTCGGGATGCTTTATTTCATTTATTCTCCTGCTGAGAGCAGATGTTCACATTATTGGTGGTGCGAGACTTCCAGAAGACAGTGCTATGTATAGAAGAAGAGAAAATACATTTATTTATCACTGTCTCCCAGAACCAAAGTGAAAACTGACATTTCTACAAGCAGAGCAGTGGGAATGGTGGCGGGCCATCACTGTGCAGTGTCAGGCCGGGGGTTCATCACCAGCATTAAAGATTCCCACCCTCCATCTATCTATATAAAATATGGGCATGGATACTTGTAATTTCATCATACACTTGGTTGTTTTCACAACAGACAATATGGTCAAATAGATAAATAGATTAGCTGTGCAGACAATACACCTAGTGACAAGTGATTAAAGGGAATCTGCACCAAGTTTTCGATTCACCATCTGAAAGTGGCATGATGTAAGGGCAGAGACCCTGATTACAACGATGTGTCACTTACTGGGCTACTGGCTGTAATTTTAATAAAACCACTGCTTTTTCTACTGCAGATCTACCAGGTCTCTGAATGCTGAGCCCTGTATCACCCCCCCCCCCCCCAACTAATAATGAGGGTGCGGTGGTCGCTGTAACAAAAAATTATTACTGACCTCATGTAAATTTGATCAGCTGCTGATTTATAAAAATTCATGCCATATGGATGACAATACAATCATCCTTTTTTTCTGGATGAAAATCAGACAGTTTTTATAGGGTCATGTGAGCAAATAGTCATAATCTTGCCACCCGATAACCATCCTCAGATAATTGTGCCCGTCTGGAGACAATCATTTTGCGGTGGCGCCCATATCCGGTGCAGACACTTGTCCGGGCCTCTCTCCGCTGAATTATCTGTTCTCTATAGTCAGTGTGTCCATAATGGAACAGGATGAGATTTGCCTGCTTGTCCTAATGAATTCCCAGCATCACACAGTGTCCATGATTGTTTTATCAATTCCTGGATTACCTCGCTCCAGATTATACTTCATGGTAGAGTTTTTTTTATTTCTGGCCGCTGAATAACCCTAGGCATCTTAATTGTGTAACATGCATGCGTGGCTAATTACCTAGATAAGGGGACATATGGTCGTGTTTTGTAGCCATCTTCCAGCCTGCCTCCCAGACCTGGATCCTGTATCACGCAGTCCCAGGAGCACACAAATACTTGTCTTTGCCCAGGAATCAGCACGCAGAGCTCTTCTTGTCTAATATTTTCATGAGAGAAACAAATATCTTAATTAAATGGAAAAACATGCCTAGAGGAAAAGTGACAAAACTCAGGGGGAACCGTTCTCACTTTCCCTAATTGATCTCCCTCATCAGACTGATTTATTAAATGAGCTACGGAGAGTTGTGTTACTAGCATTTTTTTTATAAGGCTTGTCAAATGATTAAGATTTTATATCGTAATTGATCAGAAAAACAATACATTTCCCTTATATTCTAATTTTGGATTTTTTATTCTATTTTAAATATTTTATTTCCATTTATTCAAATATAATAAGTCTTAAAACCGGTAAAGAAAAACCCTACAGCCCGCTCCCAGCACACTCACCTAGAGGTAACAGTGCTCTATATAGATGACTCTTTATTGGACGATGACTGAGAAATGCTGTGTATGCAGTGTATTTATCGAAGGGTTTCCAATACAAATTCTGGAAAAATTGTGGCAGAAGAAAAATGGTGGAAAATGGGAAATGCAAATGGGACAAGCAATTCTGGGATTAGCGTTCACCAGAAGATCCCAGTCCAGTTAGCTGAGATGTAATGCTGCGAGACTCAGCATTCAAAGATAAAATCCCTTATCTCACCCCTGGGGGTGTGTGAAATATATTTTTTGAGAAGAGTGAGCTGAGAAGAATTGATTGGTAATGTAGAGTAGAAATGTCTACATTTACCTACGTACTAAAGCCCCCATGCACATTAAATGAACGCTGTCTGTACCCACTGATGTTGGCAGGACCGTATGACCATCTGATGCCAGAGGAGACAATGATCAGACATTTGGAATTTCAACACCAATCTTTTTGATTTCCTTCTCTTAAACCATGAAAGCATAAGTATATGGGGAGGTCAGGAGTTATGGGCGTCTTCTGAATGAACGTGTGGTCTACAGCTTTAGGGTACGTTCACACAGGACTTTTTTGCTGCGTATTTTTGCTGCGTTTTTTTTATGCTAATTTTCAGCTGCTTTTTACAGTACCAGCAAAGCCTATGAGATTTCAGAAATCTCATGCACACACATTGGGTTTTTGTGTGATCAGTATTTTCTGCTTTGCTGCGTTTTTTGGACATAGGGCATGTCACTTCTTTCAGCGTTTTTGCAGCGTTTTTGCAGGGTTTTTTCACCCATTGACTTGAATGGGTGATGGAAAAAATGCTGCAAAAACGCATGTAGCATTATTTGCTGCGTTTTTTGTGCAGAAAAATCATGGCCAGCAGGAAGTGATCTCACAGCCAAGAGCTTAGGGGTGTGGTAGTGAGGTGTGAAGAGCCATTGTGAGCCATTGTGAGGTGTCCTGATTGTGATCTATTGTGAGGGAGTTCCTGGTAGTGAGGTGTTAGCCATGTCTTGGTATAGGAGGATGAGCATTAACCCTCCGTCAGGGGCAACTGATCTGACAGGCGCAGCTCACTTAGTTTCATTTCTCTATTTTCAGTGGTTTGTCTGGGAAACACCCTCCTCCCAGTACCTTCCTAACTTTAAGGCCATGTGCACACGTTCAGGATTTTTAGCGTTTTTTTCGCTATAAAAACGTGATAAAAACGCGAAAAAAAACGCTAACATATGCCTCCTATTATTTACAGTGTATTCCGCATTTTTTGTGCAAATGTTGCGATTTTTTCCGCGAAAAAATCGCATCGCGGAAAAAAAAGCAACATGTTCATTAAAAATGCGGAATTGCGGGGATTCCGCACACCTAGGAGTCCATTGATCTGCTTACTTCCCGCACGGGGCTGTGCACACCATGCGGGAAGTAAGCAGATTATGTGCGGTTGGTACCCAGGGTGGAGGAGAGGAGACTCTCCTCCACGGACTGGGCACCATATAATTGGTAAAAAAAAAGAATTAAAATAAAAAATAGTCCTATACTCACCTTCGATGTCTTCCCGCCTCACCGCTGCATGCTGCCGCTTCGGTTCCTATAGCTGCTGTGCGGTGAAGGACCTGCCGATGACGTCACTGTCTTGTGATTGGTCGTGAGCGGTCATGTGACCGCTCACGTGACCGCTCACATGACCGCGACGTCATGGAAGGTCCTGCGCGCACACACCAGCTATAGGAAGAGGAACGGACGCCGCTGAGGAGATCGTCTGGGTGAGTATAAGCAATTTTTTTTAATTATTTTTAAACATTCTATCTTTTACTATAGATGCTGCATAAGCAGCATCTATAGTAAAAAGTTGGTCACACTTGTCAAACAGTATGTTTGACAAGTGTGACCAACCTGTCAGTCAGTTTTCCAAGCGATGCTACAGATCGCTTGGAAAACTTTAGCATTCTGCAAGCTAATTACGCTTGCAGAAAGCTAAAAAAAACAGAAAAAAAACGCAAAAAAAAAAAATGCGGATTTCTTGCAGAAAATTTCCGGTTTTCTTCAGGAAATTTCTGCAAGAAATCCGGACGTGTGCACATACCCTCAAGGCTGTGTGAAACCTGAGAAGCCTCTTGTGCTGCAGAGCTGCAGGAGATCAGATATCAGTGTTTTGGCTTCTCAGGCTCATTGCCCCTGAACGCGTCACACATTTGACGATTAGAATTTGCTGTTTTTATTCATCCCAATTGTTTTTTTTAGCTTGTTTTATGAATAGCTAGTGCTAAATTTGTGGATTTGTCATAGAAGGTTTTGTTAGAAATAAGATTGTGCTTCTCAGGCACATTGCGCCCTAAGGGCTCATTTCCACATGCGAGAGACAAATCGGTCCGTAATCTGGACCGAAAAAACATATGTAACGTATGCGATTGTCATGCGAGTGCAATGCGATTTTTAATCGCATCATCCGTATGACATCCGTATTACTGTCCGATTTGTACGCACCGGTGTCCTTTGAAAAGCCGGCAAATCAGTGCTGTGTACAGTAAAATCACACTGACAGGTTAGAATAGAGTAGATACAGTGGGGCAAAAAAGTATTTAGTCATTCAGCAATAGTGCAAGTTCCACCACTTAAAAAGATGAGAGGCGTCTGTAATTTACATCATAGGTAGACCTCAACTATGAGAGACAAACTGAGAAAAAAAAAACCAGAAAATCACATTGTCTGTTTTTTTATCATTTTATTTGCATATTATGGTGATTATGGTGGAAAATAAGTATTTGGTCAGAAACAAACAATCAAGATTTCTGGCTCTCACAGACCTGTAACTTCTTCTTTAAGAGTCTCCTCTTTCCTCCACTCATTACCTGTAGTAATGGCACCTGTTTAAACTTGTTATCAGTATAAAAAGACACCTGTGCACACCCTCAAACAGTCTGACTCCAAACTCCACTATGGTGAAGACCAAAGAGCTGTCAAAGGACACCAGAAACAAAATTGTAGCCCTGCACCAAGCTGGGAAGACTGAATCTGCAATAGCCAACCAGCTTGGAGTGAAGAAATCAACAGTGGGAGCAATAATTAGAAAATGGAAGACATTCAAGACCACTGATAATCTCCCTCGATCTGGGGCTCCACGCAAAATCCCACCCCGTGGGGTCAGAATGATCACAAGAACGGTGAGCAAAAATCCCAGAACCACGCGGGGGGACCTAGTGAATGAACTGCAGAGAGCTGGGACCAATGTAACAAGGCCTACCATAAGTAACACACTATGTCACCATGGACTCAGATCCTGCAGTGCCAGACGTGTCCCACTGCTTAAGCCAGTACATGTCCGGGCCCGTCTGAAGTTTGCTAGAGAGCATTTGGATGATCCAGAGGAGTTTTGGAAGAATGTCCTATGGTCTGATGAAACCAAACTGGAACTGTTTGGTAGAAACACAACTTGTCGTGTTTGGAGGAAAAAGAATACTGAGTTGCATCCATCAAACACCATACCTACTGTAAAGCATGGTGGTGGAAACATCATGCTTTGGGGCTGTTTCTCTGCAAAGGGGCCAGGACGACTGATCCGGGTACATGAAAGAATGAATGGGGCCATGTATCGTGAGATTTTGAGTGCAAACCTCCTTCCATCAGCAAGGGCATTGAAGATGAAACGTGGCTGGGTCTTTCAACATGACAATGATCCAAAGCACACCGCCAGGGCAACAAAGGAGTGGCTTCGTAAGAAGCATTTCAAGGTCCTGGAGTGGCCTAGCCAGTCTCCAGATCTCAACCCTATAGAAAACCTTTGGAGGGAGTTGAAAGTCCGTGTTGCCAAGCGAAAAGCCAAAAACATCACTGCTCTAGAGGAGATCTGCATGGAGGAATGGGCCAACATACCAACAACAGTGTGTGGCAACCTTGTGAAGACTTACAGAAAACGTTTGACCTCTGTCATTGCCAACAAAGGATATATTACAAAGTATTGAGATGAAATTTTGTTTCTGACCAAATACTTATTTTCCACCATAATATGCAAATAAAATGATAAAAAAACAGACAATGTGATTTTCTGTTTTTTTTTTTCTCAGTTTGTCTCCCATAGTTGAGGTCTACCTATGATGTAAATTACAGACGCCTCTCATCTTTTTAAGTGGTGGAACTTGCACTATTGCTGACTGACTAAATACTTTTTTGCCCCACTGTATATACACATAGAATAGGTATATATACATATATATATGTCAGTGAGACACCTATATATGTATATTTATATTTAATGCAGCGCAAGATAGCTTTAAAGCCGCTAATTCAATTACCGGCTTTTCATTTCTCCTTCCCAAACCCGACAGGATATGAGACATGATTACATACAGTAAACCATCTCATATCCCCCTTTTTTTTTGCATATTCCACACTACAAATGTTAGTAGTGTGTATGTGCAAAATTTCGGCGCTGTAGCTATTAAATTTAAGGGTTAAATCGCGGAAAAAATTGGCGTGGGCTCCCGCACAATTTTCTCCGCCAGAGTAGTAAAGCCAGTGACTGAGGGCAGATATTAATAGCCAGGAGAGGGTCCATGGTTATTGGCCCCCCCGTGGCTAAAAACATCTGCCCCCAGCCACCCCAGAAAAGGCACATCTGGAAGATGCGCCTATTTTGGCACTTGGCCACTCTCTTCCCACTCCCATGTAGCGGTGGGATATGGGGTAATGAAGGGTTAATGCCACCTTGCTATTGTAAGGTGACATTAAGCCGGATTAATAATGGACAGGTGTCAATTATGACAGCTATCCATTATTAATCCAATTGTATGAAAGGGTTAAAAAAACACACACACATGATTAAAAAGTATTTTAATGAAATAAACACACAGGTTGTTTTAATATTTTATTGCTCTCTCAATCCATGTGATGACCCTCGCTTGGAAAAATAATAAACCAACAATATACATACCTTCAGATGACCTGTCACGTCCCACGAGGTAATCCATCTGAAGGGGTTAAAATATTTTACAAGCAGGAGCCCTGCTATAATGCAGCTGTGCTCGTGCTTGTAAGCCCCGGGGAATGAAGGAAATGTAGGTCAATGACCTATAGTTACCTTCAGTCGCGGTGATGCGCCCTCTACTGGATGTCCTCATGAACTGCAGCCTGGGAACTTTTTCCCACGCTCCAGGTAATATGAGGACATCCACAAGGGGGCGCATCACCGCGACTGAAGGTAACTATAGGTCATTGACCTACATTTCCTTAATTCCCCGGGGCTTACAAGCACGAGCACAGCTGCATTAGCAGGGCTCCTGCTTGTAAAATATTTTAACCCCTTCAGGTGGATTACCTCGTGGGACGTGACAGGTCATCAGAGAGGGTATGTATATTGTTGGTTTATTATTTTTCCAAGCGAGGGTCTTCACATGGATTGAGAGAGCAATAAAATATTAAAACAACCTGTGTGTTTATTTCATTAAAATACTTTTTAATAATGTGTGTGTGTTTTTTTAACCCTTTCATATAATTGGATTAATAATGGATAGGTGTCATCATTGACGCCTGTCCATTTTTAATCTGGCTTAATGTCACCTTACAATAGCAAGGTGACATTAACCCTTCATTACCCCATATCCCACAGCTACACGGGAGTGGGAAGAGAGTGGCCAAGTGCCAGAATAGGCGCATCTTCCAGATGTGCCTTTTCTGGGGTGGCTGGGGGCAGATGTTTTTAGCCACGGGGGGGCCAATAACCATGGACCCTCTCCTGGCTATTAATATCTGCCCTCAGTCACTGGCTTTACTACTCTGGCGGAGAAAATTGCGCGGGAGCCCACACCAATTTTTTCCGCCATTTAACCCTTTATTTTAGCAGCTACAGCGGCCAAATTTTGCACATACACACTACTAACATTAGTAGTGTGGAATATGCAAAAAAAAAGGGATATGAGATGGTTTACTGTATGTAATCATGTCTCATATCATGTCGGGTTTGTGAAGGAGAAATGAAAAGCCGGCAATTGAATTAGCGGCTTTTATGCTATCTTGCGCTGCATTAAATATAAATATACATATATAGGTGTCTCACTGACATATATATATGTATATATACCTATTCTATGTG
The DNA here is from genome assembly GCF_051348905.1 of Ranitomeya variabilis. NCBI lineage: Eukaryota > Metazoa > Chordata > Amphibia > Anura > Dendrobatidae > Ranitomeya > Ranitomeya variabilis. The sequence goes on along the minus strand of NC_135232.1, from coordinate 996,349,541 downwards.
TATATATCTACTCTATTCTAACCTGTCAGTGTGATTTTACTGTACACCGCGCTGAATTGCCGGCTTTTCAAAGGACACCGGTGCGTAAAAATCGGACAGAACTCGCATGGTGCGAGTGCTGTGCGATTTTTTTCTCGCACCCATTGACTTGCATTGGCGAGTCTCGTCCGAGACTCGCAGCAAATCGCAGCATGCTGCGATTTTTTTCTCAGTCCGATTTCGGCTGAGAAAAAAAATCGCAAATGAAAAGACACCTATTGAATAACATTGGTCCGAGTGCAATCCGATTTTTTATCGGATTTCACTCGTCCGTTTTCCTCACCAGTGGAAATGAGCCCTAACACATATTCTCTGTCTTGCTTCAGCTTTTCTTCTGAAATGGCGAGGAGAATATTTGACTTGTCCAATGCCCTTCACGTTGAGCAAGTGCAAAATATACTGATTGATGATGAGACAGACCCCTTACAGCTAGAAGATTTAGGGGAAGAAAGTGACATTGCTTCAGAAGATGATGTGGAAGAATGTCCAGATGTGTCTGATACAGATCAATATGGAGAGAGTGAGGAGGATGCTCAAGACATAGAAACATATTACTTTTCTGGTTATTAAACATTTTTTTTTACACCTGATTATATGTATTCTCATTTATTACATTCCTATTAAGGTAACTGATCACTTTTAGAGCATTGAAATTTTTAAAAAAGGAAAATATAGCCAATTTTCTAGCCTGTGCTGGACAGGCGCAATGCCCCTAAACTCGTTATGAAACATATTGCCCCTGACGGAGGGTTAATGTTTCCCAACTAATCATGGAGGTAATATTTTTTTTAATTTGTGATATATCTATCTATCCGATTGTTTGCAATGGTACACTTTGCGATGCTCATGTGCTGTTATGTACATGTTCATGTGTTCTGCATGTGTATGTTTGTATCTTCCTTGTCATGAATGTTGGCTTCAACATTCATTCAACATTCAAAAGTAATTACTTTTTCATTTATTTTTCCAAGGTGGAAGCAATGCCTGTAATTTGGGATGTAGCTTGCCCAAACTACAGTGATCATCAAAAAAAGGCCGATGCATGGCATGTAATTCGCCGTAAATTGTTCCCCCGCTGGGATGAAGGCGATGCTAAGCTCCACTGGGGTCACTCAACTTTATTATCATGCACAAATAGACAAAAAAAACGCGCCAAAACCACACAAAAAACGCATCTATAAGCAGCTGAAAATTGGCATAAAAAACGCAGCAAAAATACCCAGCAAAAAAGTCCTGTGTGAACTTACCCAAAAAAAGCACCAAATACGCACCAAAAAAACGCACCTAAATTAGCATTAAAAAATGCAGCAAAAATACGCAGCAAAAAAGTCCTGTGTGAACTTACCCAAAAAACGCACCAAATACGCACCAAAAAAACGCACCTAAATTAGCATTAAAAAACGCAGCAAAAAAGTCCTGTGTGAACTTACCCTTATGCTCACCTTGTACTAAAGGAGGCCAGTAGACTTAGTGCAAATCCATTTGCAGGACCCGGTCCATAGACCATGTCGGTGATCTTAGCTGTAAGTCCTAAAAATCACCTGTTACCTGATGACCCTTCATTTGATTAACCAACCTGGCGTGATATCTGTGTCATGCAGCCCCAGGCCGGCTAATCGGTAGAATTGCCCCGGATGCCATCAGGATATCTCCCATCCAGTTGCCACTGATTACTGAGCTGCGAAATTATTCGCACCAACACTATGGGCTATGCATCTTTAAAGAACAAACATATACCGTAAATAACAAGTATTCCTCTGGACATACAAATATGCCTAAAGTCCATTTATACTTCAAGATTATTGTGAACAAGTGTTCCTAAGAATTCGTATTTCATGATAATGATGCGGCCTAAAAATATTCATTCGTCATGTGAAATAAGCAAAACCAGGAGTTGGTGAAAAATACTGAAGTGGTGAAGTGTTTCTATTAGGGCCCCTTTCCACTTGCGAGATAAACGTCTGTATCTCGCATGTGGAAACCAAGCTGTGGCGCCGGCACTCCAGAGCGAAGCGTGCGGCCGCATAGGAACACATAGAGCTGCACGCTCCGCTCCAAAGTGCCGACGCCACAGCTTGGTATCCACATGCGAGATACGGATGTGATTCTCGCAAATGGAAACAAGCCCTTATACTTTTCCTCTGACTGTTCCTCTCCTGATTTTGGCTTACAGATACTGAGGCAAAAACTGACCAAATACTGAAGGTGTGAACATCGCCTTACCATTATGCAGGACTGTATATGGATACACCATTGGGAATGGTTGATTCCATTTGTCAATTCATTGATAGGTTTTTGAGAGGAATAAGAAAAGAAAAACTCAATGCTGAGGTCTTTGAAAAGATGCTCCACAATTGCTATTTCGTGGAGAATACAAGTATTTAAGGAAAGTCCTTATGGTGGTCATACACTTTCCATAACTTTTAGGCTATGTTTCCACAATGAGTTTTTGGCAAGTATTTTAGAAAAATGCAAGTTACCTATTTTGCTTATTGGGTGCAGAAACTCACCAAAAGCTCATTGTGGGAACGTAACCTTAGGCCATGTGCACAAGTTGAGTATTTGGTCAGTTTTTTACCTCAGTATCTGTAAGCCAAAGTCAGGAGTGGAACAATCAGAGGAGGAGTATAATAGAAACACGTCAACACTGCTGTATTTATCACCCACTCCTGGTTTTCTTTTGCAAATACTGATGTGAAAAACTCACCAAATAATCAATGTGTGCACTTGCCCTTAGGCTACATACCCACCATTTCTGCACCTATTATTTAAATTAGGTTGCTTGTGTGTTTTTCCATTGCATTTTGTATGTATTTTTTTATGCATTTTTATTGCATTTTTGGTCTCATTTTGGAATGTCATGCTTTAAATAAATCTGCTTTGTTTTTGATTCTTCCTGGTATGTGGCTTTGACAAAACTTTATTGATACACTTAGGGGCTAACATGCATTTTTGATGCATTTCCGCCACAGAAATGCATTGGATTTGAAACATGCACCACAGGTCAGTTTACGCTAAGTAAAAACAATTGCACAGTGGGCATGAGATATCTGTAAATCCCATTCACTTTGCTGGAACTGTAAGGGTACGTTCCCATGTTCAGGATTTGCTGGAGTTTTGACGCTGCAGAATGTCCACAACATTTCCGCACTTATAATGCAAATTGGTGGACACACATTTACGTTTTTACACATGCGGATTTTCCTCATTAATCCAAATCTATGGGGAAAATCTGCACGCGCACCCGCAAGAGAAATTTACATGCCGCATGTCAGTTTCCGCAGGTGATCCGCAGGTGCACATAGACGCATCGTGGACATGAGATTTCTAGAAATCCCATCCTCTATGGTGTAACATCTGGCTGTTGCGATTTTGACACTTCATAAATACGCAGAGTCAAAGCCGCAGCAAATCCTGAACATGGGAACTTACCCTTAGACTAAAGTACACAGCGGCAAAAGGGCACCAAAAGCTCCTGGTGGGAACATAGCTGTAAAATATCCAGAGAACATCTATTTATACCAGTGACTCTTCTAATGTATTCATTACAGCCTTGCTGATCTCCTTACTTCAGAAGTGGCCCCTACTGACCATGCGGCACCCCATCTCACTCCGTTACTGAAGCGGCGTGTGACCAGACCTGTCCATCAGTACAGCTGCATTGTGCTGGTGCCGGTGTCACATATTGAGTGTCGCACTGTGAAGGGGCAGCGCTTTTGTAATTAAGAGATTGGCGTGACTGTAATAAATATATTATATGATCAATTGGACTAAATGTATGGACTTTTTTTGCATATTTGTAAAAATTATTAGAACGTGCTCAATCCTTTCAAATGGAGAATGCTGGCCACGCCATCGTCCCACGATTCCGAACTTCCGATAGAACCGGCACTACTGACGTAATGTTGACCAGAGTACAGTTGGCTACATGTGTGACTTGGTGGTCTGATAGTGCGCTCGCTTACGTTTTTATCTGCTCATTTTCTAATATATATAGATCCACTAACTATAAACCATATCTGTTTTCAGTTTAATTCAGCAGCTAAGCAACTCATAGAGGTAGACAAGCCCTCGGGAGTGGACTCTGGGGAAGGAACTTCTGGGACAGCACATAGCAGCTCTTCCCAAAAGCACACAGATACGAAGAAGAACACCAAAAAGCGTCACTCCTTTACCTCCCTCACCATGTCTAACAAGTCGTCGCAGTCTGTTCAGAACCGCCATTCCATGGAGATCAGTCCTCCTGTGCTCATCAGCTCCAGCAACCCCACAGCTGCTGCCAGGATAAGCGAGCTCTCCGGGCTGTCCTGCAGTGCTCCCTCTCAGGTGAGGAAAGCGCCACCTAGTAATAGACTCATCTTCCTGACGACATAATGCACTTTATACCTCTCAATAACATTTCTTCTTTGTCTCACTTATCTATGGTTGTGCAGTAGATAGTCCTTGTCCTCCATATGTGGATACTAATCAAGGGTCCAATCTTTGGGCATTATACCAGTGCCACATAGCGTTGTTTTTGCTTTGTATTCTTGAGTGTCCTATTATTGTGTATATTTTAGCTTCGTGGCCCATGAAGTTCAGTTGTTAAAAAGACAATTCCAAATGTTTTTCCTGTAATGACTTAAGAATAACAAAAAAAAATACCCTTTTGCATTTTTCTCATAGCTAGGCGAATTCTGCGGGGCTCCTGAACCTTCAGTATTCTGCTAAACCAACAGTTCGCAAAATTGAGTGCACTGATAAATTCATGTACATCTGTTATTACCGCTGCATCCTGGATGGGTGGTAATAACCGAGTACAGAGGGGACATGGCCATTCCCTGACCCCATGTATTTAGCTAGAGATGTCCTGTATATTGGGGCATTACTGAGAGCGCCTTGACCACGAGATAGGTATAAAGGATGTACACAAACATTACATTAGTGGTCGATGGCCAAGTGCCCACACCTGGAAATAAAGCCAATATTTCATATGCAACTTTATCACCTGATCGAAGCAGTGATATAGAAAAATAATACTTTGGAAATATATTTTGCCAATGTTCAGATCTTCCTGAGATCCACCACCTTCCCCATATAGTTATATTGCTCAGCTAACTTCCCGCAATGATCATACTGTAGAAATAACCTTTTCACCCTATAATTAAAATGGCTGCCCTATTCTGGAAATTAATTGGAGGCCACAACTTTACTACCTGCCTCCCCAATTGTTTCCTTTTCTACTTTATTATCTTCAGTTTTCAGATTCTTTCTTCAAGCAGGACAGCTATGGAGAAGGTATTACTAGCAGACATTGACTGATATGAAGCATATGAGCGTCCCGCACTCCGTAATTACTTTAGGCAAGGCTTTATAAGGTGTAGCATTTACAGATGGGGGTGTACTTTGTACCTTGTGATCGGCTGTGGTGTCTGCTTTAATACATTTATACTTTTTACATTTTTTTTACCTTTTTTATGCATCTGTTTTATATATTTAATTTTCTGATACTGTTATGTTGATTTGGATGATTAAAGGGTTTTCTGTATTGGAAAATCTCCTTTGCTACAAGATTTCCCTAGTAGTGATGTGGTCAGTCAGCACAGCAGTCACCTGCGATATGTGAGGGAGCTTGGTAGAAGGAACTTAGTCCTCCTGCAGCAGCACCCCCACAGGGAAAATTAAGCATTACATAGACCATAATTCATCAAAGCAAAGCAATTTAGCCAGAATTCTGTCATAAATTGCTTTGAAAAGTTGCAAAATGTTGGTCCAACTTGTAATATCGCAGAAATTGAGCAACTTTTGTTGTTTTCTTGCCAGTTTCTCCCATCTACGGGCGGATCTGGGGCTTGACGTGGATGTGACACCATGGCTCATTACCGTAATCCATGAGGATCTGTGGTGCTACTTGTGCTATACCAGTCAAGGACAGGTGTAGGACTTATTCATGAATCAGGAGTGTCTGACTGCTCCACGGCCTCTCATCAAGACTGGCAAAAAAAATCAACATTCTTGATGAAATCGGGGCTAAACTGTCCTTTGAATAAATAGGCTATCCATGTCAGGTCCTCAAAAGTAAGAGGTGCCCCATGCAGACACTTTTCCTTATGTCTTATATATTAGGATCTTGAACTCGAATGAAGATTACTTTAAAATGTGTTTTAAATCAGTCTTTGGATAAGTTTATCTTTCGTATCTAATATTTATTGTGCTCCATGGCAGAAATATATTGAGGATGTTACAGAAAAGTTTAGAATATTATTATTAATGTTTGGGAAAAAAAGTAAAACAGCTAAAAAAAAATCCCAAAAAAGATAATTGTGTTTAACGACAAAACATGCAATTCCTTTATGTGAGGGGATTACTGTATATGAATCATGTTTTTTCAATGGCTCGTCCATTAGACTAGCTTATGTCTTGGTGGGAATTTATTATCCTGTAGTGAGCCCAGCGTATGAGGACATGGGAAACAGCGGCTCACACAGTGATAAATGGCAAGCGTAAGGAATTGGTTTCGCGGTTTATACCTGAGAGCAATCTGGTGTAATTGCAATATTCGCATATTTAGCTTTGGAACAGCGTATATATATTTTTATAGAAGCAGCAGGTAGCCATAGGGGCATGGTGTGAATGCCAGGGGAGTACATTGTAAGCCATAAAGACACATTTACAGAAAATTACTGTTTACTTACATTTTTACTAAACCTTGAAAATTACTAGAATAATGTTGATACAGTTGTATAAAACTAGATATAAAGAAATAGCCGTGATTTTCATAAAAAAAACCACAGACCCGTTTACTTTTGGACGTTTTCCAATAGACAATAAATTTGATCTAGAATTAATCTTTAAATTCTTTATCCAATCCGTGCCTATAATTTCCTACATTTCAATCCATACATCAGGTATTGGGTATTTTTTTGGGCATTGTACTTAGCCTATAGTCAGCTATGTTAAAGGAAAGCTCTTTAAATAGGAATTTTACTTTTATTACACATACACATCATTATACGTATATAAATGTTGCCCTGATATTAATAATAGTAGTAATAACTAGTGATGAGCGAGTATACTCGTTGCTCGGGTGGTCTCCGAGTATTTGTTAGTGCTTGGAGATTTAGTTTTCTTCGCCGCAGCTGAATCATTTACAGCTATTAGCCAGCTTGATTACATGTGGGGATTCCCTAGCAACCAGGCAACCCCCACATGTACTCAGGCTGGCTACTAGCTGTAAATCATTCAGCTGAGGCAATGAAAACTTAATCTCTGAACACTAACAAATACTCTGAGATCACCTGAGCGTGCTCGGGAGAACCCCAGCAACGAGTACACTCGCTCATCACTAGTAATAACCAATATTTATATCTGGTTCATCTGTTTTTTTTTCATAGAGCCTTTATTTTTACTACTGGTTAAGCAATTTTTTTCCATATATTAATGAACAACCTGCTGAAACATAATCGGTTTATTCATTTGTGTCCTTGTGTTTTATTTCTGTCAGGTCCATATCAGTACTACAGGGCTTATTGTGACCCCACCCCCGAGCAGCCCTGTGGTTACTGGCCCTGCTTTTACATTTCCACCGGAAATCACCTACCAAGCTGCTCTGGGAGTAAGTAGTAGGCTTTAAGAGTTTCTGCTCTGGGTTCAAATCTGGACCTCAACTCTTCTCTGTAAACTAGTACTAAAGGAGTTGTCCAGGACTTAGATATTAGGTCCATATTAAAAAACAAACAAACAGGCAGGTAGTTGATAATGGAGGCAACTAACTGCCTGTTCTATCCGTCGCCGGCTCAGAGCACTCCCTGACCACACCTGCCAGTGATTCAGCTGCTCCACATCAGCAGAGCAGCTTTATTGTTCATGACTGTTTTGTCAATGGGGCCTGACTTCCAATGTTACGATGATTGACAGCTGGCTCCCTGCAGTTAGGCAGCGGGGAGCTTGCTGTCAATCAGTATGACATCAACAGAGACGGCCCGTCAACATAGCAGAGTGGGAGACAAGCCACTGCTCTTCTGAAGTGATGTCAGTGAACCTCCACTGAATCTCCGACAGGCGTGGTATGTGACCACTCTATACCGGCAGAGATCAGTACCTGGCAAAACAGGCAGGTAGTTAGCAACTACTTGCCTGTTAGTTCCTAGGCCGGATATAATAAATGAAATAGTCCTAGATAAGTCCTTTAAGCTTATTCTCACTGTTGGGAATCATTCCTTTGTCTTCACTATCTTCTGCCCCTAAACTGAACCTCTTTTTTTTTTTTTTTCTTAAACTTTTTCGATCTTACTTAAGCATAAGCTATTCTTGAAAATGCTTTGGGGTTTTTTTTGTGGAAATATTTTTTACATCTTTTTTTTTTTTATTGGAGACCGTCCAGTTTTAATTCTCTCCACTCTACAACTCAGAGGAAATTGAAGATTACATTTTTCTGATGGAGGAAGCAGTAGGCTTTAGAGCCTAAGAGGGTTTTCATATAGTCTTGCTTTTTTAGAAATCGGTAGGCTTAATATATATTTTTTGAAACAAGATCTAAATAAATTGGAATTCCCTGCAACTTCCCCTCTCCTTGGTGGGATCACTCTATCTAATTACAATATATGAGGGTAGTGCACATAATGGGGCTGCTCCCTAATATATGAGCTACAATACCTCCAGCTTTAATTTTAACAACCACAGTCATTTGTCTGGAAATACCAGATACATCACCCATTACCCCAAGCTGTCCAAAGCACTCAGAGCTTTCTACTTAAAGTACACTTAGATAAGTTTAATTTGTAGAATTAGAACAATCAGAGGTAATGTGATATGGCCGAGCAAATACATGTCTACATGTGGCCCCATTACAATTTTACATCATAAATTCAGCTAGACTTCAAACTAGCGATATAAAAAAAAAAACAGCACAGGTAAATTGGAGCGAGGTCAACTGGAAACCCCGTGTCTCATGAGATCCACCAAAGAACATTCTTGCCATGGTCCGTCCTGTTGTAGTTTTGTATGACACCAATCACTTTACTGAAAAATGAGAAAAAAAATCCAAATGTGTTAAATTGGTGTAGAAAAAAATTAAAATTCCACCATTGTTTTTAGGAGTTTTGCTCTTACGGCATTCATTATATAGTTATATAGTAAAAATGACCTGATAGTATGATATTATTCAGGTCAGTATGACTAACAAATGTGAAAGGTTGTTTTTTTTTTTTTTAAATGTTAATGTTAAAATTCATAACTTTGTAAAAGAAAAAGTTGGTTTGTGTCACCATTTTTTGAGACCTGTAATTTTTCCTATTTTCCCAACAATGGAGATGTGCATTGACATGAGAATTTCTATTGACACCATTTTGGCTTACATACTATGTTTTTATCTCCTATTCTTGCTTTTTTATGGGCCGTTCAGCAATTGAAAAAAAAACCTCTTTTTGTGTTTGGACACTTATTTTTCTTTTGACATTTATCTTATTGTTAAAATAATTTTATATATTGATAGATTGAACCTTCATGGATGCAATTATGTGAAGTATGTTTATTCTTTAAATGGGAAAGGCAGGGTGATTTAAACTTTTATATTTGTTTAATTTTTTTTTTTTTTAGTCTTAGGGCACTTGAACTTGCAATATCCTATACTATATGCTGCACTACTACAATTGCTGAGCTTCACAATGGCAGTTTCAGAGGCCTTCGGCAGGCCCCACCTGCCATGTCAGCCAATCAATTGCTTGCAACCCTGTCTCAGGGGAATAATGAGAGGCAGTGTCGGCACACCCGGGCAATGCTGATTTTTTAATGCCACTGTTGGTGATTGACAACGGCATATAAATGGTTAAACAGCATTTATCAGAGCTTCAGCTGTTAGAAGTAGAGGCTGGCTGTGTAACACAGTGATCATCCGTTGGTTATGGTGCAGGCTCAGTTCCTGAGCTCACTCTCTATAAACCCGTAAATTTACGTTATTTGGCCGCTGTCAGGTTAATATATTGTTTAACTTTTCCCACCTTGATCCATGAAGTATTCACTTGTGCAGAAGCCAGTGCCGAGGGACAAAGATTTTCTATTGGGCAATCAATATTTTCCCCTTCAATGCTGAGATTTACTGGCTGGGTAGAAAATAATTGCTTTTTGGCTGCAGCATTTCTTCACCAGGATTGGATTATTTTAGAAAGTTAAAAATGATGACTGGTTGGATCCATGAAAAAAGATTGCCCGGGCTGCCAAGAAGGAATTCTGACATCACAGTCTAGCTGACTCCTTCTAAGGTCTATGTAGAAACAAGAGGTCAATTTTCCCTGCGTGAGTCAAAAGTCACTGCAAAAGTCTCTGGCAGGGGGAGGAGGGAGCAGCTGGGTCAGGAGTTGAAGGGGGGAATGATTTCTGCAGGGACAAAAGACTTCCTGTTTCTACATAAGCAATTGTAAGTGCACAGTGCTACATGATATGATGATTGCGATATATTACGAGGATAAAAACTTTGATGGCAGTGCTTCTTTAATAATACGGGCCATCAATGACTCATAAGCGGATAATTTGCTAGAGGAAGTAAGTGCAGCTGAGAGACTACACTAAATTAATAAGCAGAGAGCCTGCATGCAATTATTGTATTACATGAACTCTAGCCATTAAAGCCTGCCAAAGGAGGCCATAAAAGATCACAGGGCTAAGTAGTGCTGAGCTACAAAGGAACTTGAATCTGCAAAATTAAATGTTAAGTAAATCTGTAAAATACGGTTTGTTATACAGACTGAGCTTTTTATGTTCCATTATACATATTCTTTGTGTAATGTTGTCTTTGGCTTCTGAAATCTTCCTTCCAAGTTCTGCTGTTGTACACATGACTATTAAGCAGCTATGTAAAAAAAAGCCTACTTAGCAATTCTAGGGCTATTCCAGGTGTGCTACAGATGGATAGAGCATCCAACATTAAATGGGTTGTCTGGGCCAATGGGAGAAAAATAAAAAACAATTGTATTTCAAATGTGAAAGATATTCAACCTTCTAGTATACCGTATCACATCTGCACCCCTGAGAAAGCCATTTTCTATGGCGAAACACATGGGGTTCTCATTCCTACCTGACACGTTCTGTGGGACAGTTTACCTAGGTAACTGTGCACATGCCACTTTATTGCCGTGTCACTGCTTACTTATTTTATATTCTTTAGATAGTGAATTATTTATGAATTATTGTCCGTACTTGTGTGTTGCACTTTTATTTTTTATTATTAAATACTATTTGACTTAACTGTGGGAGTACTGTCTTGATACATCCGATCCAGACATTAATGTACTTGGCCCTATTGGTTAACATGCCGGTCATGGCGTAAAAAACAAGTTCTGGTGCAATGTTTGCATTTGATTTTATTTCTTTTGAGTAGGCTTTTATGGTTGCTTTCCTATAAAGTTTCAGATTGTTAAAATGTAGGAAGTGCAACCAATCTTTAGTACAGGTATCTTTTAACTATATGTGAGCCAATTAGCCCTATTGTATTTTGAATCCCCTCTTCTGCTGCTGTGAAGAGCTTGATTTCATATCCAACTGTATTCCCATTCTTCATCAAAGATGGGAAAATCAATAGATCCTGTACCTTTCTATTGGTGTTACATTCCCTATATTTACATTAGCTATTAACAGAGCATGACATATCGTTATTGATCACTTAGTATCCCTGTCCATGTATTTGAGGTCCATCAAAAATCTATGGAAACCTGACTGAAGGAACATCAATTGTTTTATGAAGTTGAAAGCCTCCAAACTGCACCAGTTTGGGTCAGCTGCGATGGGTACTGCCATGGAAAGGATTGAATTGACAATAATTCTCTTCTCAAACTTCTGTATTAGAGAGAGATTGTTTTTAGGGGAGAAGCAACATGGAAAGTCATACAGTTGTCTTTCTTCTGGATGAATGTATAATCAGAACCGTCAGTGTGTAATCGGAGGAATACAGAGTCCCCATGGATGAATATGGGCTCCTTATTCACCTCTGTGTGAGACATTCTGCTATATTTGCTTATCCTATGCTGTTTCTGTGCATTTTACACTTGATTTGACAGTTAAGATATCACCTCTAGAATTATTTTTCGGCTGTCCTCTATATTTATTATACTTAAAAAAAGGGCCAGAGGGAGAATCCCTAACTATACAATGTGCTGGAAGATATATAATTCAGAAGTTCATTGAATAATAGACACAAGAATGTGTAATAAGCATAAAAGCACCAGAGCACAAAAACAATTTGATTACCCCAAAGCAAAAATCAAGGGATGTTTAGAGAACTACATTGGCCTTTGTGTACTATACAGTGTCACTTAAGATACACAACCTTTTCTGTTATGGTTTTTTTATTGTGCCAATTCAGGGTATGGGTGCAGGAAAGTACCCATTTTTCTAGATCACTCTATTTTTTCTTTAGGAGAGAAGTGCCACCAGCATTGTCTCACAGTACTTAAAGTGAACCTGTCACTCCCAAAATGGAAGATGAGCTAAGCCCACTGGCATCAGAGGCTTATCTACAGCATTGTGGAATGCTGTAGATAAGCCCCCGATGTATCCTGAAAGATGAGAAAAAGAGGTTATATTATACTCACCTGGGTGGGTGGTCCCGCTGTGGTCCGGTCCAATAGGCATTGTGGTCTGGTCCGGGGCCTCCCATCTTCATACGATGACGTCCTCTTCTTGTCTTCACGCTCCGGCGCAGGCGTACTTTGTCTGCCCTGTTGAGGGCAGAGCAAAGTACTGCAGTGCGCAGGCGCCGGGCCTCTCTGACCTTTCCCGGAGCCTGCGCACTGCAGTACTTTGCCCTCAACAGGGCAGACAAAATACGCCTGCCCCGGAGCTGCAGCGTGAAGACAAGAAGAGGACGTGATCGTAAGAAGATGGGAGGCCCCAGACCGGACCGCGACGCTCACCGCAGCGGGACCGCCCCTGGGTGGGTATAAACCAAACTCTTTTTCTCATCTTTCAGGTTACATCGGGGCTTATCTACAGCATTCCAGAATGCTGTAGATAAGCCCCTGATGCCGGTGGGCTTAGCTCAACTTCCATTTTGTGGTGACAGGTTCCCTTTAAATGTTTATACCCATTTTGCAATATTATGTCAAATCCTAATACATGGTGTACTGTTGTGACCTGGGAAGGTTTGGCCTCTGAGACCCCCATCAATCCTAAGGCTTATTACCTCACAAGTTTCCTGTAAATCAAGATGGATGGGAGCACTATGGCATTGTCATGGTTGCTGAGAACCTTCTTAAATTGCCATCTGTTGTGTTGCAGTTCTTCAAGCCGTGCATGATGGTAATCAGAATTAAAAATAGTAAGATAAAAAAATGTTCATTTTGACAGTTATCTGTTCTGTTGGCTGATACTGGCCAACAACCCAACGTGTAGGAGTGTGTCCCAACGCAAGGGAAAAAGATGGATGAGACAGAATATCCATATACCAGTTTAAGGCCTGCATCAGTAGAGCTGGCTATCAGATGAATACCCGTTTGGCCAACGACTATCACTCCCTACTCTTGAGTCTGATATGTTGGGGTAGAGAGTTCCACAGTAGGAAGGATGTGCGGGAGAAATCTTGTATGGAGTATGTAGTTCTGCTTTCTTGTCTTATACACATTAGATGGCTGTTAGTCAAATGACCCTTCAGCCAACAGCTAGCTCTCCCAACTCCCCCATACACCGGAACCCTCGGCTGTGTTCTCTTTGAACATGAGGAACAAAAGGATTGTCCGATTGAATACCAAACACCCTCTCCTTATGTCCTCTTGTATAATCTATTGGGGGGACAGTCGGTAGTCCTACGTACAAGATGACTTTTATCTAAAGTATATGAGGACTTTTAGTGTAATACTTGTTGACGTCACAAATAGAACATCAACATCCTAAATTCTTAGGATTCTCCATTTGTTTCCAGTGTATATGATACTGTAATGTATAACCCTGGATTAATAGGCTTATTGGAAGCATACATCAGGGGTTACTTTTATTGTATAGTTTCCTGGTGGGTAGACACTAAAAGAATGCCTGACATTTAGGCATCATAGATTAGTATTACACAGGTCACCTGAAAGGCGTTATCACATGTAAGAAAATAAGGGAGCGCAGGAATTCTTGAAACAGAGCGGCTTTGATTTGTGTGCCAGATCCATCGTCAGAGACGGAATAGAGCCAGTCACCTATTTACTAAAATGAAAGCTACATTTGTCTGCCGGTATCCAAAATACTTGAACTTTTTCCAGGATATCTTGAATGTTGGCGTATGGATCACTGTGAATGTTCCCAAACAAATCTAAACAGGAAAGATAATGACTGGGTTCGACATTAACCCCAGAAACGCGTAAACCTCCCATGAACATAAATGGCTTTAGTTACGGTAATAGACATATCAGTGCTTTGAGCCGCCTGTGTTCTCTTCTATACTGTTCATTACTTTTTTATGTTACATCCAGAACATGCAAGGAACTTCTGCTGGAAGAAAGCTGGCGATGTTATTTAGAATCACACGGCCAAATACAATTATCTTCTCAAGAAGAAGACAAATGTCGCTTATTAATAAAGCCCTGAGGTGTTGAGCTGCCACGTGGATTAGAATATTTTATCCAGATTATTATTTTACTTGATGTATAATTCCGATTTCCTTAATCAGATTTAGTCTCTTCTTTTTTATTCCAGCTCTTGTTGGTGAAGATGTAGCGTGGAATTAAGCTTTGTGTCCTTTGTTTTGACATTGCCTCTTGAGTCTTGGTACCGAGACTCTTATAAGGCTGCCTGATGCTTTATGGATTAACATCTCACAACTGTATTACCGGTTATCAAAGAGAGTCTTATGTGCCTTTTACGTTGTTTCTATCCTCTGTTCTTATACATATCAAAGAATGGAAATATGAATAAGCAATTACAAGAACACAACAGTGATTGTATGAACAATAGCCGCCTGTAGATCAAAGGGGAATGCTTGTCTGTTCCTTGATGCCATGGTTTCAGGTATGGCGCAGTTAACGTGCCATGCTTTGGAGACTAGTTTTAAAAAGATGTGACATTAATTTGTACAGCGTACGGGTATCATTAATCTCCATATTTCACATACAGTACTGTGTGAAAGTTTTAGGCAATTGTGGAAAAAAATTGCTTTTTAATAATGTTTTTAAAAAATAAGTGTTTATTTTTATCATTTAACAAAAACGCAAAGTGAATAAACAAAAGAGAAATCTAAATGAAATCAGTGATTGGTGTGACCATTCTCTGCATTTAGTACAGTATCTGTTCTTCTAGGTACACTCACACAACTGTACACAAGGTCAGGTATTTGGTAGGACTTTAGTTTGGTGTACCCGTAACCGATTCTTGAAGTGGAAATTATCATTTTCATATATAGGATGAAACATAGTCATTAAGTGAAGCAAAAGCAGCCGCATAGGAAGTTTAAAACTGGGTGAGGAACAGCCAACCTTTGCTACAAAGGTGAGGTTTTGGAAGACAGATTCATGTCACAGGTCATATACTCCATGACTGAGCACGGCAATAAGATACAAAAATGTTTCTGTATCAGTAAGTCCTTTTCCAGACAAAATGTTCTAATCAAACTGGGGTTTCCAGTTGTGTTGCTCTTTTGAAGAAGCACCAAGAAATGAGCTATGTTGAGGACTGTAGACACAATGTTGGCCGAGGACACATTGCAGCAGATGAAACGGACATCTTGCCTAGACGTTTTGCACAGTCCTGTTTTCAGCACAACTTTTTTCAGTAGCTGCTGCTAGTAATGTTGTTTAATTTGAGGGTTGCAGTTAATTGCTGATTTTAATCCAAGAGCAAGACAAGCTCGTAATCAGAGGATTAGCTGGATGGTTCTCAGGCTTTTAATTAACTGTCAAGTACACTGATCAGTCATAACATTTAAACACCATGTCTAATATTATGTAGCACACTGTACCGTTATGCACTGTGTAGTTTGACGCCTTTCTAACATAGCCAGCATTACCATTCTTAACGGTCTGTGCTAAAGTAGCTCTTCTGTAACATTGACCAAACTTCTAGCCTTCACTTCCAATGCACATCCGTGATCCCAGACCAGTCACTCATGCCTCTGACAACTGTCAATACGTTGTCCTTCTATAGACCACAGAATACCAGGAACACCCAAAAGACCTGCCACTGATGCGGTCATCCAGCCAGCAGAGAGGCTCTTGTGTCTCCTTTGGCTCCAGGGTTGGGTGCTTCCACAGATTTAGCATCTCCTTTAGTTCTATCCGTTCCTCTGAGAATGTATAGTTAGTATGTTCTGTATAATATCATCTAATCAGTCAACAGTAGGAGAACTACAATGAATGACAACTATGTTACAGGAGACAATTCAGTTTTGATTTCTTAGTTTGTTGAGTCTGCCTAAAATGAATTACCTCAGTTGACTTCTTATAAAACTTGATATGAGTCTTTCCTGTATTTCTTGTTTAATAAAAATCCAGAAATACTGAGTGGATGTTGTCTGTGTTATCCGGAAAAGCTTGTTACTTGTGAGATTTTGTGAGAGATAAAGGGTAAAATGTATACATGGATCCTTGGAATGAAATGCTACACTTCATGTCTACCATGATCTTCTCAGGATATAAGATACTAACCCTCGTAGGGTATGTGAACACAGTGTCTTTTTCAGGCAAATTCTGTCTGGAATCCACCTCAAAAAGGGCTAAGAAAAGCCAAAAAGAATGAACGTCTATTAAAATGACTTGCTGTGCACATGTTCCGTCTTTTGTAACGTAACTTTAGGCGTTGGAAGTTGTGAAACATCTAAAAGAAGTGACCTGTCCATCCTTCTGGTGGCTTCTGTCTGAATTTAAAACTAAAAAGCCAGAGACCAAGCCGACACCAAAGCAATACTCAGGACGTTAAAGAAGATGTCTAACAGAAGCCATGTGCACATACTCTTACGGTTCTTGCCTTCACATACCTTTTGTAGAACTGCCTATAGTAAATCATGATACACTCTATATTTTGAACTGCTATTCACTTTTCTATTTAGGACATGAATCCTCCTCTCCTCCCTCCTCCGCCCCTGACTGCTGCTGTTATCGTCTCCACAACTTCTGGGGTGACATCTTCTACTGCTGGACAGAGATTAACTGGTGGTCCTGCTGAACAAGTCACACACCTCAGGCCGTCCTCTCGACCAAGTGTGTAAGTATTCAAAGGCCGGGTACTAACAGAAAAGGCAAGGTATGTCTTATCGATGTGATGATTCTACAGTTGTGACAGGGCTGGCTTAAGTTTTTCGTGGGCTAAATAGTCTCAGTGGGCCCCTTTTGTATTATTGGCACCACATAGTTCTCCATACAGTATAACACTAGGACTACCGGACTGGTCACCCCCTAGAACTACTGAATGGAGTCATATTGACTCCTGGTTTGTTTTTTGTTTTTTTTAGTTTCTTGCTCCTGGTATTGTTGTAACTTTAATTTATAGAATGTATAGAATGCAAAATAGCAAGATTATCGTCAGGCTTTAGTGCACTTCTTCTAGCCATATTAGCAAAACTGCAGGCCGTATTCTACAGAAATGTTGTAGTCCACTCGAGAGTTCATTGGTTCACTGACGGATGTCCTGTATATGTCCAATGTATGTCAAGTATATTTGCAAAAATGCTAATTATTCTAAGTCTAAGCCATCATTTTTTCTAAACATACAAGAAAATGAAAACTAAAAGAAATAATAACATTTATCGACAAAGAGTAGCAAGATATAGTAGGGAGTCAAAATGCCTCCCTTTTGTAATTAAAGGTACATTTTGAAAAAAAATGTACATTTTTTTCCAAAATTATTTATTGTCACAAAATCTTTTTTCACATCCTAAATGAGTAAAAGTCACCGAGTCTCAGGCCGAAATTCAGAAAAATTTAGTCACAGAAGAGAAATAAAAATTGCGAGGAGTCAAAATGACTCCATTGGTAGTTCTAGTTATAATGGGCCCCATATATTGCTCTATTCAGTATAATGGGCACCACATAGTCCTCCATACAGTATTATAGGCACCACATAGTACTCCATACAGTATAATGGGCTCATTATATTGTTTCATACAGTATAATCGGCCCCGTATGTTGCTCCATATAGTATAATGGGCCATGTATATTGCTTCATACAGTATAATGCCCAATATAGTCCTCCATTCAGTATAATGGGCCTCATATATTGCTCCATACAGTATAATGGGTCCATATAGTCCTCCATACAGTATAATTGGCTTCATATATTTCTCCGTTCAGTATAATGGCTCCATATAGCATAGAGTGTCATGTAAAAGTTTGAGGACCCATGGTCAAAATTCCTGTTATTGTGAACTGTTAAGCAAGTTGAAGATGAAATGATCTCTAAAAGGTCTAAAGGTAAAGATGACACATTTCCTTTGTATTCTAGGCAAAAATATATATATTGTCATAGTTTACATTTTAAAAATTGCAAAAAGGAAAATAGGCTGATGCAAAAGTTTGGGTACCCTGCATGGTTAGTACCTAGTAGCACTAACTTTTGAAAATATCACAGCTTTTAAATGTTTTTTTGTAGCTAACCAAGAGTCTTTCAATTTTGTTTGAGGGGTTTTCATCCTTTTTTCCTTGGAAAATTCTTTCAGTTCTGTGAGATTCCTGGGTCGTCTTGCATACACTGCTATTTTAAGGTCTAGCCAAGGATTTCAGTGATGTTCAGATGAGGGGACTGTGATGGCCATTGTAAAACCTTCAGCTTGCGCCTTTTGAGGTAGTCTATTGTGGACTTTGACGTGTGTTGAGGATCATTATCGTTTTGTAGAAGCCGTCCTCTTTTCAATTTCAGCTTTTTCAAATTTTGCTTGGTCTTCCAGACCTTATCTTGACCTCCACTGTTCCTGTTAACTGCCATTACATTTCAAACTGAAGAAAGGGCAACTTGAAAACGCTTTGCAATCTTCTTATACCCTTCTCCTGCTTTGTGGGCCTCCACCATTTTCAGAGTGCTAAGCAACTGCTTAGAAGAAACCATGGTTGCTGTTTTTTGGCACAAGATTAGAGGAGGCTGGGTTTTTATAAAGCTGGGAAATTTGCATTACCTGGCCTTTCTTAAGGTACCGTCACACTAAACGATATCGCTAGCGATCCGTGACGTTGCTAGCGATATCGTTGTGTTTGACACGCAGCAGCGATCAGGATCCTGCTGTGATATCGCTGGTCATTGATTAAAGTTCAGAACTTTATTTGGTCGTCAGATCGCCGTGTATCGTTGTGTTTGACAGCAAAAGCAACGATACCAGCGATGTTTTACAATGGTAACCAGGGTAAATATCGGGTTACTAAGCGCAGGGCCGCGCTTAGTAACCCGATGTTTACCCTGGTTACCAGTGTAAAATGTAAAAAAACAAACACTACATACTCACTTTCGCGTCCCCCGGCGTCCGCTTCCTGCACTGACTGAGCGCTGGCCGTAAAGTGAAAGCACAGCACAGCGGTGACGTCACCGCTCTGCTGTTAGGGCCGGCACTCAGTCAGTGCAGGAAGCGGACGCCGGGGGACGCGAAGGTGAGTATGTACTGTTTGTTTTTTTACATTTTACACTGGTAACCAGGGTAAACATCGGGTTACTAAGCGCGGCCCTGCACTTAGCAACCCGATGTTTACCCTGGTTACCCAGGGACCTCGGCATCGTTGGTCGCTGGAGAGAGGTCTGTGTGACAGCTCTCCAGCGACCAAACAGCGACGCTGCAGCGATCGGCATCGTTGTCTGTATCGCTGCAGCGTCGCTTAGTGTGACGGTACCTTTAACGATGATAGTGAACAAGCCATAACCCTAACAAGCTAATTAAGGTCTGAAACCTTGGGCAAAGTTATCTGAACACATAAATCTCCCAGAGGTGCCCAAAGTTTTGCATCAACCTATTTTACTTTTTATAATTTTTTCAATATAAAAAAAGACAATATTTTCTTTTTGTCTAAAAGACAAAGGAAATGTGTAATCTTTAACTTTAGGCCTTTTAGAAATCATTCAATCAATCTTCAACTTGCTTAACAGTTCACAATGGCAGTAATTTTGACCAGGGGTGCCCAAACTTTTACATGCAACCGGTAGTGGGCCCCATATATTGCTCCATACAGTATAATGGGCCCCATATATTGCTCCATACAATACACCGTATATACTCGAGTATAAGCCGACCTGAGTATAAGCCGACCCCCCTAATTTTGCCACAAAAAACTGGGAAAACTTATTGACTCGAGTATAAGCCTATGGTGGGAAATGCAGCAGCTACCGGTAAATGTCAAAAATAAAAATAGATACCAATAAAAGTAAAATTAATTGAGACATCAGTAGGTTAAGTGTTTTTGAATATCCATATTGAATCAGGAGTCCCATATAATGCTCCATACTATTCATTATGGCCCCATAAGATGCTCCATACAAAATAGGCCCCGTATAATGCTCCATGCAGTTCATTATGGCCCCATAGATGCCCCATATAATGCTCCATGCAGTTCTTTATGGCCCCATAGATGCTCCATATAATGCTCCATGCAGTTCTTTATGGCCACATAGATGCTCCATATAATTCTCCATGCAGTTCTTTATGGCCCCATAGATGCCCCATATAATGCTCCATGCAGTTCTTTATGGCCCCATAAATGCCCCATATAATGCTGCATGCAGTTCTTTATGGCCCCATAGATGCTCCATATAATGCTCCATGCAGTTCATTATGGCCCCATAGATGCCCCATATAATGCTCCATGCAGTTCTTTATGGCCCCATAGATGCCCCATATAATGCTTCATGCAGTTCTTTATGGCCCCATAGATGCCCCATATAATTCTCCATACCGTTCATTATGGCCCCATAGATGCCCCATATAATGCTTCATGCAGTTCTTTATGGCCCCATAGATGCTCCATATAATGCTCCATGCAGTTCTTTATGGCCCCATAGATGCCCCACATAATGCTCCATGCAGTTATGTCCCCATAGACGCTCCATAGAATGCTCCATGCAGTTCTTTATGGCCCCATAGATGCCCCATATAATGCTCCATGCAGTTCTTTATGGCCCCATAGATGCCCCATATAATGCCCCATATAATGCTCCATGCAGTTCTTTATGGCCCCATAGACGCTCCATATAGCATTGTGCCACATGTAATGCTGCTGCTGCACTAAAAATAAAAATGACATACTCACCTCTCGTCGCTTCCCGCTACTCCTCAGCGTCCCGTCTCTCCGCACTGACTGTTCAGGCAGAGGGCAGCGCACACACTAGTACGTCATCGCGCCCTCTGACCTGAACAGTCACTGTAGAGGATGCGGAAGACAGGGCGGCCGTGAACGCGGAAAGGTGAATATGACATACTCACCTGCTCCCAGCGCTCCTGATGTGGTCCCTGCATGTCCCACGTCTCTGGGAGCGACAGCTTCTTCCTGTAGTGAGCGGTCACATGGTACCGCTCATTACAGTAATGAATATGTGGCTCCACCCCTATGGGAGTGGAGTCCATATTCATTACTTTAATGAGCGGTACCAGTGATAGCTGAACAGGGGAAGAAGCTGCCGCGCCCCAATGCCGTGGGACATGCAGGGACTGCGCCAGAAGCGCTGGGAGCAGGTGAGTATTTGACAGGCGTCGCTCTCCCTCACCCGCCGACCCCCCGCCTTCCATGACTCGAGTATAAGCTGAGAGGGGCACTTTCAGCCCATTTTTTGGGGCTGAAAATCTCGGCTTATACTCGAGTATATACGGTAATGCTCCATACATAAAAAATAAATAATCAAGTACTCCCCTCTCCCTGTTCCCCCTTCTGTGGTCTCCTTAGCATCTTCTGACCATCTGCACTGCTCGGCAGAGAAGGTGTGCTGCAGTGATGTCATCGCGCCTTCTCCTCTGAGACGTCACAGAGCTCAGATGAAGAGGGGGAATGATGAGAGAGGGAGCGTAGCTGACGGCTCCCTCTCCCATCATTGTTTTCGACTGGATTGGCATCCAGGATGCCGGACAGCTGAAAGTACGATGCGGGAGGGCGGTGCTGGCGCTGACGACGAGTCGGCCTCCGCCTTTGTCCACGGCCCCGACACACGCCCGGGTACGCTGGGTGTTGACGCCGGCCCTGATTAGTGATCTATTATGTGAAAAGACCACCTAAAACTACTACCCCCTGCTTGTGGTACTCCCTGAAAACACAAGTGTATTTGTGACTAGAGCTCTCCTACATACCTTTTCTTATTTAGTGGTTTGTGGTTAATTTGTTGCTGGCATTTTAAGTGCGCTTGCCTACAGTTACTTACATGGGAGATCTATATTCCCACTTCCTATTACAGTTAAATTCCTGCACATCTTTAATGACTTTATTTCAGAGCTAAAATGTATGACAGATAATGGAAGACATGTTCTTAGCAAATAAAGTGGACCCGTCAGGTCTCCAGTGCTACGCAATGTGAGGGCACCACAGGATAGTGGGAGACACAGTGATTGACAGCTTTTCATGTATGGGGCTTGTGTTTGGGGGGAGCTGTCTAAGTCAGCAGGACTCCATGGCTGTTCATGATCTGATGAAGATTTAGGCTATGTGCACACGTAGGAAATGTGGTGCAGAATTTTCTGCACTAAATCTGCATCTGCAGATTTGATGCAGTTTCTGTGCAGTTTCTGTGCAGTTTCTGTGCAGTTTCTGTGCAGTTTCTGTGCAGTACAATGTAAATCAATGTGAAAAAAAAAAAGCTGTGCACATGGTGCAGAAAAATCTGCGCAGAAACGCTGCAGAACTGCACAAAAGAAGCGACGTGCACTTCTTTGAAATCTGCAGCATTTCTGCGCAGATTTTTCTGCATAGCTTTTTTTTTTCACATTGATTTACATTGTGCTGTATATCACAGTGCAGTTCTGCAGCGTTTCTGCAGCAGAAAAATCTGCTGCAGTTCTGCGCCAATTCTGCACTAAATCTGCATCGTGTGCACATACCCAGAGCATTTCGGAGTAATGTCCATTCTGTGGATAGTAAAATGTGCTCATGCTTACTATTGGCTCCAATTGCACACGGAGTGAAAATAGGGCTATGCCTCGTACTTGTACGCTAGTATATCAATGTCAGCCTCTAATTCTGTTTCAGGTTTTTTGAGAAATACATGTTGGATCTCATATAGGTCAATCTGAGATGTACACCTATCCTAAATATTCTTTCCTGCTGTATGTGTATGGATAAAACACTAGGGTGGAACAGTATGAGGTCACCAACATCATAGTAGAACCCAAGTAGGGTATATTTAGTCCAGAAAAAATGGGACCAAAAAGAGGGACATATTGGACCACTGCATTTAAATCGACAAAAACCAGTAGAAAGAAAGCAGCATATAGTCCAGATAAATGTATATCACAAACTTTATTAGTAATAATTCCAGGCTTAAAAACGACAGAGGGAAATACCCCGTGCTGCACTCAGCACGCACCTAGATAACCAGGTGATAGGTGCCTATAGTGTAAATATATCGACATTATAACTGAAACAGGTATCACAAAAAAATCAAGGTGACTGTGCAAGTAAATAAAGTGCAAACACCTACATTAGGCACATAGGTCCATAAGATTGTATAGAGAGCACATTCACACTGCATAGAAAATAATATACATACCAGTCAGTATAAAGAAAAATCACGGCGTGGACTGGCACCTCACCCCTGTATCCCCCAGGGGGGTGAATACCTCAAGACAAAAAAAGTGACTTAAAAATGTAAATAATGAATGGGGCCCTTTGGGTATGAGTCCTGGAAGAATTTAGACTGATCATGACTTGAACATGTTGAATCAAATGCTAGAAAACTATATATCTGAGCCCAGCATTTCTGACTCTATACCATGCTGCGCTATAGCCTTATCGAATCGTTTCCACATCTGCTCCCTCCAGTTTCCAAGCTTGTTTTCTCCACCACTCCAGAATCTTGTTGTCCATTCTATCTAGGTTACCGTAGTTATTTTTTTTTATCATGAAAGGAGGGGGATTTCCTTTCAAGTACTTGACCCAGAAAGGCCCACACATGGAATAGATTGAAAGTTCTGTGCAAAGTAAATCACTGTAAACCGAATATATTACATTTTGAGTAGAAACGTACCTGTTCAAGATTGGTCTGCTTCGGAAGACTATTGTCTTTTGTGCCCTGGCTCATGGTTTCTCTTCCAAAGCTGGGCCATATGGAGGCTATCATTATTAAATAAAATGTTAAACCCTTTGAGGGGACAGTCTGGCCTCTTCTGATCCAAGGTGTATAATATGGGGCAGATTAAGCATTCACCTATCCTAAGATATCCTAGGTCATTAATTTTGTTTTTAATACTCCATTTCAAATACCATGTTAAGTAATATTTAAAACCTTCCTCTCTTAGTGGAAAATGGCTACAAAGGACGTCTGTCGCTCTGGAGCATTTGGCACATCGGTGCATTACACAAACAGCCCATTGAGTTCCATTGGCTCTGTGTAATGCTTCATTTACTCTGGAGTGGCACTGCCAGTTTCTCCCCACCACCCTGGGATAAGTCTATCTTTATTAAATCATTGTAACAAAGTAAGAATGTCCAAAGTAAATGAAAAGGGTTATCTAATTATTTAAAGAGAACCTGTCACCAGGTTTTCTCAATATTATTATTATTATTATTTTTTATTATATAAATATATAATATAAAGTACGACCACCACCTTTAAGGCCTCTTTTTATAATATTGTACTAAGCAGTATGTAAGTCCCCAAACCCTTCTACGTAGCACAAAAAATAACTTTTATTATACCCCCATACTGTGAATTCCAGCCCAGTGGGCTTTACTGGTCTTGCTTTGGCACCTCCTCGCTTGTTGCAAGCACTGTCCTACTGCCTTGCTTCTTGTGGATAACGCATCCTAAATCATCCACACAGTGTCCCCAATCGCACTCATGCACAGGTGTACTTCTCTCTGCCATGTTGAGATGAGTGCAAAATATTGTAATGCACATGCATCAGCCTTACTTCTGGGTCATCCCCGCTCTGTGGCCTCTCCTGGCGCATGCACATTACAGTACTTTGCTCTGCCCTCAGCAGGACAGAAGGAAGTACGCCTGCACAGGAGCATGATTGGGGGACACTGTGTGGATGACAAAGGACACATCATCCACATGAAGCTAGTGGGAGGACGGCAATTGGGACACCCATCGGACCACACTGAAGGTCCATTCTGCTGTGGTGCTTAGAATTACCACTTTTAAAACACAGGAATACCCCTTAATCCTGGAATATGCAGTTAGTGTTTTCATTGTTTCTACATATATCGTTCTTATTTTAACATATGGTGACATATCAATTCTTCCATCCTATCTCATGCTACACTGGTAGGTAGTACAATAAATATCATTAGCTATATATGGGTAGGTACCCAATTTTCTATTTTGTACCAAGTTTTTAATTTTTCTCTTCATATTTAAAATGATCTTTACGTTAAAGAGAGATCTCCTTTGAGCAGCTACATGAGTTTCCGGCATATCTCTGGCAGCATGTCCTCTTCTAACTTCTGGCTCAATGATTTCTTCAATCCAGATGTGGAGCAAAAATTAAAGATTTCCCAATTACATGTAGTGCTATTGATTGACTGGCCAAATAAATATCATTATGAAATGTGGTCTGATGTTGAGCCTCCATAAGATATGTTAGGAAAGTGGATTATCCTGATTGGATAAGAGTGTTCCTGTTGCATGTGGTTATCATTACGTGTGGTGGGCAGACTTCAAAGTTTGTATTTCAATGGAAAACACTTGGGCTTACAGTACAAATGACTACAAACGAAAATGTTTTCAGTTAAAAAGTGAGACTTATTGTGTCTAGAATTTTAGTGCTAGACTATATGTTTAGTGATGAAAGAGACGGTGCAGAGACTCTGCTGTATTTTTCACAGCTAAGACTTCCAGGCGTTTGGCATGGTGTCCAAATGTCCTACAGACAGGGCTGGTTTTAGACAAAATGGGGCCCTGGGCAAAAGTTTAAAGTGGGACCCCAAATGGTCACATATTGCACCATTACACAGAAACATTTCTGTTGTATTTACCTTTGCTGAGTTCAGGCCGCTAAACAAGCGCGATAGACAATATTGAAGTCCTTCAACACTTGTTTCCCGGCCTCTTTACACCGGTTGAGGAAGATTGATGGGTACAGATAGTCCTCGATACAGTATAATGCAGGTCCCATATAGTATAATGTACTCCCCTCATAGAGTATAATGCAGCACCCCTCATAGAGTATAATGCAGCCCCCACAGAGTATACTGCAGCCCCCTCACAGAGTATAATGCAGCCCCCTCAGAGCATAATTCAGCACCCCTCATAGAGTATAATGCAGCCCCCTCACAGAGTATAATGCAGTCCCCCCTCACAGAGTATAATGCAGCCCCCTCACAGTATAATGTAATCCCCTTTTAGAGTATAATGTAGTCCCCTCAGAGTATAATGCAGCCCCCACATATACAGTATAATGCAGCCCCTTCAGAGTATAATGTAGACCCCTCAGAGTATAATGCAGCCCCCTCAGAGTATAATGCAGCCCCACACACATAGTATAATGCAGCTCCCTGAGAGTATAATGCGCCCCCACACACACAGTACAATGCAGCCCCCCTACAAACACAGTATAATGCAGCCCCCTCAGAGTATACTGCAGCCCCACACACACTGTATAATGCAGCTCCCTCAGAGTATGAAGCAGCCCCCTTAGAGTTTAATATAGCCCCTCAGAGTATACTGCAGCCCCCTCAGTATAATGCAGCCACCCAGACACACACATAGTATAATGCAGCCCCTTCAGAGTGTATTGCAGCCCATTCAGAGTATAATGCAGCCCCACACACACAGTATAATGCAGCCCCCCCAGAAAGACATTATAGTGCAGCCCCCTGCACACACAGTATAATACAGCCCTCCACTCACACACAGTATAATGCAGCCCTCCACTCACACACAGTATAATGCAGCCCCTTCCACTCACAGTATAATGCAGTCCCCACACACAGTATAGTGCAGTCCCCCCAAACACAGTGTAGTGCAGCCCCCACACACAGTAAAGTGCAGCCCCCACATACACATGATAGTGCAGCCCCCCACACCAAACCTTATAATGCAGCCCCCACACACATATTATAATGCAGCCCCCCACAAACATACACAGTATAATGCAGCCCCCCACACACAGTATAATGCAGTCCTCTCCACTCACAGTATAATGCAGCCCCCACACGCACAGTATAGTTAAGTCCCCCACACACACAGTATAGTGCAGTCCCCACCCACACTATAGTGTAGCCCCCCACATACACAATATAGTGCAGTCCCCCACACAAAGTATAGTGCAGCAGGCACACACACACTACAATGCATATACACACACACAATGCTTACCTCTCCGCCTCATTCCCCCCTGCTCTGGCTTCTACAGTGAGTCTCCGCTCCCCTGCTGGCACATGCTGAGTCAGAGGCAGAGTGGGAGTGATGGGAGAGGGAGCGTCATCAGATGCTCTCTCCTCCATCACTGCTTTCAACTATATCAGCATGTGTGATACCGATAAGTTGAATGCGGGGGAGGGGGCAACACCGGACCCCATAGCGGCTGCTATAAGCGGCATGCCACTGACTGGGGGCTCCGAGGAGCGGGGCCCTAGGCAGCTGCCTGGTCTGCCTGCCCCTAACGCCGGCCCTGCCTACAGAAGGATGCAAATAATGCCGACTTGAGTCTGGAAATTAGATACATATTCATTAAATAAGTTTGCTGCTTGAAGCCAAGGTCTAACTGTTATTTAAGGGGATGTCCCATTCAAAGAATTGCTCCTGAATATACCTAAAATTGCAAGTTAGGGGGTATCTGTTCCGGCCAGAGGAAAGAAGGTTAAATCTTCCCCACAGACGCAGAGACTGTACTTTACTGTAAAGAACTCTCTGCCTCATGATGTTGTAATGGTTGATTAATTACAATAGTACAATGAGGGCCGGGACATCTTTCTTGAAAAGTAAATTACAGGTTATGGGCACCAGATTCTGTGATGGGACGTTGATCCAGGGAAATAGTCTGATTGTCGTATGTTGAGTCCAGGAGAAATTTTTCACCTAATATGGGACAATTAGTATCTGCCTCATGGAGTGATTTTTTTCCCATGGATCATCACGTTAGACTACAGTTAGTTACCTGGACATCCTGTTTTGTTTTATTTTTTTTATTGAGTGTAGAATATTTATATATTATCTATATATTTATTTTTAATTAACATTATTAAAGTAGCATTTCCATCAAAATTTGTATCCTTTAAATATATTGCAATCATCATATTATATGGCACTGCGTTCTTACAATTGCTCGTTTTGCCTTTCTACCCATCTAACTCTTCTCTTTTCCATTAGGTCTATGACATCACATGATTAAAAACTGACTAGCTGAATCCTTCTAAGCTCTATGTAGAAGCAGGAGATTAATTTTCCCTGTATGAGTCATAATCACTTTAAAAGTGTATGGCAGGGGGAGAAGGGAGCAGGTGGGACAGGAGTTGAAGATGGGGGAATGAGAAATGCTGGGACAAGAAACTTCCTGTTTCTACATACAGCAGAAAGGCAAAATGAGCAATTGTAAGTACACAGTGCTATAACATTTTGTGGGGAGGGATTTTTTAACTTCACAGTAATTAGGAAGGAAAGTGAAATACATTCATGTGCAAACTAGCAAAACACAGTAGTATAGGACAAGGATCCCCAACTGGTGGCTCGCGGTCCCATGATGTGTGGCTCACGGCTGCCTGCGAGCTTGGTGCATTTGCACCAGGTCTAGCAAACAAATATGAAGAGCAGGTCTCCAGATGGTGAATTGTGTGAGTAGCCACGCACAAAAGAGCAGATCTGAATGTGCATATTCTGTCCTAGGGGGTTTGGAGATAAATTCACAATCGTAAGCTGGAGACCGAATGATGCTACCTGTCAGAGGAGGTGCTTGAGGCTGGATGCAACAGTGTAGTGGAGTGATGTGAGAATATTGGAACCTCTGGATCTTGGTATACTGCCTTGGTGTGATTTCTGTGGAAAAACTTTGGCTTAAATAATTAATAATCTTTATTTTTATATAGCGCTAACATATTCCGCAGCGCTTTATAGTTTGCACAGATCATCATCGCTGTCCCCGATGGGGCTCACAATCTAGATTCCCTATCAGTATGTCTTTGGAATGTGGGAGGAAACCGGAGAACCCGGAGGAAACCCACGCAAACACGAAGAGAACATACAAACTCTTTGCAGATGTTGTCCTGGGTGGGATTAGAACCCAGGACCCCAGCGCTGCAAGGCTGCAGTGCTAACCACGGCTTAAAGACCCAGCTGTCTGAAAAAATGAATCCTGTAAGCGATCTCCCAACATTGACAAGTGGTCTTTGTTGGGGGGAGGTAGGATGTTCGCATAATATTTGGTAAAACTGGGAATCTGTCTGTTTGAGTGGGAACTCTTCTCAAAGGGGTGGTCTTTGGGGAGGTTTCACTGCATGTTGCTCTTTAGAACTGAAATATCACGAACTAATAAAGATCTGATTTCACAGTATACACATGGCGCATTGGCCTTTTTTAGCTTTTTTATATTTAATAGTGCTCAAGGATCTAGGTTCGGGTGACTTTGTACCATGCTGTGATAATCACGCTATAACATCCTCAGTGCCGCTCATTTTGGCATAGGATTACTCTCCTGTTAGGCTATATAAAGCAAGAGGATACATATTCAATGTCATATACATGTAATAGCGATGGAATGACTATAGTAACCCCAATAACATACTCCCCCCACGTTACACTCAGGAAAGAGAGATCTGATGGGCTCTTTGAAGAATGATCAAAATAAACCATTTATTATGTGCATGGCAGGAGCAGGGTAGCAGCCAGTTATTTTCTTTCCCTGATTAAGAAAATTGTGGCAATGGCCCAAGAAGCTTTGCTTTTGCCTTCTTAAATGTACAGTGTCATTGTTTTGTTAGCCAAGTAAAGATACTCCCGAGTGATCACCTTCTTTCCTACAAGGCTGCTGAAGCAAGACGCTCTGTGCAAGAAACCTCTCAATCAGTATAAGTTTGGAAAAAACATCTGAAGCTTGTGTAACTGAATTCAGCATGGCAGTGCTTTAGTGCTATACCATACTACAGGTGTATATATATATATATAGTAGAAATATTGTATATGCATATATGAATCCGACGTGCGTAAAAGTGGCGTGCTCCTCCACAAATCCTACTCGAGTCTTTGTAAGATTACTGATGGGAGGCACACTGCATAAAGGCATAAATTGTGTGGTCACTCCCCAGCTCTGCCCATTTTGGCTGAGCTGGGCGAAACTGGTGTAAGGACATCAAAAGTTGTCAAATTTTTGCACAACCTTGAACCTTTTGCACAAAAATTTTGCAAATTATTAAAAAAAGTGTTGTATGACAGATTTCTTAGAAAAGCACTTTAATGAATCAGGACCTGTGTTTTTTTTTACTTCATAAAGATGCCCTCCTTTGAATTTTTTTTATACTAAATCTGTGTAATTGCTTATATAATGCAATGTGCACTGCTCTGCTCCTCTTCTGAGTGATCTTGCTGCTTTTCAGACTCTCCAGGTCACATTGTGCCCATGTATGAGCCAGAAGTCTATTTTGCAATGTAAGCCTATGGAGCCTTGTTCTGATGCTCCGTAGACTTACAATGGAAAAGCCATTTCACTGCGCTCTGTGTGACCCTTAGAGTCTGCAGATCTGTGACAGCACTGAGAAGAGGAGCAGAACAGCTCTGGATCCTGGAGAAGGCTTCAGTAGGTGAGTATATTAATATACACATACTACAATAGATACAACTTGTGGAGACACGAGGGTCAGTGGGTGCTCTCATCCGCTTGCTTGGCTGTCTTAACAAAGACAGCATGGACCAGGGCTCATCCCACTGAACGCCCTCACTCCTTTCCCGCGGTGAGAACACAGGGTGAGGGTAAAACAGTGTGGCAATAATTTATTGAACCACTAACAGACAAGAACAGTCCCAGCAAATACCAAAGATGGTGCAAATTACAGAGTCCCATCCTTCCACTGGCTCGCACGGATTAGAGCATCTACAATTTCAGGGATTCCAGGGCTGAGTACCCCCAGAAGTGGCACCCACTAATAGTGGGCACCCACAAAGAAGAGGTAAGGACAAGCTTAGGAAGCTGTCCGTGTACAGTGAAGTATGTGGTCAGGTGACTTGATTGTCCCAACCTGGATTCCCCAAATGTGTTTGAGGGTTCAGTGATGGTCAGTGGAGCAAATCTGTATTCCTCCAGCTAGGTCCGTGGTCCCTTAACCCCCTTGGCCCCCTAACCCACTGAGGTATTTTCGTTTTTTGCATTTTCGTTATTTGCTCCCCTTCTTCCCAGAGCCATAATTTTTTTTATTTTTTAATCAAAATGGCCATGTGAGGGCTTGTTTTTTGCGGGACGAGTTGTACTTTTGAACGACACCATTGGTTTTCACATAATGTGTGCTGGAAAACTGGAAAAAAAATCAAATTGTGGTGAAATTGCCAAAAAAGTGCAATACTACAGTTGTTTTTTAGATCAAGCGATTCTGAAAGCGGCGATACCAAATATGTGTATGTTTGATTTTTTTTTTTATGGTTTTATTTTGAATGGGGCGAAAAGGGTGTGATTTGAACTTTTATTTTTTTATTTTTTTTAATATTTTTAAAAACATTTTTATTTTACTTTTGGCATGCTTTAATAGTCTCCATGGTAGACTAGAAGCTGCCATAATCCGATCCGATCTGCTCATAGCAATCCGGCAGTGACCACCATAGAGGTCTGCAGGAGACCGCTGGTTGTCATACCAGCCCATCGGTGACATGCTGTCACCGATGAGCAGATTTCCAGTGCGATTACCAGAAGTGCATGCTAAATATCAGAGTTTAACAGCCCCATTTAACGGGTTAATAGCCTCTGGTGGATCACGATTCCAACCGAGGCTGTTCAGGGCACATGTCAGCTGTTCAAAACAGCTGACATGTGCTGGGAAAGATGTGGGCTCACCGTCTGAGCCCACATCAAAGGGAGGGAGTCCGACATCGGCGTACTGTTACTCCCGATGTTGGAAAGGGGTTAAGCTGGTGCTGTAGATTGTCTCTTAGAACAGAGGCAGATCCCCTTTTATAGGTCACAACTGTCCTTTACGCCATCATCCACAGGTCAGGGGGAAGGTGGGATGAGATAGACTCTCATTGTTTGAGTATTTAATCAATCTGCATAGTTTGTTCTTCCCTGTTTACAGGTCAGCAAGCTGCATGGACTTATACAATGGGTAATTAGCATGCTAGCATATCTCAATTATTCAATGACCCCACATTCCTGTCCTCCAAGGATAGTAGCACAATAATCAATTAAACAGTCAACATTTAGGCTCATTTGACCAATGGCCTATGTCTCATGACACACAAAAGACACACAAAAGAAAAACACATTAATTCAAGAGCCAACGTTCAGACTCATATGAACAATAGTCTATGTCTCCTGAGTTAGTGAAAAAATATGTCACACACCTATAGACAGGTTTAGTGAAAAGAAAACTTCACTGGGGGACTTCAAGACCAGTAGGGGGATAGCAAATGTATAAAGTGTTTACTCATACTGATTCCATTCCATCACATCTTTTTTCCACTTCCACTAACTATATGCTAAAATGTCTTTTCTCAGGTATGTCGCTATCTATCCCTATCTCCCGCGCAAGGAGGATGAGCTGGAGCTGCGAAAGGGTGAAATGTTTTTAGTGTTTGAGCGCTGTCAGGACGGCTGGTTTAAGGGAACATCCATGCACACAAGTAAAATTGGAGTATTCCCTGGGAACTATGTAGCACCTGTTACACGGTAAATTATTATTATTATTTATTATAGCACCATTTATTCCATGGCGCTTTACATGTGAGGAGGGGTATACATGATAAAAACAAGTACAATAATCTTAAACAATACAAGTCATAACTGGTACAGGAGGAGAGAGGACCCTGCCCGCGAGGGCTCACAATCTATGAACAAACATTACAATTTTTATGTGTATCAAGAAAATAATTTAATGAACTAGCATGACCGCATAATAGAAAGAAAAGAAAAACGTCATGCAATATTGTAACAGATGTGAAAAATGTAGGTTGAGTACCAATTTTTCCTGTGAACAGTGGGTGAAGCATCTAATCTGCTTTCTGTAGATGTATGCAGTGTAGTGCTAATTAGCCAGGAGGATATACAGGCTTTAGCCATGTGGTTAGGATCCTGTACTGTAAGGCTCAATGATCTGTATTCTATAACCATTTGTTAGGATCCAGTACTGTAAGACTCGGTGATCTGTATTCTACAGCCATGTGGTTAGGATCCAGTACTGTAAGGCTTTGTGATCTGCTACAGCCATGTGGTTAGGATCCAGTACACTGTAAGGCTCGGTGATCTGTATTCTACAGTCATATGGTTAGGATCTAGTATTGTAAGGCTCGGTGATCTGTATTCTACAGCAATGTGGTTAGGATCCAGTACTGTAAGGCTCTGTAATCTGTATTCTACAGCCATGTGGTTAGGATCCAGTACTGTAAGGCTAGGTAATCTGTATTCTACAGTCATGTGGTTAGGATCCAGTACTGTAAGGCTTGGTGATCTGCTACAGCCATGTGGTTAGGATCCAGTACTGTAAGGCTTGGGTATCTGTATTCTACAGCCATATGGTTAGGATCCAGTATTGTAAGGCTCGGTGATCTGTATTCTACAGCCATGTGGTTAGGATCCAGTACTGTAAGGCTCGGTAATCTGTATTCTACAGCCATGTGGTTAGGATCCAGTACCGTAAGGCTTGGTGATCTGCTACAGCCATGTGGTTAGGATCCAGTACTGTAAGGCTTGGTGATCTGTATTCTACAGCCATGTGGTTAGGATCAAGTACTGTTAGGCTTGGTGATCTGTATTCTACAGCCATATGGTTAGGATCCAGTATTGTAAGGCTTGGTGATCTGTATTCTACAGCCATATGGTTAGGATCCAGTATTGTAAGGCTCGGTGATCTGTATTCTACAGCCATGTGGTTACGATCCAGTATTGTAAGGCTCAATGATCTGTATTCTACAGCCATATGGTTAGGATCTAGTATTGTAAGGCTCGGTGATCTGTATTCTACAGCCATGTGGTTAGGATCCAGTACTGTAAGGCTCTGTAATCTGTATTCTACAGCCATGTGGTTAGGATCCAGTACTGTAAGGCTAGGTAATCTGTATTCTACAGCCATGTGGTTAGGATCCAGTACTGTAAGGCTTGGTGATCTGCTACAGCCATGCGGTTAGGATCCAGTACTGTAAGGCTTGGGTATCTGTATTCTACAGCCATATGGTTAGGATCCAGTATTGTAAGGCTCGGTGATCTGTATTCTACAGCCATGTGGTTAGGATCCAGTACTGTAAGGCTCGTTAATCTGTATTCTACAGCCATGTGGTTGGGATCCAGTACTGTAAAGCTTGGTGATCTGCTACAGCCATGTGGTTAGGATCCAGTACTGTAAGGCTTGGTGATCTGTATTCTACAGCCATGTGGTTAGGATCCAGTACTGTAAGGCTTGGTGATCTGTATTCTACAGCCATATGGTTAGGATCCAGTATTGTAAGGCTCGGTGATCTGTATTCTACAGCCATATGGTTAGGATCCAGTATTGTAAGGCTCGGTGATCTGTATTCTACAGCCATGTGGTTAGGATCCAGTATTGTAAGGCTCGGTGATCTGTATTCTACAGCCATATGGTTAGGATCCAGTATTGTAAGGCTCGGTGATCTGTATTCTACAGCCATATGGTTAGGATCCAGTATTGTAAGGCTCGGTGATCTGTATTCTACAGCCATATGGTTAGGATCCAGTATTGTAAGGCTCGGTGATCTGTATTCTACAGCCATGTGGTTAGGATCCAGTACTGTAAGACTCGGTGATCTGTATTCTACATCTACGTATGTGCTGTGCACATCTTGAATATCAATAGATTGATTCCCCAAATTTTACTCTTCTTTTCATTCATTTGCAATTCTATTAATGTTTTAGTGCCGTTGTGTTTCTCCGTGTAACATATTTGATTGAATTATTCATTTTGCTGTAGGAAATGCACCCAAACCATGAACTGCTAACCTAAATCATTGTGATGGAGGAAAACAATGTTTATAGCAATGACAGAATACATTTGTTATCTAACTGTATAGGTTTATTATGTTGTCAGGACACTTTATTGATTTAGATTTTTTTTTGGTTATGCTCTTTATAAACAACATTTATACAGTATATAATAATGAAAATCTTTTCTATTTTGTATGGTGACTTCAAAGTACACATATTAATATTCAGGGATTACAACACAGACCGTAGAAGATAGATTTATTAACTCCCAAATGTTACTTGTTTAGGGCATTAACCACTGGCTCACAGGCTAAAGTGGCCATGGCAACGTCAGGAGCGGGCACCCAGATGGTCAACATGGTGGCACCGTGCTCTAGCGGAGTACCCTGCCAGAAGCTACAGGGAAATGGTGTGGACTTTAGCAAAACAGTGAATGCAAATGGCGTCTCCCCAACTGTTCCAGGAGGACATATCCAAACCAGCCCACAGTCCAAGGTCCTCATTCACATGAGTGGCCAAATGACTGTGAACCAGGCCCGCAATGCTGCCCGCACAGGTAGGACCTAAAGACATAATATGAAAGTTGCATAACTTCATCATACAATGAATATGTAGAATATACCTACTTTTTCCTTATTGAAATAAATTGGAAGTGAAACTTGAATGCTTACTTACATTCACTCACTGCATTTTATGTCTGTGTTATATGTGTAATACGTGCTTGAGATTTTCTGCAGTTTGGTCGCTTTCCAGAAAGTTAACATCAGTCCCCAGCTGTCTGCTTTCCCTCAGCTGGTTAGGAAATAAAGGAGGACCCCACAATGTTTTTTTAAAATATTGATTTATTTAATACATGATATACACACACATATACACTTTATCAGCATCGCCTGGTCTCGCTGATCGCAGGCAGATCAGGCAACCCGGGGCCTGATAACAGCAATAACTGTATTGCTTTTTCCCAGGCGCAGGTACGTGTTATACTGATGGCACACGGACGTTATCTGTGTGTCATTAGTGTGCATGTGTGCTGAACCCATTTCGTGAGTGGTGAGTGAAAAACCTGACGTGTACACCACCATTGAATACAATGGGTCTGCGTATGTCCGTATTTGTGGTCTTTAAAAATGGTCCGCATACAAACACAAAAAACGGATGTGTGAAGGGGGCCTAAAATGGTAACCGAAGACAGATCTATATTTTGTCAGACCCCAAAATACAGTTAAAATACAGTCAAAACAGCTGACATGTGCCGGCAAAGATGTGGGCTCAGTGCCGGAGCTCACATCAAAGGGACACGACATGCACAGTATTGTGAAGCCTGAAGCTGTTAAAAGACGTTCAAAAGCCTGAAAATATTCACAAGTCTTTTTGACATAGAAATTCTTATGTTTATTCTTCTTAACATTTTCTGAGCACTATTTCTGGTGGGTTTTCAGGGCGGACCTGGTTGAGTACTTACCCTTAGAGCTCTTGCTCACGACCATAATAATTGGACGCTTGCTATCTGTCATTTTGATGAGTAGCACTCGTCCCCATGTTAGACTATGGAGCTGTGCACATGTCTGATATTTTCCTTTGATCGAGTTGGTCCAAGGAAAAAAAATCACAGCATGCATGAATTGCCTCCTCTAATCCGATGGCACTCGCCCATTCATGTCAATGGGTCTGTGGAGAAATCAGACTGCACCAGATGACATTTTCACTGACAGACTGGATGGAGAAGATCGAGATTTTTTTCAATTCTTCACAAAAAATGGGATCACACTCTAATCAAACTCTGAGGACACACTAATTATAGATTAGTATAATCTGACTGATGAGAGAAAACCGGACGTGTGACCTTAGCCCTAGAAAGATGGGGGGAGGACTCAGTCAAATATGGGGACAGTCACTACCCCCAAATGTATACTAGAAAAAAATAAATCTGACCATCACCTCCTAAGAAAATGAGTCAAATGGAAACAGGCGCAGGCGGAATACAGAGTGGATGTATGAATTTTACACTACATTACTGCTTGAGGATTTAGTGAACAAGTTGCCATTTTGTGTCTGCCCGTCTGCTACATTTTTATGAAGTATGCCGCCATATTTTGACATGGATATGTATGTGCATAGGAGAAACTGCAGCTGTCGCATAATGTAGTGATGGAGAGCACTAATACAGTGTGGACCTAAATACAAGTCTGGCTGCACAGAACTGTAATACCGGCTCTATTATTTCACTTGTGCGGCTGTACATTGGCTGGCTGCGCTGCCTCCTTACTGCCTGCTGTTATCCTAACTTTGAGTATGAGTAAAAGAATTAAAGTTATTTGCTTAAGAGGCAATGAGAGCCCGAAGTGCTGGATCCACATGCTTTAATATTGCCTCTAAACACTGTTATGGGGTTATTGATTGGATTTTGCTTTCCTTTTTTCTCCTCTTTAATTTTCCTCTGAAAACCGAGAAGTCTCTTTATGGTCATTGGTAGAAATGTCTGCGCCATCGAGAAAACACATTACCCAAAGTGAAATTGTCAAATCTGTTTTACAACGGGAAAGGGAGCGTTAGACGTAGGAGAATGCTGCGCTGCACATCTGTTCCTGGGCACGTCATTTACAGATCTCTTTATTAAGCTCCATAGGACAAATTGATGAAATGGGAAATATACATATTTTCGCTCTGTAAAATCTTTGTGAGTTCAGTCAAAGGGTGAATAAAGTATCAGGTTTTACTGTTCCGCTGAATATTGAGTATATGGACGGTTATTCAGCTAAGGGCGAGAATAAAGGCAGCAGCGAGGTGCAATAAAACAAAGCTAAGAAAACATTGTTATTTTCTCATATGGTCATTTAAATTTATAAGACCGACTCCTTCTGCCCAGGTTGACCTGAAGCTTAGGCTCTAATAATAAAAAAGAAAACAAGTGCTGGCATTCCTGGCGCTGCCCTGTAAAAACAAGTGTAATTAGATTAGGCGGCTGCTGATGGTGCGGTGCAGTGGAGCCGCATGGATCCCACTAACGGCGCGCATTAGGTAGTAACCAGCAGAGCAGATCACGTCACATACACAACATAATAAGCCTTCTGCAGTGTGGAACGCTGAGAGGGGGAGAGTGTAGGTGTACCTTCAGTGAGCCCTCTACAATAATACATTCCCATTGCTTGTATAGCACCAACATATTCCACAGCTCTGCACGGAGATTGTCACATTCACTTGTATTCCTGCCCCAGCTAGAGCTCAGAATCTAACTTTCTGGATTCATTCTCTAACTTTCTGGATTCATTCTCTGGACCTAAATGCCGATAAGCAGCTCTGCTAACCACATTCCCAGCTGATCTGGAGGACGCAAACCAAACTAGCATCATTGCTTCTGTCACAGCCGCAGAAAAACTCATGGATCACACATCTAAAAACCACACCTTGATCTACTGCAGCAAGGCACAAATGTACAAAACTGGACACGAGGTTCTTCGTTTAATATCCTGATCAGACTGGATGAAGCACACTACCACGTCACGGTGAACCTCTTAGTGAGTCCCTGACCTAAAAGGTGCAGCAACCACCACTAAAGGGAAAGGGCACCAGCAGGGCGAGCGACCTGGTGCCCAACAGCACCCATGATGCGAGGCTGAGCACCCATGACACCAGGCCACCCCACCACACAGGCACAGCAACAATGGCTGTCACACAGCACCAACACCAAGTCAAAGGACCTAAAAAAACTGACCTTCCACATATAAGTCTATGAGCCGAGAGCACAAATAGGAGGAACCGCTCTTGCAAGCTCCTGCTGATTATAACCGCCTGTCCAAAAAAAGAGGACAGACCATGCGATTGCTTCTGGTCTGCATGGTGTAATCTGTCTCTGCTCACTTCTCCCTCAAGAGGAGAGCAGGATCGGTGAGATCACACCTACAGATATCGGTCTCATCGTGCGAGTGGCACATATAACACACTTGTGCTATTGTAATGAGAATAGGACACATTTGTGATGCCGACCGCTCTCACACGTGAACCAGCCGATATCTGTAGATGCACCGTCCCTTGCCCCATGCATGTCTCGACGCGGAAATGAATAGAGACAGATTACCCTTTTAACAGAGCAATGGAAGCCATGCCGAAAACATTTCGACAACTTCCAGTCTGTGTCTTTTACTGTATAGATTTATGGATAATTTTCAATAATATGGGTAAAAAGGCATATAAGGAACATTTACTTACAGCCTTTATGGAAGTTCCCTGCTGTTTCCTTATTACCTTACTGAAACTTCACCTCTCCCATCCTGAACATGGCTGCTGATAGAGGGGCATGTGACTTATCCATTGGTAATCGCACGCTACCTTCATGGAAAGCAGCAATAAATGACCCCTCTAGGTGGTGGGTGATATTAATTATACCTTACTTACCAATCTTTTTCCCTTTTTACTCCACAGTAATTTATAAATAAGCCGCATACGTCTATGGAAACACTCAGGCCATGTGCCGCTTCTCTGAATGCCCAGAACCTGCGCTAGTGCAGACAATGGCTTGGTGTAAGGCGATGGCTACTTTCACCTATGGCAGCATGTTGCCTGCATGCCTGGCACTTGTCTGATGCTTATTTCTACTAGCAATCCATAAAGAGGTCAACCACTTTAAAATTCATTTCTGCCTCTTACTTAGTCCCTTCAGGCTAGCTATCTGCTCTTTCTGTAGGTGGTTGGTAGATTTCTTTCCCCTTAATTCACCTGTATTGCTTTTACAAGGAGTGACTCTTGTATAAGTAGTATACTACAGACCAAACGTTTGGACACACCTTCTCATTTAAAGATTTTTCTGTATTTTCATGACAATGAAAATTGTACATTCACACTGAAGGCATCAAAACTATGAATTAACACATGTGGAATTATATACAAAAAAGTGTGAAACAACTGAAATTATGTCTTATATTCTAGGTTCTTCAAAGTAACCACCTTTTGCTTTGATGACTGCTTTGCAAACTCTTGGAATTCTCTTGATGAGCTTCGAGAGGTAGTCACTGGGAATGGTCTTCCAACAATTTTGAAGGAGTTCCCAGAGATGCTTAGCACTTGTTGGCCCTTTTGCCTTCACTCTGCGGTCCAGCTCACCCCAAACCATCTCGATTGGGTTCATGTCTTGTGACTGTGGAGGCCAGGTCATCTGGCGTAGCACCCCATCACTCTCCTTCTTGGTCAAATAGCCCTTACACAGCCTGGAGGTGTGTTTGGGGTCATTGTCCTGTTGAAAAATAAATGATGGTCCAACTAAACTCAAACCGGATGGAATAGCATGCCGCTGCAAGATGCTGTGGTAGCCATGCTGGATCAGTATACCTTCAATTTTGAATAAATCCCCAACAGTGTCACCAGCAAAGCACCCCCACACCATCACACCTCCTCTTCCATGCTTCACGGTGGGAACCAGGCAAGTAGAGTCCATCCGTTCACCTTTTCTGCATCGCACAAAGACACGGTGGTTGGAACCAAAGATCTCAAATTTGGACTCATCAGACCAAAGCATAGATTTCAACTGGTCTAATGTCCATTCCTTGTGTTGTTTAGCCCAAACAAGTCTCTTCTGCTTGTTGCCTGTCCTTAGCAGTGGTTTCCTAGCAGCTATTTTACCATGAAGGCCTGCTGCACAAAACTCCTTAAGGGCTCCTTTCCACTTGCGAGATAAACATCCGTGTCTCGCATGTGAAAACCAAGCTCTGGCGCCAGCACTTGGGAGCGGAGGGTGCGGCTGCATAGCAACACATGTAGCCGCACGCTCCGCTCCCAAGTGCCAGCGCCAGAGCTTGGTTTTCACATGCGAGACACGGACGTTTATCTCGCAAGTGGAAAGGAGCCCTAACAGTTGTTGTAGAAATGTGTCTGCTGCTAGAACTCTGTGTGGCATTGACCTGGTCTCTAATCTGAGCTGCTGTTAACCTGTGATTTCTGAGGCTGGTGACTCGCATAAACTTATCCTCAGAAGCAGAGGTGACTCTTGGTCTTCCTTTCCTGGGGCGGTCCTCATGTGAGCCAGTTTCTTTGTAGCGCTTGATGGTTTTTGCCACTGCACTTGGGGACACTTTCAAAATTTTCTAAATTTTTCGGACTGACTGACCTTTATTTCTTAAAGTAATGATGGCCACTTGTTTTTCTTTACTTAGCTGCTTTTTTCTTGCCATAATACAAGTTCTAACAGTCTATTCAGTAGGACTATCAGCTGTGTATCCACCAGACTTCTGCTCAACACAACTGATGGTCCCAACCCCATTTATAAGGCAAGAAATCCCACTTATTAAACCTGACAGGGCACACCTGTGAAGTGAAAACCGTTCCCTAGTCCATTATCTGCCATGACACATCTTTGTGCCAAAAATGGAAGTTGGCACATTTAAATGGGCTGCGCCACGGGAATAAAAAGCCTTGGGATTCCCAACAGTTTTTATTAATACTAACACGTTTCTGCACCAGACCGGCGCCTTTCTCACATCACTTGGTTTTTTACCTTGAGAATGGCTCTGGTCCGGTGAAGAAACGCATTGGTATCCCAAGGCTTTCCATTCACACAGTGCAGCCCACTTAAACGCGCCAACTTCCATTTTTGGCATTATACATCTGGAAGAAACTTTTCCTATAGCGACGGGAAAGCAATAGCGGCTTTCCACTCTTTTATAGGTGTTGTGCCTGCACACAACACCTTTAGGTGAGTGCTACCATTGCTTATACCTATCTTTTACCAGACGGTATTGCCCTATTTTGTGTGAGCTCATGTTCCTCTCCAGAGCTTCTCGATGACACCTCTTTGTGACTTATTTCTTTCACTGGTTCCTTCCAGCCGCTGCTCATGGTCAGGAGCGTCCGACTGCTGCAGTTACCCCCATGCAAGCGCAGAACCCATCTTGCCTTATCCCAGCATCTTCTATCAATAACCACCAAGGCAGCTCTCAGCCAATGCAGCCACCGCTTTCCAGTCCAGCTGCTTACATCAATGCCGCGATGAATCTCAATAGACCAAATGTGCCAATGGCTGCTACCCCTTCCATTACCAGTGTCCCCTCCTTAGAGGTAGATAGCAACTGGAAAACGAACTCCGCGGTCACTGGATGTTCTTCATCTCCCGATAATGCACCTTCAAGTTCCGCCACCAACAAGCAGGAAAAGGACAACAAGGTGAGTGCGGCACAGTAAAATATGGTCATCGGGTATGAACAATTTTGCAGATGTGAAATGGAGATGTTACATTTAGCAACCAGTCAGAGTCTATTTTTTAGTGTAGATTAGTTCATGAGATATGATCTGCTTGGTAGTCGCTGTGGGTAAAAGCTCCATTTTTGTCTGTGCTGTTTTTTTTATACAGGAACCCACTTATTCTCTCAGTGCAGGAGGAGCGGTCATATTGTCTTTAGCATTAGATACATAGATTATTTATCTGTTCCAGGTTTAACAAAATCTCTCTATTACACAGGAGGTGAAGTGATGTCTCAGCTCTGTAAGATATAATTATGTGTGATGCTAGATGACAAGTCTTCGGCAAACAATACATTCTCAAATCAGACACCTACAACTAGTAGTAAGAAATTGGTATTGTTGTAGTATGCAAGAATCAATAGAAAATCATTGTCTTGTAAGTTCCTAATATTACAACTATATCACAAATGGTATATAATTGTAGCAAGTAAGAATTTTTAGCCATCCCTGTCATCTTATAGGGGTTGTCCAGTATGGTCATTTGCTTACAGGTCCAGTGGCAGCGGGATGTGTGGTGTTCAGAGCCCGATCACTACAGCTCAGCTTATATTAAAAGGGGTTATTCTCTACTGGACAAGCCCATATGAATGGCCTGCATAAAATAGAAAAAAATGTATTCTTATCTCCTGTACCAGCTCCTCCACTCTGAGCCCTGTGTTCCCCGCCGGTCTCGTAACAAAAACAGTCCATGTGACCAATCTAGCCAATCAGCGGCCTCTGATCAGCTGCATCCTTCACTATTCCATATGACGGATTTCCTTTCACAACAGTTATGAAGGCTGCAGCCGATCACATAACAATGTTTATGTCAGTGGGGGAAGCTGGGCTCATAAAGAAGAAATGGTGCCAGCCCGGGAGGTAACTACCGTACATATTTTTCTTACTTCATGCAGCACTCTGGGGCCGGTAGTGGACAACTCCTTGAAGTAAACAGGAGTTGATCTGCAATATGAAATTTTCCTCATCTTAGAGAAAGAACATTTCCAACCTCAAATATGGTAAAGAGGATTAATTGCTGGTTCAATCTCCAAAGTCAGTCTCATTATGCTTTTTTTCTTTTTAAACACCAATAGAAAGTAGGATTTTCTGTCTTCTTCCCCCAGATGTGACATCTGTGTTACGATCAATGTGTCTGTCTAATCCATCCATCATCCTGTCATCTTTCTGTTTTTTTGTCTTTGTTGTTAATGTATAATTTTATATATCGCTGAGTTTATTGGTTTCTCTTTTATGATACCTATAATGAGCCTTGTTTTTCTGTAGATTTAGGAAACCTATAAAATGACTTCTATAAAGTAAGTTGAGGTTAGGGAAGGAAACAGGTGAGAGAGGGGCCCAGTGGCGGTCCAGCGGTGGGCCTTGTCTTCAATGTTACTATAATGAGTGTACCATCGCCGGATGGGCTCGTATTTTACCTGT
The DNA here is from genome assembly GCF_051348905.1 of Ranitomeya variabilis. Lineage (NCBI taxonomy): Eukaryota > Metazoa > Chordata > Amphibia > Anura > Dendrobatidae > Ranitomeya > Ranitomeya variabilis. The sequence continues at coordinate 996,305,731 of NC_135232.1, read as the reverse complement.
CAGGTTACACTGGTCCTGACCCTCTTTCCTAGTGTTTAGCTACGCAGGTTGCTGATTTGTATGTTTGCCCCGTGTTAGCATGTGTAGAAACAACTTGCTGATTTGTATCTGCTGTGAAAAGCTTTTCTGACAATTTAAATGACCTTTTTCCTGTTAGCAGAAATAGATTTTTTTTTTTAACAAAAGTGGTAATTGTGCACGAACAGTCACTTCCAAAAGGGAAGTTTCGACTCATAAAGTAATTGTGTCTGGAAATTTATTGAATGTGAGCTGTGTTTTGTTGGTAACCTTGGGGGATATTTTGTTGACACTTACATTCGGGTATTAGTGGCTAAAAATAATTTTTGCAACTGGATTTCATAAAACTTTTCTGCACCGTTTGCCTTTTGCAGCCTCCTTTGTTTCCTCCACTTTCAACTTTAATGTGGTCTGTGGCCATAAATCAGCCGAGAGAAGGAAACAAGAGTGATGCCAGAGTTACACACTCCCTATCATAAAAAAAATAATCAATTTTTGATAAAAAAGATGTAAAAGCCATCACACCAACACCAAGGTGTACCCAATTGGGGTGGCCATATCTAGTATTAAAACCTTACCATGTGTCAAAGCGACATCAATGTGAATAAGGGCAGAGCAGGACCAGGTCCTGAATGGATAGCCAGTAAATGGGCATTCATTAGGGACCGTTGAGGCTATATAAACATTATGCCCTTCTCAAAGGAAGGTCGGTCACACCATTGCTTGTTTAATGGCCAGTGTGAACATGCTCCCAGTTTGCATGCATACCAACCTTTCCTACAGTTAGGGACTTAACCGAAAAAAAAAACTATCAGAAAAGGCCGACTGATGGATTATCCAAATAACCCATTCTGCAGTCACCAATGGACAGTGCAACCAGAGGCTGTAGAAAGCAAACAGTGCCTTATTTTTAATGAAACTTAATAGCAAAAATTCTTTTTTAGCCCCAATTGCATGTATTTAAGTAAAAAAAAGTCCCCAACCTTTTTAAGGCTTTGTTAGCAAAAGGGTTATCTCACAAAGACCACTCCAGTTGCTATGTCCTATAATAATCTAGAGGAGGATTGCATTACAATGTATGGCCATTTATCTGAATGGCCGCCATGTAATATCTCTACAAATCTCTGGCTAGCTTCAGCCTTGCCCAGCAAAGTCACTTGTTTGCTGGGAGTTGAACAAACAGCTACTGTTTTTTTTCGAAAGTGGCTGCAATCTAAAAGCGGTAGTTTCTAATAGGACAAACCCATTATAGAAGCAGTTCCTGTTTGCTGCCAATAGTAAAGTACCCACGATAAAAGAGCTGAATGGTCGGTAACGTGTGTGTGTTCTGATTTGTTGCAGAAGGAAAAAAAAGGGTTACTTAAGTTATTGTCTGGTGCATCCACTAAGAGAAAGACCCGGGCATCTCCACCTCATTCACCAACTCAAGAACTGGAACAAGCCGTCTCAGAAGCTGCTCTGGAAGGAGCAGTAGGTCCTGACGTCACCGGTACCAGCAGTCGAGCAGCTGCCTGCAATGTGGAGGGTGAGACTGTATCAGCCTCCACCATGACACAAGAGAACCGCAAGACAAGTATGGTGGATCCCAACATTCCCATAGCACCTCCACCAAGACAGCCTTGCTCCTCACTGGGCCCTGTACTTAACGATTCCCGACCTGTAGTCTGTGAAAGGTAATCATCTCAGCAATAAAATACAGTGAAATAAACTCAGTTAATGTGTAAGTGTAAAGAGGAACCATCGGTGTAACTTGTATTTCAGAAATGAATACTACACATGAAAATAAGCAACTTTGCATTATATCGTATCAGAAGAATCTGCTTCTTTTTCTGTCAGAATTGGTCAGTCATTATCACACTTCTCAATTCTGAGGTAAGGTCTGAAGAACGTCAGAATTGAGAGGTTCCCATTTAGTGAAGCAGAGGTTCTCATCACTGAGATAGGAGATTACAGCTGATACTGATCAGATTCCATGTAGGCGGGAGGAGGAGCTCTGTCTCTAGTCCCTCCTGTTCCCACCTACATAGAATCTTATCAGTAGCGCCTGCCATCTCCTATCTCAGTAATGGGAGAGTCCGTCTGCACTGACTACAGATTTTACCTCAGAATTGCGAATTGTGATAATGTCTCATCAATTCTGGCAGAGAAAGGAGCAAATCTCTCTTAGGGTACCGTCACACAGTACCATTTACATCGCTACGACGGCACGATTCGTGACGTCGCAGCGTCGTATGATTATCGCTCCAGCGTCGTAGACTGCGGTCACACGTTGCAATCACGGCGCTGGAGCGATGCCGAAGTCCCCGGGTAACCAGGGTAAACATCGGGTTACTAAGCGCAGGGCCGCGCTTAGTAACCCGATGTTTACCGTGGTTACCAGCGTAAAAGTAAAAAAAAAAAAACGTACATACTCACCATCTGATGTCCGTCAGGTCCCTTGCCGTCTGCTTCCTGCTCTGACTGAGATCCGGCCGTACAGTGAGAGCAGAGCGCAGCGGCGACGTCACCGCTGTGATCTGCTCTCACTTTCCGGCCGGCAGACAGTCAGAGCGGAAAGCAGATGGTGAGTATGTACGGTTTGTTTTTTTTTTTACTTTTACGCTGGTAACCACGGTAAACATCGGGTTACTAAGCGCGATGTTTACCCTGGTTACCAGCGAACGCATCGCTGGATCGCTGTCACACACAACGATCCAGCGATGACAGCGGGAGATCCAGCGACGAAATAAAGTTTCAAACGATGTGCTACGACGTACGATTCTCAGCTGGGTGCCTGATCGCAGTAGCGTGTCAGACACTGCGAGATCGTAACGATATCGCTAGAACGTCACGAATCGTGCCGTCGTAGCGATAAAAATGCCACTGTGTGACGGTACCCTTAGAAGATGTATTACAAAGTTGCTTATTTTCATGTGTCTAATTGATTTGTGAAGAAAAAATTTAACCGACGGTTACTCTTTAAATGTCTTCAAAACGCCACCTCTTTGTGAAGACCACCCTCATTTAGATCACATTTTTCTGTGCTCGGTTTTCAATTCCCTTAGCTTTTTTATATACTGGCCCTTTTTTGAGAAGTCTGTTCTCCAGAAGATAATTTTTTACTGTCATTTTGAATGATACTTAGCATTTTTTTCGTAGATCAGTTTACCTATATCACAGCACTGTCTTGCACATATCTAATGATGTTTCCCAAAACCCCCCTTAGATGGTAAAGCCATCACCATGAGCTTACCCCATCATCCATGGTGAAATCGCCTTTCCTCGAGATGTTGCACTGACCTTAGCCGCAGCTTCCATGAGTGATGCGTTTGCCCACATGTGCAGCCATAAGAGTCCTCGGAGCTCCCGCCAGATGTAATTCTTTCCGTCTACAACTTCCTGCTCATCATGTAGCTGATGGTTCTGATTTATAACTTCTGTTATGTGAGATCACAGCCTCTTTCTTTTACAGATACAGGGTGGTAGTGTCATATCCTCCGCAGAGTGAGGCTGAGCTTGAACTCAAGGAAGGGGACATTGTATTTGTGCACAAGAAACGTGAAGATGGTTGGTTTAAAGGCACACTACAGCGGAACGGCAAAACTGGTTTGTTCCCCGGCAGCTTTGTAGAGAACATTTAATTCTTCACCTGTATCCGTTAATGAGCACAAACATATCCAAGCAGCATCAGAGCAGACGATCTACTTACCTTCAACCTATCGAAGTAGAAATCGCTAATGCCGCTGGACGTGGCACTCGTGGCACCGCTGTGGAGCGCTGAAGAGCAAGTGCATTGGAAGGGCCTGGAAAGTGTCCACTGGTTTCTTACTTCCCCAGACTTTCTTTTGCCCATGTCATTTGTGCCTTGTACTGTTAAGTTTATACTTTTTTTTTGTTTTTACCTTAACAGCAAATAAACCCATGTTTACAAGGTGTTAGCTAATAATTTATTTGCTTCTTTTCAGTTTTTGTACATTTTAAATCCCTTTTTTTCTTTTTAATAGATAAAGTCTTTTGAATGATAAATATAACAATTTATTAATTTATGAAATGGCACAGAAAAGAGAAGCTGGATTCTTTTCTCTCCGACTGACCTAGGTACTGACGATAGCCTGTGTTTTAATAATGATAGTTTTGATGGTGGAGTAGGGTGTGTGTATTTTGTAGCATAGCAGTGTCACACTCGTAACGACGGACATGAGGGAAGCAGAGTAAAAGCTGTAATTGTCTGTTTACAATTTGCAGAGTGTTTGTGATCTTAAGGATTTTTTCAGTAATAAAAATTGTCTTTGTAATGCACTATTAATGGTCATGGCTCTGGTGAATTTATATCTGCACCATTCCTAAGAGTGACGCAGCAAGAGGAAGCAGCATTTTTTCATGTTTTCTATGGCTTGATTGCAAATATTGTTATAGAGATGACAATGTAGGCTGGCAGTTTTTCCGTTCTCAACACATGTGGCTATAGGTGGTCATCTTCCAACTACCGAAATAGGTTCTGTTAGAGAAGACAATGCCTGATCGGCAACACATTCCTTAATATACAGTATGTCTGTACCTATCTATAAAGTGGTAGCTGCAGGTAAGGGATGGCAAAAAAAATCTCGTAGACTTGCTGTACCAGACCATGCTTGTAGGACTGGAATCTCTAGCACTTTATTCAGTTACTGTCCACAGTCCTGACCAAATAGGAAAAACAATTATAAAACCATTTCTTATTTTTTATTCCACTAACTTACAAATTATTTGTACAAATAGTCCCGAAAACATAATTATAATCCAATTATTTTCATGCATATAGTTGCATATTAATGCTAAATTGCATTATAAGGCAAAAGGCGACTCAAACAATGAGAGGCAGAACGGAGGAAAATAGAGTCAAAGATGCCAAAATTTACAAAAAGTGATAGAAACTTTATTAAATAATCAGTGCAAATATAAAATCAATATTGTGCACACATTGTGCGCACAGCCGTGAGCAATGAAGTAGTAATATAACAGCATAGAATAGTTAATGCGATATTCCAAGATAAATGAGATACGGTACACCTTGTCAACATGTAAGGGTCAAAATACAAATGTGGTTTACATAAATAGATCCAAGTTTGGACATAAGGTATATATATAGGGTGCTGCAACAGGGTAGTAAGTTGTGTCCTATTAGGCACGCTGCAGTGAGAAAAAGTATAGCAGTCAGTTTGCAGTAAGTAATTGCCTACCACCTGCAGCTGCCGACCAGGTAATACTGGTCAAGGAACTCCAAACAACCCATATCAGCCACACCATCAGCCCTCAAATGCCAACGAGGAGATGTGATACAAAGTGTATACAGCCTAACACAAATATTTACCCATTTTGTACCATGGACCGGCGTGACCGTGCTCTCACCCCAACGCACGTTTCGGTGCGAGATCACCTTCTTCAGGGGGCGCCGGTCACGCCGGTCCATGGTACAAAATGGGTAAATATTTGTGTTAGGCTGTATACACTTTGTATCACATCTCCTCGTTGGCATTTGAGGGCTGATGGTGTGGCTGATATGGGTTGTTTGGAGTTCCTTGACCAGTATTACCTGGTCGGCAGCTGCAGGTGGTAGGCAATTACTTACTGCAAACTGACTGCTATACTTTTTCTCACTGCAGCGTGCCTAATAGGACACAACTTACTACCCTGTTGCAGCACCCTATATATATACCTTATGTCCAAACTTGGATCTATTTATGTAAACCACATTTGTATTTTGACCCTTACATGTTGACAAGGTGTACCGTATCTCATTTATCTTGGAATATCGCATTAACTATTCTATGCTGTTATATTACTACTTCATTGCTCACGGCTGTGCGCACAATGTGTGCACAATATTGATTTTATATTTGCACTGATTATTTAATAAAGTTTCTGCAACTTACAAATTATGTACACTCGGAAGTTGCACAAAAATGTTGCAAATTTTCGACGCTTTTACTCCAATTTTCTGGCATAAAAGTTTTGATGAATCTGCCCATATTTGTTTTTCTGATTCTGGATATACCCTTTAAAGAAGATATGTCAGCTCTCCTGACTTGTCTGTTCCAGTAACTAATTGTATTCCACCCCAAAGTATCAGTTTCAGAGGTTTTCCCAGTACACTATATAATACTGTTAATCATTTGACTGCAGACTCTTGAATCCTTACAGTAGCACACTGCAAGTTCTCAGGGTTCTCCGGTGACTGCGAATGGACATGTGACAGCAAGTATGTGATTTGTATACTTGTGGTCATATGCAGACTAGACGTGCTAATTCAAGTGAATTGAGAACTAGTCAGGCTGTAGTTGGAAGTTTGCACATGGCATACTTGCAATCGCATGACCACCCAGTAATGCTGGCAAAACCGAAGAATCCTGATAGCATGCGGTGAGCACACTTTAAAGATTCAGAAGTCTGCAATCACATAGCGTGACTGCAGACTTTCGTCCAAAGCCTGGACAACCCCTTTAAGACTTGGGATTAAATGGACAAGTTAGATTTAGCAGTTGGGGTTATGTCCCTAAACACAACTACACTGTCCAATCAGTGCTGACTGAGTCAGTATGTAAAAGTGAATGATAACAAGCAGTTAACAATTTATTCATACATTTTCAGGAGCAATAATAGAGGAACATAACAGTGGAAGCTTTTAGAAAAGTGGTCTAAAATTGTTATTTTATGGGAAATACAATTTTTTTCTTTACTAAATCAGTCAGGAAAGATGACAAGTTCTCTTCATGTGCTTAATGTAAAACTTCGCACAAATCAAATAAACTTGTGGAAATGTAATGTTCTCATGGGGAACTGGGTTATCAGTATAAGTTATTACACTGTATTCAACTTATGTATTAAATGTACAGCAGTCGTTCTCTCCCCCTGGGATGGACAGTTATTTATGGAAATTCTATGTACTGAAGGGCATTAGAATAAATCGTTCCATGCGACATCATCTTATATCTAATAACAGTGTTTATGGGCAGAGCACTGCAATAGAAAATGTAACTAGGGTAAAAATTAATTTCTGTAAAATTATACCCTGAAGTAGAAGGAAGCAAGCACCCCAATAAACTTTTCAAATGCATTAGTGCCCAAACAACAGTGCCAGACACAACAGTGGACCCATAACCGTGCCAGACACAACTGTGGACCCATAACCGTGCCAGACACAACTGTGGACCCATAACAGTGCCAGACACAACAGTGGACCCATAACAGTGCCAGACACAACTGTGGACCCATAACCGTGCCAGACACAACTGTGGACCCATAACAGTGCCAGACACAACAGTGGACCCATAACCGTGCCAGACACAACTGTGGACCCATAACAGTGCCAGACACAACAGTGGACCCATAACTGTGCCAGACACAACTGTGGACCCATAACAGTGCCAGACACAACAGTGGACCCATAACAGTGCCAGACACAACTGTGGACCCATAACAGTGCCAGACACAACTGTGGACGCATAACAGTGCCAGACACAACAGTGGACCCATAACCGTGCCAGACACAACTGTGGACCCATAACAGTGCCAGACACAACAGTGGACCCATAACCGTGCCAGACACAACAGTGGACCCATAACCGTGCCAGACACAACAGTGGACCCATAACCGTGCCAGACACAACAGTGGACCCATAACCGTGCCAGACACAACAGTGGACCCATAACCGACACAACAGTAGACCCATAACAGTGCCAGACACAACAGTAGACCCATAACAGTGCTAGACACAACAGTGGACCCATAACAGTGCCAGACACAACAGTGGACCCATAACCGTGCCAGACACAACTGTGGACCCATAACAGTGCCAGACACAACAGTGGACCCATAACCGTGCCAGACACAACAGTGGACCCATAACAGTGCCAGACACAACAGTGTACCCATAACAGTGCCAGACAACAGTGGACCCATAACAGTGCCAGACACAACAGTGGACCCATAACCGTGCCAGACACAACAGTGGACCCATAACAGTGCCAGACACAACAGTGGACCCATAACAGTGCCAGACACAACAGTGGACCCGTAACAGTGCCAGACACAACAGTTGACCCATAACCATGCCAGACACAACGGTGAACCCATAACAGTGACAGACACAACAGTGGACCCATAACCGTGCCAGACACAACAGTGGACCCATAACAGTGCCAGACACAACTGTGGACCCATAACAGTGCCAGACACAACAGTGAACCCATAACAGTGCTAGACACAACAGTGGACCCATAACAGTGCCAGACACAACAGTGGACCCATTATAGTGCCAGACACAACAGTGGACCCATAACCGTGCCAGACACAACAGTGGACCCATAACCGTGCCAGACACAACAGTAGACCCATAACCGTGCCAGACACAACTGTGGACCCATAACAGTGCCAGACACAACAGTGAACCCATAACAGTGCTAGACACAACAGTGGACCCATAACAGTGCCAGACACAACAGTGGACCCATTATAGTGCCAGACACAACAGTGGACCCATTATAGTGCCAGACACAACAGTGGACCCATAACCGTGCCAGACACAACAGTGGACCCATAACCGTGCCAGACACAACAGTAGACCCAAAACCGTGCCAGACACAACAGTGGACCCATAACAGTTCCAGACACAACAGTGGACCCATAACAGTGCCAGACACAACAGTTGACCCATAACCATGCCAGACACAACAGTAGACCCATAACAGTGCTAGACACAACAGTGGACCCATAACAGTGCCAGACACAACAGTTGACCCATAACCATGCCAGACACAACTGTGGACCCATAACAGTGCCAGACAACAGTGGACCCATAACAGTGCCAGACACAACAGTGGACCCATAACCGTGCCAGACAACAGTGGACCCATAACAGTGCCAGACACAACAGTGGACCCATAACAGTGCCAGACACAACAGTAGACCCATAACAGTGCCAGACACAACAGTGGACCCATAACAGTGCCAGACACAACAGTAGACCCATAATAGTGCCAGACACAACAGTAGACATGCCCTCTTCGCCAACAGTAAATTACTTGTAAGTGGCCAGTGTCTCGGTTGGGTGATCTCCTGCCAGAGTAGGATGTTTCCAGAAGAAGCACAAATTACTGGAGCATCGTAAATGACATTTGGAAAAGGAAAATTAGAAGTGTAGTAGAAAAAAAATATTCATTTAAAACTCATGACTGCCCCTTCCACAGAGTAACCTAAAAGCTAATAAGTATGGTTCATACATCAGTACACAATTACTTTGGGTGGGGATTGCTCTGCATTATATTTATTCACATCAGGCCGCTCTATGTGCCTTTTAACAACATCTCTGCCCTAAAAAAACAGTTTTAGATATCTTAAAGGGAATCTATCACCAGATTTTTGCTATCTAATCTGAGAACAGCATGATGTAGAGACAACAACCCTGATTCCAGCAATGTGTCACTTACTGGGTTGCTTGCTGTAGTTTTTATAAAATCATTGCAAGATCAGCAAGAGATTATTATTAGAACAGTAGTAAACCTGCTGCCAGGTAGTCCAACCCCGTCCCCACCACTGATTGGCCACTTTCTGTGATAACCATGCAGAGGTAAACAAGCTGCCAATCGGTGGTGTGGGAGGGGTTATACACTGAAGGAACTGCTAGATCTGCAGTAGGTGAAGCAGTTTTTAATCGAAACCGCAGTAACCAGTAGAGAGAATGACACATCGCTGGAATCAGGGTCCCTACATCGTGCTGCTCTTAGATGAGGTAGCAAATTCCCATTGACCCTTCCACAGCTCCAGATTCCCATATTGTCATGTCATCAGAGATTTCTGTGAAATGAGTGTCTGACTCGGCACTTCAGTAGTTTATCCAGCCCTTGTCTCTGCCTTGGTGAATTCATAGCCAGAGATATCAGCAGGCTTCAACAACAACTGAAATGAGTGGTCAGCCAAACTCCTACACACTGCACTGATGAAGTTCCACCACAGGCCCGAGCAGGATATGCAGAACTGGGGGCTGATAGCTGAACTCAATAAAGTACAGTATGTAAAAGTCATATTATGAGTATATTTTTGGAAATATACAGCTTGTTTAAAAAGGGTTATCGGGTCTTTGCAGTCACTATGTGCACACTTTCCGCATCCACTGCGTGCACACTTTCCACAGTCACCATGCACACTGTCACAATTCCCGATTCCTCTGTATTACCTGTGCAGTCACTCTGTGTATACTTTCTGCATTTGCTATGCACACTGTCACAATTCCCCTGTATTCCCTGCGCAGTCACTCTATGTATACTTTCCGCAGTCACTATATGTACACTTTTCACAGTCACTCTGTGCACACTGTCACGATTCCCCTGTATTCCCTGTGCAATCACTCTATGTACACTTTCCGCACTCACTCTATGTACACTTTCCGCACTCACTCTATGTACACTTTCCGCACTCACTCTATGTACACTTTCCGCAGTCATTGCACACTGTCACGATTCCCCTGTATTCCCTATGCAGTCACTCTATGCTCACTTTCGGCAGTCACTATATGTACACTTTTCTCAGTCACTCTGTGCACACTGTCATGATTCCCCTGTATTCCCTGTGCAGTCACTCTATGTACACTTTCTGCAGTCACTCTGTGCACACTTTCCGCAGTCACTATGCACACTGTCACGATTCCCCTGTTCCCTATGCAGTCACTCTATGCACACTTTCCCAGTCACTCTATGCACACTTTCGGCAGTCACTATATGTACACTTTTCGCAGTCACTCTGTGCACACTGTCACGATTCCCCTGTATTCTCTGTGCAGTCATTCTATGCACACTTTCGTCAGTCACTATATGTACACTTTCCGCTGTCACTATGAACACTGTCACGATTCCCCTGTATTCTCTGTGCAGTCATTCTATGCACACTTTCATCAGTCACTATATGTACACTTTCCGCTGTCACTATGAACACTGTCACGATTCCCCTGTATTCCTTGCACAGTCATGGGTAGACTAGATGTGTCCGGCTTGTTTCAATTTTGTTCTATGAAGAGAAGCCGAGAGTCATCATGTGACAACATGTAGCAAATCACATACATACAGCCACATGACCGCCCACCTGCACGGGGATATTGGGGAATTGTGACAGTGTGTTCTCCCAAGCTGTCACCATTAATCAGTCTGACATTGGACAGCCCCTTTAACATAGTCTCTGTTTTTCACATTATTTTATCTAGTCTTAATTTTTTTTAACTTATTCAGTGGTAGTAAACCATCTAACAAAATACTGACATGCATTTAGCCAAAATATTTGGGATGTAACATAAAAATGCTTCTATTTCCGCTATAATCTATAATGGGGTAGCAGAGTAATGTTTGCTGTATTATCCTTTCAGAATATGTGCTTTGGTAGCCAAGAAGAGAAAATATTAACTTGGGTTAGACCGTGCACTTTGCTGCTGAGAGACGCTAGAAAAGCCCCTTATTACAGCCGCGGGCACAGATGTGCTCCTGGCATAATATAATATATAAGTGCAGGATCCCTTTAAGAAAACTCACCTGATGTGAAGCCATAGAATAATAGAATAATATCCCAGAGAGTTGTGCCAAACTACAAGTTCAGCTCCACCACGTGTGCGAATTATATGTGCCTGCAATGATTTGATATAATTGCTTCCTGATCACTGTGTGTCGCTCTGCGCCATTGTAGACGGTGTAGGAGACAGCGGGAGGCGGATAGTGGACGGCTGAATGTTGGGGATTTCTGTGGGGATTTCTTTCGATGACATATTTGCTGTTCTGTACCGTTAGTAACTTTGGTTTTTGCCATCTCTACGTTTTAATTGGATACTTGAATTTCGGTGTAAATACCTATGTCTTGTGAAGATGAAGCTGGCTTCAGCTTTCCTTAGGATCCCTGTATGTAGATCTTTGTAGGACAACTAGACTTTTATTAGTGACGCCATTATTTGACAATGACTTTGGGGTCTTACTGACAGGGACACACATGGATTTCTGACTGTGTCAAGATGTGTTCCTCATTTCATGCTACAAAATGCTCCTTTTGATGATTAATGTTTTGTTACGAGGATTTGTTGCACAGCTACAATCCTAAAAGATTGAATTCAATTTTTTCATCGAGAATAAAGTTAGTTGAAAACTTTTCTGTGTTCTGCTTTTTATTGCGATAAAGCTTCTGTGAGGCGAACGTGGCGTTTGGATTGATCTCTACACATAATCATTGGTCCTGGTGAGGCCATGTATTGCTTGCCACTACTGTGCCTGTGTGTGTGTTCTGTGTGTATACAGGTTGTATAATACACTACGTACCAGATATAGAACAGGCATGGATTAGTACACCTATATTAGGTTCTGTGCACATTTGTGTTACATGAGTTGTCTCATGTTGGCATTTTAGTGGTGTACCTGCCTCATGGCTTCCAGCTTGCCGGTTGGTGGGCGTTATGATCTTAATTGACATTTTGGACTAGCAGCATTGTGTTGCTGACCTGAACTGTGCACTCTCCGATGTTGCCCCCTTTGCCCCTCTAGCATCAGAGGAGCGCAGGGGGAGATGGAAGCTGGTCGGATCTGTCCAGCTTCAGGGAAGTGCTTCCAAGCTCTATAGAAGAGTTTGTAAGCGTTACTCTGCTTGCCTAGGAGACTGGTCACCGCTGATAGACTGCAGGGGTGGCCGGTAGTTTAGACAACCATCAGTAAAAAAAATAGCACAAATTCCTCAGTTCTTGAGAATAGAGGATTTCTAATAAGAGTTAAATTGCAAAGTTGCTTGTTTTTATAAACAATTTGCAATTTTACCCAAACTGGAGAATAATAGTTTCATCTTTATCTCCGGCAGGCTTCAGTACTTCCCTGAAGGTCAGATTAGTGTAACATCCTGCAGTATTGTACCCCGCATAAAACAAGCTGATACCAGAATAATTTAATGATTCTCTCTTGCAGGAGGAACGTCTTCTATGTCCCTCTGTTCTTATGTGTGTCATGGAGTCTGTTCCTAATGGACGCCACAATGCACAGCAGGACTTCTCATACATTATAACTGCAGGTGCCGGTGTACTGGTGTCCTCAGTATTCCATCAGAAAGCCAAGGAAGGAACCTTGCGATACCCCAACACCCCAATATGGGTCAGTAGGACAGATCTGGCACAGCATTACTGCGCACTTATGTTTCTTATATATACGCACACATACAGAATATATCATCTCTTCATTACATTCTTCAAGTGGAAAGGAAGTAACTTGTCACATTTTACAAACTTCATCCCATTAAAGTAAACAGTAAAGACTGCAGACTTCTTGGGAAATCCAGATGTTTGTTTCTGGCTGTTTCTACAAGAACAGGACATAATATTCCAATACACATTCATTTAACTACTTCAGTACACATTGGAAATGTTAGAATGCATTAGCGAAGAGGGTAATATAGTGATATTGTCTAGAAATCTGTCAGATATTGGGGGAAAAGCCCAAAACAAAGTACAATACTGTTAAATGAATCCATAAAAAAAAATCCATAAATCCAGGAAACATCTCCCCAAATATCTATAAGGCCAGCCAGGGTCACCCGAGTGTATATTCTCCCCTCTGAGAAAATTGGATCAATTATGTTAATGACACTTGGATCAGAGTTTGATCGGGGTGATCAGATTCGCTTAGATGAGAGAACCTTAGCACAGGTGTGGAGAAGATGGAGGACAAGATTTCTTTATTTGGGCTAGATTCTCCCCAGTGATTTGCTACACTAATTACACTTACATACATGATACCTAGAACACAGGAGAAAAAAATCACTGGACTAGTTCTTTAAATAATTAATGGATAGCAAAGGTACAACAAAAACATTGTACCAACATAGACAAGAAAGGGACCTTAGAGTGAAAAATCTCTTGTAAGGCTGTAAATAAGCAAAAAGATAATATAAAGCACCTAAATCCGTATATATTGCTCACATTTCTCTAGACAAATTTTAGTGGAACTTTTTTTTTTTTGCATACATTGTATGAAGTTATAAGTATTCAGCTCATCTACAGTCATCTATGGGCCAAAACTGGTCTAGTTAATAATTTGAGCCCATTCCTAGTGGTGTATGATACTTACACTACTGACACTCCATTTTTCTAAGTACATAAATATATCTTTGTCATTCTGTGATCACCGATCCCAGCCTTTGTGCTCCTTTTCTAGTCTTTTCAGCTCCAGGGAGTATTCTGAGACATTATAAATAAAATCTAATAATACCGCCAAACAGCCTCGAGGTGACAAGTACTTATTACTGGGGCCCACTATATTCAACACAGAGCAGCCTCAGCGATTTGCACCTCTGACCCCTGAAGATCAGACTACTGAGCGGCAGCAAACAGCTGACATTAAGTTTTCAAGCTATAATTACGGTTACCATTCGTTTCAAGCTTGAGGATATTTCTATACAGCTGCTTCATGTCTACGTGGGTGGATAACAGCTGGAGGATGTGCTGAACCAAGGAAGATTATCCTACATAACCTGTGTTCAAAATTCACAAAAATTAAGAAATGCAATACCATAAAAGCAGTCATTCCTGGTAGATAAAAGAGTAAAAACGTATGTCTTATCTTGGAGCGCATTAAACACAGTGATCCAATGTACAATAGAACAAGTGTGCGACAATACAGCTGATGACAGCAACCCTACTGCCATGGGCGCAGCTACAATGGAAGGGTACAGGCTAAATACTGGGAATCTTGTCAGCATTTATTCCCAGAGTCACATGCTGTACGGCTTAAAGGGAATCTGTCAGTAGGATCAGCCCTACGTATCCATCTATATGGGCATGTACATCATAGGAAGCGGAATAAAATTCACAAAGTTTTTCCTCAAGGGGTGATTAGTAACACTTGGGGCATGATTCATCCAGACCGGCATTGTTCACGCCGGTATTGATAAGGGGGCATGCTGGAGTCAGACCCATGAATAGGTGCCCGACTCGTAATGAATCTGGGGTGACGTGCGAAATGCCAGAAATCTCACTTCTCTCAAGGACTGGAGTAATATTTCTCGTGTATGGAACGCTCATGAATTAGACGAGTTGTAATGTCAAGCCCCCACCATACCCTGTCCTGCCCCAGTTCCACCCATTTCGTTGGAGCTGGGAGAAAACGCCAAAATTTTAAATGTTTTTGCACAACTCTGAGTTGCGCCTAAATTTTACGTCCTTTCAAGGCTTTTACTCCAGAATTCTGACATGAAAGCTTAGATGAATTTAACCTATAGAGTAGCCACCTCCTATACGTGGCACTATATAGAAACTTATTTCATCAGGAAAAAAGACAATTTGTATACCTTTTTTCCATGGACCATCGCTTAGTGTATACATATATCTATATATATAGAGAGAGGGTTCGACCAAATAATGGAAACACCTAACGTTTTGGCATCATAATCTTCGAACATGTTATAAACATGCAAACCGTGACATATGGTAATGTTTTGTAGTTGATTATTTGTGTTATGTGATATGTGTATGTAAATTAACTGTTGTTTTGCAGAATTGTAAGAACATTGATGAGAACCTGATACCAATGGCAGACCTCTCGGATTTTCAAAGAGGCCAAATTGTTGGTGCTCGTATGGCAGGCGCTAGTGTAACAGAAAGTGCCCGAATGCTTGGCGTGTCAAGAGGTACTGTCTCCAAAGTAATGACTGCATTTGAAAGAGAAGGAAAAACGTCCGCAGCAAAGCACAGGTCCGGCTGAAAGTCAAAGTTGACTGAGAGACACCATCGGACTCTAAAGCGAATTGTGAGAGAGGATCGCAAGACCACGGCTCCGAAAATCACTGCTGAGCTCAATAAACACCCACAGAACCCAGTTTCCACGAAAACTGTTCTTAGAGAGTTGCACAAATCTGGATTCCACGGAAGAGCTGCAGTTAGAAAACCACTGCTCTCAATTACAAATGTTTCCAAGCGTTTAGAGTGGTGTAGAAACCTCCCGAATTGGTCCCTCGAACAGTGGAAACATGTGATATTCTCAGACAAATCATCATCTACTGTTGTGAACTCTGTTTTTGGGCTCCCTCTTGTGGTCACAAGTGGTACTGTGTGAGTGCTGTCTTTGGGCTCCCTCTGGTGGCTCTTTGTGTCTTTCTGCAGGTCTGAGGCGGATCAGCTGTCTCGTTATCTGTTAGCTGGTTCCCTATTTAGCTCACCTGGACTTTCAGTGTTTGCCTGCTGTCGATGTATTCAGTGCTATCTTGATCTCTCCTGAATTCCTTCGCTATCAGTCTCTTCAAGAGAAGCTAAGTTTTCTGTTTGGTTATTTTTTGCTCATCAGTGTTCAATATTTTTTTGGGTTATTTACTTGTCCTTGTCCAGCTTGCTAATATGTGATTTCCTTGCTTGCTGGTAGCTCTAGGGGGCTGAGTTTCTCCCCTCACACCGTTAGTTGGTGTGGGGGTTCTTGTATTCTCAGCGTGGATATTTTGTATAGGGTTTTTTACTGACCGCACAGTTCCCTGCCTGTCTTCTGCTATATAGTATTAGTGGGCCTCATTTGCTGAATCTGTTTTCATTTCTACGTTTTGTATTTTCCCCTTACCTCACCGTTAATATTTGTTGGGGGCTTACTATATCTTTGGGGTCATTTCTCTGAGGCAAGTGAGGTCTTACTTTCTCTATAGGGGTAGCAAGTTTCTCAGGCTGCGTCGAGACGTCCAGGAATTTAGGCACGTTCACCGGCTACCTTCAGTGTGTTTGGTTAGGATCAGGTTTTGCGGTCAGTCCAGTTACCACCTCCCTAGAGCTCGTTCTATGTTCAGTAACTTAGCTAGTTCATTCTGTGATCCTCAGCCACTAAGGATTCATAACAGTACAGCAGGCCATAAAGTGTTTAATGCATCGCAGAAGTGGGATAAGAGAAGTCCTGAGTACAATTTTTTTTTTTTTTCCTCTCCCTTTGCTGCAGTCTTTCCAGCTTCTCTCATCCCCTTAATCTCTGGGTGGCTTTGAGTTCAGCTGCAGACATGGATATTCAGAGTCTGACTTCTAGTGTGGATCATCTTGCTGCAAGGGTGCAAAGCATTCAGGATTTTGTTGTTCACAGTCCTATGTCTGAGCCAAAAGTACCTATTCCTGAGTTGTTTTCTGGAGATAGATCTAGGTTTCGGAATTTTAAGAATAATTGTAAATTATTTCTTTCTTTGAGACCTCGTTCCTCTGGTGATTCCGCTCAGCAAGTTAGAATTGTTATCTCCCTGTTACGTGGCGACCCTCAAGATTGGGCTTTGTCCCTGGCGCCGGGAGATCCTGCATTGCTGAATGTGGATGCGTTTTTTCTGGCGCTCCCCACGCCTGCAAGTCTGAACGACTCAATGGCTTTGGCCATTCAGATTGATCGGCGTTTGCGGGAGCGCAAATCTGTGCACCATCTGGCGGTGTTTTCTGAACAGAGACCTGAGTCTATGCAATGTGACCGAATTCTGACCAGAATTGAGCAGCAAAATCATAGACGTCAAAATGGGTTGTGCTTTTACTGTGGTGATTCAACTCATGTTATCTCAGCATGCTCTAAGCGCGTAAAAAAAATCGCTAAATCTGTCACCGTTGGTACTATACAGCCTAAATTCATTTTGTCTGTTACTTTAATTTGTTCTTTGTCATCCTACTCGGTTATGGCTTTTGTGGATTCAGGTGCTGCCCTGAACCTGATGGATTTGTCGTTTGCCAGGCGCTGTGGTTTTGTTCTGGAGCCTTTAGAATTCCCTATTCCACTGAGGGGAATTGATGCTACACCATTGGCTGAGAATAAGCCTCAGTATTGGACTCAAATGACCATGTGCATGACTCCTGTACATCAGGAGGTGATTCGCTTTCTTGTGCTGCATAATTTGCATGATGTTGTCGTTTTGGGTCTACCATGGCTGCAGGCCCATAATCCAGTTCTGGATTGGAAAGCTATGTCTGTTTCAAGTTGGGGTTGCCAGGGGATTCATGGCGATGCTCCTTTGGTGTCAATTGCTTCTTCCACTCCTTCTGAGGTCCCTGAGTTTTTGTCGGACTACCAGGATGTATTTGATGAGCCCAGATCCGGTGCCCTGCCTCCTCACAGGGATTGTGATTGTGCTATAAATTTGATTCCTGGTAGTAAGTTCCCTAAGGGACGACTTTTTAATTTGTCTGTACCAGAACATGCCGCGATGCGGAGTTATATAAAGGAGTCTTTAGAGAAGGGACATATTCGCCCGTCCTCCTCCCCTCTTGGTGCAGGATTCTTTTTTGTGGCCAAAAAGGATGGTTCTCTGAGACCTTGTATAGATTATCGTCTTCTAAATAAAATCACGGTCAAATTTCAGTATCCTTTGCCATTATTATCTGATCTGTTTGCTCGGATTAAGGGGTCCAGTTGGTTCACCAAGATAGATCTTCGTGGTGCGTATAACCTTGTGCGTATTAAGCAGGGGGATGAATGGAAAACAGCATTTAATACGCCCGAAGGCCATTTTGAGTACTTGGTGATGCCTTTTGGACTCTCTAATGCTCCTTCTGTGTTCCAGTCCTTCATGCATGACATCTTCCGAGAATATCTGGATAAATTTATGATTGTGTATCTGGATGACATTTTGGTCTTTTCTGAGGACTGGGAGTCCCATGTGAAGCAGGTCAGGATGGTATTTCAGGTCCTGCGTGCTAATGCCTTATTTGTGAAGGGCTCAAAATGTCTCTTCGGAGTACAGAAGGTTTCCTTTTTGGGTTTTATTTTTTCTCCTTCTACCATTGAGATGGACCCAGTCAAGGTCCAGGCTATTCATGACTGGACTCAGCCTACATCTGTTAAGAGTCTTCAGAACTAATGGGTTTTGCTAATTTTTACCGTCGCTTCATTGCTAATTTTTCTGGCGTGGTTAAACCCTTGACGGATTTGACCAAGAAGGGTTCTGATGTGACTAATTGGTCTCCTGCGGCCGTGGAAGCCTTTCGGGAGCTGAAGCGCCGGTTTTCTTCGGCTCCAGTTTTGTGTCAGCCTGATGTCTCTCTTCCTTTTCAGGTCGAGGTTGATGCTTCTGAGATTGGAGCAGGGGCTGTTTTGTCGCAGAGAAGCTCTGATTGCTCTGTGATGAAACCTTGTGCTTTCTTTTCAAGAAAGTTTTCGCCTGCCGAGCGGAATTATGATGTTGGTAATCGGGAGTTGTTGGCTATGAAGTGGGCATTTGAGGAGTGGCGACATTGGCTCGAGGGAGCTAAGCATCGTGTGGTGGTCTTGACTGATCACAAAAATCTGATTTATCTCGAGTCTGCCAAGCGGCTGAATCCTAGACAGGCTCGTTGGTCGTTGTTTTTCTCCCGTTTCGATTTCGTGGTCTCGTACCTGCCTGGTTCGAAGAACGTGAAGGCTGATGCTCTTTCTAGGAGTTTTGTGCCTGACTCTCCGGGAGTTTCAGAGCCGGCTGGTATCCTCAGAGAGGGAGTGATTTTGTCTGCCATTTCCCCAGATTTGCGACGAGTGCTGCAGAAATTTCAGGCGGATAGACCTGACCGTTGCCCACCAGAGAGACTGTTTGTCCCAGATAGATGGACCAGCAGAGTTATTTCCGAGGTTCATTCTTCGGTGTTGGCAGGCCATCCTGGGATTTTTGGTACCAGAGATTTGGTGGCTAGGTCCTTCTGGTGGCCTTCCTTGTCGCGGGATGTGCGTTCCTTTGTGCAGTCCTGTGGGATTTGTGCTCGGGCTAAGCCTTGCTGTTCTCGTGCCAGGGGTTTGCTTTTGCCTTTGCCTGTCCCGAAGAGGCCTTGGACGCACATTTCCATGGATTTTATTTCGGATCTTCCAGTCTCTCAGAGAATGTCTGTCATCTGGGTGGTGTGTGATCGTTTTTCCAAAATGGTCCATTTGGTGCCCTTGCCTAAGTTGCCTTCCTCCTCCGATTTGGTTCCTCTATTTTTTCAGAATGTGGTTCGCTTGCACGGCATCCCTGAAAATATTGTGTCTGACAGAGGATCCCAGTTTGTGTCCAGATTTTGGCGGATCTTTTGTGCTAAGATGGGCATTGATTTGTCTTTTTCGTCGGCCTTCCATCCTCAGACGAATGGCCAAACCGAGCGAACTAATCAGACCTTGGAAACTTATTTAAGATGTTTTGTTTCTGCTGATCAGGATGATTGGGTGACTTTTTTGCCATTGGCCGAGTTTGCCCTTAATAATCGGGCTAGTTCTGCTACTTTGGTTTCGCCTTTTTTCTGCAATTCTGGTTTCCATCCTCGTTTTTCCTCGGGTCAGGTTGAGCCTTCTGACTGTCCTGGGGTGGATTCTGTGGTGGATAGGTTGCAGCAGATTTGGAACCATGTGGTGGACAAGTTGAAGTTGTCACAGGAGAAGGCTCAGCGCTTTGCCAACCGCCGTCACGGTGTGGGTCCCCGACTTCGTGTTGGGGATTTGGTATGGCTGTCTTCTCGGTATGTTCCTATGAAGGTCTCCTCTCCTAAGTTCAAGCCTCGCTTCATCGGTCCTTATAAGATTTTGGAAATCCTTAACCCGGTGTCATTTCGTTTGGACCTCCCAGCGTCGTTTGCCATTCATAACGTGTTCCATAGGTCTTTGTTGCGGAGGTATGTGGAGCCTGTGGTTCCTTCTGTTGAGCCCCCTGCCCCGGTGCTGGTTGAGGGCGAATTGGAGTACGTGGTGGAGAAGATCTTGGATTCTCGTATTTCTAGACGGAGGCTTCAGTATTTGGTTAAGTGGAAGGGCTATGGTCAGGAGGATAATTCCTGGGTTGTCGCCTCTGATGTTCATGCGGCCGATTTGGTTCATGCCTTCCATGTGGCTCATCCTGATCGCCCTGGGGGTTTTGATGAGGGTTCGGTGACCCCTCCTCAAGGGGGGGGGTACTGTTGTGAACTCTGTTTTTGGGCTCCCTCTTGTGGTCACAAGTGGTACTGTGTGAGTGCTGTCTTTGGGCTCCCTCTGGTGGCTCTTTGTGTCTTTCTGCAGGTCTGAGGCGGATCAGCTGTCTCGTTATCTGTTAGCTGGTTCCCTATTTAGCTCACCTGGACTTTCAGTGTTTGCCTGCTGTCGATGTATTCAGTGCTATCTTGATCTCTCCTGAATTCCTTCGCTATCAGTCTCTTCAAGAGAAGCTAAGTTTTCTGTTTGGTTATTTTTTGCTCATCAGTGTTCAATATGTTTTTGGGTTATTTACTTGTCCTTGTCCAGCTTGCTAATATGTGATTTCCTTGCTTGCTGGTAGCTCTAGGGGGCTGAGTTTCTCCCCTCACACCGTTAGTTGGTGTGGGGGTTCTTGTATTCTCAGCGTGGATATTTTGTATAGGGTTTTTTACTGACCGCACAGTTCCCTGCCTGTCTTCTGCTATCTAGTATTAGTGGGCCTCATTTGCTGAATCTGTTTTTATTTCTACGTTTTGTATTTTCCCCTTACCTCACCGTTAATATTTGTTGGGGGCTTACTATATCTTTGGGGTCATTTCTCTGAGGCAAGTGAGGTCTTACTTTCTCTATAGGGGTAGCAAGTTTCTCAGGCTGCGTCGAGACGTCCAGGAATTTAGGCACGTTCACCGGCTACCTTCAGTGTGTTTGGTTAGGATCAGGTTTTGCGGTCAGTCCAGTTACCACCTCCCTAGAGCTCGTTCTATGTTCAGTAACTTAGCTAGTTCATTCTGTGATCCTCAGCCACTAAGGATTCATAACAATCTACCCTGTTTCCGACCTCCAGCCGAGTGTACGTTTGGAGACAGCCGAAATAAGCATTCCATCCAGACTGCCTTCTCCCAACCGTAAAACATGGCAGAGGTTCTGTGATAATTTGGGGGGCTATTTCGTGGAGATCCGCTGGGCCAATGATATCCGTTCATGGGAGAATTAGCAGCCGAGATTATTTAGGCATTTTGGGCGACCAAGTGCATCCAATGGTTCAAGCACTGTTCCCGGAGGGGAACGCCATCTTTCAGGATGATAATGCACCAATTCATACAGCTAGAATTGTTAAAGCACGGCATGAGGAACATTCTAATGAAGTTGTGCATCTCATCTGGCCCCCACAATCCCCAGACTTCAACATTATTGAGCGTTTATGGTCGATTTTAGAGATTCAAGTTAGACGTCGATTTCCACCGCCATCGCCGCTCAAAGAACTGGAGGGTGTTTTAACTGCAGAATGGGCTAAAATTCCTTTGGAAACAATTCACACCTTGTATGAATCCATACCTCAGAGAATTGAGGCTGTAATCGCCGCAAAAGGTGGACCTACACCATATTAAATTAACTTTTGTTGATGTTTCCAGGTGTTTCCACTATTTGGTCCAACCCCTGGTGTGTATATATATATATAATCTACTATATAATTGTCTAAGGGTCACTTCCGTCTGTCCTTCTGTCTGTCTGTCTTTCTGTTATATACTGCGTGGCTGCTATGTACTGCATGGGCTGTGCTATATATTACGTGGCCAGTGTTATATACTGTGGGGGCTGTGCTATATACTGCGTGGCTGCTATATACTGCGTGGGCTGTGCTATATATTACGTGGCCAGTGTTATACACTACGTCGCCTGTGTTATATACTGCATGGCTGCTATATACTGCGTGGGCTGTATTATATACTGTTTGGGCTGTGTTATATACTGCGTGGCCACTGTTAAATACTGCGTGGCCTGTATTAACACAGCGGGTATACTACAATATATATGTATGTATGTATATAGCAGCCACATAGTATATAGCAAAGGCCACGTAGGATTTGATTGCTATATACTACATGGTTCCTATATACTACATGGCCTGTGCTATATACTATGTTGCTGCTATATACATACATATTCTAGAATACCCGATGCGTTAGAATCGGGCCACCATCTAGTGTGTGTGTATATATATATATATATATATATATATATATATATATATATACAGTGCCTACAAGTAGTATTCAACCCCCAGCAGATTTAGCAGGTTTAATAAGATGCAAATAAGTTAGAGCCTTCAAACTT
This sequence comes from Ranitomeya variabilis, assembly GCF_051348905.1. Taxonomy (NCBI): domain Eukaryota; kingdom Metazoa; phylum Chordata; class Amphibia; order Anura; family Dendrobatidae; genus Ranitomeya; species Ranitomeya variabilis. Next base: position 996,282,751 of record NC_135232.1, on the reverse strand, counting down.
CAAACAAGAGCAGGATTTATTAACAGATGCATAAATCTTACAAACCAAAAAGTTTTGTTGCTCAGTTAAATTTTTATAAATTTTAAACATAAAAGTGTGGGTCAATTATTATTCAACCCCTAGGTTTAATATTTTGTGGAATAACCTTTGTTTGCAATTACAGCTAATAATCGTCTTTTATAAGACCTGATCAGGCCGGCACAGGTCTCTGGAGTTATCTTGGCCCACTCCTCCATGCAGATCTTCTCCAAGTTATCTAGGTTCTTTGGGTGTCTCATGTGGACTTTAATCTTGAGCTCCTTCCACAAGTTTTCAATTGTGTTAAGGTCAGGAGACTGACTAGGCCACTGCAACACCTTGATTTTTTGCCTCTTGAACCAGGCCTTGGTTTTCTTGGCTGTGTGCTTTGGGTCGTTGTCTTGTTGGAAGATGAAATGACGACCCATCTTAAGATCCTTGATGGAGGAGCGGAGGTTCTTGGCCAAAATCTCCAGGTAGGCCGTGCTATCCATCTTCCCATGGATGCGGACCAGATGGCCAGGCCCCTTGGCTGAGAAACAGCCCCACAGCATGATGCTGCCACCACCATGCTTGACTGTAGGGATGGTATTCTTGGGGTCGTATGCAGTGCCATCCAGTCTCCAAACGTCACGTGTGAGGTTGGCACCAAAGATCTCGATCTTGGTCTCATCAGACCAGAGAACCTTGAACCAGTCAGTCTCAGAGTCCTCCAAGTGATCATGGGCAAACTGTAGACGAGCCTTGACATGACGCTTTGAAAGTAAAGGTACCTTACGGGCTCCTCTGGAATGGAGACCATTGCGGTGGAGTACGTTACTTTTGGTATTGACTGAAACCAATGTCCCCACTGCCATGAGATCTTCCCGGAGCTCCTTCCTTGTTGTCCTTGGGTTAGCCTTGACTCTTCGGACAAGCCTGGCCTCGGCACGGGAGGAAATTTTCAAAGGCTGTCCAGGCCGTGGAAGGCTAACAGTAGTTCCATAAGCCTTCCACTTCCGGATGATGCTCCCAACAGTGGAGACAGGTAGGCCCAACTCCTTGGAAAGGGTTTTGTACCCCTTGCCAGCCTTATGACCCTCCACGATCTTGTCTCTGATGGCCTTGGAATGCTCCTTTGTCTTTCCCATGTTGACCATGTTTGAGTGCTGTTCACAAGTTTGGGGAGGGTCTTAAATAGTCAGAAAAGGCTGGAAAAAGAGATAATTAATCCAAACATGTGAAGCTCATTGTTCTTTGTGGCTGAACTACTTCTTAATACTTTAGGGGAACCAAACAGAATTCTGGTGGGTTGAGGTGTTGAATAATAAATGACCCTCTGAAAAGACTTTTCACAATTTTACAAAAAAATAAACAAAGAAATAACATTCTTTTTTGCTGCAGTGCATTTCACACTTCCAGGCTGATCTACAGTCCAAATGTCACAATGCCAAGTTAATTCCAAATGTGTAAACCTGCTAAATCTGCAGGGGGTTGAATACTACTTGTAGGCACTGTATATATATAAAAGAAGAGACAGCAGCGTGGTCCACAGAAGTGAGTTCAAAATTAAATCCTTCAAGGATATTAGCCAGGCAAAATCCTCTAAATATATAGTGCAAAAGAATACAGGCAGCACTTCAAGGACAGATGTTAAGAATGGTGTAAAGGTGAAGCCTAATTTTGTAAGCTGAAAAGTTGTATTCTAGATTAATAAAGATTCAAAACATTTTCACCTTCTAACCTTAAGTGCTGCCTTTACTTTTTTGCAATGCATACAGTACTGTGCAAAAGTTTTAAGTAGGTATGTAAAAAATTCTGAGAGAAATCTAAATATAATCAATATTTGGAATAACCACCCTTTGCCTTCAAACCAGCATCAGTTCTTCTAAGTACACTTGCACACAAATTTTGAAGGAACTCAGCAGGGGTGTAGATCCAAACATCTTGGAGAACTAAGATCAGATCTTCAGGGAATGCATCCATGTGTCTACTCAAACTGTCAGAAACGGACTTCATGAGGGTGGTATGAGGGCGCGACCTCCACAAATGGGTGCAGGGTGATTGGCATTTGCCAGAGAACACCAAGATTGGCAGATTTGACATTGGTGCCCTATGCTCTTCATGGATCAGAGCAGGTTCACACTGAGTCTGGAGAACGTTCTGCCTGCAACATCCTCCAGCATGACCGGTTTGGCAGTGTGTCATGGTGTGGGGAGGTATTTCATTGGAGGGCACAGCCCTCCATGTGTTAGCCAAAGGTAGCCTGACTGCCATTAGGTACCGGAATCATCCTCAGACCCATTGTGAGACCATATGCAGGTTCACTGTGCCCTGGGTTCCTTCTGATGTATGACAATGCTAGGCCTCATGTGGCTGAAGTGTGTTAGCAGTTCCTGCATGATGAAGGCATTGATGCTATGGAAAGGACTGCCCATTCCCCAGACCTAAATCCAATCGAGCACAAGTGGGACATCATGTCTTGTTCCATTCACCAATGCCACGTTGCACCACAGACTGTTCAGGAGTTGACTGATGCTTTAATCCAGGTCTGGAAGGAGATCCCTCAGAAGAACATCTGCCGCCTCATCAGGAGCATGCCAAGGTGTTGCAGGGAGATCTTACAGGCATGAGGAGGCCACACACACTAATGAGCATCACTTCATCGTATTGAGGCATTTCCACTGAAGTTGGATCAGCCTGTAATTTGATTTTCCGCTTTGATTTTGAGCATCATTCCAACTCCAGACCTCCGTGGGATATTCATTTTGATTTACATTGATCATTTTTATGTTTTATTGTTCTCAACACATTCCAGTATGTAATGAATACAGATTTTCAACTACAATATTTCATTCAGTGATATCTAGGATGTGGTATTTTAGTGTTTCCTTTATTTTTTTGAGCATTGTAAAAAAAAAAAAAGTTCTGGGTCTCTGTAAATAGCAGCACAAATCTTGCCCCATCCCCATGATTTTTTTTCTCCACTTAAGGAGGTTATTCTACAAACTAAATACATTTTAATTAATAGATCTTATAATAACAGTAAGTTCCACAACTGGATGTGTTAAAAAAAACACTCTTATAAATAATCTTATTAATGCGCCTCAATGTACCGTGTAATGGCTGTGCCTGACTGTACAGGGACATGGTCTGATCATACCACAGCTCCCGGGCAGGGGAGGAAGCAAAAGAGAGTATACAGACAGAACAGCAGGGGATGATTTTTTCTGTGAGGTAAAACAAGTTTTTAGGTAAATATAATTTTTATTAAAGAGAAGAGAATTTTACAAGAAAAACAGTAGTTGAAAACTACGACAATGATCAAAGTACTTTTCCTTATAATATACAATTCGAAGAAGAAGAGTAACACAAAAAACACTCGTTCACAAACCTTGCATAAATCTTACATAAAAGAGAGAAAGAAAAGAAAGAAAAAAAAAAAAAATTAGAGGGAGTAAACCCTCTAGAATGACCACGGTAACTTAAACATATAAGCAATAACTCCTTGCCCCCGCAACAGGCGAGGACTTTCATTACCGTGAATAAAAGAAAGCAAACCTAAAATCAAAAAGAAGAGTAGCTTAGTAATCGACTGTAAAATAGACAGGTGTATTCAGGTAAACAGGTCAGGGAAACGACCAGAATCTTTAAATAGAATCCATTCAGTCCAGATACTTAAAAAGGAGACCCTTGTCTGTGAAAGGTCTGCATTAATTTCCTCCATCCTAAAGATGGTTTCAAATTCTGAAAACCACTCCACAATATCCGGGGGAACCGGGTCTCGCCATCGGCGGGGGATCACCGTCCTAGCAGCCGCTAGGCAGAATTTAAGGATGTCCTTTTTTTGGGATCCCACCGAACCGGGAATCATGGATAGCAATGCCAACTCCGGAGTACCGGTGATGTGCTTGCCTGTGATCAAACCATAATTTCGGAACACTTGGTCCCAGAATGTTCTAATCAAGGGGCAGCCCCACCAGATATGCAAAAGGGAGCCAATGCCATTTCCACACCTCCAGCAGCAGCTTGAAATTGAGGGAGAAAATTTGTGTAACCTGTCAGGTGTGAGGTACCACCTATATTGCAGTTTATACCCCTTCTCCGAGGCCTCACTGGAACTCGGGAGTTTATGGTTCATCAGGAAGCAAGGCTCCCATTCCTCATCCGACAAAGTCTGCCCCAAATCCCTCTCCCAAGCAGACTGGAAATAGAGCCTTGCGTCAGAGATAGGTGTTGAAAAAATTGAGTAGAGGGAAGAGATTCCCCTGCTCGGGGCGTCTCCACCGGCAAACAACAGTTCCAAGGGAGAGAGTTCACAGTTCGAACCCCTTGGCAAATTCAAAGAGGCCAGGAAGGACCGGACCTGCAAATACTCCCACCAAAGAAGTTTAGTGGAGGGAGATTGGGTTTGGAGGGAACAGAGGGTGGGAATCTCGCCACGCTGTAAGATGTCACCAACCCGTATGTCATCATAGGTGCAAGAAGGCTGGCCCCAGGAGGAGCGGACCCCTTCACACCACTGCAGTGCCATGCCCTCATAGCCTCTGAGGTTAGGAAGGAAAATCTCCCCCGTTGAAGAGCATATTGCTTTGGGATCCACTGTAGATAATGAAGAGGCAAATCGGACCATTCTTGTTCCAACTCTACCCATTTTTTAAATTTAATTTTATATTTCCAGTCCAAGAGGCAAACTAATATGGCCGCCCTGCAATAGTTTCGGAGGTTGGGTAGACCCACCCCACCAAACTGGCGTGGCCTAGATAAAACCTTGTAAGGCTACGTTCACATTTGCGTTGTGCGCCGCAGCGTCGTCGCCGCAACAAAACGCATGCGTCGTGCGGCCCTATCTTTAACATTGGGGCCGCATGGCGCCGCATGTACATGCGTTGTCATGCGTTTTGGTGCGTCGTACGCCGCATGCGGCGTTAGGGCGCACCTGTCAGGGCGCGGCAAACGCAACATGTTGCATTTTTTTTGCGGCGCTGACTTTTAAAAAAACGCATGCGTCGTGTTTGCGTCGCTTTTGCGTCGTCGATGCGCCTTTTTTACCATTGATTTGTATTGACAACGCAGACGACGCAAGTACTTGCGTCGTGGTGCGTTGTACGACGCATGCGTTTTCCAATAAATATGCAAAACATTGTATAGATTTTGGGGGGCGCATGCGGCGCAAAACGCAGCGTTTTTTGTTCAAAACGCAACTGCGTTTTTGTTTGCGTTGTGCGTTGCGGCGCCGACGCTGCGGCGCACAACGCAAATGTGAACGTAGCCTAACTCACCCTCGGTGTTTTCCCCTTCCAGATAAAACGGGAAATCAAGGACTGTATGTTAATAAAAAACGATTTATGTGGCCAAATGGGAATCGCCTGAAAGATATAAAGAAATCTCGGCAGGATATCCATCTTAACCACCTGAATCCTACCGAGCCACGACAGCCTCAATGGGCCGTAAGACTCCAGAAGGGATCCCACCCTGTTCAAAATGACCTGATGATTCAAAGAAAATAATTGAAGAGGATCCGAGGTGAGGTTCACCCCGAGATATGAAATCTGATCCTGTTGCCATCTAAAGGGGAAGGTCTGCTTCAAGGAAGCCACCACGGAAGAAGATAGAGAAATGTTTAGGACCTCAGTTTTGGAGTAATTAATCTTGAAGTTGCTTAAATCCCTGAAGGATTCGAACTCCTTCATAAGCACTGGAAAAGAGACGACTGGGTCAGAGACGAAGAGGAGGATGTTGCCGGCAAATAGGGCCGTTTTATGGTTAGAGTTTCCAACCTGAATCCCTGAGATACTGTCATTTACTCGGATAGCCTTAGCCAAATGCTCAATAACTAAAACGTATAATAGGGGCGACAACGGGCAGCCTTGTCTAGTACCGTTCTGGATATAAAAACGATCGGACAAGGATCCATTGACTCTAACACGAGCTGAGGGTTTTGAATATAATGACATAATTTTCCCCAGGAAATTGGATTGTAAGCCAATATGGGTCAGGGTCTCCCGTAGAAAGTCCCAATGGACTCTATCAAAGGCCTTTTCCGCGTCAATCGACAGAAGACAAAGAGGGGACTTTTGCATCTTGGTCCTCTCAATAAGGAGAAGAGACCTGATAATGCTGTCCCGCGCCTCCCGGCCCTTGACAAAGCCCACCTGATCAAGGTCGATAATAGATGGGAGAAGTCCCGACAATCTGTCAGCCAATACCTTAGCAAATAATTTTACATCGACGTTGATCAGGGAGATTGGCCTATAACTCCCGGCCAGCAGGGGATCCTTATTAGGCTTTGGCAGAACAGAAATATGAGCCTCTAGGGACTGGGGGGTGAAACTATTCTCCTCAGAAATCGCATTAAAGGTGAGGACCATTTGGGGAAGCAAGTCAGATAGAAGGGATTTATAGAAAAAGGGAGTGAACCCATCCGGCCCAGGACATTTAGAGGTGAATGTAGATTTAACAGCTTCTGCCAGCTCCTCAGGGGTTACGTCCTTTTCCAGGACCGCCAAATCTGCCTCAAGGAGGGACGGGACCTTGATCCTATTCATATAAGATTTAATTTTATTTTTCAACGTGGTGGGATCCAAATCAGCGAACCTGCCCCTAATGTTGTATAGGGATTTATAGAACTTTTGAAAGACCTCTAGGATCTCCTCATTACTATGGACCAGTTGGTCCTTATCATTTTTGAGTGATGAGATAAGGGTGGGACCCGATCTGGGATGAAGCAGTCGTGCTAGAGGGCGCCCACAAACATTAGCTCTTTTGTAGAAAAACCCTTTAGTTCTTTCCTTGTCACCCATAAACCGTCTATCCAGCAGGCCTTTAAGTTCAAGCCTTTTTGTAGTGAGCTCGACCAAAGTCACAGAGGACCTCAAATTCTTATGCCTGCTTTCCAGGGTCTGAATTTGTGACAACAAAGCGTCTATTTCCTCAGTCTGAAGTTTTTTGATTCTAGCCCCATGTTTGATTAAGGTGCCTCTCATGACCCACTTCAGTGCTTCCCATTTAATTGCCTGAGGTGTGGGATCTGACGCATGAATATGGGCAAATGCTGCAATGTCAGATTTCAAATCACTCAAACAGGTGGTGTCTCGTAAAAGGTTGCCATTCAATTTCCATGAGAATTTTTTCATAGCCAGCCCGGGTATCTCCAAGGACAGAAAAATAGGGCAATGATCCGACTGAACCATATTACCAATCTTGGCATCAGGCCTCCAAGATAAAACCCCCCTGCTGACCAGAAAAAGGTCAATTCTGCTGTAGGAGTTATGTGGAGTAGAATAGAAAGTATAATCCTTACCTCTAGGATTGAGGATTCTCCAAACATCTATCAGATGAAGTTTAAGTAAGAATTTTTGTAGGGCTCTCACCTTTCTCGATGGGACCGCCCCCCGACCAGAGGAGGTATCTAGTTTGGGATCAAAGACAAAGTTAAAATCACCACCTATCACAACCTGGCCCTCCGCAAATGAAGACAATTTTAACAATAGAGACTTACAGACCTTAGGCTGTTCCCGGTTCGGGAGATACCAGTTAACTAGGGTCAGGATCCGTTCAGCAACTTTAACTTTCATAAAAATATAGCGTCCCCCTTCATCTATGACTTTGTCTATCAATATGATATTTAAATTCTTACAAAAGGCTATTGAGACACCTTTTGTCCTCGATTTGGGATTGGAACTATGGGACCATCTATCATAAAGTTTACCCCTGACAACTGGTATCCGGTCAGCTCTAAAATGAGTTTCTTGAAGAAAAAGTATCTGAACCCCTAGCTTGTGCATATCTGAAAGTTCGTGGCTTCACTTTTGGGGAGTATTGAATCCCCGTACATTTAGGGAACCAAATTTTAAGGAACCCATTTTTCAATAGAACGTCGAGTACCCAACCGTTAGGCCCCAAAAAGGGGGTTATCCTGCCACCTGAGAGATGAGAACAGAAAACAAGACGCAGCAAATTAGAAGAAAAAGAAGAGAAAAAGAGTAGGCAAATATAGAAGAAAAAAGGAATGTAGCAGAAAATTGTACCCCCGGGGGAGCTGAAAATTAAAAACTCTTACTTAAGATATGGGGTATAGTCATTTCACGAATATCACGGTTTGGACCAACCGTATAATCCCTTAACGGGTCGTGTCCTTTCCACTGAAGAAAGGAAGAAAGTCAAAACAATATATAACAAAATAAATCGTATACCAACGGATTCAATAAACAATATAGCTGTATAACACACCATGTTCCCCGGCGAACATCCCTGAGACAAAAAAAAATACACAAAATTACCCAGTACAACCGAACCACCAGAGGGGGAGGGAAAGGGAGAAGAAAAAGGGGGGGGAGGGGTAATCAAAGGAGAGGAGAGGGAGGGGGAAGAATAAGAAGGGGGAAGGAAGAGAATGGAATAGTGGAGAGGGAAGGGAAAATGACCAAGGGAAAAGAGCAAAGCATATATCATCAACACGGCCATTACTGCCTAAAGCTAGACCAAAGACCTAAGGGTACTGTCACATAGTGCAATTTTGATCGCTACGACGGTACGATTCGTGACGTTCTAGCGATATCGTTACGATATCGCAGTGTCTGACACGCAGCAGCGATCAGGGATCCTGCTGAGAATCGTACGTCGTAGCAGATCGTTTGGAACTTTCTTTCGTCGCTTGATCACCCGCTGACATCGCTGGATCGTTGTGTGTGACAGCGATCCAGCAATGCGTTCGCTGGTAACCAGGGTAAACATCGGGTTACTAAGCGCAGGGCCGCGCTTAGTAACCCGATGTTTACCGTGGTTACCAGCGTAAAAGTAAAAAAAAAAAACCCTACATGCTCACCATCTGATGTCCTTCAGGTCCCTTGCCGTCCGCTTCCCGCTCTGACTGTGAGCGCCGGCCGGAAAGTGAGAGCAGATCACAGCGGTGACGTCACCGCTGCGCTCTGCTCTCACTGTACGGCGGCTCAGTCAGAGCGGGAAGCGGACGGCAAGGGACCTGACGGACATCAGATGGTGAGCATGTACGGTTTTTTTTTTTTTACTTTTACGCTGGTAACCACGGTAAACATCGGGTTACTAAGCGCGGCCCTGCGCTTAGTAACCCGATGTTTACCCTGGTTACCAGCGAACCTCGGCATCGCTCCAGCGCCGTGATTGCAAAGTGTGACCGCAGTCTACGACGCTGGAGCGATACTCATACGACGCTGCGATGTCACGTATCGTGCCGTCGTAGCGACGAAAATTGCACGGTGTGACAGTACCCTAAGGGTCTACAACCGACTGAACCAAAAATACTGGACACTTGCAAATCAGCCGTCTTCAGATACATCATTACAGTTCTGTCCTCTACCACGAGAACTAGTGCGGCCTCTTCCACGGTTGCGACGCGCCCTCTTTCGGCGCTGTGGCATAGGGCCCATATCCTGACCAACGGAATAAGGCCAGTCAGGGAATTGTAAGCCCGGATCCTCGAGGTTCAAGAGGGAGAGAAATGAACGATGCTCCCTGGGGTGAGATAAGGACACCATCTGGGTTCCCCGCCGAACCTGAAGGCGGAACGGATATCCCCAAGAATAGGGGATCTGACTCTGGCGAAGGAGGTTAAGTAGAGGTCGCAGAGCTCTCCTCTTTTGGAGGGTTCTCCGTGACAGATCCGAGAGGAACTGTAATTGGTAATCTTGGAATCGGATCTCCTGGGTCTTTCTGGAACAGTTGAGGATTTCTTCCTTAACTTGGTACCTATGTAAACGACAAATCACGTCTCTAGGCAGACCTCCATCCTCAGGGGGAGGACCCAGCGACCTATGAGCTCTGTCAAATTCAATACCCAACTCTGGGGCAGTGTTCCTAATGGAGTTGAACAAAGTTTGAAGAGTCGCAGTTAGGTCACTGGTTTGGACTGATTCCGGTAGACCCCTCACTCTCAGATTTTGCCTTCTCTCCCGATTCTCCAAGTCCTCCATATGATCTAGAAAGCTCTCAAAGGTGGACATCTGGGCTGACAGTTTATCCTCAAGGGCTAGGATCTTGTTGGAGAGATTTTCCACAGTAGTGTCAGTAAGTGTGACTCTGCCCGCCAGAGCTGAGACGTCCCCTCTCAGGGCCATCGTTTCAGCTTTAAAGGAGTTCTCCACCCTGGAGATAAAGCCCTCAAGTTCCTCTTTAGTTGGAACGTTGCTAATACGGGCCTTAAAAGCTTCCCACATGTCTGGGTCAGGGCTATCTTGTGGCCGCATATTTGGTAAAATAGGGGAACCACTGGGGCCTCCACTGATGGTCGGCTCCACTCGTCGCTCACCCCCTGTGGCTTCTGTGGGGTGGTTTAGTAGAGGGGGGAGATAACCTGCTCCACAGCCCGGTTTCTGAATAGAGAGTTGTTGAAGGACCCCCTCTGCAGGTGTAAGTGGCCGAGGTGACAGGCTAGGAGGCAGCCGAGTCTCCTGCAGCACAGGCCACTCAGTTTGGGAGGGGTAGAGCTCAGCTCTCTGTGTCCAGGACCTCACCGCTTCTCCCTCTGTTTGTCCAGTCTCATGATCCGAGCCCCCACCATCCTCCATCTCCCCTCCGGTACCTTCATCTGAGACCCCCTGCAGGGGGGCCTCCAGGGGCCTCTCCTGAGTAAACAGACTGGTGACAGACGCTCTGGAAACCTCCGTGCGGGCCTGCAGTGTCTCCTTCTCTCTCTGTTTGTTTTTTGCCTCATGTGTAGTGCTGCAGGGCTTGGGGGAGGGATCAGCCATCTTAGGATCAGTGCAGCTCCAAGGCCCCTTCCCAGAGCTTCTTAAAAAGGGAGATATACTCGCAGAGAACTCCACAGGGGGTCCAGAAGGGGTGTTGGGGCGTGCAGGCTTCCATTTAGCAGGCATAGACTCCGGTAAAGTCAGTTTCTGGGCTGTTGCAGGGCTTTATTCGGCTGGGGAAGCAGGAGCTCAGGGATTAGCAGCCTTCCTCCATCATGGCCAGGACACGCCCCCTAAAACAAGTTTTTAAACAGGCAGAGAAATGTTTTGCTTCACAGAAAGAATCAGCTGTGATCCCATGCTGTCCTGTCTGCAGGGGCGTAACTACCACGGTCGCAGTGGTCGCCACTGCGACCGGGCCCGGTGGGTCAGATGCACACCGACACCAGCAAAAGTTAAAATCTGTTGCCGTGCAGGAGATTCCTCCCGCATAGCAACAGACAGACCTACCCTCCAAGCAGTAGCGTAGCTATCGGGGGGGCAGAGGGGGCGGTGGCCCAGGGCTCCACGCTCTGAGGTGGCCCACCCAGAGCTACGCTACTGTATTGCCGTGCACAGCGTGCTGATGCAGTTACATTCTGCGGCAGAGCAGGGAGATCGTGTTCCCGAGGAGACGGTGAGGGTCCCTGTGCCAGCAGTGGGCCCCTCGCCTGTCATCGCAGGGTCAGCTTGATGAGAGAGGGAGCATTACGCTCCTTCTCCCATCATCCCCCTGTCAGCATCTGATGTCACCGACGCCGACACTGGCAGGGGGTAGCGATGACATCAGTACCTGGTGCCCGCTGTCAGGAGATGAGCGAGCGCTCAGAGCACTGCGGGAACAAGGAGGAAGAAAGGTGAATATTGTTCTTTTTTTTATCGGGTGCATTATACTAAACAGGCTGCCTAATGGGGGTGCATTATATTGTACTGGCTGCCTAATGGGGGTGCATTATATTGTACTGGCTGCCTAATGGGGGTGCATTATACTATACAGGCTGTCTAATGGGGGTGCATTATACTATACAGTCTGCCTAATAGGGGTGCATTATACTATATGGACTGCCTAATGGGGGTGCAATACACTATACAGACTGCCTAATGGGGGTGCATTATGCTATACAAGCTGCCTAATGGGGGTGCATTATACTATACAGGCTGCCTAATGGGGGTGCATTATACTATACAGGCTTCCTAATGGGGGTGCAATATACTATACAGACTGCCTAATGGGGGTGCATTACACTATACAGACTGCCTAATGGGGGTGCATTATACTATACAGGCTGCCTAATGGGGATGCATTATACTATACAGGCTGCCTAATGGGGATGCATTATACTATACAGACTGCCTAATGGGGGTGCATTATATTGTACTGGCTGCCTAATGGGGGGTGCAATATACTATACAGACTGCCTAATGGGGGTGCATTATACCATACAGACTGCCTAATGGGGGAGCATTATACAGTACTGGCTGCCTAATGGGGGTGCATTATACTATACAGACTGCCTAATGGGGGTGCATTATAAAGTACTGGCTGCCTAATGGGGGAGCATTATACTGTACTGGCTGCCTATGGGGGTGTATTATACTGTACTGGCTGCCTATGGGGAGTGCATTATACTATGCAGGCCTATGGGGAATGCATTATACTATACAGGCCTATGGGGAATGTATTATACTATATTGAGGACTATTTGGCACATTATACTATATGGAGGCTATCTGGGGGACCATCATACAGTATGGGGATTACAGTGAAGGGGCCATCACAGTGTTGGGGCCAACAAGTAGTTTGGGGGCTACTAAGGGGTCAGTATACTGTGTGGAGAAACATTACAGTGAGGAGGCATCATGTTATGTATAAGAGAGCATCATGCTGTGTATAGGGGAGCTGTACAGGGGGGGAGACTTGGGACATTATTCAATGTTAAGTGGGCACTTTTTGTTATAGGGGAACTCAGGTTACTGTGACTATTAAAGGGGCACACAGGGCAATATTACTTTCTATGGAGCAAAATGTGGGCACTGTTTTCTATGGCACTTGCGCCCGGCATTACTATATTCTAGAGGGGTGCTTTAGAATTTAGAGGGCACAGAGAATCACATAGCAGGTGCAGTAATAGGGACACATATGGCAGCAGCATTGGGTTACTAGTAGGATGATGAAAATATGAGAAGTGAAATGTGTATTTGTTGTATTCTCTGCAGACGAGTCCTGGGTGGAAGAAGTTGTGTCAGTCTGGGCCAGATGGAATAGACTGGAAAAGTGGAAAACTCCATCAGAAAGAATGTCAGCGGTAATTCACCATCTGTAACTGTGCTGTGATCTCTTATATGTTCTGCAGGGCTGGTATCTACCACTGACCATATGGCGGTAATATCAATGTTGCTTTTTGTATAGAGATTATTTTCAGCAACAGCGCGGTCATCTGCTGAGGTTCTCCACCACTATTTGGGTGCGTCGCTCAGTTGTAATCAAGGTTACCTGGTTAGAGGCCCAATCAGAAGCTTTGCCACCCTTAATCAAAACCCTAGCTACGCCTCTTGCGTGCAGGGCCGCATCCGGTGGCCCTGCGTAACCGGACATGTGGCTCGTCTTTCCAGACCACAGCATGTCTATTTATCTTGTGGAGATGCTCCGTCTCCGCAGGATAAATAACACAGTATTTGAATATGATGCGGTGATTCCGCATGTGTTCAATGAACACATGCGGAATCACCGCGCATACAACGGGTGGCGCTTTGGGTGGAGCGGGGTATCCGCTGCGTCCAAAGCGCTGGGTTTCCTGAACATGGAAACATACCCTTATTGTAACTCATTCTCTTTTGGATGTT